>NC_133616.1:39916052-40516052 GCF_964106895.1 Numenius arquata
TCGCCTCTTTTAGGAGAAATTAAAATACATTTGTTGATTCTCCAGGACTGAGACCTGGTCACGCTTCAGGCTTTCTGTATCAGGATGTGTGGTCATACCATACCACAAGCACAGTTTGATCTTTGCCCAGCAGATGCCCAAAAATACAGATAAATTTGTCAAGAAAAATTGAGGTAATGTTTAATTGTCAGATTAAGTAAATAACATATAGGGCAGAAATTCCCTGAAGTCCAAGTGACTCCTATTTAAATTTAGCAAAAAAATCCACTCGAGAAGTGAATGTACACTGCCAGTACTGCAGTTCCCTCAAGAAAATCAGTGTGAGGAAAGATACATGGCTGAAGAAAGAAAACAGTCTGTCCTCCTGTCCCATTAAAAAAAAAAAAAAACCAACAAAATCAAACAAACACAAAAAACCCAGCTGCTTTTGTGTAATATCCTGGCACTTCAGAACAGCATCTTCAACAGTTGTCAGCATTGCCATAATTCTGCTCTCACCGTAGCTTACCGTAAGAGTACATAAAAGTTACTGGAATTTGTACTTTTGACTGTGAAGCAACAGGAATTAAAACCATGCAGAGATTTCCCACATTTCAAATGTTAGTGATTCTTAGGCACTTTTTATCAGTCAATGTTCAGCTATTCTAGATCTCCACTGATGTAACTAAGACCAGAATTGGGTCCAAGAAAATGAAAAATGGAAAAAGAAGTATTTAAGATTTGTGTATTTACTTATGTCATTTTTCAACCCAGATGAAATGAAGGTTTGTTACTGGGAAAAAAAAAAAAAAATCACCAAAAACCAAACCGAAGACATCAGGAAATTTACTGATAATCTGATTTATCTCCCATATACAATTTTGATACAACACAAGGTCTTTTCATTTTTATTTTATTGATGTACATATTTAGGCATAACACACTCCTTTTTCAAAGAACTCGTAGACAGCCAAGACTGAAACAGAGAACATGAAAGAACATGGCACAAAATATGAAGCAACTAGGGAAAACTAAAGAGAGATCTCAAGGGCATTACACATATCAATTTTTGAATTTAGAAAAATTTTTGAAGATCATGAAAAAAATTCAAGTTGCTTACAAGATTTTAAATGAATCTATTTATTATTTATATTCATTATCAAAAATGCTATAAAACTCATTTATCAGCAAGACAGAGTTCAGTAAATGAGCAATGCACATATCCACTCCAGGACACATGGCTGATAATGTTGTTAGTGAAATTATATAAACTTTATTTTTTTGTCAGGCAACAGGTTCTGATGAATAATTTGGAATGTAGTATTTTTTACGAAAATGCTCATCTATCTCTACTCATACTACATTCTACAAATTGCATACTTTACATATGTAAAAGATAACTATGTTCACAAAGCCAAGATTTAGTCTATGCAACAGATTTTAGACAGACTGAGATACAAACAGCATATCCCCAACTCATCCTTTACATTCATATTTCAGCACATACCCTGTCCGCATGGACTGGCAGCAGCAGATACAGGAGGAAGAGAAAGGCCTTCAATTTGATGTGTTTAAAGCTGAACGATCAATGCTTAATATGCTCAATGTTTGCAATATATTTGAGTCTTGGTTAAAAAGCTTTAGTAATTAATTTATGAAAGAATCAATGTATGTTTTCAAACACCACTAAATACGTATTAGATCTGAGGCACTTCCTGGTGCACAACTCAGTGCTAATTCTGTGAATGTTGTAAAATTTTTTTCTTATAGCAACAAGGTTTGGTGGATGTGATTGATATCATTTAGATCAGTGGTCTCCAAACTTTTTTTTGATCATGCACCCCTATTAGTAAAACGTTTTTGAGAATGTACAGCCGATATACATATATTTATTTGTAAATTATATACATGCGTTACTTAAGTTCTAATATTGTGTTCCTGCACCCCAATGGATCATCTTGCATACCCCTCTTTGGAAACCACTGATTTAGATGTCCTAGGTAACTTAAACATCTGTGGTGCTTTGGATGACACAAACACCTGGGCTTCTTCCTTGCAGTGTTGCAGAAACCAGTTGGGACATGGAAATCTGTAGTGCCTACGATCAAGTATAGTTTGCCAGTCACAAGTACAGGCTACCAAACTAAGGATTATATTCTGCATATCAATTTTGTTTTTAAAATAATGCAGCAGTTAGAGAAACTAAACTAGTAGCCAAGCCAGCCACTGAGTAATCCATTGATACAAAACTATCTAAAGCACCATCAGAAAACAAAGCACAAAAGTATTAAGTTATCAAAATATTAAAAAGAGTTCTTAAGGAGCGAAAAGGAGACATAAGAGAGCAGGATGCAAGGACTTGCACAAAAAGCAGGTGTACAATGCAGAATAGCCCATGAACTGACCTGCCTTTGGGAGCCCATTAGATTCTGAATGTTAAAATGAGCCTGGACAAGACGGAGGTGCCATCAG
This sequence comes from Numenius arquata, assembly GCF_964106895.1. Taxonomy (NCBI): domain Eukaryota; kingdom Metazoa; phylum Chordata; class Aves; order Charadriiformes; family Scolopacidae; genus Numenius; species Numenius arquata. The sequence continues at coordinate 39,918,504 of NC_133616.1, forward strand.
CACGAGGAGAGGAAACTGAGAAGCACTGGCTAGGAGCAACACAGACAGCCTAGTTGAGGCACTTGTCCACCATGTTCACAGAGGTTCACAACTCAGTGTGCCTTAAATCAAGGCCTGCTCTGGGCTGTTCAGGTAACGTAGATTACTTTTATCTGCTTAAGAATGTGGACATTTCAGTCACATAAAGGTCTTGCTACACATAATTATGTATTTTCTTCATTGTAACTGGATTACTGTAACACTGTCCATGTTGGAACTACCTGGCATTTCATATTAATACAAAAATATACAGATTTTCCTGCTAAGCCCACTACCACTGTTCCACAGCTCAGACTTGCACCTTATGAAGCAGCAGAGATGAACATGTTCAATTTGATAACTGAAGCCCAAAAATTACTTAGGACCTGACTGAGTGGGAGATGCCACTCCCACTTTTGCCATGTGGCACTTCCACTGATCAGAGTTTAATGAAGAAAATAGACTTATATGTTCAAAGAGAGTGCATGCAACAAGATATTTTCCAAGCACCTTGTGATGGGCCAGCTTACACAACTGGAATGCTACGATGGATAGAGATGAGCCCTTCAGGAGAGACAGGCAGAGGAGGAATGGAGCTGCCCTCCATGAGAAGGAGCAGCTCAGATGTGCGGGGCTCATGTCTGGGTAAGAGCTTGTTGGTCAGGACTGGAGGAAAGGTTGCTAAGCGTGACAGGCTCGTGGGATGTGTTACTGACCACCAACCAGGGTAAGGAAGCAGATGAAGCTTTCTCTGAACAACGTGAGGAACTCTATATGTCACAGACCCCCATCTTCATCTACAATTTTAATGCGTCAGGACGCCAGCCATCCAGGAGATTGCTGGAGGGCCTGAAGAATAACTTCGTGTTACACAGGCACTGAATGGACCACGCAGGGCCGATGAACAGTGGGTGAAGCTGTAGTGACCATGAAATAGTGGAGTCAAGTTCCTGAGGGGTTGAGGGAGGACGGTAAGTAGCAGGGCACAGACCTTGGGCTTCAGGACAGCTGACTTTGCGTCATTCAGAGAACTGCCAGGTGGGAAACCAGGGGAGTCAGCTCTCAAGGAAAAAGGATCCCAGTTGGGGATTGGTTGGCCTTTAAGGATAGCATCCTCAAGCACAAGAACGGTTTGCCTCTACACTTGGGAAACAAAGTAGACATATCAGGAAGCAAAACAGGAAACCCATGACAGAGCTCCAACACAATAAAGGCAGCATACAGAGAATGGAAGCAGAGACAGCCCATGAAGGGAGAATCGAGAAACACTGCCAGGGCTTGTAGGGATTGTATCACGAAAGCCAAAGCTCACCTGGAGTTGAGATTTGCCAGGAACATAAAGAGCAAAAAGGAGAGCTTCTACTACTATATCAGTAGTAAAAGACTGAGCAGAGAAAATATGTAACTGCTGCTGAACGGAGCAGATGACTTAGTCACAGCAGACACAGAGATAGAGTGCATTAAATTCAAGAAGTCTGTGCATAAATTTCATTTCAGTAAAGCTATATAAGTGCAATTAAAGCAGAACTTTTCCCAAATAGAATGAGGAAAGTTCATTAAAATTGGTATTCACAAATGTATCCTTGAAAACATGTTATATAAAGATTTGCCAGCAGACTTTCCTATCCTGTAATCATGCAAATAATGATTCCTTGTCTTTCAAACCCTCCACTGCAATAATAATAATAATAATAATAATAATAATAATAGTTATTATCTAGTTGTACCTAGGAACAGGAGCTGTATCTAGGATCATAATACATTAAGTAGTATACAGAAAAAGAGAGCCACTGCCCAAAGAGCCTGTCACTCTCTGCATCTCTTCCACTGCCTACAGTGAAGACGGGACCATAAGAGTACGCGTCAGTATTCAAATGGCAGCACTACAGAAGAAAGTAGGGGTGAGAAAGTACAGGCAGCCTTTTACTGCCCTTCTTAGGTAAAAGCTAAGAACCGTGAGGTAGACTAATATATTTTAGGGAAAAAGAATCTGCGGGAAAGACCAGCACTTGTCGCTCTGTGTCAGACTGCTCAACATCTATCTCTAAAAACAACACATCTCCAACAAAACATTTCAAGGATGATACATTTCACCTCAAGCCTCTCCAGAGGGCAGCTGCCCTTCATCGGGAAGCAAGTTTGCTTTTTCAGAGGAGTGCCCAGAACCCTGCTCCATATCCTGCCACCCTTGGATTCCCAAACTTGGTATTTCTCACCTCCCTCTCACTTGCCAAGGTGCAGGTGCCTAAGCCCTTGAACAATTCACAAAATGCAACCAGGAACAATAGCTGTAAGACAGTGGCAGGTGTATGTTTCTGCTCTACCTATTGACTTACAATGAGGATGTTCACCTGAAAAGACTTGGTTAAAAGCATCTCTTCCTCTAAGCAAACTTGCCTGCTTCCTCAGAAGTGCATCTTACCTGGGATGCCATTGAGCAAACCAAAGCGGGGTCCAAAATCATCTCCTTCTTCTGAGGCTGTGGTTCCCAGGGATGCAAGTACCCTTTGGCTCTCCCGATAGAATGTTGAGGCTACCCTGGGAGTGATCTACTTTTACAGGTCCCTGATATTCCAACCATCCCAAGTTAGAAAAGGTCTCCACAGCAGCTTGCATGAACGTCACAGTATTCTTGAAGGTACCAAGCTCTTAAAGGACAAGGTAATCTCCAAAATAGGAGGTAGAATTAGCTTTTTGAGAGTTAAGAAGAGTTTTCTGAATTAAGAAAAATTTGTGGCTACTTCTTTATTCCTCCTTTTTTTTTTTTAAATTATGTGAGGGTTTACTCTGAAGAAGAAAGAGAGTATGATCAGCCAACTGGAAATGAAGTTCATAACCAGCAACTTAAATTGAAAGTTCTCTTCTGTTTTGGGGCAATGTTGCTGCATTTTTCCTTTTGATCTCACAAGACACCTGGATCGTGTAGGTACACTTAGGTCAAATAAAAAGAAGAAAAAAAAAAGGAAAATTCTATTTTAAGGGCCTCCTATTTTCTCTAAGGTACTACGTAGTGGGAGTGTGTCCCAATGACACCAAGGCAAACAGATGGTCCCAGAAGTCTTACGTTTGAAGTCAGAAATCTCTGGTGAATATGCATCAGGTCACAGAGGGAATTCTTCTGTGGTTTGGGAAACTGGGGGGCCTCTCAGCTTTGCAGAACCCCATTAAAAATGTGATACTATTACATATTCATGCACTCTCCTGGCCTGAGACTTGTAGGAAAAACACTGCTTTTCTAAGACAGCTTATATACATAAGTCAATAACCATGAGAAGACCGTGTAGCTGAAAAACCTAGGCAGGGAATTCTGCACATTTCCCATTCCTCTGGGGCTCCTTATCTTTGAGACAAACTTTGTCGACACACCTCTTGAAAAATGACTCTGTTCTCTGAGACCTACCTCGGAAAAAGCCAGAGAAGTCAATGGCTTTCAGCTGAAACTGTTCTGTGATTGTCCTCTTCCTTGCCATTTTAAGGCAGGTTCAAATTACTCTTCAGGGCTACTAGTAGACCAACTTTTATTTTTACAATGAGATTTACTGTCATCCTCAGTTTTGTTTCTGGTCATAAAATCTCTGCAAGGGGAAAATAATATATATCTCAACTTCTTTTTGCAGTTTTCCCCTCAAAGTGATAAAGTTATCCAACTCTCTGACAGTATCTTGAGAGCAGTGTTCTCAGAAGATTTCTCTTCTACATGATAAATCAGGAAGCTGCCTTTAAATGTTTTCTTGTAATAGTTGAAACTGTGTTGTATTAGCAAGTAGGAACTACCAGCCCAAACGTTGCAGGTGACAGGGGCATTACCCAAACACCGGCTACAGAGCAGCTGCTGTTCCACAGCACAACAGCAGCCTTCTGCAGCCAGCAGCGTGCCCCGTACTTCTGCAGAGCGTGCTAGACCTGCAGCACTCTGCAATTCCATTCACCTAAAGCTTTTGGGTCTCAGGAAACATCTCTCTGACAAACAAGGAAAAAGAGCTTTAGAAGACACATCAGGGAAAAAAAAAAAAAAAAAAAAAAAAGCCTTTCTAACGATTTGTGTTGTATTTCCCATAGAGCCATACATTCCAATTCTGGCAGTTTTATTCAGATTAGGTGTTTGGAGGCCCATAAATATATGTCCCAATATACTCTTGCCTTAGACTATCACTAGAACATGGCAGAAACTGCGCTCAAGAAAAGTTTAATTACTCAGAACACTCACCTAAAGCAACTTTGAATTTTACAGCTGAAGATGTTCTACCCTTATGAAAAACATCATGCTTGTGTGAATCTATGTATTCTCCACTTCCTGGGAACATAAAAAAATGTCTTAAAAAAAAAAATAAATACTGCCCTCAAAGTAAAGGCTTCAAACTGGAAGAGGGTGGATTTAGACTAGCTATCAGGAAGAAATTTTTCACTATGGGGGTGGTGAGGCACTGGAACAGGTTACCCATGGAAGCTGTGGATGCCCCATCCCTGGAAGTGTTCAAGGCCAGGCTGGATGGGGCTTTGAGCAACCTGGTCTAGTGGGAGGTGTCCCTGCCCGTGGCAGGGGGGCTGGAACTCTATGGTCTTTAAAGTCCCTTCCAACTCTAACCATTCTATGAGTCTACGACGCACAGGTGTTTCAAGCTGACGTACCACTAAGATTATTTTGCAGAGCACATTTTACAAAACGCACGCAAAAAATCACCCATTTTAAACCAGCACAGCTCACAACCAGCAGGGCCGATTCCCCCACGCCGCCATCTAGCAGAAGGAACCCACCCCACACCCCCAGCAGGCTGGCCGGCACCCCGCCTCCTAGGCCGCTCTGTCACCATGGCCCACGCGTGGGCTGTGACAGCCCGTGAAAAGCTGCCCCCCTGTGCCGCGCGCTGGCCGTGGCCGCGCGCCTCCGACAGCGCAGGCGGACGGGGACCCCGGCGCCCGGCCAGGGCGCTCAGGAATAGCCCGTTCAGCGCCCGTGAGCGCCCCGACCCTCCGAAACGCTCCGGGGGCCGGTCTGGAAACCCACCGCTCCGCCTGCGGGAAACCCCCGCCCGCCCGTGGACGCCTCCTATAACCACGGCCACCCTCCCGTGCGGACCGGACGTAGCTCTGTGACGTAGCTCTGTGACGTCGGCCGGCACGTTGCATTCCTCCCGCCGCGGGGGGCGGCGGCGGCGGCACCGCGGTCCGGCGGCGGGCGCGCTCCCGCCTCGCCTCGCCTCTCGCGCTCCTGGGCGGCAGCGCGCATGCCCCGGCGGCCGGCGGAGGCGGGGAGGAGGCGGAGGCGGGGCCAAGGCCGGCGGCAGGCGGGCACGGCTCCTTCCTCCTCCTCCTCCCCATCCCCATCCTCCTCCCCGCCTCCCTCCCTCCCGCGCCTTCCCGCCGCCCACCCCGCGCGCACGGCGCGTCTCGCCCCGCGCCGCCGCCGCTGCCGACACGGCCGCCGCTGCTGCTGCTGCTGCGGGAACAAAGGAGGGAAGCGGCGGCGGCGGTACCGCCAGCCCCGCGCCCCGCGCCCCCTCGCCTTCCCCTCTCCCGCCAGCCGGCCGGAGCCGCCCGCCGCGCCTTCTCCGACACCCGCCGCGGGGTTTCTGGCCCCCGCCGGGAACAGGTAGGTGAAGGGCAGTGGGCTGGGATGGGGTTCGGCTTCCCGGGGCCCTCAGGGCGGCGCGGGGTGCCCGGGCCTCACCGCCGCCTCTCCCGGCAGCCTGCTCCCGCCCGGCCCTCGCTGCAGTGGGAGGCTGCGGGCCGGGCCGGTGTGGGTCAGCGCCGGCGGCGAGACAATGAGGTTTTCCTGGCCGGCAGCGGGGCCGTGGGGGCCGGCAGCGGCGCGGGGCCTGGCAGCGGCCGGGCCGGCAGTGACTCAGGGGTTTGGGAGGAGCGGCCCCGGCTGGGCACCGCCGCCCGCCGTCGCTGCTCCTCAGCCCCGGCAGCCGCCGGGTCTTTTGTGTTCCGGTGTCCTCGGCGGAGGAGGCGGTGAGGAGAGCGGGGAGGGGGGTGGGTAATTAAGCCGCACCACGCTGCGGGCGCTTGGCAGTGGCTCCCCTTTTGTCTGACTCGCCCAGCAGGGCTTCACCCTCTGCGGGAAGGGGCCGGTGTCCGTTCGTCTTCTTCCGTACCGACCCCTTCGCCCCACTTCCCCCGAGCGCGGCCGTGCAGGGGCGAGTGCCCTGAGCATCCTCGGTTAGCCCCCCCCCCCCGTTCGATTTGTTTCCCCGTTACTCTCGTTTAATTGCGGCTCCCCCCCCTTTCGAGAGGATGATTTTGAGGTAAAAGGGTATGGAGGTCAGCAAGCCCACGGCCGGCGCCGTTCCTGGGTTTTAGGGTTGGTTTCGGTGCCCGGTGGGGGTCTGTATTTCCGCCGTTAGGCCAGAGGGAGGGATCGGCCGGCGGGATGGAGCCGGGGTGGCCCGGCCATCGCTCCGGGGTGCGGGGAGGCCTGGGTGGCTGGCGGCGTTGACGCTCCCCTCCGCGGCGGGGGCGAGGAGCGCGAATCGCTGCTGGCTCGAAGGGCACCTCTCGGTTGTCGGGAGGTCCCAGGAGTATCCCCGAGGTCAGGACCCGCTCCTGTTGCTGGTGCAACGAGACCTTTTTTTATCTTTCTTTCCCCCCCCCCCCCCCCCCCCGCCAAGGGGATGAGTCGGGTTTCATCACACACACGCACCCGCCCCCAAGGTAGTGGGGCGCTTCTGTGAGTCGGGGTTCTCACCCCGCCGCCCGGGAAAATGGCTGTTGGGAGCGGCGGGGCTGATCGGTGATTCTGCATTTCCTTGTGTGCTGGATTTCAGCTTCCGCGCTTCTCCCCCCCACCCCGGGAAGGAACCCCGGGGTCATGGTATTCGGTCGCCTCGCTGCCGGCGGGGGCGGCGCGGGGGCCCGGCGACCCGCCGGCCGGGGGTAAGCGGGGCCCGATGGCGGCGGCGGAGCCGGCTGACAGGCGGAAGCGCAGGCGCTGCCCCACGTGACGCGGCGGCCGGGCCGGGCCAGGCCGCGGGGGGGTTTCGCCGCCGGGAAGCGGGAGCGAACCGGGAACGGAGGGTTCAACCGCCTGCCGAAGGCGCGGGGGGAGAAGAGGCAGGAGCAGGGTCAGGCCGGGTGAGCGGCCTGGCAGAGTCCCCCTGGGGAAGCGCGGCTTCGGAAGGGCTGGGGAGCCACCTTTCAGGTGGCAAGAGGAACGTGGTGACAAAGGAGCTGGGGAGGCAGTGGTAGTGCCACCAGCGTGAGCACCTAAAGCTAGACTTAGTACGTGGTGGAACGGGCTCGTCACACACTAAGGTGGAAGTGGAGCAAGTCTGAGGTTGGTGTTGTCAGCGTGTTTGACAGTATCTCGAGCTTACCTGCTTAATAAAAGGGCAGAAGTACAGTCTTTTATTTGTATTGTAGGCCTACAGTGTAGATAGAGAAATCTGACAAATCCTGCAAGGTGTGTCATGTTTTTTTTCCGACTCCCTTGACTGGTGTGTGTATGTAAGTATCACAGTAAGTGTGAAGCTGTTTTGCAGTCCCCAAAGGAAACTATCTGTACCTGGATTATATAAATAAGGCATAAATAATACAACTGTTTATACCCGGAAAATTGGGTCCCATGACCACCAGCCGGCAAGCACATGAATTTTGCTTGTTTACTTTCTCCTGCTCTTGGCTTACTCTGATCCCAGCAATTCTGTTTAAATAGACAAAGGCAGCTGCCAGTTGCAGTTGTCATACTAATGGAACATAAGTTTACTACTTGCAGTGTGGGATTTCTTAATTAAAGGAAGTATTTCTCTGTACACTGTAATTAATTCACTTTTGGCGTTTTTGACTTCTCACAAGCTCAGCAGTCAGATATCTCTTAGCTGTTCCAGAATAGGAAGACAGCAATCTAGAGATTATACTAAAATGTCTCCAGATGCCACATACAGTGCTTCTACCAAACTTAAATTTTGGGAGGACAAATGCAATATTCCTGTGTGTCCTCAATTTGTAGTAGATTGCTTGATTACTGTGTTCCACTTTTACTGCCCTTGGGAATCAAGGATTTGGTTGCTGTTCAGTTTTCCTACTAACCTTGCTTTGCAGAGGTTAACCAGAAGTGAAGGTGAAGTATTTTTATTCCTAACTTCTGCAGTTCATGGCAGAGAGTTAGCATTGTCTTCCTTTGGGAGGCTCAGAGGTCCTGATATAACTTTATTAAGACAAAGGATTTAAAAGGATTTAACTGGTGCTTTTTTTTTTTTTTCCCCATGGGTAGGGTGTGTAATAGAACGCATTCAAGAATTTGAAGTTGTTAATTTTATTTCTTTTGGAAGAGTAAGATCTGGTCTAAACTTATTTCAGAAATACTCTTTTGATTCTCTGTTGAAGAGCCCATTATACACACATTGTGCCAGTTAGTACTCCGTATTGGGTTTCATACACAATTTAAGCAGTGTTCACGGCCTTGTTTTAGAAACTCCTCCTAAAGATAGGAGTACAGACTTCAGATGGCTGTGGCCATCTTCAGGGAATTTTATTGTTCTGTTTGATGAATGTATTGTGAGAGTAGGAACTGCTAATAGTGGAATTTAGCATCAAAATGATGCAAGATCAGCATTACTGAAAAAGTGGGGCTCTTCTGCTGGAGTCGGGGAAAAAATAAGCTATGTTTTTTGCCAGAACTGTTTGGTAGATATGAACTTGGTCTTGCTTATTCTGCATATCCCTGTTAGTGCTCAGAGGTTGGTAATAAGCGCCTTTTTTGGCTGTCGGATTGAATTTGGTCATTACCTTCATGTTCAGCTCAGTTCGCAGTGACTTTATTTCTCAGTATTTACACGATGACACATTTTCTTCTCCTAAATGTTCATAACGATGTTACTTAGCAATACAATTGCAGTATTGAATGGTATATTAACATCCATATAACCCTCTTTAAGAATGCTGATATCACTTTTGGGGGGGTAGGGTAAGCAGACATACTTTAATTTTATAACCCCATAATTGATTTTGGTGACATGCCAGTTCCTAATGCAGTTCTTGGTTTTATTTACAGCATCGAGATGACTCAGGAGACAAACCAGACCCCAGGGCCCATGCTGTGTAGTACAGGATGTGGATTTTATGGAAATCCTAGGACAAATGGGATGTGTTCTGTTTGCTACAAAGAGCATCTTCAGCGACAGCAGAATAGTGGTAGAATAAGCCCAATGGGTAAGGGTGTGTGACTGTTTTGGGTTTTTGGGGGTTTTTTACTTATTTTAAAATGAAACATATGAAAGATGACAAGGAATCCCAGATTTTTCAGGAGAACTTCTGAAAGCCCTGTACTAAAACAATGAATATCAAAGAGGATGCTGCTTTAAATCACAGTAAAGATAAAAATACATTTCTGTGTAATGTGTTCTGGTTTGCTTGGCATTCAGCCATAACTTGCTTTCCCACTTAGCCTCCTCTGTTAGCATATTCTTATACAATCTCTGTACTTTCGTTATTAACAGTATGGCCTGCCTTTAAGTAGGAAGTAATAAGCAGTAGCAGTGAAGATTGTGTGCAGACAGTTCATAGCTGTATACAAGACAATTTGACTAGCATATATTCTACAATTTGTTCGTAACTAACTTGTGAAATTCTTGCTATATAGGAACAGCCAGTGGTTCAAACAGTCCTACCTCAGACTCTGCATCTGTACAGAGAGCAGACATTAGCTTAAACAACTGTGAAGGTGCTGCTGGCAGCACATCTGAAAAATCAAGGTAAGATGAAGGTATTACATTGGGGTCTGAATGAGCTGTGAGCATGCAGCAAATTGAAGGCCTGCAGTAATCCTGCCCTATGGCAGTAAGCTTCTGCATAGGAAAAAGGGACAGTTTATCTGACAGTCCTTTATGAATCTGTGTAAATGAGAACTGATTGAAATATTTGCTTCTGGACTTCTACTCTTAAAGGGATGGTTTTCATTTATCTGGATGAATATTTGCTTCAGGTTTGCCTGTTTTCTTCTAGAGAAACTAAAATAGAGTAAAAAAATGTGTTTTGAAGATAGTAGAAGCAGAGGTCAGGAACGTGTATCAGTAGTGACTGAATAGGCAGTTTATTAATGGATCTGGACAGTTTAAGCTCTTATTATGAATGCAAAACTAAAGCAAATTATGTGTTTCACTGTACTTAAACAGAAATGTGCCTGTTGCCGCTTTGCCTGTAACGCAGCAAATGACAGAAATGAGCATTTCAAGAGAGGAAAAAGTAACGCCGAAAACAGAGACTGAGCCAGGTATGTTGGCAGAGTAACACTGGGTACAACTGGTGACTTAACGGAGGCTGACGGTTTGTTTACTTTCTAAGTAGGCATCTCCTGTTGCGGTGGTGGTCTTTGAGGAACCAGTAAGATGATTGCCAAGGATGCTTTTTGAGTAATCTCTGGTCAGAATCAAGAAAAAACACTAGTACCACAATGCAGTTTTAAGATGCATGTTCAATGTTAGTATAAAAGTTGACACCCATGAGGGTGGTTTTGCCTCCCAAACCTTCATTTTTAAAAGTAAGGCACACTAAAATTGCATGTGGGCAAGGTGTTCAGTTTTGCAGTCAAACTGTTGAGATTTCTGTGTATTATCTAGCAATACAATTCCTGCTGACTCATGATAGTTAAAATGGCTTGTTGCATTTGGAGAATGGAGTTCCTAATAAATTCCATTCTACAGAGGAGTGAGGCTGTGGGGGGAGGAAACATGTTGTTTAAAAATACTAACAAAAGCTGTTTAAGGTTCTTGAACTAATTGAGTAATCCAGTAAATATAACCAAAGCATTGTTCTGCAGATGCAAGATACTTGCAGCCTTTATTGCTGGATGTGAATTGTCAATTTAAAAGTTTTGGTTTTGTCCTGGAGAGTTGTAGCTGTAGTAGTAAACTGTTTCTTGGAGGAGGACCGGGAAGGGCAACTTTCTTACATACAACTAGTGGGTGATTGAATTCATATCAATTTGTTCAAATGGATATCTTAACACACTTATTCCACACTTAGGCACATTCACGCTTTTTAAAATAAATTTAATTTCTGAAACAGTCTTAAAACACTAAAAGCTGCTGTTTAGTAGGAAGCTGGTTTACTCAAGCTGAAGATAAAATTCATGTTTTCAGTTTTGAAGTCAGTTGCAGTCAAGAATATGCTACTAAGTGGTGTATAAGAGTCATTTTTATCTAGGTATATCTTTGCCAGCAAAGACTGCTCTAACACCTGGTATTTAATTGCCCAGTATTTGTAAATGGCAAAACCCTCTGTACAATAGGTCACACGAGTCAAGATTAAGTGGCATGAACTAATGTACAGTTATACAGTATATTGGGGTTTTTTTAATGTGTGGACTGAGAGGATATTTTTGCAAGTATTAACTTCTTGTAACTGATGTCATCTGAAGAGGCTTTCTGTATGTAACTAAGAAATAATTTAGACTTTACTACAATATTTAGAAACCCATCTTGCCTTGTTATGAATGCCTACCTGAAATGTGGCAAGCAGGAAAGAGGAATACATAAAATGGTAGCAGTGGTGAAGTAGTAGGTGACTTTACTCATGCTAGAACTGCTGGTATGAATTTGTCATTTTACCAGGTGTAAAGGATGATCTTCAGTTACTGTTGACATAGTACCTGAAAAACAGGTCACGTGGGTCAACTGTATGATAGGTAGTATCGCGTAGCAGTTTGATTAGAACAGGGGGAAAAATCCAAAAGCAGCTCAAGATACTTATATGTTGTTGAAAATAATCTTGCAGGTTGAAACCAGTAAAAGCTGTCACAAGCTTCTGTAAAGATCACTGGAAAAACTGTCAGAAAGCTTAAACGTGTCTGGAAAGAACTTGTGGAACAAAACTGCCTTCCTAAGTATTTACCTGTAAATTCATGAGACAGCCTCAGCTGTAATGCCCAAGTTCCCTTTTAAGCATTATGGTTTGGCACAGATTATAGACAGCATAGCATAGTGTCCTTTTATGCTGTTCTTAGGGTTTGTTGGACATCTGAAATACACAGCATGTTGGCTGTATTCAGTGCTACATTGATCTCTGTCTTACAGGCAAGAGAAGCTGGCCTAGACTTTTTACAAAAATACCTGTCGTGTCTGGACTAGTTGCATTTTCCTTCTCTTCTTTTTTCCAGCAGCATCCAATATGTGCTGGTCTGTCCTCTCAAGGAGGAATTGAAATGACGGTAAATAATTCACATCGCCTCATAACAACAAAGCTAATGCTTTCTATGAGGTGTAATTCTCTAAGAGAATGCCACAGTCATGGAGTTGTTAATGAAAACACAGCCTAGTTGTAAGCACAGTCTGACCCTAGCAACTGAATTTCGTAACCATCTATCAGATGGTTATAAGCAGATGATGAACAAACAATATAGCCTTCAAGCAAAGTAGCTTGCTCTCCTTTTAATGTCTTCAACAGTATGAAGTCACATTCTTTTCTGCCAGATTTTCACTAGCAAATGGAACTTTGGATATTTCCCTTTCAAGCCAGACAGTTAAAAAAAGAATTACATCTGGTCAACTGATTTTTTTTTTTATTATTATTTTTTTTTAGCAGGCTGTAGCATAAAATTTTACTTGTTTGCTATTGGAATTGAAGGAGGTGATTTGAGAAGGTGGTGAAGTTGAGAACAATGAAGCTTACCAGGTTTATTTTTCTTGGGTTTGGGGTGGGTTTTTTTTCCCTTTGCACAGGTTGAGGGTTGCAGCCTGGATTCTCATTCAGAACAAATTCAGCACTAAGACAATTTTCTTAACTTTTGAAGGAAGAAAGGCATGATGGATGTAACTGATGTAGTTGGGTGTAATTTAGATCTCTAAAGTGCTGTGTTTTCTTCTAACTTGTAATTTCTTAGTTCAACTTACTTGTTTGTTACAATTTTATAATTGATTAGTGGCATGTGTTCAGTTGTGTATCTGAACTTCTCATAACTCGGAGAAAGCTAAAGGCCTTTATGTTCAAACTCAAATTTATAAGTGGGCACCACTTACAAAATACTCTTCATAGAATTTTGATAAGCTTTTGTGCTTCTTTTTAAGTACTGAATTCTAATACAGTCTTCACCAAAGTCCGACTATACCCAAAACATTCTAGAAATGTAACTCATAGTTGCTTTTTTTTGCTGTGCTAAGTTGCAGGAACTAAATGCAAAATCTAGTGAACTCCTTTCCTTTCCTTGTGTGACTCTATCAGAGCAATCTATTTACCAAGTTGGTGAGTGGAGCCCTTCCTTAAGAAATATGGGGGTGTTCTTAGCAAGTATTGGAATGGAAAGAAAAGATCCATGCAAGAAGGAGAATGAGTTACATAGTAACCACTAAAAACAAACTGTTTTGAAAATAAGTTGATACACTTATGTTGTTTCAAGTTACGGCATATTTTTAGTATTTTGTTGCACTTTTGTAGGTCATTACCTTGTTGAATAGTGAGCCTGCAGTCAGGTCTGTCAGAGTTTCCAGACATAGTATCAGCATGTGTATCAGAGGCTTGGATTGGTGTGGTTTTTTGTTGTTGTTGTTTGGGTGTGGTTGTTTTGGGTTTGTTTTTTGTTTTTGTTTTGTTTTTTTTTTTTTACCTAGTAATAGCTCTGTTTTAGGGAGTAGTCTGATCAGCTATCATTTTGTGAAGTCACAGCTGCAGAGTAGCACTGTTTATAAAGAAAATGAACCAAAAATTGAACTGATTGTGGTCTTGTGTAAATTACTTATTTGAAAAAATACCCAAATACTGTTAACTTACTGTATAATTCCATCCATGTTGTAGCTCACCCTTTCTGTTCCTGAATTAGCTTCAGAATACAGCAGGCAGTGGTGGTTGGCTCACTTGTCTCTTGGCTTTCTACCAAGCCAGTATGATGAGGGTTTTTTGACAGTTCTCCTCCATTCAGTTTAAGACCCTGTTATGGATTATCCTCACTTACATTGTAGATAGAACCAGTGTGTTTTATCTGTGGTGTGCACAGTGTGTTGCAGGTAATACTCATAGATTCATAGATTGGTCCAGGCTGGAAGGGACCTCCAAAGGTCATCTAGTCTGACCTCCCCACAGTCAGTAGGGACACCTCCAACTAGACGAGGTTGCCCAGGGCCTTGTCGAGCTTCACCTTGAATATCTCAAGGAAAGGGGTCTCAACCACCTCCCTGGGCAACCTGTTCCACCACCCTCATAGTAAAGAACTTTTTCCTAATAACCAAGCTAAATCTCCCCTTCTACAACTTAAAACCATTGCCCCTTGTCCTGTCACTGCAGGCCTTTGTAAACAGACTCTTCCCAGCCTTTCTGTAGGCCCCCCTCAGGTACTGGAAGGCCGCTATTAGGTCTCCCCGGAGCCTCCTCTTCTCCAGGCTGAACAACCCCAGCTCCCTCAGCCTGTCCTCATAGCAGAGGTGCTCCAGCCCCCTGATCATTTTAGTGGCCCTCCTCTGGACCCGCTCCAGCAGGTCCATGTCCTTTCTGTATTGAGGGCTCCAGACCTGCACACAGTACTCCAGGTGAGGTCTCACCAGAGCGAAGTGGCAGAATCACCTCTCTGGATCTGCTGGCAACACTTCTTTTGATGCAGCCCAGGATGTGATTGGCCTTCTGCGCTGCAAGTGCACATTGCCTGCTTGTGTCCAGCTTCTCGTCCACCAGCACCCCCAAGTCCCTTTCCTCAGGGCTGCTCTCTAATACCTCATCCCCCAGTCTGTATTTATACTGAGGATTGTTTCGGCTCGTACAATTGTATTTATACCGAGGATTGTAATATTGTGAGGAAGATGCCAAGTAGACGGCTAGTTTATGAGATATGGTAGTCTCAGGATGGTAAATGTGATACTCCTTAGACCTTGTTCTAATAAGTGTCTTGTTAATTCTGATTTTTTTTCACACATGGCTATAGTATTTTAACCATGTGGCTATCTGTACACAGTTCCTTTGTGGCTAGTTGGTAAAATTGTCTAAGAACTCTGTCTTGTGTTGAAAATAATTAGCTCATCTTCAATTTTCCCGTGTCTGCTGTAGTTTCAGTAGATGCCCTTAATTGAAACAAATCTGAAATAGAACCGGTAGTCTCTTCTAAACACTGCAACTGTTCACTTTGGAAAATAAGACTGGGGACCCAACTGTTGTTGGGAGATATTAGTTGTTTAGCTTTAGTAAGTTTTAATTAGAATACATTACTTAGGATTATCATATGGTGGGATTTATGGTGGTTGCTTAGCTTTTCTTAGCATGAGTAGCTAGATTTGCAGAAGCCTTTAAGCCACCATGGAGTACAGTGCTGTGTTTAGTCTTTTAGTATGAGGAAAATGTCAATAATGTGCTGATGTTTTGGTAGTGTTTTCCCCAAGTCTGGTTCAGTTCCTGATGTTCTGCCAGCGAGAGCACAGGTGCACAAGAAGCATAAACCAGAAGATAAAGAGGCTACAACCCTCAGTAGAGACTGCAAATCAACAAGATAAGGGCAGTCTTATCTGCCTGGACACACTAAAAAAATCCAACAAGGTTTTAGAAGATCCCAGACTAAAAATCACCATTGGACTAGAAGATGTGCAAACAGCACGTGAGGGGTGGCTGTACAGATCGCAAGGGTCTAATTGCCCACAGATTTCTTTGTTTGAGATGCCTCCCGTTTTGGAGGCATCCAGCCTGGGCTGACCCTGCTGCTGTACCTTTCAAATAATTTACTTATTTTTATAAATATGACACCTGAGAGCCTGCTGTGGAAAACCTAGGGCTGAGCCTGAAGGAGGAGGGAGCGCGCCCAGGACTAAGTGTGTCCGTGTGTGTGTGAAGAGTCAAAAGTGGCACCTGTCAGCTCACTGTGGTCGTCTGCTGAAAAGGGACCCTGGTCTGAGCAGTGGAAAACTTCGGTGGTGTGTGTGCGACTCCTTGAATGGTGTGTGAATGCTTGGGCAGCACCTTCTCCTTTAGCACTGTTGTTTTGTTTTAATAGTGGTATGTCACAGGTATCAAGTCTTCTTGGTGACCAAATGAAACCATATTTCTGTGTGATACTGAAACTGAGGTATCTTTACGTTGTATTAATGTACCAGTGAAGGTATTCAATATGCCTGTTAGAGTTGGGCATGTGGGAGATGAGTTGCATGCTGCAGAACATTTCTGTTCCCTGTCTTTGGCATTAAATTAAATTAAACACAATAGAAGTTTATTCTGTAGACTTTCATCACAGGCATCTGGGTTGGCATAGCAATTACAGTTCCTGAAGAATAAAGTATTTAGGCTCAGGAAGCTTGATAAAGCATAATAAGAACTGTCCATCTTTTCCCACTAAAATTTTATACACAAGTCCATTGTTTTAATCCGCAGTATAAGCACTGCGTGCTCTCTAGTACAATCTTTCTGCTCTGGTACTGCAGAAGTGCAGTCTTAGGTCTTTCTGATGACTTTTGACTTTGCCTTTCTTGTTTTAATTTTTCCAGTTCTTCCGTGGTGGGAGTTGGGGGTTATCTTCATCAAGTCAGAATGCTTAAATCAACTGGGGTTTTTTATGCTTTCAAGACTTTGCTCCACTGATATGTTTACTACTCACTAGTACCGTGAAACTCATACAGTTTAAGCTCTTTGGATCTTATTTTGGTTAATTTTTGTTTAGTCAGAGAAGCTTCTAAAAACTTCTTGGTGTTAGTTCAGTGGCCCTTTTTAGTCCCTCTTGTTATGGGAAGGGTTAAAAAGTAATACTGCTTTATTTTCATCAGGTTTGTTCAACTGAAACACTGGATCCATTCCTTTCCAGTCTGAAATCTCAGTGGGAAGACACCTACAGTAGGCAGGCTCTTTTGTAGCAGCAGTACTGGTTTATATAGGGAAAACTACTGTCAGTTCTGAAAATCCTGTTCTTAGAGCAGTTTTTAATTCTGAGTGCCAGTCCCACATAGTCACTGCGGCATAATATTTTGGGGTCTGAGAAGAGCTTTGTTCTCCAGTTTGTAGGACCTTTCTGTGTATAGCTTGAGTAGCTGTCATGATGTGGCTAACTTCTCACATCAGTGACCTTGGTGTTCCAACATACCTTTTATAAGGATGTGTCTTACCTTCAGACTACATGTGAAGGAAGTTTTCCCAAATTCATAATGCAATGCCTGTATTTGTGTGGGTTTTTTTCAGGTACCTCTCCAATACTAGAATTATGTTAGTCTTTATCATCGTAGCAGATCAGTAAGTCTTCCTTGTGGATGATGGTAAAGCATTTTATAGTGCCTACAGATAATAATTTCAGTCCAAATAATAGTTAATAAAGGCCTGCCCAGTTCTGAAAATCTGTTGCTCCTAAGTTTTTTGGCCTTGTAGTAGGAGAACTGGTCTGCTAAAACTCAAGCAAAGTAAACCTGATCAGATAACTTCTTGAACCAAAGGTTGAAAAGGGAAGTGACCAAGGTGATGGAGAGGGATGCATGCCAACAGAAACTTGGTTAAAGTGATGAAACATGTTTTAGTGGTGAGGGGTTTGCTTCACCTGAACACTTGTTACTGAGGAAGCAGGTCTATACCAGTAACCACTCAGCATTTGTTCAGTTATTCATTCCATGGGAATCATATAGTAATCATTTCGAGCACTTTGATTAACCTGGTGATTTCTGGCATAAAATGAATTTAATATACTGGAGACTGGACTTGTACTTGCCTGATTGGATTTAGCTTCTGTGCTAAAGGAAGCCTTTTGTGACAAGCAGTTGTCAGGACAGCATCTGATGAATTTATATTTACTCCTGATATCATGGCAGTACAATTACAGTGCAACCACTACAATTTACAGTATTTTTCATCCAAGCCACAGGGTGATGAAAAAGAACTTTTATTCTGAGCTTTAAGTAAAGGGCAGGGTAGGCAGCTTTGCTTCTGTCTTAGCCATTACTCAGAAGCACATTTATGAAGGTTTAACATGATAAAAACTCATCATCAGACTTAACTCTGCTGGCATAAAAGAATATGAAAATCTTTTATTCATGGAAAGTAATAAATGACACGTTTTAATTTGGATTTAGGGGCCTGTGTCCCATTTTGTCTTGGGACCTTTTAGTGCCCATTATGGCATGTTGTGTACCTTTTCCTTCTTGGAACATGTTTTAGTTGAGGGGGAAGGATCCTGTTCAGCATGTGCCTCCATAGTTTCTGAGGATGACTTTCATCATTTTCCAGTTCCTGAGCTGCCAGTTGTCACAGTTTATTCATGCAAAGAAGGAATTATACCTGTAGTAGTTGGGAGCGCTTTCTCTTAGATGGATTTGTTCTCAGTGTCTTTGTTTCGTGGTAGATTGATCTACTAGGCTATCTCTTCGCCTTGGTGATTCCTGGGAAGTTGCTGTTGCCACTGTTTCTTCCCTGTTAGCAGTGATAAACGTTGCTCCTCTTACTGCTTTGATTTTCTCTTAATGCATGTTGTGGGTGACTTTAACTATTTAGGTCACTGTTGATTTTTCCCTTCTGCGTTTTCTTTTGCATCTGATTGAAACAGCATACGTGCT
Organism: Numenius arquata; assembly: GCF_964106895.1. Taxonomy (NCBI): domain Eukaryota; kingdom Metazoa; phylum Chordata; class Aves; order Charadriiformes; family Scolopacidae; genus Numenius; species Numenius arquata. Next base: position 39,936,950 of record NC_133616.1, read on the forward strand.
CCCAGGGCTTATATGTATAAGTTGGTTCTGATGCTGATGAAGCTTCCCCCTGGCTAACTATACACCAAATGGCAAAGAGTGCGAGTGTTTCTGGTTCCTCTTTCTCATCTGCCATGGCATACAATTAGTATTTCATTTTTAAATGAATGAGCAATATAACACATGCAAAAAGAGTTTGACCGTGCTTTTGGAGAGGTCATTTTTTTTTAAGGCTGTAGCTGATGGGTGTTAGCCAAGGTGCATAGTATCCAACAGGTTTACACTGTGATAACGCTGGTTTTTAACGTGGTTTTTGGTCACAGGCTCTCAAATAGATAAGTGATACCGAACACTGCTTTCCTTGAGATTTAAAGACAAATATAGAGGATCATATCTGTTCATCTAGAAAACGTTAATCATCAAGACAACTGTTTTCTCAAAAAAAACGAGCAGCAGCAGAAATTACTCCAAAAAGTACCAACAGAAGTAGTGATTGTAGTGCTAGTGCTGTAATAGTTTTCTTATACCTCAGACTTGGCAAAATAGCATTGACATTGAACTTCCCAAATTTTTTTAGAAAAAGGTCTATGCAAGGTGACAAAAATTAAAGGCAGTAAGTGGCCTTAGTTAGGCCTGTTGCTATAATGTATAAGCAAAGTATAAGAAAATTGTAGCAGCCATTGTTTTACTGCATGAAGTTTTTTGGTGATGGGAACTGAAGGTGCCTTGTTACCTCTGAGAGCTTGTCACTTTTAAATCTTGTTTTGGATTATGAAGTCCTGACTGGGGGCTGTCTTGTTTTACAGTGAATTGTGAGGCTTTCTAGGTATTAGTGGCAATAATGAACTGGTTTTTAAAATACCCATGAACAGGTCAATGCAAACATAATTTTTAAAAAACAAGTATGAAGAGTAAGGAGAAAAACAGCCAACATAACTATTTCTTCATGTCTGGAAAAAACACACTTTTCACGAAATACAACACTTACTGATCCAAAAGAATCTCAACTAACAAACCTGATTTTTGTGCATAAAGTTGATTACAAATAAGTTCTAAGCATTTATTCTGAAATGCATTTTGTAGTTTGTTCTATTTTACAACAAAAGATGTCATCATACAGCTGGGAGAGTTCAGGAAAACTGTACCAGGAGCAGGTGTTAAAGCTGTGTACAAAGACACCTCTCAGCTTTCTTCCCTTCCAGTTTGGAAATAAAGAGGATATGAAAAACAAACAAACAAAAAACCCAAAAAACCACCAAACAAAGGTTGTTTGATTGGAAAAACTTTTTTAAACAAAATTAACAGATTCACAGAAGTTCACAAAAGGACAAATTTTTATCCTTCAGAGAACTTAAGTTAAATGTGACTGAAGTTTGTCTGAAGGTGTTCATGACAGAGGCAATTAAAAAATGACTCATTTTGACTATACCTACTTGAACACTAAAGCTGAATACAATACAAAAATACAGATATTCAGTGTAAATCTGCACTTTGTTCTTTACTGAAAGTGTTGAAAATGTGAAGGCTCTTTTGAAGTTTGTGCGTTTTGTAGCTGTGTTCTGGATCTGTCACAGAATCAGTGGCTTGCTAGCTGCTGTCTTGGTGAACTGTTTTAGGCATCTGACTTCACAAGTGTAGTGGCAAAGTAACATAGTACGATGATAGTAACACATGACTGAATTTCATTTGTTTCTAAAATATGTTCCTATTAGTTATTCTCCACAGGTATCCCCTCTGTTCAGCAACTTTAGCTGTGACAATATTGTTATTTTTTTAGATTAAATGTTACTTGATCATACGACTTTTTAAAATATTAAATGTGTGTATGGAACTTCTGGACTGCGTTCCAAGCCCTTAATACCTGTATACTCCTGTATAGGTGTAATGAATAAGTACTTCATATTTTCTGGCTGGTGGAACTGTGGGGAAAATCTGATTGTCTTGTGTAGACCCAAAAGGGAAGAATAGAGTACCTAAAAATCCCTATTCCTGATTTGCATTTTTTGTAGAGTAGTCTGTGTAGTACTACAGACATCAAACATCAGGATCTTAATAAGGGAATTAGTCTTTATGGAATACATGCATGCTAGTGAAATCAAGAAAAGGACATTTAACCTTTATTTCCTTTGCTTGCTTTGACAGTTGTTACTCAACCAAGCCCATCAGTTTCTCAGCCTAGTACTTCGCAGAGTGAAGAGAGAACTCCTGAGCTGCCCAAACCAAAGAAGAACAGATGTTTCATGTGCAGAAAGAAGGTTGGCCTTACAGGTATGAGAACACTTCATCAGTTTTGAACAGATCTGTATGATTAGTTGTCTCTTGCTAAATTAAACTTGATGAAATATCTGTACCATTAAACTTAGTTGATTTTTCAGAATCCAAACAACTTAATACAGCTGTTCATTTTTCTTACTTTGTATGTCAGAGTAGGTGAGCGTACCGCCTTTGTAGTGACTAAGCCCTTAATTTATAACTTAATTAAATACGAAGCTTCCTAGTGATGTTGCTTCTTTTTCTATGTACAGGATTTGACTGCCGATGCGGAAACTTATTTTGTGGACTTCACCGGTACTCTGACAAGCATAACTGCCCGTATGATTACAAAGCAGAAGCTGCAGCAAAAATCAGGAAAGAGAATCCAGTTGTGGTGGCTGAAAAAATCCAGAGAATATAGGTTAACCTGCTTGTGAACAGACTGACTGACTTATTGTTTTTAATATATCCTAGGAAAACACAAAAGAGCAGGTGCATGGCCATTTTCCTTTGTTCTCCAAAGTTTTACTTTTAGTCTTGTCTGTCTTAATGATATTTCAGAATGTTTGGGTGTTTGTTACAGGCAGAATCGAATAGATACAGCCCTTGAAAATATACATGCCCTCCCCAGAATATAATTGGATGATCAGAAACCTGCGTAGGAATTCACATGCACAGAGGACAGACTCTCTAGTTCACATGTGCCAAACAGATGTATGCTATCTGCATGTTTGCAGCAGATCTGCCTTTTGAGATATGTTTGAGATATATAGTCTTTGGCTAGTGTTATGTGCCTGTTTTGGAGAAGGATACATCAAAAAGGTTGGCAGTCTACTTCTATCATTTAAAATGTCATTCTAATTTTAGTTTCCACACTCCATTGTTTTCCAGCAGAGTGTAAGTTATGTAGAGGAGTCCACCATCCCAGTAAGGTGAATGTTGGTGCCATATTTAAGAAAGTTACTTATCAATTGCACTGAGAAAAATGGAAAAAATCAGATATGTATGAGAAGAAAACCATTTTGGAAAAGATTATATTAGCTTTAGAATCACGAAAATGAGAAAAAACTTCTTTACTTTGAGGGTAACAGAGCACTGGAACAGGCTGCCCAGGGAGGTGGTGGAGTCTCCATCTCAGGAGACATTCAGAACCTGCCTGGATGCGTTCCTGTCCAACCTGCTTTTGGTGAACCTGCTTGGGCAGGGGGGTTGGACTAGAGTATCTCCAGAGGTCTCTTCCAACCCCTGACATTCTGTGTGATTCTTTAAAATGGGTTCCTGAAGGGAATGTCCTGCTAGGAACTTATGAACCGGCCTGCAACAGAGTTGTCTGCTTTTCCTTGCATAGCTAAAAATGTCATGTAGCACAATATTGTAAGATTGGTTTACATAAAAAAAAAGTTACATATGTTTTTAGACATACCACAGCAACTCTATCAAGCAACACGTCTGATGAGTAAGTTACTGAAGTATTAGAACAGTTTATTATTCATATACTACTTACGTTCTGTGTGTTCTGAGTTCAAAAGAATATTAGGAGTTATTTTTTTCTAGTTTTAAATTTAACAATTGCACTGTTCTGCATGGAAAACCATACCCAACATGGCTGCTGTAGACTTAAGTGGTAGCTGGAACCACTCTTGGAGGGCTGCTTTATCATTTTTAATTGTACTTGGGTGTAGGACTAGTGTTCTTGGGTGTATTGCATGGGCTGCATTATCTACAGCATTGTACAATAACAACTCTAGAAAAGGCAGTATGCTTCACTGATGCTTGTCTGGTAATATCACTTCTGTGTTATAATGGAAGGGTTTTTGTGATGTATGAAACTTGTGTTTTTTATATAAACAAGTACAGTTTAGACTAGTGTTGTGGTAATGCCTGTTCTCATCTGTAAATAGTTACTTATGTACACAAGACGCTACTCCTGAACTTCAGATTTTTATTGCAGTGTTCAGTCTTAGTTTTTACTTCACTATTAAAAGTATCAGGTTTTTGCTTCTAACTTTGTTTTTCTGAGTTATTAGATATGCAAACATGTACAGATAGTTCATATTTATGTATTGCACATAATCATGCTACCCAGCATCTATGCTGTATTGTATTATGTAAATAATAAAAATCATGTACAGAAGGAAATACTTCCTTTTGTGATAGTTCATTGGGTTTAGTTATTGCTGTAAACAGAAGGTGACCTTGTAGAGGTTGAGGTGCAAAGATCTAAGTTCCTATTGATGTTGTCTTTATGCTTACGCCTGCCTATGTCCTTATTTCTTATTTGGATTTACCAACTTCTTTTAAGATAATTTGCATGAGCAACTGGAATGCAGATAACTACTTGATGGCTCAACACAAATGCCAGCGAACAACAATGTGCTTAAATGGAGCAAAGGAAAGCATTAACAGTGAACTTCAAAGGTGGTTTGTTTTGTGTTTTTGTTTTTTTTTTTTTTGTTTGGTTGGGTTTTTTTTGCCTACAAACTTACTTCCAGTGGATCTTTTCTAATAGAGCCTCACAGAGCCGTTACACTGACTGCGCCATTCTGTCCACATCTCACCAGCAGACCTGGGCAGAGTTATTGTCAGGGTCAGCATCCAAATACAGATGTTAAATATGCCAGATTTATCCTTCCTGGTGCAAAGGACGAGGACAGAACACACAGCACAGGTTGCGTTGGAGGAAGACATCTTCACTGCTGGATAATGCATAAAAATTGCTTGTATCAGAAATAGATAATGTGCATTCCACCAGTCAGCTGATACTCATGTGATAAGTCACCACTGCAGCCACTGTATGTATTTCCAATAAGGGAACAAAGGCATACTCTGGGACTTCATTTTCCAGGATGGATTTTATGACTTAATCATGGAACTACTCTAAAGCACCAAAATTATCATTTTTCTACCTTTTTGTATTAAAACAAAATCAGCTACTCCACTGCAGCATAAAATGCTTTTCTCTTTTTTTCCTCTCTTTTTCTTTTTAACCTGGGAGCACCCTGCAACTGGATGTTTGAGGAGAATTGTCATTTTCGATACTGTTGTGGCTAGAGTGTTTTAGGACAGGTAATAGTACTGATACTGGTATTTTCCGATTATGATGATCTCAATCTTACTGTCTGCATTTTCATCTGAAAAAAAAGGCTGTACTTAAGAACACTTGTGGAAATAATTGATCTCAGTAGATCTGTGGAGGAAAATATGGAGTGAAAAAATTCCTCATTGTCCTGTGAAATCATGAACTGTGTCATATGTAAATTGCACAAAAGTGGGCTATGAGCCTGTACTCAAAAGTAAGTCTGGAAGCTCCCCTTTAATAATTTATACAGTGTCTGTAATCATTCAGGAGCCCTAATTCTGTTGAGGCTCACTAAAGACTTAAAGAAGGGGAAGGTGGTTTAAAAGGAGCGGGTATTGACAGAGTGTGTGGAGAAGCAGTGATTTAAACTGCGGTGCAAATGCTGTGGCACCTTCCTTGGCAAAGAGTAATAATGTAGGTGCAAGGTCTTTCAGATCTCACTCCCCACCACCCAACTTGGAGACTGGTGTATATATTCCTAAAGTAAATGGCTAACTCCCACAGCACTGTCAGACACAGTTTTAATACAGTGGTATTAAAATGCTTTGAGAAAAAGAGTCCGTCCTCTCTAATATCTAAACACAAGCCATTCATAAAGCTGCTCTCGTGTCAGTTTAAAGTAAGAAACAGCTATGAATAGCATACCCTTCTTCCAAGAAAGAAATGTGATCACTTCACGTGACCTTGATCCTCATTTAACGTTGGGCTGTTGGACTGAGATGTGCTTAACTGATGCATAAACACACTGTTCCAGGAAGTCTTCCTCTGTCCCAAACAAGGTTACCAGACGATGAGGACTTTTTTTTAGTTAGGGAACAAAAAGGAACAGACAAACAAATGAGTAAATAAAAGCAGCTGGTGACGAAAAACTGTTTGGTAATCTTCAATCTGTGAAATACTTGCCTTGCTGGTGCTATGGCTGCGCAGTACTATGTTCCACCGCATTCTGTACAAACTCACTGACAGCTGTTACTCTTAAACCTGAAATTTGGAGTATAGTGATGAGCTTCCTGTGGTGTTTCCAGCCTGTTGCTTTAAGGCTGGTGAGCTGCCATGTGACTTGGGTGATTGTGGTGCATACAGATGCCATGGGGTCCAGAAGCCCTGAGTATCTTCCTGGTACTCAGCCATGTGCTTCTGATCATGGGTTACTCTGCAATGTGTTTTGGAAGGTCATTATTCACAAGTGCAAGGGCACGTCTTGGATACTTGCTTGTATTTGTTGTGTCTCAGTCACTCAAAGGATACTTATTAAGGATTTAACTTGCGTATAATGAGTCAAAATGCATGTCAGTTTCTTGGTATTCTCACGTGTTCTACAGTATCACCTGATGGGTATGCTTGAAGGAGGAAATGCACAGCAAATAAGGAAATTGGTTTGATTTGGGTATCCAGGTGTGTTAAGTAGTAATGATTCAGTAAGAAAAGGAACTTTCCTCTCTGTATAGGTGTGTGATTTTTGTGTTTAATTTATTAATTTCTCAGCCAACCGAACAATGAAAATGCATTTTCTCAAAAATGACCTATTACTGGCTGCCTTGATCTTTTTCACAATGAAACTTGATGGACTATTGTCTGATTCAGGAGACGCAAAGGGCTCTGGTGGTACACCTGAAAGTACCTGGATGCTCTTGGAAGTAATAAATAACATCCAAACAGTTAACTGAGGGGAACAGTTAGAAAACCTGAGCTGGAAATATAACGAGTGGCTACCTGTGGAAATGTTAAAACATAGTCCAGGAGGAAAGTTCTTTTTGTGAGTGCAGTGAGCATCAGTTACAACCACAGTCAGGTCAATATCTAAGAGAACAGAGTTTCAAATGCCATTTCACAGTCCTGAGTTACTCCTTAATCTACTGTAAACACTTCAGCAGAATGTGCTTCAGTCTTTAAATTGGCTATTGTAGTAGTAATTTAGTGACGAGCAAAGAAAAAACAGGGTTGGGTTATTGGGTTTTTTTACTAGACTGAAGAAAATACAGAAACCCTTTCATCAGCACAATGAAGCTGAACCAAGGACCAGATTTCTGACTCATATAATTCAGCAGAAGCAGCAAGTCTTAGCATGTGGGATGCAAAATAGCAGAGTATCAGCAGCCTGTGATTTAAATGAAATGAAAATAGAGGCGTAAAACTGATAAAGATGGCGGTACTGAAATAAATGTAGGAATCAACACCTACAGTGGCAACCCAAAACACTGTAGCTTGATTGCTTATTTGTGTAGATACAAATCTGTACCATTAAAAAAAAACAAAAATGTTGATTATTGAAATGACTAGTCTCAGATTCCTGAAGAAGCTGTGTCTCACTCTTGCCTTTTGTACTAAATGGTAAGATGTAGATGGCAGATTATTTTTTTAATGCTAATTTCATTTCAGTGTGTGTTTCTCTCCATGGCCAGTATTGTAAGAATGTTGGAAGTTGGGTTTCTCATGTGAATGTTACTTTGGCTCAAACCCCCTAACTAAGATATCTGTACCCTTACTAAACCTCCTTGTGGCCTAGCTTTTTTCTCCCTGTATCTACAACCAGTTAACAGCATTTACGCCCAAGTAGCAATAAGCCCAGTTATCACAAACTGAGGTTTATTTCTTATGGAGAGAAAATAAAAAATAAATCCTATCATTTTATCTACTCTTGCCCCTGAGTACAAGCATGCATGTGTCCTTAGTCCTGACCCAAGGCAGGTTAAGTCTTGCACTTAACTGACCCTATGGGTACCTGACAGGGTTGGAGGGTGAAGTGCCTCCCTCTCTGCAGGCATTTCACAGAAAGTTTACCCACAGCTTGTGCCAAGTGAAGGCATTTCCAGAGCCCCCCGCCTCCTCCTGAGTTCCCGTCAGGTTGCCTCTAATGCTGAATGACTAACATTGCAGTGTGATGCCATCCTTAATCCATACACAGTCGACGACATCTCATTTATGTTACTGTGACTGTGAAGCAAGTTCTTGCTTTTGTTTCCTTTTTCAATTGTGCATGTATTATTTTTAAAATATGTATAGGAGGTTGTGTATGTATCAAGGAATTTTATATTTGAAATATGAAGTGCCTTAATCTTTTTCATTTTTCTTCCAGTTAACATTCCATATCTCAAAGGATTCAACTGAACATGAGCCTGATTTTTGCAATGTCGTGAACTTTAGTTATAAAGTGACCATTTCTGTATAAGACCAGCTCGAATATCAACATAAGACAACCTTTCCTAATGATAGACCAGGGTCGTGTTTGCTAAATGAGCCACCAAGGCTGTGTTGCTCACAAAAAATGTTTAAATCGAAGGAAAGAGTTAAAAGTCACTGCGTAATAGCACGTACTTACCTAAAAAAAGTACTTACCCAACTGGGCTGAAGACACCTTGGCTGCCCAGCGCTTCCTTGCTAAGCTACTTTAAAATGCAGCTGCATCTGAGTTGGTTTTACTCTCCTCCAGACCCACAGCCAGCCGGCCTCACCATGATTTGGTTTGCTGTTAGGGAAAAATCAAGTTTTAGAATGCTTTGCTCGGGGGTTTTGTTAGGTTTTTTTGGTTGTTTTGATAGGGCTGTGAGCACCATTGGCGGTAATTCACTTTTAACCTGCTCTTCCTGTTTCATGTGTTTGTAGATTCTTCCTGTAGCATCTTGTGATGGTACAATAATGAAATCAATATAAATGGAGGCAATGCAACCAAAAGGATAAACTGAAGCCATGATTCAGTATGAGGCCCTGCTCACAGCAGAACTTTTCTTTCAGCTTCATTTCCCCACTGCAACCACGGGTATCTCAGTCCCTTTAGCCAGAATCTGAAAGGTGTGATTAAATGCTATCTGGGCATATTTAGAGATGTGTATTTGGACTTCTCTTCATTGGTTGATTTTATCTTCAGATTTCATTGACAGTGGTCTTTACATGTAGTTAATGTATTTTGTTTGCTGAAAGCATTTATTTTTTTGTGATGTTTACCTGCTTGTTGGTGGACTCTCTTGTGAGAGAGGTGTTAGAAGCACAAGGTGTTTGACAAGCTACTGCATGGCAAACATGTAGGTGGAGAACTCCTCCCTCCAGCTCAGACCTTTCATCTTCAGAGACCTACAGTGCCCCCCTCGAACATTTTTGCCTGATGGGTGATTTTGCAAGACAGGATGGAGTTCCACTGTGAATCTTCACTTGTAGTATCACCAAGCTTGTGGTACAAATCTGAGAAAAAGAAAAGCAATTTAATTCACTGTTCCTCATTCCTGTTTTATCTACTCTTTACCATAGTGTACATTTATATTTATATTGTTTAAAACCCACCCACCCTGCCTCATTTGCTGATGAGGATTTTCCTTGAGCAGACAGCCTTTTTAATGTAGATTTGATTGAAGTTTACTTTAGTAGGTCAGAAAGAAGTTGGGCATGTGATGAATATGCTCTGAGTTCCCAAGGGAGCCTGTGAAACCGTTTGGGCACAGGACCATTTGACTTTGATAATGCTTCTGGGAGACCAGGTCAGAGTAGATTCAAACAGGATTAGGCTAAAGTAGATTTTCCTTAGCTGTATTTTAAGTAGCATGGGATTTGTGAAGGGAAAGTAGGTTTATGACCCTGGAAAAATCTTGATCCCTTTCAGTCTGGTTACAGTCTTCAGAGTGAGACTGAGCTGGTTCCCTTGATTGCTATATTGGACTCCTCTGATGGATAATACCCATCCAGATTTGTGTATTTCTACTAGAAGCTAACCTTCTGACTGACCTTGCAGAACCAAAGACTTGGATGTTTCGCTGCCAGTTCAGTCACCTCAACAGCTCATGGAAAGTTCAGCAAGTACAAGATTTAGTGCAAGGAGGAGGCAGAGACAAGCAGGAGAGCTGAGACAACCACACATGGATTTGTACAGGCTGCTGAGGAATTGCAGTGTCTACTCTTGGCGCTGAGACAAATTGGCAGGTAGCTTCAGGCATTTAGCAGTGTAGCAGTGATGCATTTGCCATCATGGCTTCAAGATTTGCTAGCTGAATCTGAGCCCTTAAACTGCAGGTTGCAGAAATGGATTTACATTTGATTTAAGGTGATATTTTTACTGATATTAGTAACTTAGTCTCTTACATGTAAGCACCTGGAAATGAATACAGGGCCAACAGTGGGAATAGTTCACTGGCTCCTCAGCAAGATTTTCTAAGCCAGAGTTTAGAAATCATATTATGTTAGGAAATAGCCTCGAGGTACAAGTTAATTTGCTCAGCATTTCACGTAAGCAGAGGTTGTTGTGTTTAACGGTTTGTCATATGGTGAGGGTGAATCACAGGTCAGCAGAGAGTCATTTCTCAGTGTTGACCAGCCCTTGGTAAACAGAAGCATTTAACACTCATCTGCAAATAGCTGCTAGACACCAAAGGTTATATCAGTGAATAATAACATTAGGACTTTTACATCCCTCTTACTCTTTGTTTCCCAGAGCCCTTCACGATGGTGGGCATGGGTTGCTGTCCCCAGTGCACAGAGGGGAGGATGAAGTGTGGAAGGTGTCAGCAAGGGCACAGCCCTGTGGTCCTGGCTTCAGCTGAGCCATATTACCAGGCTACTGCCACCAGCTGCTTGACTCTCCTATGGCCCTCGTTTTTCACCCCCTCCACCTTCACACATGCCATTGCTTCCTGATTTTTTTTGTCTAAGTTACACTGCCAGGAACAGAGGTACAACATCTGGTGGTGCCCCAAGTGCAGACCAAACCCATCTTTCAGCATGAGGAGTACATCATCCATGTCCTAAACTGTCCCTGGCTGCATAGAGCAGCAGTGACAGTGCCAGGTTCCAGATCCAGCTCTCCTTGCTTCTTCAAGGGTTCCTCTGCCACATCCCTGCTTCCCCACCCAGTCTCTGGGGTGGCAACAGCTTCTCCTACTCCCGGAGGGCAGGAAGTGCCAGGGAAGGTGCAGCAGCCCTTTGGATGGGGCCTGAGGAGGCATTACACAAGCCACACATCCATCTCATCACGGTGTGCTGGCAGGAAAAAGCAGATGAAGCCTAGAGGTAACCATTCCTGTTTTTACCTTACAGCAAACACCAACACAAAATATCTATGTACTCGCATATGCTGCTATGGAGGCTAAAATCTGCCCACCACTACACTTTGTCCTCGATCAGGCTATTAAAAATTTTCAATTGCTGGCACTTCAGCTCAGGAAACAACTGTGTCACACCCACGCCAAACAATAAAGGCCGCAATAGGCAATACCCTTACTCTGTTACACTTCTGCTCCCAGACCTCCGAAACACCCTTACTCTGTAACTAACTCCTACAGCAGCTTCTGCTGACCTTTGCTTTCCTCTTTCATTTCATCCTCCTCTCCTCCTGGCAGCACTTTAACAGTTTGAAGCAAAGCTGTCTGTGATTTTCTTAAAGCAGTTCACATAATTTGAAAAGCTGCTGTGGGGAGGGGTGTGTTATTTTTTAACTAATTGCAGTAAAAGGTTTTGCCAAGAGCATATCTTTGCAGAGCTTATTAGTACTGGAGAAAGTTAATATATGCACAACCTGCTTCTGAGTGTAAGTAGTATGCTGGTTTGGGCTGCTTTTTTAAAGAAAAGCTGACACAAGAATGTCACTATTGACTGCAAGTGCTGAGCAGTGAGGGTAACTTCCACTTTTTTATGCCAACTATGCCCTTTTTTAGGGCATCTTTTACTAGCATCAGTTAACTTGCTGATTTCTGTTTATTTTTTTAACCAACTATAATTTAGTTAGGTGGAGTACAGTCAAAGGGATTGTATGAAATCCATGTGTTTTCCCAAACCTGCTCATTGTGGTTTTTTTTTAAAAGTCTGTTGTTCAAACACACCTCATGGCTGCACAGCTCTGTTCTAGATGAGCGCTGGATCTGAAAATCCCTGCCCCTCGCTCTCCCACATGGGTTGTCTGAGTGCTGCATGTAGGCAAGTGAAGCCCTGCATTTTTCAGAGATCAGATGCATGCTTTTGCTTTTGTAAAACCTTTCGTGTATGCAGGATTACAGGCACAAACCTAGTGTATAACTTTTTTGCTTCCTACTTCAAGGGAAGAGCCGTTCTCAGCCCACAAAGGTAATAACACAACCAGCTCAGGAGTCTGATTCAGCTTAAAATAATCTGTGGCTAACCACGGTCTCCCGGTGCCTTGCCTCCCCGCTGACATTCGAAATTGATGCCCAGAGGTCCCGGTTACTTCACAAAATCTGCTGGAGAGAAAGGGTGGCCAGGACAGCCCAGCAGAGTCTACCTGCTGCAGATTGAGCCCTGACACTGCCATCCCCATGCAAGCAGGAGTCCTAGCTGCCATTCTCCACAGGGGCTGCCTGTGCTCCTCCGGCAGTCCCAGGCCGGCTGGCAGGGCTGTGGCAGTCCTAGCCAGACACGCTGCCATACCACCCCCAGCCCATCCCATCCTGTCCCAGCAATGCCGCCTCCAGCCACAGCAAGCCTCTCCCTTCAGTGACTCAGCATCTGAATAATAGCTTTTTCTTTCCTCCCCCTTGTGTATGTACAAGGAATTTCAATATAAGGTTCCTTTTTCCCAAGGCTACAAACAAAAGACAAAGCCACCCCATTTGTTTAGTTAAAAAAATCACCAGGCACACCAGCTAGTCCCAGAACAGGGTTTCAGGGCAAAGTAAATATTTTGGGCAGGTGCATTTATTTTATCTGTGCTGGTAGTGCTGAGCTCCAGCACTGTGAAATCAGTCTTGTTCAATTGTACCCTGCTGAGCACCAGAGCTCGGAGGGACTTTGAGTAGCCCCAAAGGCTATCCAAAGGGCAGGGTTCTTCAGGGTGCCCCACGGGCTGTCTATGCCACACCACCACTGAGATGCTGGATGTAGAGTTTCAGCAGCATGTGGAAGCAGTCAGGTGCCAGGCCTTGCCTAGACTGACCAACCCAGCCTCTGGCAGGTGCACCATGGAGGGAGTGAGCATTTATACCCACCGTGCTGCCTCTGCTGGTCCCCAGGATGGAGAAAATGCTTGAAGTTGGCGAGGTGGAACTGAGACTGCATGGGGGCAAGACAGCATCCCCTCCACCAGCATTGCTCCAGCACAAGCAGCCTCATACCCCCACAGTCACTGCAAGTGCCAGGGAAGACCGAATTTCCCCAAGGGATGCTGACCTTGCTTTTACCTGTGCTCAGAGGCAAGGCACAAATGTGCCACCAAAGCCTTGCAATCTGTCATGTGGGTCACTCCAGCCAGGGAGTGTTGTGTCTCAGATCCCTTTTTTGATTTTCAGAGTGATGTTTTTCTGTTAAAAGCAATGAAGGTAGAATTTCTGCAATATGCGATTGCCCTCTATAAGATCTCCACATGAACTTTGCCTATATCTGACCTGACCTGTGAGATTTTACAGTGAAGGTTTTCCTGGCCACCCATGCAAACGGCAAGGGGAACACCACAAAAAAAAAAAAAAAAAAAAAAAGCAAAGGAAATTATTTCCTGGCAGGCAAAGGGAGGAGTACTTATTTTCCCGTCTGCTTTATGATTTTATAGAAGTTTGAAACCAGGAATTTCATGTCATGTTTAGGAGATCTGACATGCAAACAACAATAAATAAGAGCATTTGTTGTATTTTTATGATAATATGACAAAATGTTAAAATAGGAGTCTCGAAGGACAGTGTACAAATATTTTAACTGGTGTCATGTTCAACTGTTATTTTAGTATTGAAATGGCCACAGTTCCCTGAAAGTGATCACCTTCTGCACTGTAAATGGACCAAGGGAAATGCAGAGGGGCGTGCGGGAGCTATTTATGCCAGTGAGAGACACCACACAAATCATGCTGATACTTAATTTTATCTGATTATTAGCCTGCATTTGTGTGGGCAGTGGAGGAATCTGCTTATTAAATACCCCTTTGAAATCCATTAGCTCAGCCCCCACATTTTGGAGTTAAACATGCAGAGATTTAGTGAACGCAGTGAGTCACTCTCTCAGCAAATTCAAAAGGCAGTTCAGTGCATTTAGCACTACTATCACATACACAATTAACACTTCAGAAGCCTGGCTAAATAACAGAACCACCCAAAGCAATTATTGAGGTGATATTAGTAAGTAGGGTGCAGCATGCTTTGCTGAACAGGAAACAGTCCTCTTTATAAATATCTTCCCGTGCTGCTGAGGCTGGAAATAGCTCGTAAAATTATGACTGCAGAAAGGTTTAACTCTCACAAAGCAGCACAAACATTACAGAGGGGACCAATATGAGGCAATCTTTCACTGCCTATCAGAGCAGGTTGCTTAGACCTTTGCAAGCAGTCAGTGGTGGCTTTCTTTTCTCCAGAGGGGAGCAGAGCTGGCAGGTGAATCCTCGAGGCTAAGGGAAACTATCACTATAACCCCTCTCTTGGCAGAGAAGCAGCAGCGTCCAGCTTGTCTTTCCTGGGCTATGCCAAAGGCAGAAAAACCAACGGGGCCTTGCTCATTTTCTTGTCCTCTAGTGTAAAAGGACGAGTAAGTCTTATTAAAGGGCTGCCATGGTTATTACAAAGTAACTCTTTGTAATCTCTACGACCTTCGTTTTGTAACCTTCTTCCACAAGGGAAGGACAGTTGAAATTTACATGGTCTTTGCATCTATTAGAATGTCGATGTTGCATAGAATCATAGAATGGTTCAGGTTGCTCAAAGCCCCATCCAGCCTGGTCTTGAAAACGTCCAGGGATGGGGCATCCACAACTTCTCTGGGTAACCTGTTCCAGTGCCTCACCACCCTCACACTGAAGAATTTCTTCCTGATAGCTAGTCTAAATCTACCCTCTTCCAGTTTAAAACCATTACCCCTCATCCTATCACTCCACTCATTGATAAAGAGTCCCTCCCCATCTCTCCTGTAGGCCCCCTTTAGGTGCTGAAAGGCTACTATAAGGTCTCCCCAGTGCCTTCTCTTCTCCAGGCTGAACAACCCCAACTCTCTCAGCCTGTCCTCACAGGAGAGGTGCTCCAGCCCTCTGATCATCTTGGTGGCACTCCGCTGGACACATTCCAAGAGGTCCACATCCTTCTTATATTGAGGACTCCAAAGCTGGACGCAGTACTCCAGGTGGGGTCTCATAGTGAAAAATCGGTTCCTGATACCTAATCTATATCCACACTCTTCCAGTTTGAAGCCATTACCCCTCGTCCTATCACTACATGCCCTTGTAAAAAGTCCCTCTCCAGCTTTCTTGTAGTCCCCCTCTAGATACCGGTAGGCCACTATAAGGTCTCCCCAGAGCTTTCTCTTCTCCAGGATGAATAACCCCAACTCTGTATGGTAATCTTGGGTTTACAAAACAAGTTACAAAGGCTTATCCTTGCTATATAATAATATTATGCAGTTCATCCATCTGTTCTACATTTCTCACTGCGGTGTCTGAATGTTTACCTAATTGTACTTGCAGGAAAATTTAGAAAAAAAAAAGGTAATAGTTCTGAGTGCTCATGTGAATAACTGAAGTATGAATAACGATCTAAAGGGATATTTTGCACTTCGTGCACTTTGTGTTATTTGCAATCAAGCTATTTTAACTTTGAATTTGCTAGGGTCAGAGCTCAACTATGTCTGTAGTTTGATGCAGAGTTTTAAACTTGTCCCAGAACATAATGTCTTGACAGTGCTCACAGGCTGCACATCAGCAGGAACTCATAAAACATCTCTGAAAAGAGTTGTGAAAGGTGACACTGCTGCCAGCTGTGGTTCCTGTTCCTCTCATGTCCTTATTAGGAAGGAGAAACAACCGTGTTCTTATCGTACTCCTTTTCTGTCAGAAAGGACCTCTTTTAAGAATTAGATTTTACATAAGTGAGCGCCAGTGTGGAGGAAGGAAATACCTTCCTCTTGCCTCTCTCTCCTCTCCCTTGGCATACAGTTACTGCTCTCTTCTTCATAGCAGCTCTCATGCCACACAGAGTATTTGTACAGGGAGGAAGAAACCATAGACACTTGATACTGTTAATCAGTCTGGATCAAGAGAAGGACATTAGCTGTACAATATTTTTTCTAAAGTCTGGCCAACCCTGAATCTGACACTGTCCTTCAGCAATGCCCAGCTCAACATATCTATGGTCCTTGGAACAGAGAGACCAGACATTTCCGTGGTAGGCAAATCCCAGGCTGTTTGGCCCTGGCTTAACATGTACAAAATGTTCTCCTACTTCCAGGTCTATGAAATGGTCTGTTTTGTCTGGGGGATAGGTGAGACTCACCATTGCTCCATGCTTTTTGTGAAACCAGCCCAGTCTTCTTCACATGTAATTTGCAGCCCAGTCCTAAGCTTTCTCTGTCAAACCAAATTGCAAAATAAATACATGAAAACACCCTTTTGATAAATCCGAGTCAAAATTATAAGAAACACAAAACATTCCTACTTGTCCTTGGAATTAATTTTAAGGACACTGATTAATGGAAAAGGTGACACTATATTATTTACTGTAGCTTGTAATCTGGGAAGCAGGGGTGTGTTTATGCAGCCAGTTTGAAAAAAACCAAAACCACCAGAAGAAATGATTGTGCCACTCGACACATAATGTTACAGTCAGTGGATGTTACAGAAAGCAAAAATGTAAATGTTTCAGAAACAGATTAGACAAACTAAGGTGCTAAACCAAATTTCCCTACTGACTTTAAATTTCTTGGACTTACTTGCTGAAAGCGAGGGATGCTATGAGGGAAAGCTTGTGCTGTGTCCTGCTGTCCGCCTGCACGTTCACGTTTATCAACCTTACTAGAAACAGGACAGTTGTGCTAGATAAACCTTTGGTCCAACCCAGCTCAGTCCCTTTTACATCTTTGCATAAGGGAGACCGCAGTTATCCCTGCAGGAGGACGGATGCGGCGAGCAGTGGCTGATGTGCCACTGAGGATGTATCTGCTCTCCACATCAAGAACACAACGCTGTCAACAGCTCTGGGGCTCCTGACCCAATTCCCTTTGCTGTAGTTTTTTCCAAATTGATTATTTTAAGTAAATGAAGAAGGGGTGGGGTTTTTTTTGTCTGAAGATGGAAGGTCATTAGTGTGACAGCTTAAGTCCTCTGTGGATTCACAGAAGAGGTACTGTGTAGGAACAAAAGTTCTTCAAGCTGCCTCAATGCCTAGTTAGTCCCACAACAGCCTAGTATGTCCAGTAGGATTTACAGATAACATTTCTCAGGAGAAAATCAATTCTATTGGCAATGAGTGACATTTTACTTGCTTTCTTCTTTTTATTTTTTTTTTAACATAGTTTTTCCTTTTATTCAATTGCATTTCGGTTAGCAGAGGCCACTAAACAATCAGGAGCTTGCAGCAACTTTCTGCTGATGACAGCCTAAGATGTATTTAGTGGATACCATAGAAGTGATACTTCATGAACTAATTATAGGAGCAGCTGTTTCTCAGCATCCCAGAAAAATTATTCCAGACTTACACAGGGATACAGAAAACCACTGCTCTCATGATCTCTCAGCTGAGATCTCAGCTGAGATCTCTCAGCTCTCACTTATCTCACTTGGTTGCTCAGAGATCATAGAACCATAGAATGGTTCGGGTTGGAAGGGACCTTAAGCATCATCAGGTTCCAACCTCCCTGCCATGGGCAGGGACACCTCCCACTAGACCAGGTTGCTCAAAGCCCCATCCAGCCTGGTCTTGAAAACCTCCAGGGATGGGGCATCCACAGCTTCTCTGTGTAACCTGTTCCAGTGCCTCACCACCCTCACACTGGAGAATTTCTTCCTGATAGCAAGTCTAAATCTACCCTCTTCCAGTTTAAAACCATTACCCCTCATCCTATTGCTCCCCATCTCTCCTGTAGGCCCCCTTAGGTGCTGAAAGGCTACTATAAGGTCTCCCCAGTGCCTTCTCTTCTCCAGGCTGAACAACCCCAACTCTCTCAGCCTGTCCTCACAGGAGAGGTGCTCTAGTCCTCTGATCATCTTTGTTGCCCTCTGCTGGACCCATTCTAACAGGTCCATGTCCTTTTTATGTTGGGGACTCCAAAGCTGGACACAGTACTCCAGGTGGAGTCTCACCAGAGTGGAGGGGCAGAATCACCTCCCTGGACCTGCTGGCCATGCTTCTTTTGATGCAGCCCAGGATGCGGTTGGCTTTCTGGGCTGCCAGCGCACATTTTAGGTTTAAAAATCTGTGAATCTCTCTTTCTGTAACAGCATCTTCGGTACACAATTAAAACTCTTCTCTTTTCCCTCAATAATCCCTCAGAGCATGTGAATCTTCATATAACAATGCTGGAAATACCCCCAACACATGTAGCCCCTCAGCTGCTGTAAGGAGGATTGCTCAGCGCTGGCTGGAGTGTGCTGCAAGACAGCACTGTTCTCATTTGGCACATCTGTTTGCTGTTTCACAAGCCATAAAAACACTACAATGGTGACTCCTCAAAAATAAAAGCTCAAGGAACGATTTTTACTCCACTGAGTTAATACAACAAGCATTATCAGGGCCCACAGCTAGCTGGAATTGATATTCTGTATGAATTATCAGAGGAGTTGGGTTTCTCACAGCTGTGAATGTTCACCAGTGTGCTGGGAGGTTGAGATTTGTTCAAATGGGGCCTGAGATTAAACTTTACCCTCCTTTTTAATACTTCCAGGTTCTAAAAAGCAAAATACCTTTTATATTTTGAGATGGTACCTCTAGGAAAAGGGAAGAGGCACCGATTGTATTTCATCTAGATTTCATGGCACTTCTGGCCATATATTTAGGTTAACTCCTAAAGGACAGTTTGAATGAGAATTAATGCAAGAATGCAGACATAAGCTCATTAATTTGGAAGACACCTAATTACATAGTACAAGCATAGGGCAAACCTTCATTTTGCATTTTAACTATGGTCTTAATTCATGAACTATAAACCTATTAAGCTCAGTTATAAATGATTCAGCAACTGATCCCAAACCAAGAAGGGTCTTTGTATTCTTCTTAATTGCCATTGGAGAAGACTGATGAAAATGTAACTGGTAATGATTACTCATGATTATTCAGTGGCTCTTTTTTAAGCTCGCAAATTCTGTGTTCACTTGTGCACACTGTGCCTGCATCAACCCATTGCAGTGAAACACATAATTGTAGCCTGAGATTTACTGACAACACACCCAAAGGCTCTCAAATTTTCACAAAACTTCTATACCGTAACCACTGTGCTCACGTCTATGTTTTATACTGCTTTAAACAGGTAAGTCTCAACATAGTACTCTAGCAAAATGTCACAAAAGCATTTCTTACTACTGTTTTCCAAAATAAAATATTAGTAGCAGTCGTTCTGTGATTCTGTAATTCCTATGCTGAAAGCCCTTCTGTTGGGCACTTCTATTAAGAAAGTAGGCTATGAAGAAGATTTCGTTCATTTGTCTTTTCTCTGTAATCTGCTTGACCTCCTGATAAATTGGTTGATGGAAATATGGAACAGCTTTATTTCTTGTGCACATAATATTGCGTAAACTGGTAATAACTTGCACATAATTTTCAAAATTTCAGCATACAATTCCTCAGTGTGTAAATACTGATTCTCCTATGGTAGTTGTTGTTTTAAGGAAATCCACTTCTGGTGAGTTTCAGAGCTGCTTAGACTGGGGACATTTTTATGCCTAAGCTTTGAAAAGTAAGAAAGTGAAGCAAAACACATTAAAGGAGATGTGACTCTGTGTACTTGCTGCCAAGTACAAGAAGAAAGCATTTCAGGATATTCTACTCATACACAAAATAATAAAAAGGATACTGAAGCATTGGCTTTGATTTCACAAGCCAATAAATTTGGTAATAAAGATGCATCAAAAGCTGTAAGAGTTTTGAAACTGGAAACAGATCCTCTAAAATAAAGTTATGCATACTAAGAAGAGTTTGCAAACCCCTATGATGGGTGTGCCTGAGTTTCCCAGGGAACAGGTAAGTTCTGTGCACCTCCAACACTTTGCTGCGTATTACGATCCTCACTGTAAATCTTCATTAGTCAGCTTGCCACCTTTCTCTCTCTCCTCCAAAGTCAAACACAGAAAGACATGAGGGTTGGTGTAAACACAAGGCCTCTTTATTTTGTTTCAACAGTACATGACTTCCCATTTAGCATGATCAAAACCAAGCAGAACAGAGGAAATCGCATATACCATTTTTCCTAATACATTGCTCTTTCTTGAAACTATACAAGTACAACAGGAAAGATATATTCAACAACATTAACTCCAGTTAGGCATTTTTCACAAACGAAAAAAACAGAGCCTACGCACAACAGGCAATAAGCAGACAAAACCAAGGATCAGAATCAGAAAAGCTTGCTACAGTGAGATGTGAACTCTCCTTTAGGGAAAGAAGGTTCCTTCTTGAAGCAAAGTCTGCAAACTTCCTCAGCTAAGGAGTTTGTGCAACTGCTTTTTAAAAGCTTAATCAGCAAAAGCTGTTAAAGGAACACACAACCCCGCTCTGAAGCCACAAGGCCAGACAGGACACAAAGATCAAAACCTTCTGTTGTCCCTAACACTGGTCCCTTCTACTGAAGGCTTATCTCCAGGGAGTTCTTGTACCTAAATGTGCCTAGGAGCACTTGGCTAAGCAAAGCCTTTGGTGACTTAAATGTAGATCAAGGTAAAACATTTTTATGTTTTTGTCAGCTGCTCAGTTTATGTCCTGGTCTTGGCTGGGTTTAATTGTTACTGGCTCACTCAAGTCGTTAAGCCAAACCACTGAGTCTAAGAGCTGTGCAAATATAATAATATTTACCTGGTGGGACAAAACTTTTGAGATGAAGCATTAGGCAGGGGGGTGTAAGGTTGCCTTTAAGACTTATTCTTCTCTCAACTCCACTCATTCAGCATAGTTATTTTCAAACTAAACCCAAGTGTACAAAAAACCACAAACTAAAGCCAGAATTGAAGCGAATACGCGTGTCTGAGTCCTGACCAGGGAAGAAAAGAGTGAGTCTAGGCATGACTATTGCATTCAGTCCACAGAAGTGACTGCCTCTGTAGAAGCCACAGGGGACCTCATTGGTTGGCACACACTCTGATTCAGGGCATTTTCCAAGAAAGAATTTCCACTGAAATTTCCAGGAAACTGCCCTCCAAAAACATTGCTCAGCCTTTTGAGAAAAAATAACAGTCCTATTAACTTTACACAACAGATTGTTGTTGGTGTTGCTGATGTCCCTTTGACTTCCCAAGAATTGTTTTTGTTGCTTTTGTTGTTGGTTTTGGTAGCGAGAGCCTTCTAGATGTCATTTGCTGGCTTCTCTGTCAAGAGAAGCATGAGCTGTTGCACATAGAGTACAAGTGCTTAAAAAAAAAAAACAACTTTAAGCCAAGGTTCCTAGTACCTAGAAATTCAGTACTAGGTATAACCTCATGTAATTTAAAACGTGCTGTGCTCTCCGCAGTGTGCACAACTTCAAAACAACCTGATTTTTAAAACAGCTTATTCTCACTTATTCTAGTCACACCAGATACTTGTCTGCCTGTCTCGGACTCAGTCATCACTGCACCACCAGGCACATAACAGGGGATGATATTTGCGGCATGCAGGAGCAGAGATTCTTCCCCAGGACCAGACTAGTTCAATCTCTGACCTGGCCAATGCCAAATATTTCATAGGACACATGGAGGTAAAGCATAACATGCCTTTGCATTGTATTTCTTCTGGAGTTGTTACAGGTAATTTTGATTTAAAACTTGAAGTAGAGGTTGAGAGGTTGAAAAGTGTTATATATTTATGCTACAATTAGCTACAATTATTTGGGCTTGTATTATTAAGCATGTAAGTAAATCTGCTCAGTTCTTGGCCCTCAGTGACTGTCAGAAGAAGCAAAGCCCATGATTTAAGAGAACATTGCCTGAAAAGGTATCTTTTCTGAGTGTTTTCCAAATAAAACTTCACTAAAGTGATCTTACTTTTATGAGTTCCTGTGATCTAGCTTCTTTCTACTTTGCATTATTTTGTATTCTGCTACCACCCTTTTCAAATCTCTTCTCAAATTCTTTTTTTTTCCCCAGTCCTTTCTCAAATTTTCAAAATCCCTTGGCTTTTTTTAAAAATACCTTCTACATGTACACTATTGCTTTAGAGATGAGTTGACCACTGCTGCATACAGGACTGCAGATAAGGCAGTCCATTTATTCATACAAATCCAGTATTTTAAAAGCTGTCTGCCTTATCATCTGTTATGGATTGTTCCTGGAAATGCTTAAAACAACATGTTTAAACAGCTTGTCTGAGCAATGTTGTCAATATCTTTTCCTTTTAAAACTGGGATATTCTTTAAAAGAACTTGGGCTTTTTATTTTTCAAGATGTATTATTTTTATTTTTATTATTTATATTTTTCACGCGTATTCTTTTTAAACGTATAATCAAGAACAGTTACATTCTCCTTTGCTCAGTAGAACAGTATGTATTTAGCAAGAATTATTACCTTTTGCTAATTTGCATTGCATAATCATGATTAAAATAAAAAAAAAAAATCTATTTCTTTTGTGAATATTTTAAAATTAAAACGTTACTATTCATGTCAGCTTTCATAAAACCCTTATAATTTTTTCTTTCATGAGTGTATAATCAGGTAGACTTTTAAACAGGGTCATTTTAATGTTTCTTTTTCTAACAGGAAGTCCACTTACAATACTGAAAATGTTCAGTTCATTGAACAAATACACATTTTTTTCTCCTACAAAGCTTTCTGATTGCACAAAAACCACAGAATAAATATAAACATTAGGCCAAGGCAACAATTTAAAGTGCAGAACTCCACTTGCCACACATGAATAATTCAAATAACGCTGCATAATGCATAGGCGATACTTACTAGCATTTCATTAATAATCAAAACCTAAAGTGACACAATGAGATCAACATATAACAGTAATTCAAATACATTCCATTTATAATAAATAAGTGCTCATCTGAACATAGAACACATTAAGCATATTATTCCAACAAGCAAGCTTTCCACAAACTACCTTTTTTTTTTTTTTCCTTTGTCTGAATGGTGTGCTAACATTGAACACAAAGACACATTAAGGAACAAAGATCCCATCCACAATCTGGCAAGAGAACTAATGCGGAGTGACATCTGGAAAGAACTGCATGTACATTTTTCCAGAGGTTTTGTCTTAGGTCAGTAGCACTGTGTCAATTGATACTGACTGAAGATTATCCCTTTCTTTTCTTCCACTTACTCATCTCCCCGTAGTGTCTGGTTGCCTAACTTTTATGTTTGCTTTTTGTTTGTTGTTTGGTTGTTTGTTTGTTTTTGTTTTTTGTTTTTTGAGGAGGGAAGAAGAGGGAAGGAGGTTGCTTTAATTTTTCTTCAGCCACTAAGTTCTGTGACAATGAGGACGGAGGGGGAATAGTCCCAGTCCTAGCCTTCATTAGCATTTTGGTTTGCGACAGTGGTGCTGTTCCGAAGTAAATTCCCAATCATCCTCCCTTATTGAACCTTGATTCAGTTTGCAAGGTGGTTTTGATATACAAGGATTAAGTTTATTTTGGAGGAAATCACACTGCAGGCCCAGCTGCATGCCAAATATACTCCAGCCTCTAACAGAGATATTACGAGTCCGAACCAATTATCTGGCCTGGCTCAAACTGCATATGCAGTGGGAACATTTATCTAAGGAAAAAGACTGTATGTAGTCTTAAGCCACGTATAGTGTAGAAGTACGAGTCTCAGCTTTCATTGACTGATCCTCCCCTACTACACCAAGTATCTTGGCAATCTACACATAGCCAGAGAGTCCCAAGGATTGAAACTTCCCAATGGGATCCTCAGGGACTTTCCCAAAATTGCTTCAGAGAATTGTGGCTACTATATCCTCTACATCTCCTAAAAACTTAAAATTTTTGTGTTTAAGCCATCTTCCACCAAACAAGCTTTTGGGACTACCTCAGAGGACTGCACTTCCACTTTTTTTTTCTGACATTACAATCCTTTTGCATTCAATTCTATTTAAGATGCTGCTGTTGAAAGTACCTACCAGTTTATTTTTATATTAATTTCTCCACGGACTTCCTCTCACATCAAATTCAGGTTTCTTTCCGTTACCCCTAAGCATCTCAGCATTTACTGTAATACTACTTATCTTGGTCCTCGCTCCTCCCAGTCTGGGGTGCTGCAGGGTGGTGCAGGCAGCGCACAGCACTACCCACCAGCAGAGCTCCTCCGGCAGAGCTCCTTCTCCAGCTGAGATTCTTAAAAAGTTGATTCTCTGTTTCTAAGTCTGGGTAGTGGCTGAGTACTAGACACTAGTGAAGCTATAATCAAAAGGCCGAGTTCCTACGTTGTGCCTGAATTTAGCAAGAATCAAACTGCTCGTGATGCAGCCAATGTTCATATACAAAGCTCATTGGCAGCAGTTATCCTAGGGAGTCCCTTTGTAACTGGGCCAGAAGTATGATGTTGAACTCGTTAAGGTTTTTCTGTATTCCCAGTTTGCAAATATGCAACACGTAAATCTTTTCAGAAGGAATGCTTAAATCCATTCTTAACAACACTACAAAATAGTGGGAAAACAATGAAGTCAGAGACAGTTCAGACTACCACTAAAATAGAAGCGCTGATTTAATTCATAGCTCTGGAAGTGAAGAAGAAGTAGAGCAAACACATACATTGCACACAAGGCTGCGTAGTCTTTCTCCACCCCAGAAAACATTCTTGCAGGAAAGCCAAAGCTGAAAATCATGCAACTCCCTAAAAATAGTTTCAAACAGTAACTGGGAGGATTAAAACAGGTGTTTCACAGATCTTTGGTTTTGGAACATGAAATTTGGTCAATTAAATTCATGTCAAAATTCATGAGGAAAAATTTTCCCTGAATCAGGAAACCACATTAAAGAGCTGAAGATTGTATTTGCCAAGCAAGTGTGCTACTGTGTAGGTGATTGGGACACAGGAAAAACAAAATGGTTAAGAAAACACCCTGATGGAATGTGGAAATCTTAATCCTTAAATCTTGACTCCTAAAGCCTTAGGAATCACTGAACATAAATGGATAGGAGGGCTGTACCTCTGCAAGCAGACGGCACAGTGTGGTGGCCTGTGAAGATACCTGAGCTAGCTCTCCATGAGCAAGCCACATAGCTGCACTCCAGTGCGAGCCAATATCCCCTGCTGCTCAGAAGGGCTACTCAGCTTCAGCTTCATTAAAAAAAAAAAAAACCCCACTGACAATACTGTACTGCTTTAAGTGCGCAAGCTAGCTTTTACACTTTCACTTAATATTATGCTGTCTCATGTAGGTGCAACCATAAGGGTACATAAGATCTAAAAATGCTTTTAAAAGCAGAAGGTTGTCAGTGATGTCGGGCAGCACACCTTCTCAGAAGTAGACATGAAGTGAGACTTTGGCGCAGTGACCTCCCTTGTTTTGCAACCAGAGGGAAGTCCTGTGCCTTTATATCACCAGGCAAGGAGATGAGAGTGTGAAACAAAGCTCAGTGAAGTCAAAGGAGTTTGAAGCAGGCCTTAAAACCCTACTCAACACATCTATAGTAACTCAATACAATGTTGTCTCTATTGACACTGAAATTAAAGCTTCTATCCTTTGTGTTGCAAAAACATAATAAAGAAACAAGATACAACCCCTTCCTCAAACTAATCTCACAAAAAAAAAAAAAAAAAAAAAAAAGGGTCTCTGATAAAAAGTAGGGAAATTAATTTTTTAAGAAAGGAAGTCACACAGATGTCCAAAAGAAAAAGAGCACATTTTTTCACCTGAAATTGTACAGGGCTGCAATTTTGGTTGCCACATTGAAAGATACAAAAGACCACGTTAAAGCTGAGCTGCTTTTTCCAGTGATACTTCCACCTCAAGTCAAAGGTGGCAATCAACACAGATGGCCCATTTCTCTTGGATTTTTTTTAAACCCATTCACATCCCTACAGAAAGGAGAAGGGACATCCTATCATCCTGTCTGAAGAGTCAGGAGCAAATGAGCTTGGGAAGGTTCTGCTGGAGGCTGAGCTAGATGAAGCACTCCCTATAGCCCAGAAAAACCTCCTGCATTTGTTTGTCACTGAGTAGTCTGCTCAGATATCTTAGTGCCTGATTCTAATTTAACACAACTTCAATTCAGCTGTTGCTCAGCTGAAGGTAATTCAACGGAGTGGGTGGAAGATGAGGCTGACCACTTCTAGACTTGAGAACAAAAATCTGCAGAAACGCAGTTTCAGCTGACCGCATCACAGAACAATGCAGCCCATCTGCTCTCCCAGCCCATCTCCCTGTGACTAACACCCCATTTCTTATTCAGTTCTTCCACCAGTTCACTTCTGTCTGACTACAAATGACAAATCTGAAGTCTTTGATAATAAGGACCCTTATTTATTTATAAATACACACTTCTTATCTAATTTCTCTTAAAAAAATAATGCTTTAAATGAAATAATGACTTTTAAAAAATAAGCTCCGAAAGAAAACTGAAAAAGGTTCTAAATGCCCTAAAACATCACTGATTTTTCCACACTTGGTGATAATATTACAGAAATTGAATTCTTTTGTGATACTCGTTATCTGCAAAATCAATTTACTAGCACTGGCTTTTTTTAAAATTCAGACGCATTATAGATAATAAGAGTCTCATTGCTTTCATAATGCTTCCTATACTATTATTAAAAGGAACTGTAGGCGTCCTCTTTAATTAACCCTTTATCAATGCACACATGCTATTTTTACAGAGGAATTTAAACATCTGATTGCTCTAGAACTGTGACAATTTTGGTAAAGTAATTCTTGACCTGTCTAACAAAATCTCCTATGTTTGCAAGTTTTAAAACATTAAACAAAAATGAGGTGTCATTCCTGATGATCAGGCACTGTGTTCAATCAATCTTCCAAATCAGATGCAGAATGATTAGCGGAGCATTTTGCAAAAGGGAAATAGATTTATACTGAACTTGAAAAAGGAACCACTTGCTTTCCAGCCACATACACTTCAGAAATATTCCGATCATCACCTGAAATAACATAGTCAAAACAGAGATTTGCACATAAATCTATGCATTGATTCAATTAGTGAAAATTATGCAATCCACAAAATAATTTTTGGAACACATGATTTGCAGTGACTGTTTCCTGGGACTGAGAAAGTTTATTTGGAGAGAAATAGGGCTACAACAAAGAGCAATGGATGCTTAAAATACCCATGCTTTTTTTTTTAAGAAATAAACCTAGCATTCAGCTGCTGCAATAGTGTCATGGGTTTTCTATATTCTTAGTAGGTGCAAACCCTGAAAATACTATACATCTGTACAGAAAACACATTGTTGTACAGTGCCTGAACTAACTCTTGTACCAAGCAGCCGTAAAGCTTGTTTGCCTCAGCCAGCATCTCAAAAAGGCAAAAGCCTAATTAAAGAATGACACAAACATAGCCAGAAATAACACCAGTTACCTCTACGCAACAACATAAGGTGCAGCACAGCTCTTGGTCCAGACGATGCCCTATAAAGAGTATCTATTCTCTTATTGGGGTAGCATGGTTTGCGCTGGGCTTTGGTTTTGTGTTTTTTTAAAGGCTGTGCTTTTTGTTTGAGAGTGAAAAAAGCATAGCGGCAACTGCTCTGCAGAAGCCCCTCTGAGCCAAACTGGTTCTGAAATGGTGACCAGCATGTCAGTGTTACCTTACTGTGAAATATGATTCAGCTCATATTGTAGCTAAAGATAGGTGTGGTAATAAATCTGACAAACTTGGTGCATCTAATCATCGCTGTCTACAACTGCCTGAAAGGAGGCTGTAGAGAGGTGGGGGTCAGTCTCTTCTCCCAAATCACAGGCGATAGGACAAGAGGAAATGGCCTTAAGCTGCGCCAGGGGAGGTTCAGATTGGATATTAGGAAAAATTTTTACACTGAAAGGGTTATTAAGCATTGGAATCGGCTGCCTAGGGAAGTGGTTGAGTCACCATCCCTGGCAGTATTTAAAAGACAGGTAGACATAGAGCTTAGAGATATGGTTTAGTGATGGTTTTTGTCAGTGTTAGATTGATGGTTGGACTAGATCATCTGAAAAGTCCCTTCCAACCTAGGCAATTCCGTGATTCTGTGTTAAACTGACTATATAACTATGTCCTAAAGAATAAAAGTTAAGTTGCTAAATTATTAGTTAGTATTTATAAATATATATTAATAAAGGCAAGTAAGTGTATATTTAATGAATGTAAATAAATAGTAACATTAATAAATAGTGACATACTCATGTTTATAAACAATGTAAATAAATATATTTAACTATTGTAAACAAGTGTATATCTAATTATGTATAAATAAAATTATTATTAACCTCCACATAAATTTAGGCAACTTTTGATGTATGAAACAGCAAAAGAATTTTATGTGGGCTGAGAATCAGAACATACCTAGATACAGGAACTTCTGCAGAGTGTCCTATAAAAAAATGGGAGAAAATAAAATTTAGAAAGCAGTATCTTAATTATTTGAATTATAATAATTATCATAATTCAGATCATAATTATTTGAAGCCTGAAAGACTTGATAAAAATAGGTTTCCCAAATATTCCTACTAACAGCAAAATCAAAACTTAATTTGCATGTTTTCTCATAAATAACTTTCAGTAAGTAGGCTGTATGTCTCAGGAAGAAAACTGCACAAGTTTGACAGTACAAACAAATATATATCTAAAACACAATACTTCCCCTTCCTCATTTTTAGAGTGCTCAAATTCATTTACTTATTGAAAAATCAGACAAAATTGTAAGCATTTTTAAAGTCCTAAGAACTGCTAATTTAGCTAAAAAGATTTAGACTTAAACTGGAAAATATTTTTTTCCAGAATTATTTGAATTAGGAAGAAGATTTAAAAATTAAAGAATTCAATCTAATCTAGATTATTGTGTTTGAAACAGATTAAGGAACAATCACCTCACTGCTTATACCCGCATTTCTAAGTAAATGGTGACATTCAGAGTAGAGATGGTGACAGACAGGCTGGCATCATCAGTAAATTCAAGTAACTGTTGCTCATTACCTTTTTTAATCATGAAACTTTTTTGTACGAGAAGGTGTGCATAATGCTAATATTGCTCATATGTGTGCATGAAAACTGTGCTTTCAACTCAAGTTAGCTGTCTTGTGATCTTGCTTAAATTTACAATAGCAGTGCAGTCACGGCAACCTAGCCTTTATCTGGGAACCAGTTGCCATTTTTGAATTTGAAATCGAAGTGTTAACAAAAACTGAATTGTTTTTTCTTAGCTGCCATTAGTCACTGCAAATAGATAACTCTAATTGTCAGCTTGGGCTAAAAAAACATGCATTAAAAATGTTACATGCATTTTTGCTCATGGGGACAGGGGCCAGTTGCTAAGGACAGCAAGATTCTACAAAAACCCAACCACCAAACCTCTTGGGCTGAAACACAGACAGCAGTGGTGTAGCACCCCCAATTCCTGCTACTGGAATAACTTTCAAAAGACTTATTCTGGCTGTATCATGGACCTTCCCCATATAATTTCCAGTATTTTTTTGTGTCATTAATCCTGTTCTGATTACCTCAAAATTATCAGCAGAGAATAAGTCAAAAGGGCTGTCTGAAGCCTTTGTGTTGATTAGCAGCGCATCAAATTCTTTGCCGACCTCGAAGTTTCCAATCACGTCGTCTAGTCCTAGAGCTGAGGAAGAAAATAAGGTCACAAACATCTCTTCAAAGGAAGCCACTATCCACCATGTGGAAGCACTTGGTAACTTACTTGAGATGTTCATAAGAAAAACGACAAGGATTTAGATGATTACGTAAAAAAATATGAAAGGAAATTCAACAGTGAGCATTATAGCATCTGAGTTCTGAACCAACTTCTCAGTAAAAACATGTATATTTTGATGAATTTCTGAAGGGCAGCTGTTAAAGGTAAAAGAAATCTGGAAAACAGTTTGAAATCCTCCTTTGATTTTTGTTCTTTGAATGTTCTCTCTTGATTTTGTGTCATTGCAGATCTTATGTATAGGCCACTAACTGTTTAAAGTGGACATTGCAAAAACGTTAAAGCTCCAAAAGGGGTAATGAAATGAAGTCAGAGAAACCGTAAAGTATATAATAAAAGGTGTGCAAAGAGGACAATGGATAACTAAGGGTAATTAGCAGGAATAAAGAACAATACAGTGTGGAAAAAAAATCAAAGCCAGATATGAAGGTCTCATACCCACCTGTAAGGCTTGTCTTGTCGTCTATTATTTAGCTTTGTTATTTCAAAGCTTCATTATAACCTCTGGTTCTCAGGTCCACAAGCACTGAAAATCTACAGTTCATCTTCACCAACTGGGTGCTTGCAAATGCTTAGAATACCTAAAGAGAGGCCTCTGTGTCTCCTTGGAAATGATTTAAGATAGTTCTAAGTTGTACAAAGTATCTGTGTATTAAATCAACTTTTCCAGTACTCTGGAGTTGAACTAAGTTATCAAAGGGGATAATATCTACAAATAATTCATTCACTTGTTTTCAGAGTGCTCCTGTCTGACAAAGGAACTTTAGCCTTCAGTGATGTTTGTGCATGGCAGGAACTTCACAATATCTTAAAGATGTTTAAACTTCTCCAAATGGTGAAATATTTTGGCTACCTATCAGTTTCAACTAAAATGATCTCATATTCCTTCGGGTTTGTGATCAGAATGCAATTTTCAGATTGAACACAAGAGGGTGACAAGTGTTTAGGAGTCTCAGCAAAGCAAATGACTGCAATGAAGAACCTCTCACTTAAATTTCCGCAAATTGTACTTGTCCAGGTTACTGGAAGGTTGTACGGTAATTTATATTCTATCCTTGAAACTGATTCAGTAAGGATAAAACAGTTCAATATATACAATATGTACAATAAAGACATTACTGAGTGTCCAGGTTTGAAGTAAAACCGAACCAATTTTCTGTTCTGTAATTTTACGTCCTAGCTAGGCCTCCTCTAGCTCTCTGAAATTAATGGCATATTGTGGAGGAAACTGCTCGTTCTCAGAATGATAAGACCAATGTTTGTGCTCCATGCCAAGGAATGGTATGCAGGGAGGCCCTTGCTTATACTTATTGCTATAACAACCAAGGTCAGCAAATTTCGTTATTTGCCCCTTAGAGAGTCAGAAATGGAAAAACGTAGAGGGGTCACATCTGTGGGGAGGAGTGGACAGGACAGGTGATCCAAAACTCACCAACTGGGGTATTCCATCCCATCTGCCCCATGCTCAGTATAAAAGCTGAGGGATCAAAGGGTCAACTCTCTTTCTGCAACGGCCGACGTCTGAAGAGGACTCTGTCTGTTCATCTGCCTTTGATCCCAGTTGGTGTGTTCCTGACTCCAGAGCTGGAATCCAGTTCCCATCCATTGCTGAGTCCAGTCTGGGACTTCCCCAGTGCCTGCCAGTGACCTGACTGTCATCCTGGGAGCTTGACACGGTTTTGTATATACTGTATCTATTTAATTATTTTTCCTCCTCTTTATTTTAATATTAATTCTTCATTAAAGTAGTTTAGTTCATTCTAAACTTCTAGATCTCCTTATCTCTTCCTCTCCTCTCTTTTTTTGGAGGGGAGGGGGTGGAAGGGCCATCTGTCGGGCTGGTTTTGGTAAATCCAGCCAAAACCACGACAGATTTATTGGCGCCCAACATGGGGCACAATTGTGGCATGACCCAAGCTCTGATAAGATTACCTGAATAGTTTGATTTCCAGCCTGCTCAGGGAGAACTGACAGCTTACATCATGTCATTCCTACAGAATATTTTATATGGTATTTTTAGAAAGCTTTGTATGAAGTCAATTGATGTAGTGGTGTTTAACTGGTCGAGTATATTGATTTTTTGTATTGAGATTGGTTTGTATTTGTTCTGTTTGGATGCGGTGGCCCAGGTGTGCTTCGTTGGTGTGGGCTAGTGTTCAGGTGTATGAGATCTGTGATTGTTAGGATATCCGCATGTCTCAGGCATCATATGATGGATCCTGTTGTTAATTACACTTTTGATTTTACCTGGGGAAAGTTTAGTTTGCCTGTTAGTGATTATCTCAAGGTGCTATCAACGGAATTAAGGGGTGAAAAACCTTTGGGCTGTCTAGAGAATGATTGTCTCTGTCATGTGATCCTGATTTTGATGCATATGGTACTGAATGTGCTGCAGGTGTTAATTATTATTAGATACGAGGAGGATCAGGGTGAGCATTATGTGACACACAATATTGCTACTCAGACACGGGTGGAATCAGGGATAGCAGGAACTCAGACAACGGCCCCAGCGACAGTCACAGCAGGGACACACACGGGTGCTGCCCCAGCCCCAGCGACAGTCACAGCAGGGACACACACGGGTGCTGCCCCAGCGACAGTCACAGCAGGGACACACACGGGTGCTGCCCCAGCGACAGTCACAGCAGGGACACACACGGGTGCTGCCCCAGCCCCAGCGACAGTCACAGCAGGGACACACACGGGTGCTGCCCCAGCCCCAGCGAGAGTCTCAGTGCAGACCAGCCCCGGCTCCGGCTCCAGCCCAAGCCCTGCCCGCGGCCCAAGCCAAGCCAGCGGCACCGGCCAAGGCCACGCCGGCACCGGCCAAGGCCACGCCGGCACCGGCCCCAGCAGCACCGGTTGCCCCCCGACCGGCTCCGGCACCGGCCAGGCCCGCACCTCCACCGGCTCCGGCCCCGGCCCAAGCCGCGCCCCGGCCCGGCCCGTCCCCGGTCACTCCCCAGCCGGCGGAAAAGTGACTCCGCCGCCCGCACCCCCCCACCCCTCTATCGAACTTCTACACTTCTAAATCTCCTTATCTCTTCCTCTCCTCTCTTTTTTTTTTTTTTTTCGGGGGGTGGGAAGGGCCATCTGTCGGGCTGGTTTGGGTAAATCCGGCCGAAACCACGACAGTAAGCAAGCCTAAGAACTCAGGCAAAAAAACCAAGAGTAGCTAGGAAGGGGAACCAAACATAAGTTTAGGATTTTTATAAGTTTTCCTGTCTGTATTTCAGCTAATTATTCTAAGCTTTTATGAGAAGAGTATGTATTGTGAGAGAGAAGACCTCTTCTTTTTGGTCCCCTGCCCATTTTCTGCCTTCTCTATTTCCCCGCTTGCTCCCAATTTCCCTCCAGAAATTCCCCATTCATTCCCCATTTCCCTCCAGAAATTCAAATACAGTCCTGAGAAGGCCTGTTTGATGATATTTTCATTACAACTTTCAAACTTCCATTAATAGTTCCCAATGGGTCTTTCTGACAACTACTAAAATGTTACACTACCACATCTTCAGCAGGTAGTGAGCTCAATTCTGCTAACTGAAATAGTAATAAATTTTTACTTATGTGTAGATTTGCTCTCTGCTAAATCATAAAAGTTCCAAGAAAACTTTGTTAATTGTATAAATCAGCGTGTGCATACTGATCATGACAAAACATGCCAGTGAACCAAAATAACCGATACACCGTATCAGTGTATTTTGCAGATGTAACTGTGTCTTAAACAACCATGGTGCATAACCTGTTTAAACTCTATGTTTTTCTCTGACTGAGGAGTGATTTTTGTGATGTTTTCATTTGCTGGAAAGGTAGTGACAAACTGCTTCACTGAGAGTTCAAAAAGCAGAAACAAAATTAGAAACTGATGACAATCAGGATGCATGATTTTATAGTAATTGCACAGCTTTTTCTCTAAATGCTGGTTGCTGAGAAAACAAAGTCTTTCCAATTGGTGTGACAAACATACAAGCACTAATGACTAAGAAGTCTGAGGAACTTTGCAAAGAAAATGTGCAACCCTGAAAAATCATTAAGATTCTATTATTAAACTCTCAATATCAATAGGAATACTCTTCTGTGATGAGCCTGGTATGGGTACGAGAGACCAAAGGATATCTCAGCCCAGCAGACACCATTTTAGACTTCACTCTGGCACCAGAAAATCTATGAATTCAGCCACCATTTAAAGACAGGGAGAGATAACATCAAAAAGAGCTGTAATTCTCTGTGTACACCCTGAAGAAATTTCTTCTTACCTTGGCTTCCTCCTAGAGTGGCTAGTTGAAAAGCTTCTTCAAGAGTTAGTCCTGTTTCATTCACTTTATTGATCTGAAGGATATTCGATGCCATCATTGTTTTCCTGATGGCATCAAGCATAGAAGCTGAATATCCACCTGCAACATCTAGAAGAGATCAGGCTGTTAGAAACAAGCTTTGGGTATAATTCTCTGGGTTAAATTTCTACGAGATTTAATTAAATGTTACAAAGTGGCAGATGTCATAAATGCAAAAAGTTTTACTGCCAAACGCTGTCTCTGAATGTATAATTACTAATAAAGGTGCTCTCATGTACAAAGTCAGGTAAATAGAACATAACACAATAACAGAAACCTTAAAAGCTGTTATTCAAGCCCTGTTTACTCTCATGACAGGAACAAAATTCTCTTCATTCATTTTTGGCTTTCTGTTTAAATACTTTTGGGCCTGCTCTAGATTTCAGTACTCTAGACTTCATTACTCTAGAAGCAGTAGAGGAAAAAAGTGGGTCCATGAGCTGGAGACATGCTGACTTTTAATACAAAAAAGTAGGCATATTTTTGCGTATCTCAATGGTTTCCAGAAGTAACCGTTTTTACAGAACACTACTGACCTGTGCCAAGTCCAAGCTTTACATTGTGTTTCAGAACCTTTTGCACATTCAAGACACCGCTGCGCAACCTGGATTAGAAAAAGAAATGGGTTCTGTGTGACACGTGCAGAGAAAGTTCAGGAAGAGTCAGGCTTCAGAGCGGCTTCATGACAAAGGCTCTCAGAACGCATGCAATAGATTGGGTTTATTGAACTGGGATAGAACAGTTGCATTCATACATTTGAAAGATGTGGTTTAATCACTAAAAATAAAGGCATTTTTTCTCAGTTAAAAACTCCCATAGTTTTATAGTTATCTCCTGAAAATGAGCTCTCAATATAACTGTGAAAAAATCCAAGTATGATATAAAGTATATTCCAGAAGATATGAGGTCATTTCATGAGTAGCAGTAAGTCATCACAAACAAGATATTGATTATGCTAAAGGCAAAATGACTGTAAATTTTTAGTACAGTATCTTGCCTGGATACCATACAGTATCTTATTTCTGCTTAATAAAAAGAAGACTATATAGCCCATTCCCATTTCCCCCAAACATATGCATGCTTTGTGGGGATGGGAGATGGCCTGCATCTGCCATTGGTAGAGCAATCAGAAGAAATAAAGTTTAAAAAAAATAATGTTTTATACATATATCTAGAGAGAGAGAGACAGAAAGAGAGAGAGATGACTGTACTGGACGATCACAAGTCAGTCCAGAGTTTACCACGCTGAAGTGGAGCAATAATTGTCACTCTTAATCTAATATGTCACTTCTGGCAGAATGGGATATCATACACATAGCCTTGTAAGGCTGCACTCAGGTTACTATATGAACAACAGCTTTATTAAATTGTACACCAATCTTTTTTTTTTCTTTTTTTCTTTTTTTTTTTAACTTACGAAAAATTAGAATTGGGACAATGTGAAATTGCAGCTCCACGAAGACTAAAAAGTTTCAGCTCTTCTTCAGAAAGATAACAGGCATGAGCCATCACTGTCTAAAGAAAAACAAAATCACCAATTTAGTCAACATTGCATTTACTTCAGTGCCTGTGATTTTTGCTGCACTGCTTTTAATAGCCAAAAGGACACCTATTACCATCAAGGAAAATTAAAGCGCTTCTTGAATGACACCCTTGAAATCAACACGGAAGAAACTCACATTAACTTCAGTATGCCTGACATATCACTCTCTCAGCTCTTTTTCATTTATTAATGTAAGTAGATAGGGTGCTGTTGACTCTTGCAGTGACAGCTGTGACCAAAGAGCTTCAAGGAACAAAAGCAAGAATTCCCCAGTTGCCCTAGCACTATAGTAACCTCATGACTTATATTTTGTAGCTAACACAGAGATTAAGTACTGGGGCCAGGAGTACGTCAGATACAGTGGAAGATGTATGTACTCTTAGCATGTTTCCCATTGTCTCTCTAAAGGTTTGGATCAGGTAGAGACATATATATGAATTATCTCTTAATTGAAATAATCTAATTTGTTATGCAACTGATTAATGACATTTCTTTCTTGGCCTACAAAGCTGATTTTAAAAATAAATTTACAAACAGCATACACAAAACATAGAAGTATAGGATAGTGTCATTTAATAGCACATAAACCAATTATTTCCAGACAAATCTACTTGGAATTACTTTATATGCCAAATGCCCACTCAAAGAAAAGAGCAAGAGCTCTGTTAGGCCTTGCAATCTGTTGATAAAAATGAGAACAGCACAGGGACTGTTTCCACTGAGCATCTCCTAATAGCACTGTACCCTTGCTGTCTTTACTCATCAAGCTCAAATGTAACTGAAAATGCAATGACAATAGCCACATTCTAAGTTAAGGACATACATATGGTAGCTGCTGAACCATATCTCTGCTGATCTGCACTTCTTTTAAAAAGAAGGAAATATTTCAGCCACAGCTCTGAAAAACATATTTTTAAAACATTAAAAAAAAATAATGGTGTCTTAGTTTTGGTGGTTTGGGAGGGGTGAACATCTGCGGTTTTGTTACGTTTGTGTTTCATAGAATGCTTCCCCAAACAATCAGAAGCCTGTTACCAGAAAGCACAGGTAACCCTGATTTTTTAGTGGCCATTTTCTGTGCTGTGCATATCAAAGTCTGACAGAATTAAGACCTATGTTTTTGCAGCACCAATATTCTCTTTGGTACACTGAAGCA
Source organism: Numenius arquata (assembly GCF_964106895.1). NCBI lineage: Eukaryota > Metazoa > Chordata > Aves > Charadriiformes > Scolopacidae > Numenius > Numenius arquata. The sequence goes on from NC_133616.1 coordinate 39,973,956, forward strand.
ACAAATCAGTGTGCATAGGACTATGCAAGAGAACAAAAGTTAATACTGTGTATATACTTAAGTAGCCCATATTGATTTCTCAGGTAAAAAGGACTGTAAATAAATAAATTATTTACTGGGGTACATTTTTGAAGACAAATGGGAGTTCAGTAGCTAAATCCCAAGGAGTTCCCAGCTGTCCTTTGTACCTCTGAAAATTCTCTCTTAAAATTTTAAATCGATTTGACTGATACTTAAGTACTCTGCTGTTCATATTCACTCTTGCATGGGCTCTCCACTACCTAATAAGATGAGCCGTTGCACTCCAACCTGTACTTAGTGTGGGCTGGTATGTGATCTGCTTGCATTTATCTCACCAGCATAAAGCTTCAGGCCACTGTGCCTCTCAATACTTGCTAAAATAAGCTAATGAGATGAGAGTGGTTTTGGGTAGTCAGAACAGTAGAGTGTACCTGCACGTATGTGAGGTTCACACACAGAACACAACAGGACAAGCTGCTTTTCTGTAGGAAACTGCCAAAAAATGAAGTTGGTCCTACCATAATATCATAGAATAAATCTTCAGGCAAAACCAGTGTGCAAGAACATCGTAATATAAGGGTAATTGGATACTGCCCGAGAATTACCAGCTCCTACAATACCGGCTCTACTTAGTCTGCTTCTGATCTCACTACCCTAGTTCTCTTTTTTCATTGGAAAATGGATCAGGCAGCACAAAATGCGTTTATTGCTCATCTCCCCTAAAATGCTTAGGAAAAGTGTGGGCTTGTCTAAAATTCCAGTAGCTTGACCAACACCTGTGTAACAGAGAACATAAAACCAAATTTATTTTCCCCGAGATGTCACTAACCTTGACAAAACATACAAACTTTTCAGTTAACTACAGTTAACCATCATATTCTCTATGGGGATAAATCTAGGCTACGCTGTGGGAGTTTTTATGCAGCTACCTTGCTGGTAAGCAGCTTGTTTTTGTCATACAATTCAGTATAATTCTGGTAGGCAGGAAACATGTTCTCCACAAGTTTGAGTTCTTCTTCATTCTCACTTACGTGACTCTGCAATAAGAAAATACAGAGCAATGAGTGCTTTAAATGGCGTTAAACCTGACATTACAACTTTCTGAGCAACCCAGTGGTGCTAAAGATATAATGATAGAAACTAGTATTTGTAAAGCCTACAGTTAGATCTCGTCCTTGGGATTCTCTTTTCATTGGAGAGGTCCCTGGGACCCAAAAGAGTAGCTCCATTTGTTCTTTTAAAAGTTATATGAGATGGTACGCCTGGACAGTCCATCCCAGTAGTTTGGTGACATAATGGCCCACTTGGTATTTGGTAAATGTTAAAATAATAAACAAAATAATACATATGACTGGGAAGTAGAAAAGAGAACCAGGATACCACAGAGGGGACCCTGGGATCAGGGCAACAGCTACCTACCTGCTCCATGTATCTTCAGATGGGCTGAATAATTCCTGGTCTCGGATAAAAATCTGATCCTCCTGTACTCCCATTGGAGCACATATTTTCAAAATGCCTACTTCATAATGGCAAAAAAATCCTAATGTAGCATAGCTTTAAAACAGTATTTGCTTAGAACTGTGTAATCAAAAAAGAAACACCTCAAAGTTCCAACAGCTTTAAAATATGTCTTTTTTAAATACAGAAACTTCATCACACTAGAAATCCTATAGCTATGCTAACAATGTTAAATAAGATACAAAGATGAGTAATTGTTTTCTGTACTGAAATCTGCTCTGTACAGAAACAGCAGAAGGCAGAGAGACAGACGTAACAGCCTTGGACCAGGGAGAGCAACCTTTAGCAGTCCAAGGGTTGCTCTAACCTAAAATACTGGCTGCTGGTCTCCTACTGACCATGCACTGGGACTTGATAAATTGTGCATCCTTCCAGCTATGAGCCTTCTCATTTCCTGTGCAGGTCACAATGTTCTTTCAGAGTACCGTTGATAATTTCAGAGGAATTTAAAAGACAGGCTCCAAGGTAAGAATGCAGTTTAAGTGTTTTGCTGAAATTATGAAAACTCCCTGGTCTGTATGCTGTCTATCCAAACTATTTAAATTCTGTACAGAGCTCTCAGATCTTACCTGTACATGGAGATCACGAGCCTGTGCTAAATCGCCAAGTGCAGACAGCAAATCCTCTGTGCAGGAAGGGCCAAAGCGGGGGGTTATTATAGGCTGTACCCTTGGATACTGAAAATATTAAAAAGACATGCTTGGGATTCTACATCTATATATCAGTAACCATAATTAAGACAAGCATTTACACAGCAATTACATTTTGTCTCCATCACTTACTGCTTCCTGCATCCTTGCCAATTCAAATTAAACTATATAGTCATTTCCTAATTTTTATTAGAAATTTAACCACAGAAATAGAGAATCAATTTTTTCTTCTGAAAACAGTTTTAATGAACCTTAGGAAAGAAGTTACTTTCATTAGAAGTCCTTCATCAAGTCACTGAGATTTTTACCAGACTTCAGGAGAAGCACTGGTTGTTTTCTCATATTTGCTGACAGTCCAGTATGCATTATGAGAAATAAGTCAGATGAATGACCAGATGTTTTTCTGAGTACCGCTTCTGTGACTGAAAAAGACATAACGATGCAAAACTGTAGAGTTCTGTAAAACCAAAGTCTTTTTCTTGTTCAATCTTCTCCAGTCATGATAGCAACGAACAGTCCGTATACCCCCTAGACAGGAAGATTAGGGTAGCACCAGATACGCTACATGGTAGGAAACAGTGGAGAAGACACCAAGACTAGGGCTACAGATGTGTACTTTACACCTTGCACATCTCGATTAAAATTGTCATTAAAAAATACAATGGTATTACAACTCTGCCTTCCGTCACAGGCAATAGTTGTGCATGTGGCATCACTGGAAGACCGTATGTGATAACTTGGTTTGCAGTTTCTTATACCATTCCCCAGAAACACAGAGCTCAGGACTTCTGCAGATTAGCCAACTTACTCTACTACATATGATTCAGGCATTAAACTCTAGGCATCTGCCTTTGAATATTTTGAGATACAAATGTCAACAAATTAAGCCATTGAAAACAAAATGCTGATAAGAAAAGTATACCTGTTTGTAATATTGGAGTGTAAACCTCTGTCTTTATCTCAGGACTATAAACCTAATTTATTTACAAACACACGGGAAGACATGTGCTCACCCCAAATACTAATTTGGTAATTGATTAGTAACTGTACTGTAAAAACACCGATTTCTGCTGATGAGAACTTCTTTTACTAGTCTATTCATATACCACAGAGTGATCAACTGACTTCCACCCTTCTTTAACATGAAATTGTCCTTTCTAGGAAGCCAAATATTTTTAAGTCAATAGAGAACATGCACAGAACATTACTCTGCTGTGCTTCGACCACATGAAACTGAATTTACACTGCTACAAATCCATTTCTCAACATCACTAGCAGAACATTTTTCAGACTTATGATATCTGTATACTGCACAGAAAGATGTGTATTTATTGATTTTTCAATAAGCCAGCAGTTTGTCAGAGGAATTAACTATTTCATATATTCACACAGCATCTTCTGAATACAGAAGCGAATACAAAGGAGAACTCTACTTACTTTCCTTTCCAGTAGCTCTTTAACAAACCTGAAAAAGGGTAGAAAAAAAAATCTGTTATAAATCTGTCATCTGTTATGAATTATGAAAAATATAGAAAATATTTACTGAGATACCCTATTAAGTATTTCAGACATAGATTAATTTTTTACAGAAAGTTGGGCCAGATTCTCAGATGAAATAAAAAGAAGCAACACAATGAAGTCAGGATAGTTACACCAAATTATGCTAGTTGTGAATTTGACCCTGAATATGCAGAATTTTTTTCATCTGCAATAATTAACATTAGACATGTGGTAATTACTCTGAGGTCTCTCTGAAAACCAAATACACGTTACATTAAATTCACTGAAAACATAATTATGAGCTACAACTGCAACATTAGAGAAAAAAAAAACCACTTAAATTTTCCATGAATTTAAATTACAGCATTAAATATATTCTATTATTTGAAGTCCTGTTTTCAAAAGATGCTGCAACATTTCATACCTCACTTACAGTAGTTGCACATGTCCCCGTTTGCTTAAAGGACCCTTGATTTTCTGGAAAATGCTTATATTAATGTTAGCATATAGACTATCTACCTTATGGAAAATACAGTATAGATTTACCTACTTTGTTAAATAAAAGAAGCCACCTCAGGGACTTCTACAAAAAAAACCCAAGCAATCAATATGGATAATGCAGATGAGCAAATAAAACATACTCTGACTTTGCAGGAAAGAAATTCTTTGAAAACTCATATGCACAGTGTATGCAAATAATTTCCAAAGCCAGTTTGAGATGGGTTCTGTACAGGATCTCTCTGAATTTTTATGTCATAGTTTATATTCAGAAAAACATGTAATTTTGGTCACAACAAAAATTGAATAAATTTGTCAATTATCTTCAGATGAAAAAGAAAATAACTCTGGAGGCTGGATTCACAACACTGAAGCTGGTGCTAGATCACCCGCTGGAAGTGACAGATCTAAGCCAAACTTCTCAATGACCAAAGGAGTTTGAGCCCACCATTGTCTAACTTTGAGAGCCAAAATGCATTGTGAATTAGGTGTTGTCTGTTTGATTCTCCTCTTACTGATTCACCTGCTATAATAACAAAATATTCACTAGAGTAGAAACTGTAACTCAAGTATAATGCTCGGGTGATAATCCAAAACCTCTGGATGGCTGTTTTCACTCTTTTTCACATTCTTTGAACAGTGTCAGGATTTTTTCAAAACTGAAATACCCTCTACTTTGTTGGGTTATGTAATTCTCTATGAGGAAAGAAGCTCAGGTTCCAACCACTGTCTTCTGTAGCAGAAGAACAGATTTGAGCGTGTTGTCCTCTTTCCAGATGACTACTACTATTAGTAGCATATAATGTATTCTATATTTCAGTTCCCTAACTTTTTATTCAACCCTCTTTACAGGAGAAAGATAGATACAAACTCTTGACTTGAATTTAGATTTAATGTATGAAGCAGTTGGAATTGTACATTATTTCCATGCATTCAATACATATATATCTGGAGGTAAACTGTAAAGAACCGAAATAAATGTAATACATTTTCTGGCAGCGTGACAGATCATTCTTAGGTTCTTAAAACAAACAAACAAACAAACAAAAACCCAAAACAAAAACAAAAACAAAACAAAAACAAACAAACAAACAAAAAAACCCCAACAAAACACAACAACAAAAAAACCCAAACAAAAAAAAAAAAAAAAAAAAAAAAAGGTTGCCCTCTTAAAGGAAGAGCTTTTTCATCTGTCTGCAATTGAATTGCTGTGGCTCAGACCTGATGAGGTAAGCACTCAATTCACACTGACAAGCACACAGGTCTCTTCTCTAGACAGCTATGGAGTACCTGTTGCACACTCTCATCCAAGGCTGAGAAACATTTGTTACTAGCACAATCACATGAGAAGTGAGTTAGAGGCGTAAGACAGGTATTTAAAAGAGAGCTATTAAGATTATTCTGAAGCTTTAAAAAATATCAGAACTGGAAGTTCTGCCACTTTCAGGCCCATTTCAGCAAGACTCATGCTGTATTATAAAAATTGGGGATTTACATGAAGGAAAACAAATGTTAGTACAGTGCTACATGTTTTAAAAATGTCTTTAAATATAAACACAACTAGAAAGCCATGACCATTTCTAACTTTTACTGGCATTCTTCTATCACAATTTGCAAAAATAAGACAGCAACTTCACACAAGTGCCATAAGATGTTTATATTACTGTTAAGTATTTTCTCTTTCAGCATGATATTTGAAATATTTATAAAAGTAAATAAATAGTACCATGAGAAAAGCTGTATGTCTGCTTAAGTATTTTCTGAGCATGGATGCAAAGACAAGGTAAACATAAGATTCCAGTCCTGGGTCCTCTCTGCCACATACATTGCTTTGATTTGATTCCCCTTCATTCTCTCAACTGCAAGTTAGAGTAATTTCACTGGTGCTATGCTGGAGAGGAGAACCACAGCATGTTTAAAATGGGGCATATGAAAGCTGACTCCTGCAACTTGAATAAAGCTTCATCCTAAACAGGGGAACAAAATAGCTCAGAAGTTAATGAGGGCAAAGGAACTGATCGCAACCCCACCAACCCATGTCAGGTCACATCCCTTCCACAGAGCTGTGAAGGGAAAAGAGGAGGCAGAAAGTAGACAACACCACACACATATTCTCTCCAAACCCTTAGAGCCGTAGCTTCTCCCTTTCTTTGGAAGAGCTAGAGAGAAGCCGCTTGGGCTATGCAGCAACTGGGTATGAAGGAATTGCCAGAACTGTAGGAAACAATACTGTCAGAAGAAAAAAACTCTTCCTAATAAATTTACACCGGTAAGTTCTTAGTCAGCTCCACATTCACTTTTCAGATGTATGAAAAGGTCTTGTTTCTAAAGGTTGTGACATCAATTTAATCACCTTACCTTTCTGTCTCTTGGACAGAGTCAGCAGTAATCTCTTTGTATTGTAGGACACTGTCATTCACATCCATGCAGACTTTTCCAACAAATGCTCGTTGACCAAATTTATCTGTTGAGATGCATAAGAATATAAAACTCAGAATCACTGGTTCTCAAAAACTGCTACCAACGCCTGTACTGAAATCAAAATAACAAATTTCACCCCAGTCAGCTTCAATTAAGATGAACAGAATTTAAGCTCTTTTCTTATCTTTAAGTTGAGACAATCCATGTGACTTTTAAGGCTAAAAATGAAAGAGAAAAAACCTCATTTAAATAGTTGTCCTCTTCCACATTAGTAGCCAACTTTATAAATGCCGTAATTGAGGACTAGATTACTATAGTTTAACCGCTACCAGAATTTATAATGGTAGTATATGAAGAAGACCACTGTGAAGTAGAGGATGAGAAACATAAGCTTCAAAGTACAGTAGCTGTAGTGGATGATGACCCTGAGTGGAGAAAAGCCACAAAATGGCTCCTAAAGAGAAAGGAAGCAGGTTCCTAACACGCTTCCCATGTGCAGTTGGAAGAAGAAAATTATCAGAGCTACTTCTAGCCTCTTTCTTGAGATTTATCCATGCCAGGACTCAGAACTCATGTGTAAAACTTAAAAGGAATGCATATAATATTAAATTCTAAGCTTTTAAATATGTTTCTAAATTAGATCTTTTTTGTCCACTTTTACGGAGTTGTTGAATACAACAGCTTCAAAGTTTCAGGTTTTCCTACAAAATCAGAAAGACTAGGGAATTTTTTATGGAAACTGAGATTCTCATTAAATTTCTCTGCTTTGGGAGCTGGCTGAGCCTTGAGAAATCCTGCAAGAATCACAATACTTTCAAACATCAGCCATTTGCAACGAGGAACAGAAGGGAGGGATGAGATCCTGACACAACTCCCACTGTTCTGGTTTTGGAGGGCGTGTGGAGATTTTTGATGTTGATTCTTAACTGAAACTCCAGAGTATCAGGAAATTAATGCACTAACTACACCTCTTGTCACTCAGCCCTTTAATCCTCAAATAGCAAAAGGATAGAAAGAGCAGAGAACTGCAGCTGAAGAGCAACTCCAGCAGACCTAATTCAAGCTCAACCAGCAGCTGATTTGGGAATGAAGACATTGGCAGAAACAACAGTAGGAGAGAGGCGGTTAACTGAACAAGGGTAACTAGGGTGGATTTTGGGGACACAGTATGACAGATACAACAAATAAAAAACAAATTAGTAGAAAGATCCCTAGCTAGCCTAAACCTCCTAAGCTCTGTTTCCTTCAACCAACACCGTCTGCACAAAATCCTTCAAAACTCAGTTAATCTTACCTATAATTTCAGCAAGAAGAAGAGAAGTGTCTGTGTAAATTGTTGCAAAGTAGCAAGCTGTAGTCGTTCCATTCTTTAGAGTTCGTCTCTATAAAAAGAAATCAGTTTCAACTGTCTGGAAAAAAAACAGTCAAGCTGCCAAAATGTAGAACAGGCAGTCTGATTTCAAACTGCGAGAACATTTAGTTATTGTGAAATTGCGCAGTGAAGTGGGAAGGTAAAATATAGATTTTTAATTTCATAATAGCTTTTTTAAGTCTGAGTGTTAATACATAAAAAAATCCTCTTCTAAATCCATACAGGATTTTAACAATGGATAACCACATAGAAACTAGTCTATATTTCCTTCACTCAAACTGGAAATAAATTCTGACTGTATTTGGAATACAAGCAACAAATTTATACAAGCAATATGTTATTTCCTAGTTTTGAAAGGCTCTCCAATTTTCACAGTGAAGCACTGTTTACCTAACATTAGCAAAGCAAGGCTTTTGGGAAAAAGTAGTGGTTTTTGTTTGGCCACCTGTTGTTGCTGGGAAAAATAGCCAGGCTTTCATGTATAAAACACCCTTTGTTATCCCTCAGTACACAGTAACAAACTTCAAGGTAAAAGTAAGTCAAGACCAACTGCTCAGAGTATAATTTAATTATTTATTTAATTGTACCATTTGAAAGGAGAGGGTGGTTAATACCTGTTCATACTGCATTTGGAGGACATAACAGTAAATGAAGAGCCATTTAAAGTTAAATTAAGTTACAGTGAAATTTACAGCTTCACTTGATCTTTGGACTAATGCATACTATATTGACTACCAATCCAACATACAGGTTTAAATTACATTTTTGGATTCTGGCTACAATGTAATTTGAGAATTTTATTTTATTTTTTTAATGAGATAGAAGGTACTACATCCAATGGAACTTTTGAGAATGGCTAGAGCTAATTACTTGACAAACATGAAGCCAAGCTCTGTCTTTTCCATACAATATGCAAATTAAAGACAATAATTAAAAAATATGTCTTTAAGGGTTCCTAAAATGAATCTCACAAATAACAATGTCATTACTGAGACAAACTACCTTTGTCTTTCTTAGCTTCTAAACCCCAGAATTCTCTACTTATGGTTTCCTAACCTCATTGTTTAATGAAATCTAAAACCATTCTGTTTTCAAAACATCAGCATGAAGAATTGACTTTCCTAAAATTTGAGGGGCCAGAGGAGGTTCGAGCTAAAATCTGACAAATTTCACCTGATTTGTTTCTTTTACCAGGTATAGAAAGTGATTATTGGAAACATAATTTTGATTTGAAAACATTTGCTATGCTTTCATTACAACTCCAAAAGTTCAAAGACACATATGAAACAATATCTGCTCCCTGTAGGTTTAGTCCTGTTTCTAACTGTTGAATGTTATTATCAGCCCCATCAAACATTGCAGAGCAACTGGTATTCTGCAGTATTTGGGGGTGAAGACATTTTCCTGACCTTGTCCTCTTTGATACACATGGGGAGAGCCTAACCATTGTGCTGGAGCTCCTACAACTAACTTCCACCTCTCACTGGCAGTTCTTTTCCAAACACCCTGCACAGTGAGTGCTTTAGCTGTGTGGATGTCACCCTGTCTCAACTGGTGAAGACAATAATAGTACGTTGAGGCACACAGCTGGAAGGTGAGATCACCTCTATGTTTTAAGTAGCTGAAGGCACATGTGATTGTCACTAGAGTTTATGACCAAGATGCTCCTACATATTTTTACTATGGCAGATAGCAGAAAGTTTTGTTTGGTTGGTTGGGGTTTTTTTGTAAAATTTGTGTGGCAAGGACAGTATAACTATTTATTTCATATTCACTATGCTATTATTTTGACAACACATGTTGTCACAGTATTAGACAAATGCAAGGCAACTTATGCTGTCCAAATCATTTAATCTGTTGAAGACATTTGAGTCCACATATTTTCATTTCATTGACACATTTCAGTTATCGGACAGAATCAGTACTCTGCAATGTGACCTAGCTGATTATTGCTTATCAAGTGGAATTTGACCCGAAAGCCTTTATATTGCTCAGAACCAGTCTAGCTCAAACACAGTCTCCCTCTTTGTGCCACACTACCATTGACAGATTTCACCTAAGGCCCCCACAGTGAAAGATATTCCTGCTACAAGGACCTCAGCTGTAGAAACATCATCCTTAATTACTCCAAACACCCCAGATTTGTTGTCACTGAGAAGCATTCTTCTCTTTCACAGTATTTGCCGAAGAAAAAGGAAACATCCTCTGTATTTTTTTTCACCATGTTTGGTTACTTCTGCATTGACGTTGTCAGCTTCTGCTGGCTATCCTAGCTCTGAGAGTACTCTTAAATGTTGGTCATTGTACTCAGATATCAGAAAAGACGATAAACAAGTTTGTTGTTAACCAAATGATTAAATGACCTGTCTTATCAGCAACAACAGAACAAGACTGGAACTGATAGGGGACAATCTTGGATGGCAATTAGAACAGTGGCTATGCTGTTGGTTTTATCTGGTTTTCATGACACTGAAACATGCTCCACTATTTCTGCTGACCTTCTGAAAACATACATATATTTCACAGTAATAAAATGACATTTGCAGTACTTACAACAACCCTGGTATACACTTCTTCTGCAAAATCACTGTCTTTGTATTTGGCTTCTGTTGGGAATGTGTAGGTAGTCAACCACTGCAAAAGAGGTAGATCTACTCTTGTGCCAGTAAATGAATATTGAGGGGCATGAATGTGTGTATCAACCATTCCTGGCATGAAGAATTCACTAGGGAAAGAAAAGAAAATTATAATAGTCCAAAATGTCACACAGTCCAAAATTTTCCACAGTAAGTAGTTTTGCTTTAAGCAGTACATTTGAGCAAAATCCACCAGAGTAAATGGCAATTACAGATTAACCTTCCTCTTTCAGCATCAGCCTATCAACTCCTACTGTATCTCTATCCATACTCCTGTTACGGTATGAAGCAGTTGAATAATAACTTTTACATGGCCTTATACACAGCTAACTGAGAGAAAAAGAGCATGATGAATCCAGTTATCTGTAATATTTACCCAGACTAAATACCAACAAATAAAGCCAAACTGACTTCACAATAACTAAAACGATTCCACCATAGAATCCACCTGAAGAAGGAAAGGGTTAGGCACAGTTTTGCTTCCTAGTATGGATATATTTGGAATGCCTCTAGCTGCCAGACCATTATATTCAGAAGACTGTAACTTTCTATATTCCAGTTTTCCTCTACATTATATATGTGTCTATATGTAAATATTCAATCAATGAATTTCAAGGTTTAATGGAAGAACTGTGTCTACAAATGCAGACACAGACACTGGTGAAGAAAATCTCTGCTCAATATATTGACAGGAAAGGCATATTTACAATGGAACTGTAATATTGTTTGTTGTCATGTCATATTCCTGCAATAACAGGGATGAATATATCAACATTACCAGGAAGTGGCTATAATTATTTTATTTCGTGCTGGAATTCCATACAGTTTAAAATTTCTCTCACTCCTCTGCCCTTCTCCCTGACTATTGAATGAACAGTGATTTCGTCTCTTTGTAGTTCCCCTTCTTCCTGTTTTCCTGCATGCTAGATATGCTGAAAGATCTTTCTCAATCTGATCCATATTTCCAGCACCTTCCATTTTCCTCAGGCTATTTCAAGTGAAGAAAACATCTGATGATTCATATATTCTGTATGATTATCCATCCAACAAAGCATACAGATTTTTTTAACAACTGAACACTAAAATGACACTCCAGCTCTAGATTCTAAGCCAGAAGTCATTTATAGTTGTGCTGCTACACGCAAAGAATAGTAGGTGAAATCCAAAAACTACTTCTCTTCACCAGAAAGGTGGAAGATTTCATTGGCTGAAGAAAAAAGTAATGCTGTGGCTGCAATTCGGTTAGAAATCCAAGGCTCTGTGTTTAGAGGATTTAAATCTTCTAATTTTATTAGGTTTTATTAAGGAGAATGTCAAAGCCTAAACAATTGAGCTTTACATCTGCAGTGTTAGTGTTACCTACATTTACTAAGTGTAGAGTTTCAAGCTAGTCAGGCATAGCCTGCTGTTAACAAAATGAATATAAAATGTAATCTCAAGAAAGAACGCCATTTACTTCTGTAAGCTCAGAAGTTATGTATGAAAGCTAAATATGGCAATTTTTTCTGTGCAGTGCAAATCAGCCAGCACAATTCAGCCATGGCTGCAGTCCCAAACCAAGGAATGCAAAAAGCACATGGACCTTCCAACCCTCCAATTCCCATTCAGGATGCAGACAGCTCTTGGGTTAAGAGCTCTCACAGAGCTGAAAGGGACTTTTTCCCATGAGGTTGGGTTTTATGTGCTCCCTGCCAAAACCTACTCACAGAGACTCACATTACTTCATTCAGAGCATAAACTGTATTTGCTGAAATTAATCTAAACAAAGCACATACTGGTTACTCAGTTCTCTTATGTCGGATGCTTTGAAACCCCACTTCTTAGCCAGCTGCTCTTGCTGATCAGTTTTTTCCAAAAATACAATCTAAAAGAAAGAAAACATAGTTAGATACTTTAAACCTGTATCCCAGGCTTTACATGAAGGCAAAATGAGGCATATCTAAAACAGACTTTACACACTGCAAAGGTGATAGGTTTGCATTGAAATACTTGCTCTTCCTGACTATCAAGCATGATTTTGAAATACCTAGTCATGATCCAGTGAATAACCACACCCTTTCTGTAACTTGTAAGAAAACAATTAATTCTTTCTCAAGTAACACACTTCAAGTAACTCTCAAGTAACACACTTCTCAAGAACTACACAGACTTCAGTGTCCACTGGCATTCCTGTAATGTACCAGCATGCTAGCAGTACAGTTAAGTCATTTCATTCACTGTGGAGGTGTGTGACAGCCTTATGGGAATGTAATTACATTGTTCGAAACCAGAGGGGTCAAATTAATTGCTTTGCCTAGGACTGATTGGCACTGAGCTAAGCATTTTCTAATTTTCTGCTTGTGTCATTAATGTTGGGTTCTTTTATTTTTTTTAAGTGTTGAGGAAGAGAAAAGAAATTGAGGGAAAAAACGTGGATAAAGTTTTCATTTTCTAGAGCAGACTAAAAGCATGTCTAAGATCTTTGCTTATTTAAAAAAAACTACAATCTGGATCCTAACTCAGACCCACTTTACTCCTGGAGGACATCAACTCCACTGCTGCTGAGTTACTGTTGCCACGTTAGAATTTTAGCACACTTTCTGTTTATCTTTGAATTGTATGGTATTTTGATCTACAACATGACTCTTGGGAGCTGAATTCTCAGGTCTTCAATTCTCTGGTCTGACAATAATCGGCATGACAACTCCCCAAGAAACAAGAAGCAGGGGAGGCCAGGAACTGCAATGCCCTCTACAGGGTCTAGGTGGGATCCGGGTTTCCACAACACCTGACAGAGAGGACCCTGCTGCCTCCCCTGGCCAAAGACTGGCTGTCCTGGGCTTCCAGGAATTCTTGCCAAAACACAGGTTCTGCCAGAAATCAACTCATGGTATTCTAACTCCCTTGGTATAAGAGCTTGTTCCTCTAAGTTCAAGGGAGCAATCTTACTGCTATCAGCATTCTTCTGCTCCTGTGAAGATTCCCACACTGAGGGCCTGTATCACCCTCATGACAGCAGTTTCTGAGGTAGCAATTAAAAAAACACATAAAGGCAAGATCAAGTTGCTGTAAAAAGACAATAGGAAGAAACTTAGGAAGAAGATCAAGAGGATCAAAAGAGCACTGTTTAGCAATTATTTGCACACCCATTTTTTTACGTGTGACATTACTTTTGCATTTTCTGTTTTTTCTATAGAGAAAAATAAGCAAAGGCTGCTAAACTATAGAAAAAAAGTTTTTGGCACCCTAGTCTTTTAAATGCACGTAGAGCATTTACTTTTTCTAAAGAGCAGATGTTTTAAAATTTTAGTCAGAAAAAAAACCCTATTAAAATCGTACCATCTAAATAAATACCACCCTAGCAAAAGCTGCAAGAATATTGTAGTCCATTAATACTTCACATGAAGCAGCATCTCTCGCCTTCTAAAGAGGAATACAGCCAGCTTAATTAGCTCTATATCTGCAGAAGGCTTAGAATACAGACCTACTGAAATTTCTGATGAGCAATAAAGAAAATGTCACTCAGATGCTGAAGTCAAAATGGTGCAGAATGAGTAATGTTAGAGCTGCTGAAAAAAAAAAAAAAAAAAAAAAGAAAAGGAAAGAGAGAGAAAAACATGAAATACCAGATGGCAAATTCTGGAAACAGGCGTTGCCATGGAAAAGAAGTGGCTATTATATACTGTTAGGGTGCAGAAAAATAAAACACTTAAATCATGGAAGAATGAAGAAAATATATTTCAAGGGAGCTGGACACATGACCTCATACACCTCATACCTGGTCAATCTGATCCAGTTAAAGATGTCCCTGCTTACTGCAGAGGTGTTGGACTAGGTGACCTTTAAAAGTCCCTTCCAACCCAACACATTCTATGATTCTATGATTCTACCCAACACATCCTATGATTCTATGATTCTAATTATTTTTGAATGCAGCTATGGATGAATCAGCAAGACATCTATACACTCTTTTCAAACTTCCCAGCAGAACTCCTTGGTAACCTAAGAGATATTTCCCATTGCTTCAAGATGCATTTGCTCTGGCCACCTTTCTAACACTGAATGTTTAAGGTCTTTGAGGTCCCAGGCTTGGACATTCGCTTGCACTGGTCCATTAAATTAGTTCTGGACCTTAACGCTGTAACAGCAAGGCAAAACTGTATGGCAGAGTCAGTACAGAGTCAAAAGAAGTGCACAGGCAAGACGAAGACCTTCAGCTTGTGAAGAAAGAAGTCAAGGAAGATAACCAGCACTTTGGGAAACATGTATCACAAAAGGGCAGATCAATGGTTGCAAACACCAGTGCCCAGACACTTCGATCAGTTCTGATGTGTCACTCGTGATGAGGCTAAGGATCCAAAGATGAAGAGCTGCTACCTCCCTACTCTAATGCCTAGCTGAGGCCTTTTGTTATTTCGAGAGATGCCCAAAGCTCCTCCATCAATGCATAGTTGGTCCACTAAACTATGCATCAACCCAGACACAGTAAACCCTGACTGCCTCCAAGCACTACAGTGCAGATAACTTTGCTACCAAAAGAATGGAAAGCAAACGGTACTGGCTGAAGAAACTCAGGGCTTTTTTTGATCCAACAGCACCTGTGTTACTTCTTTTCTGGCTATGACATTCATAGATGAACATAATTAAGGGGTCCATCCTTCTTTCCCCTCCAAACGCTTCTCTTCCCTCCTTGTTCGCACAATGATTATCTGACTTTTGCAATTAGAGACATGATACCAAATGCTTGCCTAGTTGCCAAAACTGGAATGCGAGGCTAGATGAGAGGCAGGAGCACTTACTAGACTCAGCTCCTGAACTAACAGCCCAGCCTACTGAGAAAGTCTAAGCAATGAATTCTAGATGGATGTTGGTGCGTTGGTACCTTCCTCCTTGTACAGCTTAACACACATCACTTGCTATCCCAGCTGGCTTAAATCAAACACTTATGTTTGGCAGTACTTAATAATATTAATTCTTATTCCACAACTCTCGCTCTTTTCATGCCTTCAACAGGAGCTTTTAGCTTAATATTTGTTCTATTTACTTAATATTCTACTCAGCTAAGTTAATTACACCAACATTTAAAGTCACATTTTGCACCTGTCTCTATTTTCTTTACCCTGAGGAATACTACTCTTTGTATTTGCCATTCCTCAAGACTGGCATCCCACTGCTCTGCAAACCACTCAGTTAAACACAGCCCTTATTTTGCTAAATTAAAGATAACTTGGGACATCAAACCTGACAGCAGAGTTTTCCTTGCTAAAGCTCCCTTTTCTTCTACAGGCAAAGCACAGAGAGCTGACATTTCATCCGTGGGCTTTACCAGCCAAGTAACTCCACATGCAGCGGGGGTTTGGACAGTGCTTCTGTCACACTGGTTGTACGCTCCTGTCCTTCAGAGGACAGGCAGGGACTCATTCTGGAGAACAGGACCTGGCTGTTCACAAAAGCTGATCTGTTCACCCATCACAGACCATGCAAGATCCTTCCATGATGGAGTCAGCAACATGAGGCAAAAGAATGACAGCTATTTAGTTAAACTTACTTCTTTGGGAGTAATAATGAAACAGTTTTGGTGTAAATTGGACAACAAAGGTAAGCAATTTTCTAACCACCATGTCCTCCTTGAAAAGCCAACTCTTCCATGATTCCAGTGGAAGTTTTGCATGAGGTTAAATTATGAGTAATAGGCTAAAGGGTACTAAAACTCATCGTATCAGATCCTAGAATAATAAAATGCCAAGAATTTGTATTAAAAAGATAAGAAAATTAAAATCCTTGTCACTGCAGTCTGATGGGTATTTTATTTTTGGACAACAGTGTTTTACTGGAAATTTTTTTTTTTTTAAAACAACTGCATGGGAATGTGCCAATTTATGCAAAAAAACAACATTGAGTGAATTCCTGTTCACTAGCAGAAGGGAAGAGCGACAGAGAGCACAGATCCCTAGGTATAGCTTACTAAGGCATCTGTTCTTCAAGAAAATCACTTAAAGGTCTTGATTTCCTAAGGATGCTGAGTAGGGACCCTTTCCCAGAAACCGCCAGCAGAGAGAGCAGGATGGCATATGAGTTTCTCCCTCCTGCACCTGAGTTACACAAACCGAGCTCTTTTTTTATTCAGCTCTATTGTTTTTAGTTGACACCAGCCAATACATAGTTATGCAAGTTTTTATTCCCCTCCTGTACATCTCATAGACTTTGCTATGCCTTGCACAACACTCCTCAAGAGCTGTAAGAGAGCTGTCTTTAAACAGGCCCTCACAGACCAGTAGAAACAGAGAAAATAAACACTATAAGGGCTCAAAGAGTGTTTTGCACAGATTTCAAAGGCTATTGAAGCCTGACACACTGAAAGCTGTTATTTAGCAGCAAAAAGAAAATGACCTTTTTTAAATCATATATAAGATACCTAAATATATTATGGAGTCTATAAGAAAATACCACTGTATCTACACAACATGCACTGTGCAACTGAGTTTCACCTGTGATGCTGCTAAGAGAGTGATACAGCTTTCCTGCCAGAATCGATCTTGCATTATCAGTAAGTGTAACATTTGTTTTAAACTTGGCTTGTACCACTAACATGCCCAACGTCAACATCTTCCTAACTCTTTGTGGGTATATGCCATGGTTTTTCTTGTGACAATGGAAAAAAAAAAAAAAAAAAAGCCTCACTTAGAAGGCTGTGCATGAGTACAGAGGGCACACTGAAATTACTCACGATCATTATTTGATACTTAGAGAATGACAAACCGGCTTGTGAAACTGAAAGAAAACTGAGAGAATCTGGAAGAATGCCTGGTCCAGGCGCACTGCTGCTTTGGAAACATTGAGCACACTTCAACAACAGATTTAGGCTACCTGCAGACTCGTGCCAAGGAGGTAATGCACCATCCCGGTTACCTCCAGCTCCTGCAGGCATGAAATCCCATCTCCGCGGCTCTCTCCTCTTGCCGACACACGCCGACTACTTCCAGCGCCAAAATTTTCCACTTTCTCCCTACAGACCGGCGGAGACGGCCCTGACCCTCACCACCCCCGGAAAGGCACTCGGGACCCAAAAGGGGCATTTTCAGCCCAAGACAGGGGGACACCAGGTGAGAGCGGGACACTTGAAGACCACTGCCCCGGCGGAGCGGGGTCCCACGCCCGCCCCGGCCGCCCCCGCAACACCCCTTCCCTCACCCCCCGCGCTCACCGTCCCGTTATCGTCCACCCCCAGCAGGTGTCCGTGGAGGATCTCCATGGGCGCAGAAGCGCTGGAGTGCACGAAGGTCCCCCTGAAGACGTGGGCGAGCGGCGGGCGCTGCGGGGAGCCCATGGCGGCCGCCGACGGAGCTGGCTTCGCCGTGGCGGAGGCGGTTGGAAGCTGCCTCCCAGCAGTCTGCCGCACCTCGGTGTCCCCCGGTGCCGACGGCGGCTTCCTGGAGCTGTCACCATTTCCCCACCCCCTGGTGACTTTTTCTTGGGGGAGTGGTTTCGGCGGAGGGAGGGCGGAAGGTCGGGCCGCCTCCTTCTGCATCCCGGACGGGAGGCGGGAGTGACCGCGGGCGGCGGGGAGGTGCGAGGGATGGCGGCCCCTCGCCACCTCAGACCCTCAGCGGCTCCCACCGCCGGACGCCCCCCAGACCCTCGGCGGGGATGGGTGCTCCGCCGTGTAAGAGGCGCAAAAGCTTGGAGCAACGCCTGGTGGGTTTGGGATTCCCACTTGCTTCAGACAAGGTGTCTCTGTTTACAAGTGTCCAGCAATTAACTTTTGCAACCAACCTGAAGGTTGTAACCACTTTCAGAAGTTTCGTTTTCAAAAGGTTGAGTTCGTAAGCTTCCTCTGCCCCAAGTTGCAGGCAAATTGTAACCTGTTGCTATGTGCCTGGAGCACTAGGAAATTTATTGGATGTTTTCAGAAGAATAGACCTAATTTTAAAATATTATAAACTTTAAGCACCTATTTTGAGGCGGCAGTTACTGCTTTGTTTCACCTATTCTGTTGTACTCGGTGCTCCAATATTAATCTCTCAGGCTGTCTCCTCAGTCCTTGGCCACTGTACTGCATGTTTGTAGGGTATAAGAGTAGAAAGTAGATGCCAGCTGAGGTATCAGGAATACCAGAAGTAGGCAGCCAAATGCCTTGTTCAGTGGAGATGGTCTACCAAAAAAAAAAAAAAAAAAGAGCCTTAGGAAGACAAAAGGTGGAGAAAAATTAATTTTTTTTAACCCAGAGAACTGCACTTCCAGAATCATATTCTGCTCCAACAACCTAAGTCAAAGTACATCACGAGCACATGCTAAGAGGATTGCTATTGAGAATATCGGGATAAGACTTGATGGCGCCAGAATGATGTACACCAAGGATAACACGATGAGTGTCCTCTGAATTTCCATTTGAAGTCAGGTTCTTAAGCTATGAATGAATTTGGCACCAAGGGCACTCACGTTGTTATTCTCAAAGCTGGATTGCAAAGTTTGTCGTTACATAGTTTATCATTAAAAGACCTTTGCACTTCCAACTGTGCTGACACTATGCAAATGCATAGCAGATTATCTTTCCTACAAGCTCTCGAGATAAATGGTGGGAGGAGAGAAAAACACATTGGGAAAGCACAGAGTGGATTTGATTTTGGTCTGCTATGGGCACGTCACCAGCCTTTTTCTTGCCTTCTTTGCATACAAATGCTTTAGGTTACTGCGAAGCAAGTTTAAAAAATAGTGGATTTACTGACTTTATCTTACCTTGACTTTCCTATCAGTTTAGTCAGGCCATAAAGAGCATCCAAAATAAAATGGACATGTGAAAGTGACTCTTACAAGCTGATGTTGGTAATTTCTTGTGAGAGGTCTTGTAGTTTAATATGACTCCCAATGAGATGACATGGGTTTTTATTGTATTTCTAATCTCTTTGACACGAGACGCTAGCAAACAAAAAAAACCACAAATTGGTCTTGCAGGTTAATCTAGTTCGGAGAAGAAACTGGCATGAGACTCTCTCACACAATTCAGTTGTCTTACAACACTGTAATACTTTTTGCTTCCCTGAACAGCAGAGTAATAAATTTAGAAAAACAGCTCCAAAAGTCTTTTAAGTTAGCACTTGCAAAAGCCCTCTTGCAAAGACGTTTCTGAGGGTGATACTGCTGTGTTTATTAAGGCTGCAGCTGAAATGAGCTGTATTCCAAGCTGTGACCCCAGGCAAGGAAAATTGTCTTTGGCTGTACGAAGGACAAGGAATGAGAGCTAGGCTGGTTTTGCCACTGAATAACAGAGGGAGTAGAGCTGAGAAACAGGGTGAACTTAGACCAAGCCCTGCAGAGGTAAGCTCACTTGCTCCTACTGTGAACAGAAGTGTGAAAACAACTTTTCCCAGCAATAGCTACTGCTCCATACAACTCGCCTCTGCTCCTGTGGCAGCAGCTAGCCCAATTTTTCAAGGTAGCTGGGTGCCACTGTGTGCTGTCCTCCGGTATGCTGCCCTAGGTATCTATGGGCACTTCACTTAACTCACATCAGGCTACACGCAGCCTTTAGCTTCAAATCCTGAGCTCTTCTGCTGGCTGCGACCCAGACAGACGTACACTGCTGTCCAAAGTAATATACAGTAGAGCTCACTGTTCCTGAGAAATGCTTTGGTTGCATTTAGTGGGCATGTGGGCTGCTCCTGAGAATCTGAGACTGCTTCAGCCCTGGATTTCCATGAAAAATCTCAGGGATTTCCTCCAGCTACCTTACATAAAGAGTGATATGTAGTACACTGGTTTCAGTGACCAGACAGGATTTACGCCTGAGAAGAAACCAAAAACACTGACAGTTTCTTCCTTTAGCAATTTTAGGGAGAAATGTCAATAGCAAACACTGTTAATGATAATTTTATTGCCATAACTGGGTTCCAAACACTCTAAAGTTTTATGATTTCACTTTTAAAAGAACTAGAGGTCTCTTCTGCTTTTTCCAGCTGCCACGTGGGAGAGCATGGGAGCCCCTGAAGAGGGCTGGTTGAACAATTGTTAACACCCTTCCCTCTTCCCAGACTTTTTTTTTTATTTAGTTTGCAAGTTACACATGCATGCCCTAGATATTGACATAGCTCAAGATGAGACCTTGGCCAGCTGTGAAAAAATGAGTCATTCTTCCAAGATATTACAAGAGGATTACCCTGACGTACTTTTAGGTTTGCGGGGATGCAGTGGGCTAGGCACTTTAGCTCCTTGGACAGAAATGTAGTGCTCTGTTGTGACTGTCATATACTAATTAACTTTAAAAGTAATTGAAATAACTTGTTCCTTTTTGCAAAATGGTTGAGGAGAGAGATTTAGCTTCTTACAAATTACACAAGGTTTTGTTTGAAACACATTTTAAAATAAATCTTAGCTTTAGAAACTGCTTGAAACCTTCATACCTGGATTAAATACCTTCATACCATTCATACCTTCATACCATTTGCATTAAAGCACATAATTACTGTACTTTGATCTACTGCTGTTAAAAAAAAGTCTGTCTCACCATTCAGCAGCTTTTCAGACTCTCTTTGTCTTCTAAATAATTGTCTTCTGGTCAGTTATAAAAATGAGTCTTTAGGCTGAGTCCGGAAGCCAACCAACTTCAGAACTAGAAGAATAATCTGCCAACGTACAGGGACAGATGTTAGCAGGATTAGATTGTCTTCATCCTCATTCACACTTTTGCTTTCTGATCTTTTGTTTCACTTAGCACACTATACAAAACAAGAATTCAGTGCCTTGTTTCAAAGTTTCAGAACACCTAAGATGATCCTGCAACATCTGAGAAGTATCAGAAAAAGGAACTTGTGCCTCCCCCTGCTTTCAAAAGATAGTTGATGGGGTGCATGCCGCCAAACAGAAGCTCCTATCATCAGGACTGTGCTGAGGTAACTGTCTGTGGAGCCTGAGCATCGGAGTACAATAATTATTGGTCTGCTATAGAAGTGAATGTTCTTATTGCATTTTATGGTCAAAATGTACCCTGTATATAATTTGTAACGTAGCAACTAAGTCAATGGAGAGACAAAATATAATTGATTTATCTCCTATTGAGTGATTTTTGTCTGTAAAAGAAAGAGATGAGTATGCAGCAAATACTTGGGTTTATACAGAAAAAGAAAGAAAGTGAAGCATATTTACTCTTAAGTGTGAAATTAAATTGGGTTAATCCAGCACAGGCTACTTCAACCACCTAATTTTCCCTGAAACTTTTATATAATCAACATCAACATCAACTTCATTTTTCAAACTCCATCTAAAACTGAAAATTACCCCACCCACAAAGGGGAAGAAGCAATGACCGTACGTACAAGATCTATTTCATTTACTGCCATGGGCGTTCACTCTGCAGGTCTCGGACAGAGCTGGCAGCCTTTGATTCCCAAGTCTACAAAGGCTTTTGAAGTACAATAGGCCTTGCAGAGGGATCTAGACAAGTTGATGCATTGGGCTGTGATAAATGGGGTGAAATGGGGTGGATTGGGCTGTGATAAATGGGGGTCCAGATGTTGGATTCTCCACCTAGGACAGAGTAATGCTGGGCACAAGTCTAAATTGGGAGACAAGTGGCTGGAGAGCAGCCCTGCAGAAAAGGGCCTGGGGGTGCTGGTTAACATTAAACTCAATGACAGTCAGCAGTGTGCCCTGGCAGCCAAGAGGGCAAACCACATCCTGGGGTGTGTCAAACACAGCACAACCAGCCAGTCAAAAGAGGGGATTATCCAGCTGCATTCAGCATTTCTACAGCCTCATCTTGAGTACTGTGTGCAGTTCTGGGCCCCACAGTTTCAGAAGGGTGTTCAGGTCCTTGAATGCCTCCAGAGAAGGGCAACTAAGGTGGTGAAAGGGCTGAAAGGAATGTCCTATGAGGAGTAGCTGTGGACTCTGTGTTTGTCTAGTTTGGAGAGAAGGAGGCTGAGGGGCAACCTCATTGCACTCTACAGCTTCCTGAGGAGGCGAAGTGGAAAGGAAGGTGCTGAGCTCTTCTCCCTGGGATCCAATGATAGGACACATGGGAATGATTCAAAGCTGCGTCGGGGAAGATTCACGCTGGACATTAGGAAGCATTTCTTCACTGAGAGCATGGTCAAACACTGGAACAGGCTTCCTAGAGAAGTGGTTGATACCCCAAGTTTTTCAATTTTTTAAGAGGCATTTGGACATTGTCTTTAACAATTTTTTTTAACTTTTGATCTGCCCTGAATTGCTCAGGCAGTTGGATCAGATGATCACTGTACGTCCCTTCCAACTGAAATAGTATGTTCTATTCTAGTAATAAAACAGCATTTCTAGTCATGATATCATCATAAAACACTGTACTTAACCATTTTTAAAAATTGTCTTGCTAATCTCTTTTTCATTCCTAAAACCTGTATGTTATCAATGACTAGACATTTACCTAATTTTGCATTGCTAGCAGAAGATAAAACCCTCAAGACATGCGGACAAGAATAAACTGTCATAAGGAGTTGAAGTGAGCAGTTAATATTGATTTCCTCTTTAAAACTGTCCACACATGAACACCTTTCCTGCTTTAAAGAGGAATAAATGACTCCTTTTTCCTCCTCTAGCCTTGCCTGACAGTGGTGACGGGTAATCCTGGTGACCTCAGTTTCCAATGTGCTTCCACTTAGTGCTGGAATTCATTTTCTTATTGAGTGATTTGTCAACTCTGAACCATGATGAGTAATCTCACTTATAAACATAATTAATAATGCGTGTATCCAAACCTATTCCTGTAAAATAGCTTACTAATTGCAATGTATTAACAAGCAGTAGCATTTCTAAGCTGTATGCAGGACCTATTCATGTGTGCTAGTGTCCAATTAAATAGTAAGATCATTGTGAGAAGTTTTGTGACCAGGTTGGAGGAAGTCTACTAGAAATACAAAAATAATATCACAATACTATTATTCCATCACTTTGTCCCAGAAGATATTAAAACATAAACATATATATACTGTGAGATTTAAAAAAAAAAAAATCAAACAAGATGGTAATACTGGTATGCATTAAATGAACTAGCTTAATTATTCACAAGTACATATTTTTATGGATTACTAGATCTGGAATTGAAAAGGAATTTATTTCTATGACCTGTTGACGGAAAGTTTCCTCTTTCCATCCAAAACAGGATTTCTAAGCCTTCTAAAAGTGGCAGTGTCCTATTTGAGGTATGCAACATTTCCAACTTCTCAATAATTCCTCTTAGAGAAGAAGAGGGAGAGGGAAGCGAGGGAAGGAGGAAGTGGGGGGAGAAAGGAAGGAACTTATCAATGATAAATATTACGTAGATGTGCATGTCAGTATTGTTTACCCAGGTTCAATCTGAGAAGTTGATAAAAGCCCCCTTACCTTCCAAAAAGGCAGAGACATATGACAAGTGGGAAAAAGTGGAATTTTTGTCATTTAAAGGTCGATCAAAATATTCGTTGTTTCACAAACGCTTCCCAACCTCACCCCTTTCCTTTTATGGGCTTTTACGGGGTGCTACCTACTGGCTAAGAAGCCCTATAACCTGGAGTACTTGTCAATATCCTCTGTAGGGCCTATGTGGACACATCAAAAAATATAATTTCCTAAGGCTGCAAAAGAACAGATGTTGACGGGCCATAATTTTTCCTATATCCATTTCCTTAGTCCTAGTTTTTGTCTACATTTTTCTTGTGTTTTCCAGAGGCTTTTCAATAGTGTGAGTCTTCCTCATAAAATTACTACTTTATCTTGCTTGCTGACTCTGAAGCACTCAGTGGTATAATTTCAAAGTATTACATGTGCATGCCATATTGTCACCCAGTAAATGCATTTATGATAGCAATTTACTCTGCTGGACATGCAAATTTCCTAGACAGGATTTTTATTGTTTTTTTGGTG
This sequence comes from Numenius arquata, assembly GCF_964106895.1. NCBI lineage: Eukaryota > Metazoa > Chordata > Aves > Charadriiformes > Scolopacidae > Numenius > Numenius arquata. The sequence goes on from NC_133616.1 coordinate 39,998,423, forward strand.
CAGATTTGCCTTGTGTCTACATTTACAGTTACGCACTGTCCACTTGTTTGCACCGCTTGTGTGCTTGGCGTGGTTTCTCTCTTGGTTGGAGGAAACCATGATGACATTGCATGCAGGAAGCCAGATAGATGTCTCTGCCTGCAAAGTGTCTGTAAGGTCCTTCAGTAGTTTGCTTTTTTCATATGCACAGCCTTCTGTCAATAAAGACTAGGCAGTCTGGGATGTTTCTACAGAAATCTGGTTTCACTTATCAGCTCCAAACATATTAATCTGGGAACCGCTGACTAGGTGTGGACACATGGTGCATACTATCTATTCTTTCTTATATGTATCTTATAGAATTATTTCTTGCAAGAAGTACAGAGAAAGACTTTTTGCTAGGCCCTTTAGTGATAGGACAAGGGATAACAGTTTTAAACTGGAAGAAGCAAGATTGAGGTTGGACATAAGAAAGAAATTATTTACTGTGGGGGTGACGAGGCACTGGAACAAGTTGCCCAGAGAAGCTGTGGATGTCCCATCACTGGAAATCTTCAAGGTCAGGTTGGACAGGGCTTTGAGCAATCCGATCTAGTGAAAGATGTCCCTGCCCATGACAGGGGGGTTGGGTAGATGGACTTTAAAGGTCAAAAAAACCCAAACCAATCTGTGATTCCAAATATCTGCCTGCTTCTGAAGGTGCCAGTCTTCTTTTTTCAAAGGTAATAACAGTGTTCACAATTTTATAGTGTGCTATTTCTCTTGAAACCCAATTTGACATCTGGGAAACACAGTCGCACACTCCGTACTGTTGTTGACACCTCCAGAAGGAAAAAACCATCACACAAAGCATCACAAAGCTTTTCCCAAAACAAATACCAAATTGTCCTGTTGGAAATGCACCTGCAAAAGCTGTGCAGAAACAATACTGACTGGAGCATTATGAACACGTGCACAGACAGCATACCACCACAAAGCAGAATGCCATGACATGGAGACATGTTGTAGAGGCCACATGTTAGTGGTAGGAGGCACTGTATCAGTTCTCCTTTTTAGCCAGATATTGCCCAAGAACATTGTTTCATCATGTTAGTCATTCTCTTTTTCTTCATCTCCTTTTTTTGACTAGGATCACAACTAATAGCTCTTTTTCTGTTCTGTTTTTATGTGACTCCTATTTATTTCTGCTGCAGATGCAGGTTTGTTTTCAGACGTATTTGTTGCCTTGCAGCATTCAAGGATTTCTGTGGTTTGTTTTCTTCAGTCTTCCTTAAAACTTTAAGTAAAATTACCATTAAAAAAAAAAAAAGTGTTTTTCAACTTTTCACATTAATGATAGTAAGATATTTCCTTTTTCTTTCAGATTTGAAGCTGTAACACTATAGTAGAAGGTGTTAAACTATGATGTGTTCCATGGCTGTTCACCCATACACACAGTGAAATTTTTATTAAAAAGAAGGGGCAGTTGTGATCCTGTAGCCTGATCATTTGTGTAATTCGCACGATTGGCAATGTCTGGGTTTATGCATGTTTGGGTATATCTCTAAGAAGATCTTGATACATAATTTGCCAGTAATGGAGAATTCGTTATGGCCTTTAATAAGATATCCCAATTTATTTTTATTGATAATTATCTTTCCTGGCAAAAAAAAAAGGAAGATTACAAATCTTATTTGTAATTTGAATTTGTTTACCTTGAATTTCTAGACACAAAATGTTTTTATATTGAGTAGAAAAACCCCTTATGAAAGCTGCACTTTCATTACAATCAAGCAGATCCCTTCACTCTCTCTTTGACAACCTAAATAGATTGTGCTTTTTGTCTTTCAATGTGTAGCTCATTTCCCCAACCTTAAATGTTCTTTGTGGCTCTTTTCTCAATCCTGTCTAATTTCAGTGTCTTTCATGGACATTGAGAACTGGACACGATATGCCAGAAGCAATCATGCTAATACCAAATGCAGAGGTTATGTAACGTCCCTATTTATACATCTGAAACTAGCATATTTTCCATTTTGCTTGTGCTGCTGCACTGAGAAGTCACATTTTCTTGATTATCAATCACAGTCAATCCTATGGCACAGTTAGCTGCTGAATGAATACATTCTATATTCTTTATTCCTAAGCATACACCTTATATTTTGTTTTGCTGAAACATGTACTATTTCACAGAATCACAGAATCACAGATTCTTCTAGGTTGGAAGGGACCTTCAAGATCATCTTGTCCAACCATCAACCTAACTGACAAAAATAAACACCCACAAAACAACAAAATGCAACACCATCACTAAACCATGTCTCCCAGCACCACGTCAACCTGTCTTTTGAACACTTCCAGGGATGGTGCCTTTGAATCAATGCGGTTAAGCTGTCCAGATCACAGAACTGGACTCTCTATTATTTACTGCTCTCCCTACCTCCACGTCTTTTGCAAACTTTACAATGACAATGTTGTATTTTCTTCCAAATGACTCATGTAGAGCCAAGCAGGGGTATCTGCACAGGTCTCATAGAGACACACCATAATATAATTCCACATTTATAGTACGCCTAGAGATCTGTCTGCTTCTTCATATGAGTTGATGGGGTGGTCAACAGCAGACCATGTATGGTACCCTGTCTTGTGTTTTATCTGATAAAATATATCTAATAAACATTCAGTGTCAATTTTTTTCTGAATTTTCAATATTTTGAAAACAGAATTGCTTTTTTTTTTTTTTTCATTTTATCACTTCACTGTAGCAGAAAACTCTTATTTCCAACCAAAAAAAACCCAATCAAAAACACTAAGGTAGTTGCTTTCTGCGCTTTTTTTTTTTTTCATCACTTCTTTCAATGCTAGTGGAAAAGAACAGTGGGATCTCCACTCCAAAGCATCTGTGTGCATCATCTGGCACACGTTAGTAAATGTCAGCTCTGAAATGCTTTCAGAATGAGAAAAATGTATGAGGCAACCTGTCAAGCTGTCACAGATGAGGCAGATTGAATGACAGCCATCAAGAATCTGGGTACTGGGGTTTGTTTAAGAGCCAACAAGATTAAGGCTTCTTTATATGCTGAGTCCCTCACTTCCCCTAGCATTAAGTTCCCAAGCTCTTGACCTCTGTCCCCAGCATGGAGATCACTGCTGATCCAGTATGGTTGGGGAGAAAGTCATGTAGGTTCCTCCTGTGATGCTGCTGGCAGTTACCTCTCTTGGGTGTTACTGACTAAGGCTGCTGGGCATCCCCTGACACTCATCTCCACTCAGCTCTCTGATCTCTAGGATGTTCCCACTCTTCCAGGATGTTTCCTTCGTCCATGATCTTCACCTGCTCCTTTCTAGGCCCCAGCTTTCCCAACCTGAATAGTCCATGTGCAGAAGCAGGATGTGTGATCAGCCTCTTAAGTGGTGTCTCATGTCCCTTCCTCAAATGGAGGATTCAGGACCTGCCACCTGTGCTTAGACCAGATGTTATCAATATTTGCAACTGTCGCCATGCCAGTTGCAACTAACAAGTAGCAGGCGTCTACTTGGGAGTATGAAAGTTCAGTTTTGGACGTCTACTCACATACACACATGCATCTAATTATTTGCCACCTGCTAGCATTCACAACTAAGCTATTTTTTCATCCATGGCACAAGCAAGATTGTTTTTGTGATTCAGAAGTACTATCGTGACTCACAGGCCCTTTTGCTGTGGAAGTATGATGCCTTAAATAGTACACTGTGGCAGGCAAAGTGGCTTGACTCCTTTGAGAGCCTTGGTACCTGGTAAGTCACTCATTCACACAGTTTAAGTGTTAAACTGCTGTATTTTTGTAGTTTTTTGGATTAGATAATAAAAAGAAAATATCTAAGACTTTGTAAAAGGCAATTAGTTTATGCAAATCGAACAGGTTCCTGTTTCTCAGTCTTCCACACAGTCAGAGTTGCAGAAAAACAACCAAAGCACCTACAACAGATTCTTTGTGAGTGCTTCATCTTCTGGGGGAAGGGCAGTTTTATTCTACTGCCTAGTCAGTGCAAGAGAAATGGATGCCTGGAATAACAGCCAAAAGTACTATTTCTGCCCTGGCTGTGTCATTTGAGAAAGAGGACTTCTACTCTTTGACTCTACAGCCACGCTAGTTTTGATGTATTCCTACCCTACAGCTCCCAAGGCAGATACTGGCAGAAAGACCTGCTGGGCGGACGGAGAAGAAAAGCAACTCCCATACATTCCCAGGAGAAGTTCTGTAACTCCCACAGTATCAGCACTAATTTCTAGTTTTCTTCTCAAAATAGATGTTAGAGAAAATGTTTCTCTCTACTTTTTGCCTTTCAGCTGTTTTTTTCAAGAGATTTAGGTAAAACATCACCTGCTAAAAAGCCGGAGAGTGACACGAAGAGCTCATAGCTGTTCTTGCAGCAATATATGCCTCCCAAGGCTGCTAGATCAGGGGTCATGTGTGTGTCTCATTCTTCAGGGGAGGTGCTGGGTAGATGTATTACAGGATAAAGTTGGAGAGATTTTGAAACTGTAATATAACTGGACTCCAGTATTGCAGCAACAGTTCGTGAGAAGGAGGGCTATCTTCACCATGCAGAAGTGGATTGCCAACATCCAGGGAGAATACCAAGCAGCTGCTGATCACCTAGTTGGTGGTCGGTGATAAAGAGATGTGTGGTAAATTATGGTCTTCCAGGCAACACGTAGTAGATTTCAGAGGTGTTTGCACAGCACAGCCAGTGTGTCAGGGGACCCTGAGAATATGTGTTGGGGCTATTCCAGAGCCATGTGCTAGCAAACCCTAGCAGGAATTACCATGCTGCAGTGATGCCAGATTTGGTGTGTCACACCAGAGAAATAATGCAGAAATGTAAAATACCCAAGCAAGTTTCTGACTGGAGATTTTCATGAACCTCTCAGCTACCCCTATTGATCACTTGATGAGAGTGGTGATCCTCCTTAGACTTTGACCTCAAAGCATGCCTGTTGTACATTTGGGAATCCTGAAGCATGCTGGAGCTGGCTAAACTGAAACAATGGGTAGTGATTTTGAAATGATTGCTACCATACCTCCTGATCTTATATCAGCTATGTACTGCAAAAATGATCTGTAAAAAAGTAGCAAACTATAACGGACTGGCACAGGGAGCCTAATTTGTATCATTCAGTGTACATCTGAACAGTGAAGTTTGAACTGAAAAAGCCAGGCTACATTGCCATAGCCAAACTACAAAAGAAGAAGTACTCAGCTGAGGATGTTTTTAATCACAAAACAAAACTGGGGGCTATGTTTGTCTATGCTTTCGGCAGTAAAGTAAAGTAGAAATACAAGATTTTGTGTGATTAAATCTTTTTTTTATTACTGATAGGGACCCATTTATTTCTCCAGGCAGAAGATTCATAAGGAATGTTTATATTGTGAAACAACTTTGTACAGTGACAGAGTTAACCAGAAAAGCAGACTTGTACTTCACTTTCTAGGCAACTTAGTTTACCTAGTTTTGAGATTGAGCAGATACCTTTTTAAATAACCTGTAGTGGTTAAAGATTAAACAACTGATCAGTTGAAGATTGTACTAACACTAACAGCAACCTCAGTTCACGTGCCTTAAACAAAAATAGCAGCGCTCACAAGTATTCGTTAACTCCTCACCGCCAAACACTTTCATTCACTTCCCACATGCAGCCACCCACTCTGTGCATAACTCATTCCTTTAAATCATGCTCAGATGCACCAGATGAAATACAGTCTTGAGGTTTTTTAAGAGTGATAACACTTTATATGCTGTCACAGTGAAAGTCTGTCTGCTAACAAAATATGTAATTTCACAGGGGGTACTCAAATTGCACGTACAATTCTGGTGCTTTTTGGCCTGATTTTTTTTTTCCTATTTTCTGGTTTAAACTTCTGAAATTACATTTTTTAATTTGCAGCAATTCTTTTCGTTGTCCCTGTCCAATCTCTATTGGGTGCTTGCTTTCACCTCCAAAAACAGAAAGAGTTTTAATAGCTTTCTGCCTAACAGACTGCCAACTGAGGTATAAAAAGTTACAGAGAGGTGGTTTCAATATGGAGGATGTGAAACAGCTTACTATTCTAGCCCTGTGACTCCTGCCACTAAAGCATTTTGTTAAAGGGCTTATAAGTTTTCTACTTAAGAACTGGAAAGTTTAGTTTACCTCTGGAAGTGAGTTCAAGGACTATGTAGGAAGACAAAACTGAGGTCACCCTGGCCCTTATAATAGAGTGTCCTCCACAATTAGTTGTTCTTTCAGCTAGTTCTTTGAGCTAATAAGTTGTTCTTTCGTAATCACTGTTCCCTTGGACTCAAAAGCTACAGCAATTTCTGCCATGTCAAGATCTGGCTTCAGATCATATGCCTGTTCCCTAAGTCATTTCAAGGCCCTAATTACAACAATCTGTGGTTACATGAACTTTAGATTAAGATTCTTGGTTTTCAATAATTTTAGGACAAGAAGATAATGGAGAAGAGAAAAAGCTATTCACCTCTTTCACATGCAAGCTAAATGCCTTATTTCCCACTAGAAGTTCCACAAGCGAAAGTTGTAATGCAACTCTCACCTGCTATGCACCCAAATCATAAATCTCTGCAGCTGCAATAATAAGGGTTGTTTGATTAAGACTGCATTTATAAGTTTTGTGACTAGTACAATGAATAGCACAATGAAAAAGGACCAAATAAACAAGTTGGCTGTGTTTTTCTGGAAAAAAATCAGCCTGGTGTCCTTGAGGAAAGGGAAGGGAAGTTTTCCTTAATATGATTCCCTTCTTTATCTCTTGGGACACTGGATAAAACTGCTTCTTTGTTTTTTCCTATCTCCCTTCTATATATGCATAGGTAGATGTTTGAGCAACTGACTGATTTTGTATTTGAAAGACAGTCCTTGAAAGATTAGGGACTGCTTTTTGCAATAGGGAATCTTCCTAGAATTACTGAGTACGTCATGAGTGCTTCCTTACCATCCTTCTACTTCACAATAACTTAATTTTAGGTATGTTTTTTGTTATATACACTTCTTCAAGAAGTGTATGATTACATTTTAATTCCAGTTCTTAGTAATGGTAAAGGTTAGTCCTTCTTTTATGTCCTATATCAGCTCATAAAAAGATAATTTTCATGGCTATACTGAATCTTCCTTGCAAAGACCCTCAGTGTTGTGTGACACTCACAGGCCACCTTGTCTCAAAGATCGGTGCTTAATGGAGCTGAGCTGATTACAACTAGTTGAAAATGAGGCCTTGTATTTCCAGTCAATCATCCTGAAGGCTCACTGAAAGGATGCGTGTATATTCAAGAGTCTAAAGTATCATTATGGTTTTTTCCTTTAGGATGTTTTTCTTCCTTAACAAACCAATGTGTTTTATTGAATCATGACTTTGCAGCTCTTATTCAATATAAAGAAATAGTGGGAAAGCACTTTGCCTTTTACTATCTGTAACTATATGGAAATGAGTGTGGCTACTGCTGCTACTAGGCTGGTACATATTGACTATTTCATAGAATGATCATTCATTGTATCCACGGAAACTCAGTAGAAGGTAGCAAAAGAGACATTCTGCATAATATGAACCTTAAGCATTCATACATTATGCAAGTATTTCAGCAGCCCACATAGCACAGCCTGCATACAAAAGAATAAAAGAAGCAAAAAAACATTCCTGTTGGGAAAAAAAAAAAAAAAAAAGGAGTCAGGTTATCTTCCAGCTAGTCTTGGGTGTTACAAGAAGTTGTCATTGGCTCTGACTTTTCAACCATTGAACCTATAATAAAAGTCTAAGCATTTCACTGCAGGAGTAAATATTATATAACTCAATATGTGTTTACTTCAGCAGAATGCCTCATTTATTTCTGCACAACATAAATTCCTTGGATTAAGAGTTTTACTGAGACTCTTTCTCCTGCAGCAACACATACAATCCAGGAGAGACACAATAAGGCAATAACAGCATTTGGTGCTGGCATGAAATCAGCTCAGTGCAGTGTTTACTGGTGCTGAGGCAGTAGGCATTTCAATGGAGCCATGACTAGCCAGTACCAATGGCTTACTCTTTCCTCATTCTTATATTTAGTAGTATTGCTTGCTTCAAAGAACATGACTTCAGGAAAAATGGCTCCAGAACCTGCTCCTTTCTTTAGGAGAAGCCTAAAGAACCTTAAGCTTCTTCCTAATATATCTACAGCTAATGTCATCCTAGACTGAATTCTATAATAATTTAAAGACTTATTATATATATGGTAATATAGTGGACCTCCTCAGTCACTGAGATCAGCCAAAGGATACGATCTCATGTAGTCCCATAAATTCATGCAATATCAATTTCCATCTTAAAACTAGGTAAGATTTCTGTCCTGACTCTTGTGAATTGGCAGCCATTCCGGATACTCATTCCTCTAATGGGAAGGATTTTTATTCTGATTTCTAGTCAAAAGGTATTCATGGACATCTCATAGATCAGATCAGCAAGGTCTCTTACTTTATGGATGAAGTAAAATTCTTCAGATACAGATATATTCTTTCCATGCACCAGCAGTTTTGAAATCAGATTGATTCTTGTTAAAGATCAATTATAAATTATTTATCTTTTTTTTTCTTTCTCTTCATGCAACACTAAAACTGTAGTTAAGTGTCCCTGCTATTATTACTGCTTGCTTTCTACCAGTTTCCAAATTTAAACATTTCTATAAAAACTCAAACACTTTTTATTTGCTTTAATTTCTACGAAAGGAATGGTAATAGAGAGATGAATGCTTCCAAAACATGGTATCAGGATACAAAGTCTCTGTAATTCTAGGCTTTTAATAGCATATATTATTCCTTAAAGGAAACATAGTGTAGAGCAGGAAGGGGATTTTTGGCCCCAGCATCCATGATTATGGATGCCATATACTGTCAGCACTTGGGAGGCTACAGTAAAGGGCAGAGTAGGGGAACTTTCATTGCTGCTGGTCCTGTGGTCAAGAAAGACATTTGTGAATTGTAAAACAACAGTAGTAGCTCAGCACTGCCTATGTGCATGGTGCATTTATTCATCTTAGCTTTTGTTCATAGGCAATATTTATTTTTCGCAAATTTTTATTAAGTAAATGACTTCGACATTCTGGAAGAAAAAATATTTTTTTTCTAAGTTTGTTACTTTACTTACTAAAGCAGTGAGGCTAGATGAAAACAGATAAGGCTTGTAAGCATGAAAAAGGCATACTTTCAGGTCATGCTTTCAAAGATTGTGCTGTAATATGCTGTAATATGCTGCTGCCCACAGTGCTGTGGCTGCAGATGTGCAATGGGTTTTCCATCTGTTTTGTCGTTCTGGTTTGTTCAGGGGCCGAAGGCACATAACCAGGTCCTCCTTTTATTTGTTTAACAGCCAGAAGGACAAATAGTTACAACTGCTAACACAATAAACAAACATAGAATCAGAGTGGACATTAAGGCATTTTGTTTGACCAGCAGTGTGGGTCTCCATGACAATGATGACTGAACAAAAGCTGACATTAACTAGTCAAATTTGCAGAATCACAGAATCTTCATGGTTGGAAGGGATCTTTGAGGTCACTGAGTCCAACCACAAAAAAAAAAAAAAAAAAAAAAAAAAAAAAACAAGCCCACCACACCCCACACCCACACACAAACAGACACAACCCAACAATCTCAGGGACTAAAACATGCCCTGAAGTGCAATGTCTACACGTTTCTTAAATACCTCCAGGGATGGCGACTCCACCGCCTCCCTGGACAGGCTGTTCCAGTGCCTGACCACTCTCTCAGTAAAGTAATTCTTCCTAATATCTAATCTAAACCTCCCCTGCCACAATTTTAGACCATTTCCTCTGGTCCTGTCATTATTTACTTTGGAGAAGAGGCCAACACCCACCTCCCTACAACCTCCTGTCAGGTAGTTGTAGAGGCCAATGAGGTCTCCCCTCAGCCTCCTCTTCTCCAAACTAAACATGCCCAGTTCCCTCAGCCTCTCCTCATATGACTTGTTCTCTAGACCTCTCACCAGCTTGGTGGCTCTCCTCTGGACACACTCCAGCAGCTCAATGTCCTTCCTGTAGTGAGGGGCCCAGAACTGAACACAGCACTCCAGGTGAGGCCTCACCAGCACTGAGTACAGAGGCACCATCACTTCCCTACTCCTGCTGGCCACGCTATTCCTGATACAGGGCAGGATGCCGTTGGCCTTCTTGGCCACCTGGGCACACTGCTGGCTCATGTTAAGCCGGCTGTCCACCAATACCCCCAGGTCCTTTTCTGCTGGGCAGCTTTCCAGCCACTCTTCCCCAAGCCTGTAGCGTTGCCTGGGGTTGTTGTGACTGAAATGCAGGACCCGGCACTTGGCCTTACTAAATCTCATCCCATTGGCCTTGGCCCATTGATCCAGCCTGTCCAGGTCCCTCTGTAGAGCCTGCCGACCCTCAAGCAGATCAACACTCCCACCTAGTTTGGTGTCATCTGCAAACTTACTGAGGGTGCACTCAATCCCCTTATCCAGATCATCAATAAAGATATTAAACAAGACTGGCCCCAAAACTGAGCCCTGAGGGACACCACTGGTGACCGGTCACCAACTGGATTTCACCCCATTAATCACAACTCTCTGGGCACGGCCATCCAGCCAGTTTTTTACCCAGTGAAGAGTACACTTGTCTATGCCATGATTCGCCAGCTTCTCCAAGAGAACGCTGTGGGGGATGGTGTCAAAGGTCTTACCAAAGTCCGGGTAGACAACATCCACAGACTTCCCCGCATCGAGAAGGCAGGTCACATGGTCACAGAAAGAGAACAAGTTGGTTAAGCAGGACCTCCCTTTCATAAACCCATGCTGGCTGGCCTTGATCCCTCGGCTGCCCTGCACTTGCCATGAGAGCTCACTCAAGATGATCCTCTCCATGATCTTTCCCGGTACCGAGGTCAGGCTGACAGGCCTATAGTTTCCCGGATCCTCCTTCCAGCCCTTCTTGTAGATGGGCGTCACATTGGTCACCCTCCAGTCATCTGGTACCTCTCCTGTTGACCAAGATTGTTGATAGATAATTTAGATAAATAGTTCTCACAAGGACATATCTACATAATTCCCTAAGGAAAAGTTACCAATGCTCCCGAAAGATTTCTGTCTTCTGGATATGAACAAATCCACCATTTTGGATTCAGGAAGGTCAAACACAACTTGTGTTCTGAAGAGCTGTTCAGGGCTCTAGCTTTGCAGTTTGTATCTTTCAGGTTGATGGCAGCAACGCCCTTCTGTCAACACACAGCAATGGTTATCAGGCCATAAAAAATGCTTTCACAGTTTATTCTTCCTATTTATTTACCACATTAACTGGATCCCTGAATGAGGAAAAGTGGTAAAGGGACTGAGAAGGAAGATAATGGACAAAATGTAGTTGAAATCCCCTTTATAAATGTAATGGCCGGGTTGTTGTTAATCAGTAGAGATAGCTTCCTCCCACAGTGCTTCTACTGGGTAGACTTCCACCCTGCTTCAACTACCAGAATCTCCAGAGTGGTCTAAGCCTCTTACCTCCTGAGGAACAGTTGTACACAGAACATCTGTAGTGTAAGCCTGATGTAAAAATTTGCCTTGGCTGTGGTTGCAATGGCAGTCCATTGCAACTCACCATGCAGTCTGTCATTTTGTGAAATAAGCAGCTCAGTCTGCACACCAGCTTGAAATTATTATGTCTGGCCCCCTCAGGTATAGGATGATGCCTTTAGCACTGCTGTTTGCTTTGGCTGACCTGCTCCTGTGCTCCTTTTGATCCAAGTATCAACCAGGTCTTTTGCCAGTTCCAAGCTGAACGTGGGAGCCTGAGTTTCTTTTCAGATATGTTTTAACTGCTTTTTTGCTCATTTGAAACTGAAGATGATGACAGAGGACACGTACAAGAATGGTGAAAAAGTAGGCAACTCTTCATTGTAGGACAGGATATTTTCGCTCCTGTGTGAAAGACTGCAGTCTCATGACTGGGAATTTTGCACTAACATGGTAGTTAAAATACTACCCATGGGAAGGAGCTTTTCTCAGAACATGGAAGTTGCAGGCAACCTGTTAGGCTGATGGGATCTTAGGAAATTCAGGTTGGAAGGGACCTCAGGAGTGTCCAACTACCTGCTCAAAGCAGGGACAGCAGTGAGATCAGATTTTATCAGGGCTTCACCCAGTGGGGGCGTGAAACACCCCCCCAGGTTGCAGACAAACCAACCTCCTTGGGCCCTGGCTCCTCTACTGGTCCAGTCCCAGTCTTGAAACCTCTCCTCACAGGGCAAGAGCTCCAGTCCCATCATCTCAGTGGCCTCCCCTCACCTCCCACCAATTTGTCAGTGTCATTCCTGTAATGGGGAACCAAACTAGAGGTGGTACCCCGGTGGAGTCTGGCAGGCACTGAGCAGAGAGAACAGTCCCTGCCCTCCCCAGGCTCTCAAGGCTCTGTCCTGCTCACACCAGCCTCTGAGTAGTCTGGTGTGACTGACTCATAACCACCACTCTGTGGGCCCACCACCCAATCAGGTCCTCATCTGCCAACATATCCTACCTTCCAGACTGTAATGTCACAGTCCAGGTGCAAGGATATTGGGGGAGACAGTGCTGACAGCCTGAATATAATGGAGATAGGTGGCATCTGGTGCTCTCCTCTCGTACCCATGATTTTGTCACAGAAGGCAGTCAGGTGGGTCAGGCATAATTTACCCTTGGTAACTCCTTGCCGACAGCCCCCTGTAACTGTCTTCTCCTTGCTGTGCCCAGACATGGGCTCCAGGAGGTCTCACTCCCTGTTTTCACCTGGGACTGACAGGAAGATGGCCGGCCCACAATTCCTTAGGGTGGCTTTTGCCCTTTTTTGAAGGCAAGTGTGACATTTGTCTTTTTCCAGTTGTTGGGGACCTCCCTGATCCCCGCGACCTTCGAGAGCTTATGGAAAGTAGCTGCACAAGAACATCAACCACCTCCATCAGCACCTTGGGGTGCAGCCTGACAGGTTCCAGGGACATGTGTGGGTTGAGTGGTTTCAAGCAATCGCTGACTCAACCATCATCCCCAGCTGGTAAGTCCCCTTCTCCTTGAGCCCTGTCACTAGGCACAGAGGCTTGACAGACATTGCTGGTGACAACAAAGGCGGCAGTAAGGACATGCCTTATCTGTGTTTACGTTCACTAAATCACCCATCCCAGCCTGCAGTGTGCCTGCATTGCAGTTGGTCAGCCTTTTGTGACTAATGTAGCAGTAGAAGCTCTTGCTGCCTTTGACGTTCATTGCAAATCATAGAATCATAGTCATAGAATCATAGAATAGTTAGAGTTGGAAGATCATCGCGTTCCAACCCTCCTGCCACAGGCAGGGACACTTACCACTAGGCCAGGTTGCTCAAAGCCCCATCCAGCCTGGTCTTGAAAACCTCCAGGAGTGGGGCATCCACAACGTCTCTGGGCAACCTGTTCCAGTGTCTCCCCACCCTCACAGTAAAGAATTTCTTCCTGATATCTAATCCAAATCTCCCCTCTTTCAATTTAAAGCCATTACCCCTCGTCCTATCGCTACACTCCCTGATAAAAAAGTCCCTCTCCATCTTTCCTGTAGGCCTTCTTCAGGTACTGGAAGGCCATTACAGGGTCTCCTTGAAGCCTTCTCTTCTCCAGGCTGAACAACCCCAACTCTCTCAGCCTGTCTTCATAGGACAGGTTCTCCAGCCCTCTGATCATTTCCGTGTCCCTCCACTGGACCCGTTCCAAGAGGTCCATGTCCTTCTGGTGTTGGGGCCCCCGGAGCTGAATGCAGTACTCCAGGTGGAGTCTCACCAGAGTGGAGTAGAGGGGCAGAATCACCTCCCTGGACCTGCTGGCCACACTTCTTTCGATGCAGCCCAGGATGCGGTTGGCTTTCTGGGCTGCCAACGTGCACTGATGGCTCATGTCAAGCTTTTCTTTCACGAGCACTGCCGAGTCTTCTCCTCAGGGCTGCAAAAAGGCTCCAGCTGAATTTTTGGCTTCCCTGACACTGCCCCTACATACCCAGGCAGTGTTCCTTGATTCCTCCTTTGTATCCTGTACTTGTCCCTCACCTGTACACTGCCTTTTCACATTGGAGCTGTGCCATGACTTACTTGTTTTGCTAAGCTGGCCTCCTGATATATCTCCTTATTTTCCTGAGGGTGGACCATTCTTGCACAAGGACAATGCTGTCCTTTAAGGCCAACTATCTTTGCTGGAGTCCTTTGGCCTTCAGAGCTGCCTCCTATGGGATCCCACCCACAATTCCTCTGAATAAAGCAAAGGTTTTGTCCTTGAAGTCCAGAGTCTGCTCTGATGCTCACCTTCCCTTATATGGAAAAAATTCACTATTTATGTTAGACATATCTCACTCTTTAAAGAATGGCTGGACCAGCAACTGTAACTTCAAAAGAATGCCATCTTCAAAATGCTTGTTGTGAAGTTTTCTGTTCCCGGAAAGAAAGAAGAACCCATTCTGTTTCTAGAGAATTATTATTTGCTTCTTCATTTTTCCTATAAAATCACTCCAATTTTCAATGACAAACATGAGAAAGGGGAATAACTATAGAGAACACCTAGCATAATCACTACCTAAATTCAAACCGAAAAATATATGTGCAAGCATTTGTCCTCCACCAAGAACTTTTTGTGAAACAAACAACTAACTAATTTCCTATTATTATCTCAGCTAATTTTGTCTAGGAAATACATCTGTGCTTCACACTTTCTGCAGGGTTTGAAGTGATATAGCAGTTGCTTAGATAATGCTAATTTCCCAGAACTCAATAAGACACATTGAATACACAGAATTTGTCAGCTTGACATTTCTGACATTATTCTCCTTCATGTTAACATAAAAGAGGGTTGCATTTTCTACTTCATTATTGAACATACAAACATAAAACATAATCATTGAGTCACTAGGTACTTTTATTTGTTCATTTATATTACGTGATAGGAGTTGCCCCTCACATGGAGTTCACTAGACTTATAATAGTCAAAAAAGACAGTTAGGTGAAAAGGGGTATTTTCCAAGAACGTTTCTTTACTGACCATGATTTAAAATAAAACAGTGAAACTCTCTTACATCATGAGTTTTACATAAACTTAATTTGAAATCACACTGAAAATTTTGCACAGGGCAAGGCTGACAATTCAAATAATACAAATTTTTTATTTTGGTTTTGGTTTTGGTTTCTGTTCTGTTGTGAGGGTTTTTTTAAGGGCCAGTGCGGTATGGCCTTTCACAATTCCTGTTTTATACTTGTAACCATAAAGCCATACATACTGAAGATCTGTTCATCCATTCCTCCATCCATCCATCCATCCATTCCATCATCTCAGATTCTGTTTCTTTTCCTTGATCCAGACCTGGCATGTCCAGATAGCCATATACTATTCCTGCTTCATGGACACCAAGGAAAAAGTCATATTTTTTCCTATATTCTAGAGTTTTAGGAATGTGAATGCTCTTACAACAATTAGCATTTGGCTTGTTTAGGTTAGAAAAGGCAGAAATGAGGTCTTTGCACAGTAACTCAGAACAACTAACAGGATTGCAGAGTTGTCACAACATGTAGCCCTGCAACACGCTGTTGCCAGCGCTAATTACAGGCCTTATGCTTTGTACCGAGTTTGCAAGGCCTCAGGGCTGAGCTTTGTCAGACTTGTGCTGTCTGAACTTTTTTTAACCTGCAGCTTTGTTTTATTTGGCTTAAACATGAAAGCAATTTCTCTACCTGACCAGGTGCTGATGATCAGTCAGTTTTACTTGTGTGTTGTACGACCATATTTTTATGCAGCTAGCAGTAAAGAGCAGTTATTCTATGCAGAAAGGGATATTTACACCTCTGACACAATGATGCAGCACTAAGAAACCCGAGTCTGGTGCAATAGCAGAGGCCTCAAGAAGTAGAGATGCACACTATGGAGCAGAGCAGTACAGGCATGGGATGATAAGAGATGGGGCAGAGATTTGGCACTGAAGAGAGACCCTGCAGCTATAAACAATTCTCCTGTGATCAGTTAAAGAAATGGTCTGCTCTGGATTTAGAGAACTGGTTTTAGAAGTAGCGAAGAGAACAAATAAATGGCAAGTAACACATGTGGAGGGCACCTTATATAGTAAATTTGAATGTAGTATGGTGCTACAGGCCACTGAAGAAAGAGGAAGGTGTAGAAAAAAATATGTTAAAAATGTGTACAAGTGACCTCAAGTGCATCCTGGGGAGAGAAAGAAGAAACCAGGAACATCAGCATCATTTTCCTCCCAAAGGACTCAAGGGGGCTGACAGCTTCTGTTATTGTCCCCTCTAGGAGTCCAAAGTTACTAACTTTTAGATGCAGAGGAGCAGTGGAAAGGTGAGCATAACACCAGGAAAAAGGCAATAGAAACTACAGAATGTGTATGTTTCACTTTTAATTGTATTATTACTGAGAATTTTCCATACAGAAGTAATTCAACTGCAATATTATTCTTTCATTTTCTGCAATAATTAGATCTAGATGACTAATGGTTCTTCAATTAGACTTTTAAGATTTCCATCCTCCTAACAAGAAATATATGGCTTTGCTTGTGTATAAGATATGATTCCTCTTTCCCATAAACAAGATTTCGAGCATAATGTTGTGCTAGCTCCCAGGGGGCAGAGAATGGAGACAACTTGGAGGGATATGGGGCTGGTTGCAGCAGGGGTGCAGCAGAGCCTGGGGTCTTTGATGAAGGCTGCGCTGTGATGGTGGTCATAGGTCCATGATGAGATCCCCGGCAGGGGCCATAGTGAGGAGCAACCACACATCAGCCACCTTCAGCCAGTCATAAGGTGACTTCTGACCTTTTCCAGTTTTTGGAAGCACAGTCAGACAAAGCTAGTCCTAATATATCAGAAGGTTTGCTGTACAAGGCTGAGTTGTGGGTACAGTCTTATTATTCAGAAAAAGCTACAGTTAGACCAACTGGAATGATTACCAGCACTTCTGATTACCAGCATTTTTGAAAGCCATCTGCAAGGTTAAATTGTAATAACAATGTAACCATGGTAATCATGATAGTGTTTATATTCTGTTAGTTCTGTGAAGGTTTTGAATATTAGCATGCATAACACTGGAAAATAAATATGTAAGTATAACTAAAACATGCTGTAAAAGACACCATTTGTGGGAGGAAGGTTTGTTTCTCAGATATTCCCTGTGGTACTAGGGTCCCTGGTGTATTAAATCATAAAGGATCATGTGGGGACATAAACAACGGGCTGATATAATGCTGTTGTGTAATTTGTATTTTGGTGGTGTTGCAACTGTTATTATTAGGTGTCTCTGGTTTGCCATGATGGAAGCAGGCAAACCTCAAAGCTTCCAACATGCTTTTATTTGTGTTTAATGACTAGGCAATCTGTTAGCAGCTAAAAATCAATCAAATATATTAGTCAAGCCTTACATATACTGTTCCACATGTCTGATGCTCCTTTTCTTGCCTTGATGTTCACAATCTTTGCTGGCTTTGGTCTCTGAGGCCAGGATGGCCAGGCTCAGGGCCTCTTTGATGAATGAAAAGAAAAACAAAGTTGGCTGGCTTGCCCCAAAGAATTATTTCCTCCTTTTGTCAATCAAAACCAGTTCATTGTTGCTCTTCTAGATACATGTTATTGGTTTGCCAAAAGGGCGTTACCCATTGGTGGCCATTATCTGATTCCTTTTAATAGTTGCACACTAGATGTCATTGCCTTAGTTCTACTGATTTTATGCAACTATAGTAAGCAGGCAAACCTTACAAAAACTGTAACTTCTTGACCTGCATCAGTCAGTCTTTTGGTGTGAGTGGCTGCAAGGCAAACAGAACAAAGTCAGTAACAGGTCTTTATTCTGTAAGAGAGGGTAGCATTTTCATTTCATTAATAAAACGTGTCAAGCCATGCATAGCTTTTGGCTGCGTTAAGGCTGTGACTTAAAAGAATTTCAAATGAGGCCAGACCCAACCTTAGAAAAAATATGACTAATTTGGAGCTTATTTGATGGTCAAAAGATGCCACAGAAAGGGAAAGAATAAAAGCCCTCCCTCCCCCCAAACACTTGCCCCCAGAATCTCCCACACCCTACATTCAGGAAAATTTGATGAAACATTAGGTAGAACGGGAACATGAAGAGCGTGCTCAGAACCAAGCACACATTTTCTGTGTTCACATCTTTTTTCTCTGACTCATCCCTGTAAGTCTATTTTCATTAACCAGCCCTGCATGTTTAATAGAGAAAAAAATACCCTCATTAATTCAAAGACTGGTGTAATTTTTAATTTTTTTTTTAATATCAATTTTCTTCTTTGTACCTCAGGGAGTGTGGTAAAAAAATAAGTTTCCACTTAGAAAAAGGTGCTATTACACTTCTCAAAAATTACTTCACCTTGTTCAAATGGAACAGGAAGACCAGTCAAACACATACTTGTTTTCCACACAAAAGGGCTAGAACACCTACAGGCTAGGGAATCTGAAATGTTAAGAACCTTAACATTTTTTTAAACTACAGGAATTGGTCCAGATGTCTTTTTGACAGGTAGCATACAACAGCAATGCTAAATGGCATGGATGTCATTTATTACATTGCATTTGTGATTTGCAAGGAATAAAATAACATGGCCATTTCCAAATCGGTTTACATTATAATCCAAAAAAAAGGAATTGGCTTTTTAGATATATGGCCTCTCTCACCTGGTAACTTAAATTCTGTTAAAGCTCAGTGATGAGTGCTTCAGTGGAAGACTTAGCCAAAGTCAAGAAGTGAACCATCAGGCAACAGGAAGTATTTGGAGAGATTATGCTCATCTTGGGGCTGGTAGGGTTTGGCATACTCCCAAAAGAATGAGATCTCAGTTTATAAGCCTTATTTTTGTCCCAGCTCATGCATTTCATTTTACTCCACACCATTTTGGGCATAGGCAAGGGGACGTGGTCATGTAACCTGACCCACTTCAGCTGCCTGTCCACGAGCCTGCACCCCAAAACCAGCACTGTGTTCACAACGCACATGGACAAGTGAGGAGAAGTCTTCTCTTTCTTTATTCTGACTGGACCCCAAAAGACTCCTTGAGCCCCCAAAACCACACTGACCTCCCCACCATCTTTTCTTCCACTGCTACAAATTTCAATTTAAATTGGCCAACAATGAAGAAAGGATAATTTGTTGTGTTCTCATTACTTAGAACAACAAAATACAATTTTTAACAACGATGCAGATAACCCCTGTAATTCTGTAAGCATTGTGTGGGGTCTACCATTCCCTCAGGAAAATATCTTGTAGCTAGTAGCACCCTTTGTTTCTCATCCTCTACCAAAATGCAGTAATATGGCACTCTGTCCACCTCTGGTGTCAATCCAGTCACAGCCCCAAGGAGACAAACTGTCTGGCTTTTTAAAGTCAAATCTGGATTACAGCAACAGGCAGCCTCAATTTCTATTTTGCAGTCACAGTCCAGCAGATATTTTAAACACAACCTCCCTCTTTGTCTGAGGCTTTCTTCAATAAAGTACAGTCAAGTGAATCCTTGTCCTTTTTAGAAAAGGCTGTACTGAAACTACTTGAAGAAATATGTTGTGTAGATATACAACAAAATCACTATGGGACCTCCATTCTAACCTCATTCTCAAGGTTTTTTTCTTATCTTTTAGAATAATCATAGAGCAAAGGTTGTTAAAGACCTGGAGGCTTCTTTGCAAAATTATTTTGGAAAATGGTGTCATGGTTATCTTGATGATTCAGTTTCTTCTTTCTGACAAGGCTTTTTAAGATAAGAGAGATTTTCAGATTAGCCAATTGCAATTAAAAAAAAATAAGAGTATGTTTGATGTTGAGTATAAAAGCAATTTTATGTAGAAGTCCTTTTTTACTCTTCTAAGAGCTATGCAGTTCAGAAAAGCAAGGGAAAAAAAAAAAGGAAAATATTTTCCTATCAGATGACCTCAGCCATCATGTTGATCCTAGACCAGGTAGAACAGTTGCTGCTCCAATTTCATCTGACAGAGCCACATCAAGTGATATATCTGAGTGCACTTCCTGTAAACAGAGCATTTAACTAGCAGATGTCCCTTTATTGTAAGGACCCTTTACAGACATATGTATTAAAGGTCATAATGGTAATCTCTAGATGAGATATCCCACTTTTATAATGGGGCAAAAGATGTGGAGATCAGTCCGTGATCTTTCATGGAGTGAACGTGCACATTCCATGCTGATGTACATACTGTAAACACCAGAATTACAGCAAAATAACTTTTGGGGGATTAATTGTCAGCGCTAGGCGTGATTCCTCACTGAACACGAAAGCCCAGTATGCATCTCCAAATGAAGTAAGCTGGTGTCCCTTGCTCAAGAAAGGCTGCTGGGGGTGGTTGGGAGCGGTGGCAGTGCTATGGCTTGAGCAGGCTGGGGTGGAGGGGACGCTCCTTCTGCTGCCAGCTGTCTCTGTCCCACCTCCCTCTGGGCACTGCCAGTCATATGGGTGCTTTTGAAAGTCTTATCTTGCATGTAGAGCGTGTCCTTTGGACTGATTTGGTCAGCTTTTCTCTGATTTGCCATCAGAATTGCCATGTAGATAGGAGATTAGAGATAATCTGCTGCATGAGCAATAACTGCAGTTCAAGGTGAAGATGAATTATAAGAAGCTTGGCTATTAGCATCACATTATGGAGCAGTGGAGTTATTTTGGCAAGGTAATTCTTTTGGGGGAGTTAAGGAGGGAGTAAAGCTTGAGAGATGACAATCTCAGAACCTGTGCAGAAGTTAAGCTTTTGCAGTCACCATGGTTACTTAATTCTAAACCAGAAACAGGAAGGGAAGGTATAATTTATTTCTTGTAACTGGCCTGCCCCACGGAATAGATTGCGTTCTACGCTGGCCCCACTTCAGTAAAACCGTTCAAAGGAATGGGCCTGCATTGGATGTGAAACACCACAGGCATTAATCAGTGTTCCTGAACTCTGCAAATAGCAATATTAACAGAGAGGAACTGAAAACAGGTGCAAATGAAAATGAACCGACAAAGCCAAGGTTTGGTTTGTTTTTGGTTTTTTTTAAGGTGGCACAAAAATGGATTTGATTCTTTTCAGAAGGTGAAATTAGACTCCACTTGATTATCTGCACAAGGCCAAGAGAACTATTTAGGTTTTTAAAGCAAGTTGTTTGTGGTGCATGGAACATTTTCTAGGCCTTCTGCATTTGATGTGCTTGTTCTTGTAGCTGTCTTCCATATTAGGAAAAAAATTGCTAGTAGGGAAATTAGTGTCTGAAAATTATGATTAAAATAATATTAATGAAAACAGTATTTCTGTTTATGAATTTCTATCTACCAGTGAAAGGAAGACTGTCTTTCTCTCTTCTTGTCCGTTTGCTCAAATTCTCATCACCTCATCTCTAATTAGGAAGGAAAAGAGCTGGTAGTTCTGGGAGGGGATTTTTCTTCCACATTTATTCTGCTTGAACTTAGGAAATTCTTCAACTCCAGTTCTTCAATAGGTGTGCACTTAGCTGAGAAATAACAATCTAAAAATTAAATTTTCACTGAAAGTTTCAATCAACTCATCCGAGCAGCAAGGACTCCATATTGTAGTTGCATTACTAGCCTATTAATACACCATTTGGGTGCCTTGCCGTTTTAAGTGTGGCACTTGTTACTAAACAACTTTGTCACTTTGCTATATATTTTCTTACTTAACTAAGAAACAATCTAGAGAGGAGAACACAGTTTTCTTTTACTATTTCCTATCTGATCAACTATGTTAGATCAGTGATTTAAGGCTAGACCACATTGGCAATAGGCAGGGTCCGGCTGCACCAAATGATGCAAGGTTAAAAATGCTAAGTCCAGGTCTGTAGAGAGATGTATTATCTTTTACTAGATCAAAATTCAACAAATGACCAATACAAATGTCTAACATTTGATACGCACAAGTCTCCCTGTTACATGTTATTTTATGTAAACAAGTAAGAACTTGCAGAAAGAAATTATTTTCCTATGTTACATCCAATTCCTAAGAAGTTATATTACATCTCTTTACAAAACATGACTTGCTCCATCTTCATGCACTTAAGGTAAAAATATTTTGTTCCAGATATAGTTTAGTTATGTGGTGGTCTGTGCCCTTTACTGCAGTGCCATTCACAACACAAGAAGCGATGTGGATCAAATTCAAATAATCCTTGAAAAAATATGCTTTCAATATTTAAGAGAGACCTAGCCACTGCCTTATCCATTTTAAAAAGCACTAGGAATATGCCAACTTAGAATATGTGATAAGACACCATTAGATTTATTCTGTGATAACAAATTCTAATTTTATATCATTTAAATATTAATAATTTTATTTGGACATTTGATATTAATACTAGCACTAAATCAGAACCACATTCTAAAAGCTGTAGCTTTCATATACATTTTCATTTCATGCTTTTGATTTGCTCTTTAATTATAAATGTTTGCATTGTAATTTATGGCACAAATATGGTGACATCATTAATTATGATTGGGACCAGACATTTGATTTCGACACTTTTATGATTTCCATTATGTAAAGGAAGAGCTCTTGACAGCTGAACATTGCTGGTGTAGCTAATCCAGTCACCACATTTACTGCAGTCAAGGCAAGTGATTCACGAGCTAAATTGTGAACAAAAATGAACTTTTTGTCTGCTGTATCTACCCTCCAAAGACAAACAATAAAAAATGTATCATTTGTTTGAAGTCTTAGACTTTACCGATAATGGTTTAACTGCAATTACCTTTCAACAGAGAAGAGCACTGATGCTCACCCCCAGTGTGATGTTTTATATATAGCAAAACTGTTCTGCTGTTACCATAGAAATCGTTTAAGATCACAACAAAAAAATATTGGGGAATTTTGTGAAGATTCAACTGATGCTGTTAAATTCAATCTATTTTGCTTTCAGTGCACAAAATACCCTCAAAGGTAAAAACGGCCAAGCGTCTATTCATTGAAAGTGTCCTAACAGGGGACCTAGGGCTTGTCGTGACAAATAAAATTGTGTAGATCGTGGTCACTGGATAGCACACAGGGGTGTGGGGAAGTCTGGTCAGCAACAGGAGGGACGTCCTCCCTGTTGGAAATCTTTGGTACTGCCACTCCCTGAGAAAGGGCTAGAAAAACAGAAGCATGGCTGGTACCTGTCTTACCCAACTCCTCTCTGCCTACCAATCTTACACCATTGGAAGACAGATCCTTCAGCTCAACTTTCCCGAGATTTGGGTCAGAGAATTCAGCTCAGGCATGAACATCAGTTTTTTGGGTTGGAAGGAGTTTTACCCCAAAATCGGCCTCATTTCAGAGTTGAGACCTCCTCTGGAACAATAACCTTTCCACCAAAAAAACTTCACATCAGAAATATATACTGATATAACAGTGTTCAAAGTAGTCCCTGTGTGACCAGTTTGTATAAACAAGGTTGTTACCATTTGTGAGCAAATAAATACCCTTGTGAACCATCACATTATAGTAAGACTTCTCAGGAGAAGCAAGTTTTGTTCTAAGTGTCTACAACTGCATAAGGCAGTCAAAATCGCTACTAGCACAGTACAAATTTAAAATGCCAGCTCCAGAGACCATTAGATTTAGTGGCAAAACTCCCATGGACTTTTATGCAGTCTGGATCTGACCCAAGATAAATGAACAATTCCATAATTTTCAGAAAACCCTTCAGTACTTCCAGAGCAAAAATCTTCTGCAGTACTGCTCTATGAAAGGCTATACAGACCTTTAATACTAATTAAAACAACAGGCTGATGTGATTCTGAATGCTCTTATGCACATGGGTAACAGCCATAGATCACCAATCAGAATATGAATTGAATTGTGAAAGCAATAAAGAAGGAGCTCTGTTTTCAGCAGTGGTCAATAAGTAATTTCCACATTTCTATTCTCAAGCACTTATGATTGCAACTTGTCCTGTTCATGACCACCCCCATATTCAAACTTCCCCAGACCAGAAACATCCGTGAAGTAATCCAGGAACCTCCAAAAGGGGAAAAGACAAACCACCTGCTCTCCATAAATTCAAATGTCACTTTTTGAATCTAAATATCCAAATCTTAAACATCCAGCACCTTATAGGTATATTTTCCCAGAGTCTTCAAATAGCTATATAATGAAGGAGAAAATCGTTTTTTTAAAAATATAGGTTCTAGTCTTTCTTTTAAGAAGAGCAATGTTTATCATGCATTTTACCCCATAGTGAATACAGCAACTAACTTTTAGTGAGAGACAAACATGAGATTGACACATATGGATGCCCATGTGTATGCTCATAAATTTTCTTACAAATTTGTTCAGTCTGTATCTATATAGGTCTGTGTTGACAATTTTATAATAATTTATATTTTTGGCACTCAGACCTGAGATTGATGAAGCATCAAGACAACTCAGAAAGCAAACTCAGTACATAAATATATGGGTCTGGCTGGGATGGGGTTGACGCTACACAGTAGCCCGTATGGTGCTGAGATTGCATTGGTGACCAAAGCAGTGTTGACAGCACACCCATGTTTTGGCTGTTGCTGGACAGTGCTCGCACAAGGTCAGGCTTTCACTCTTTCACATCTGTCCCCCACCAAGAAGTAGGCCAGGAGCAGGCAGGAGGCTGGAAGGGGACACAGCTGGGACAGCTGATCCGGATTGGCCAAAGGGATACCCCGTACCATATGATGTCATGCTCAGCAACAGAAGCTGAGAAAAGGACAAGGAAGGAGAAGATTGATGGTGTTTGTATTCTCAAGTAACTGCTAAAACATGATGAAGCCCTGCTCTCCAGGAAGTGACTAAACATCTGCCTGCCCACGGGAAGTGATGAATTATCAGGATTTAGGCTGGGCTGGCTATTAAATGAACGAGAGATGTTTTCTGTTAGTCCCTCTCCCTTCCCAGGAGGAGGAGAGAGAATAAAGGAGAGGGACTTATGGGCTGGAAAAAAGAAACAAACCAAAAAATCCCCAAACCTAGAACAGCTTTAATGAAATATTAACAATAAAAAGAAAATATAATAATATCAATAAATATATACAAACCCAATATTGAACTCCCAGGTTGACGATCACACCACTGGCAAGCACTGGGACAATCCCAGGCTGGACTAAGAGGCAGATGGGAACTGAATTCAGGAACACACAGATCAGGATCAAAGGCAGATGAACAGATAGAGTCCTCCTCAGATGTTGGCCATTGAAGGAGAGAAGGCTGACCCTTGGCCCCATCAGCTCTTGTACTGACCATGGTGCAGATGGGATGGAATGGTCAGTTTGGGGTCACGTGTCTGCTCCTCCCCACAGATGCGACCCCTCTATGGTTTTCTGCTTTAACCCTCCAACATGGTATAAAAAAAAGTTATCTGGCCTTGGTTGTTATAGCAATAAGTATAAGCAGGATCTTCTCTGCACACCCTTTCTTAGTATTAATTATAAACATCAGGCCTTATCACTGCCAGAATCAGACACTGTCTGAAAAACATACCACTAATTTCAGAGAGTGCATTCAGTTAGAAGAGACTTAACTGAAAAATAAAACTGCTGAAAAGAAAATTGTTTCTGCTCTGCCTCAAATCAGGACACAAATGAATTCCTCTTTTTGCTTTGCTTGCATGTGTAGCTTTTGCTATCTCTATTAAGCTGCCATTATCTCAATCCACAAGTCTCCTTGCCTTCCTTCTACCTTCTTCCATGCCACAAGAGAGGGGAGCAAGCAAGCAGCTGCTTGGGCATTTGGCTGTTAGCCCACCACAGTGAATGATTAGCAGGTACATATTGAGGCATAATTCAAAGAGGAAGCCAAACTAACCCTTTCTCATCTGCTCATGTTCTGGGCTAGCTGAAGGGGAGAGTAAAACTTTTGTTGGGCCTTACACATGCCTATTTTCAGGCCCTGTCAACTAGCAGCTCAGAGGTGCTCCTGAGAAGCTGCTGCTCAAAAAAGTGTTCTGGGCAAACTGTCATTTGGTCGTAACATTTTTCGTTTTCAGGCTTCTTTCTCTCTCAACCAGTCTACACCATTTTTCCAAGACTTCTGAGGAAATTAACTAGCTGAGTTTAACATACCGATGTGTAATCCTTCCTTTGGTGTGATTGTATGTGGCTTGTGCAGTGCTGTGATTTTTATTTTTTTTTTAATTCGCATGATGGAGTGGTGGATTACAGAATGAACATGCTAGCACTGACTGTGGAAAATTCAGTATTTGTCTATTTGTGTTATTGCAGCTGCAGGTGTGGAGGCCAGGTTGGGAAGTATGGCCTTTTAAGCTTTCCCTAAAAGCAGACTCCAAGTTAAAAGCAGAATTCCCAGCTCAGGTGGCTGCCCTTGATCCCAGCTCCTCTCCTGAGCAGCTTACTAGAAGTGCGGATCATCTGGGTGGCAGCTGGCTGCACAAATCAGGGAGAGTTGGATCCCTGAGAGGTAAATGCCAGGCCAGCCAGCTCGGGGGTATGAAAGCAAACCGCTTTCAAGACACCCAGCCTGGACCCCTGAGATACTGATGGCTTTTAAAGCTGTTATCACCATGCAGGGTGAAGCCAAGTTCCAAGCCAACTTTTTCACTTTGTTATAGTGACACCTGGTGGTGTAAAAGAACTTCGAGAGAGAGAAACACGAGAACGTCTGTAAATGCAGCACCAGAAAGTCTTGCATCTTTGCTCAGCCATTCACCGTACATCACCGGCAAGCAAATGTGCCAATTTTTGAACACAAGTGTGGGGTTTTTATCAGCACTGGTTTCTTTGTTCCACATTTATTAAAAACATAAAAAAAAGACTTACTTTTTTTGTTTGTTTGTTTTGGTTTTTTTGTTAAGATCCTTACTCTACACAAGGTCATACCTCTCATTTGTACATCATGTATAGAAGTTTATGGTGGGCAGCAAAATCAAATGGGTAAGGCACTGGAGGATGTAAGAGTTTTAGATTCTGCTACTAGTCTCTTGCTGGCCTTGTAGTTCCTCTGACCTCATGCATTTACCCTAACTGATTTACACAGTATACTCTGGAATAGCAACTGCCACACAGATTTGGGGCCCTTAACTATAATGGAGTAGCAAAACACTCCTGCAAATAAAAACACAGACATAAAAAAAACCCAATGACAATAAGTCAAACATGAAGCTCAGTGGACTATCTTGATATTAAATCAGTTAGGGAAGATATCTTTAGCCACCAATATAGTTTGCTCGAGCTCAGTAAATCAAGCTCCCTTATAACACTACTTACTTTCAGGAAGGAGCAAAGCAGTCCCAGCTGCAGAATAACACGACTCAGTGGTGGTGGTGTTAAAGCAGTAGCTTTGTGCACAACAGACTTAGTCAATAGTGTAACTAATGGTAAGCATAGCTTTAATATGAAGAAAAAAAAAAAAAGTCATGAAAAAGCCCATCAAATTAGAGAGCTGAAGTGGTGATAACTCTGTATTTTCTCACTGTGAATGTCTCACTTCAGTTCCAGGAACGGGATTCTTAATCTGAATTATTCTTTTTAGGTAATTGCCATTCAGGCCCCAGGAGAACAAGTACATTACAGAATAGTTACTGTCCATTACAAAGTTTCATTTAGTTGCTTTCCTTTTCACCTCAAATTAAGAGAACTCAAACAGCAACAGTTATTTTGCTCCTTAGAGCCTGCTTGCAAATCTCATTTAAAATGTTAGGGGGCAATAAACACCAACTTCTTGTCAGGCTAATTATGGTAAAGCTGTAGGTTTATTATTTGGACTAATTTCCATGCAGTGACAGCTGGAGACTGTGAAGATGAAGAGAGGCAGTTGCAGCCTGTGTGAACCTCTGTATTTCCATACTCACAAGCTTGGTGCTGTGTTTATTTCAGTTAGAAGCTTTTTCTTCTTCTTCTTTTTTTTCTTTTCTTTTCTTTTTTCTTCTAAATGGCATTTTGACAGACCTGGATTGGGCACCCTGCCTGACACCCTCAGATACTTGGCAAAGAACCCTCTCTCCATTTAAAGACTAGAGGCATATACATTACCCTTCTTCTTAAGCCACACACTGTGTTCTCATTAATGGCAAGCAAAACGTCTCTGCTCAGTGGGAGAACAATACACACTTTTAATTCCAGACTCTATAGTAGAGAGAGGTCTGGACTGCCACATACTTGGAGCGGCAGGAGACAAGAATGCCCAACACGACACATTTCTGAAGTGCGCAGCGTAAGTGCTACAGTCCACTTTTTGTCGCAGCCAGCCAGTTGTTAATGTGATTTTTTTGAAGTAGCATAGGCAGCCATCATCTATCTTTGGTCTCCACAGACCAAAAAAAGTGAGAAGCCACTGATTGAATGTGGTGATCCAAAACATAATTCTTTCTTGATGCGGAGAGATCCACATAAAGTCAGTACTACATATACCTAAATGCAACCCAAGCTAATACAAAAACTGGAAGGAGTAGAAAACTTTCTGCTGAAACATAGCAAAAACAATAGCTCTGAAGTTTCAGTCATTGCATAGTTTTGAGATGGCTTAATCCTTCATGTAACACTTTCCTAAAATAGAAAGATTTTGGCATAACACCATCAGTCTTGCTAGACATTTATACCAAATTCTTTATGGTCTTTTCAGAGCATAGGATTACGGTTTTATAACATAAAGAATATATTATGTCTTTTCTCCAAATAATGCAGGTGCAAGCTTGTTGCATTCTGGGAGGTTCCATCACTAACTTATTACAAGAAAGACTGAGCCAATACTGAAGAGTTATTATCCTTTGAGTATGAGATATTAGGCATTCCCAAGAAATAACTTTAAATCTTTGTCATGTAAGCAATAGTAAATCTGCTGTTGATAGAAGAATAGACATAGTCTGATTTTATGGGGTTTATTTTTCCTTGGAAATCGAAGGTTTAGGGTTATTCTGCATTTCTCTGCTATAACAAAAAATATTGTAGGGGCATTTTATCCTTTTCCCCAAGACCTGCGGCTTCATTTCATGTCACATACATCTCACAAACATCACTACTTCAAAGCAAGCAGTTTGTTCTATGGTTCTGGCATCAACTCTGTTGCTGTTACTGGGAATAACCCAGAGTAATCTATTGTTGCTGTCAGTCAGAGGCTGTATCAGCTCTCATTCAAGCTAGCAACTTCTACAGTTCTACAGTGCAGAACCACACTGTGGGACAAAGATAGAAAATAACCCTAAAAGGAATAAAACAGTAAGGAGAAAGAGTAAGGTCTACGAGAAAAAAAAAAAAAAATTAAACTGTTGTACATGTAGTTTGCAATTACTGATTTAATAAACACTACAAGTTCCAGTGCTGCTACATATACTAATATGCAAACTATGGATACTTGTGACAGATTCTTTTTGCACATTGTGTCACACTTACTCAGGTAAGATTTAGGAAACTGCAAGCCAAGTGCAAGGAGCGCGTCCGTGACAAACATGAGATTTAGAAATGCAAGCTGTCCTAAAACCAGAAATTTGAGTGCTGCCATTCAGCAACATGCATAATCCATATATTTTGTGTAGAAAAACATGGTCTTCTGTGTTGCAGTTTAAAGAAGAATATTAAAATATTTGGTTTCATATAATAATATAAGTGCTTTAAAGCACTACACCAGATCCTTTTAACTTGGGTTTCTAAAGCTATATCAAAGGCAAATGAAAGTACAGATGCTACATATAGGTGAAATTCAGGTAAAATGAATGTGGATATGGTCTTCAGCCCCTGTTTTCAAGCTTCTAATTGATGACTGAATTATGAGTCCTACCCCTGTTATTACAAATAGTTGATTTCTCACTGACTTCAGTAGGAAAAAAGATAAATCCTGCGTGATTGCATCTTAACTATTTTAGAGGCTCCATCAGGAAAATCTGCTACCCAAAATACTCAAATATTTCTAGTCTGTTATAGGTGATTTGTCTGAGAACATGCCGTTAATCTCTAGACAGATCTACATCACTTCAAATACTAGAGTACTTTCAACTGTTTTGAGGTTTAGAAACCCTACTTTACACACCCACTGATGTGATGAGAGCATGTATGCAGTGCACATACTTTCTTATACAGTTTTGTCTTTTAATGGCTTTCAGATAAAAGGCAGGCAGAAGAATGAAGTGAAACAGATGCTGACAGTGTGCATGACCAGGTCCCTAAACATCTGATTATTAAGAATGTCTCTCCGTGCTACTTAAAATCCTTTCCTCATTAACTCTCTAAGTCAGCCTGATGCTTCCTATAAGCAGAGGTAGTTTTGCATTTTCCACCAGCATCCATTTACTTATGAGAACTCCTGAACAAAGAAAACACATATTATTGTAGGGCTAGAGGGTTACAAGGCGGCTCACTTTTGATTATCTGCTATATTTTCCTTTTTTTCTTGCTAATGCTATGATTTGCATCTCAGCATCCAAGTACATAGCCATTATAGGGAGAAAACAACCCATCCTTTTCCTAATTAGCCAGTAGTTCTGTAAACCTGCTGGTACTATTTTAGTATGTTAGAGGAATACCGATTAATCAGCAGTCAGGATGAGAACAGAAGAGCCCGGCCCATGCGAAACTAGAAGTAACTCACTGGGCAGTGCTTTTTGTATAGCCTGATAATTCAAAACATTTGATGACAGGATGTTTCAGAGATGTCTGTGAACTTTGACAGAGAAGACTGCTACGGATTTATGCTAGGAGGCAGCACTGTGTCCATACCGGACTCTCCTCCTACTGCAATGAATCCAGATCGTCTTAAGAAACCCCTATATATGGGAATTGTTTTTCCGGAAACCTGTACAAGACAACAATGACAAGTTCTGACAGCTCAAGCCTATGATAAGCATTTCCTCTTGTGAAGTGAGAATCATCTTCCATGTCTGCTGACAGTCCATTACCTAATAAATTACTGTCAGTGTTGAGTCACACTAAATTAGAACTGGCAACACTCCTAAGGACAATCAGTTAACAGGAATCCAACTGTCAGCAGCATCACTACATCTCCTTTATTCTTCAGATGACTAATTATTAACATCTGCCATTCTCTTCTTCAGTAATGTTTTCTGTAAGGACCCACAAGGTTCAGTTAATTCTTGAAACTCCCAATCAGTCATACTAGACCCTACATCTCAATATCCTGCAAGCACGGGGGCATAATTAGTTCCACTCTTTTGAAGTTTACAAACACAAACTCGTTCTTTGTGAAAGAAGAGGTAGGAACCTTTCAAAATCTCAATTAAAAATTCTAAATATTTAGGTAACCTAAAGATTGTCTCAGAAATCTCTTTGATGACTTCTGATCTCCCTCTTTTTTTTTTTTCTTTTCTCATATAGATATGATTTTATTGAAGATCAGGGTTTAAAGGGTTCTGCCCCTGCATAATCCTCTGTTCAACAGCTTCTTCACAGAAAACCTCCCTTGAAATCCAGACCTATTACTTAAAAGTCTACAAAAAATATCTTACTGTAATTCCAATATGTTCTAATTTCAGTCAAAATTAAACAAGAAAACTAAAATTGTTCCTTTTATTCCTGTTAAAGGTGTCTTTGATAAATGCAAACTCCTTTTTCCTATAGCAGCAAATGTGCCCAACCTCCAAGTTAGCAATATTGCAAGCTGACTCACAACCACCATCGTGCATGGTTTTAGTTGCAGCAATCATTTCCAGCAGCCTATCTTTTAACCGCAGTTATGACCAAAGACAGAACGCTTGCCGGAATCAAGAGCTGTCTTCAGAGAGGCTGGACTAACACCAGCCAGAGACCACTGCAGCTCTGCTCACCCACAGCAAAGTGTCCTCACCTGAAGTGTCAAGTGCCCACCTGAACTGTGAACAGAGCATCAGTAGTGTGATGTGAAGGTGTTGGCTACAGAGGACTTTCCCTAACGTTTGTGCTTTGCTGCTACACGATGCTTATCTCTCTGACACTGCTCTTCCGCGGTGCTGACAAGTTGTGTCACCACTTTGAGAAGAGAGCCCTTCCCCTTATTTTCTCATTATACAGCTCCTGCCAGTTCCATGACATGGTTTCCTGTCATTTCAGGATTTCCTCTCACCTTTGGGGAAAGGGTTAGGGCATTACCTCATTTTTCCAAGTGGAAGAACATTTCCCATACGTATGTCACTTTCAAAAGCCAAGTTCACTTTTGATGACATTCATGGTTTCCCCTCCAGAGACAGCCTTTCTGAAGCAATCTCCAGATTACTTATTAACTCCCCTCTACCCCCCGGCCCGGTCATCTGCAGTGCGTATGGGGGATATTCTATGTTTACTGTCTTTATCGACGTCAACCAGCAGGACAACAGGCGATGTCACACTAAGTCAGACGTCACTGCTATCCTGCTGGGAGGATTTATCTGTCAATGCAACATGACCTTCAGACCAATTTCCAGTCATTTCTAAATGCACCAGACAAGCTCCTTTTCTGCCACTAAGCACCTCTTGGTGCTTTGCAGCTTCACTGACTCTTCCAAGACAAACCATTGCCCTTCTACAAATTTTAGACTTCTAAATTTCTTGGGTTTTATTAGTTGCCGTTAAGTAAAAAAGACAGTATGTTTAATCACAAAACTAGTGGTTTAGCTTATAAACAACAAGTTCATAGAGTGGGCAGAGAAAGGAGATAGGTTGTTTGGGTCATTAGTTCTAGTCCTTTATGACCGCAAACAACCACGTAATAAGCAACCCCAGAAGGAAACATAATACCACCCAAACACATAGTGAACTTCAGACTTTGTCTCAGTGAAAAGCCACAAAAGTCATGACACATCACAACATGGAAGAGAGTAGACCAGCAGAACATTTTTCAATAGTTTACTGCTCGGGGTCATCACAGAACGCTTGGCAAAAATCTACCTATGCAAAAGATCTACATGGGACAGAAAAATTAAAATAATCTTAGCGAATTGAATTCTTCAGCTGCAGAAGGGCAGAATGGAAAAGGAATGACAACAATAAACAAAAACAAACAAACAAACAAAAACAAAAAAACAAAACAACGACAAAAAAAGAAACCAAGCAGATTACTAGCCCTTAGAGATCATTAAAAAGCTCATTTTAGCTATTAAGATACAAACTTACAAATAGTTTAGAAAAGGTTAAAGGGTGTTTTAATGTACAATACAAAAGTGAAAGACAAATCTAAATAAATAAAATATAATAAAAGACAAAGCTTATTCTTAAGGCCTTATGTGTAGTGACAAGCACCTAAACAGTTAAGAAAAAACAGTAAGAGCTCACTGTTCCATGACTGATTACAAGAATTTTGCTGCTGCCTGTTATTGTCAATACTAAATAAAAAAGTTGTGCTGTAAGTCAGAACAGTTTCTAGGCTATTGAC
Source organism: Numenius arquata (assembly GCF_964106895.1). NCBI lineage: Eukaryota > Metazoa > Chordata > Aves > Charadriiformes > Scolopacidae > Numenius > Numenius arquata. The sequence continues at coordinate 40,031,693 of NC_133616.1, forward strand.
TGCTGAATGTCTTAGTACTCCACATCCTGGTAACTAGATTTTCTTTAAAATTAAGGTCAACTACAGTAGCCACAGGGTGGCTATCTCTACCCAAAGGATAAAGTTTCAGTATTTTTCCCATTGGGGGAGGGGGAAAATAATCCCAGAACTGAAGTCACTCACAATTCATATGTAGAAGGTAGTTTGGGAATCAAATTTTTCTGTGCCCACTAGTGCAAATCAGGCAGAACACCTAAGCAGATGTGTAGCTGTTACGCAGTTAGTAAAAATGGCATAGTATATCCTAATAGGTCAAACCATTTAATTACTAGGAAGGACTTTTTCAGCTTTATTTATAGAGGTAGCAGACAATACAAAAGAAATCAAACCAGCCTGAATCCCCTAACAGATAGTTACTGCAAATTCAGGTAAGTTCCTCCTAGAGCTTAATCTACATTGAAATAACCCCTAGAAAGAACTGAAAATCAGGAAGAGAGTAATTATATAAGCAACACTACACTACACAAGTGTTTTCAAAGCAAACTACATTAGATCTGCAGTCAAAGGAAAAGAAAGCGTGAGACTTGTTATGAGAAATTCTAAAAAGTCTTCAGGTTTTTTTCTTTTCAAAACATTGGTAGTAACAAGGTCACAATTCTGTAATGCATACTTACACATGGTAAATAAGCACTAACTGCTCATGAACTGTACTGCTGGTGACATTTACGTCCTCTTTTTTTGCACAGAAAAGAAACAACAGGCATAAGGGTAATGACCACTTGGTATTTTGACCCTGTTTGGAAGCTCATTGACAGAAGTTGCAAGTTTTTCCTCCAGCAAACTATTACAGCTGGTTTAGCTCTTCCTTTTTGTGACAAGACTCTGTATTTACTCTCGACTGTCATGTTGCTTTCCAAGTGGCAATACAGCAGTCACGTAATATTGAATTTAGAACAATCACATGTAGAGGCTTTATTCCAGAGCAACAGGAAGTTATTACATGTATGCAAGAAACAACTATGCTTAAAGATTCAATTTCCGAATCTTTTCACAAGAAATACTGTTCTTAATACAAAAAAAATATTTATTTATACAAAACCCCTGATGAGCATCAGAATACATACTGCCAACATTTATTTTCAAGGACCTTAGATGTCAAATCAGGTTTTCAAAGCAGTTTAAGGTAAACATTGGTTTACCAGTTTTGATTTCATAGTCTCTCATATAAACTCAACCTTTTAGATCTCTGTCCTTTCAAAATTCATATTTTTAAATCGTTCTTCAAGCACATCAGAATCTTCATCACTGTCTGTACTACTGAATTTTGTATCAAAATCCAGCTCATCCTCCAATCCACTGCTCTCTTGGCCATTTTTAGTAGTCATGCTCTTAGTTCTGTCTTGTCCTTTATCAATCCTGCAGAAAGCAAGAGGATATTATCACCACCCACATTTGGAATTTATTTTTCTTTTAAATAAGAATGGGATCGAGGGTAGAATATTCCACTGGGGATGGAAGGCAGCAGGGAGAACAGGAGCAAGAGGAGAGGTACAATAACCTAAAGTTACTTTCACGTTGAATCGGAAAGAAATAAAAGACCATAAAGCTAAAAAAGTCTGTGGAAAAAAAAAAAGATATACGAACACTGACCCATGAAGCAACTGCTGGCCAGTTGTCATAAACTAGCAAATTAATACAGGGTGCTCCATAAAGAGAGAACTCCAGTAAAAGAATTAAAAAAAACAAAAGCCTGCTAAATATATTGCAGTAACTGTCCTCAATATTAGCCCTTGTTTAGTTTTTCTGTTCACTAGTAACTGAATCATCAAATAATAGACAAAATGCAAACAGTAAATTGGCTTATGCATATTTTATGGTGCTCTATACCAAAATCCATTTTGAAGTGCTTTTTTTCTAAGGAAGATATGCAATTTACCCTTTGGTATTAAAATAAAGTGTCTTATCCAAGTAAGACTTTTTTTGGCCCAGCACCACTAACGTTAATAGGCATTTCAACCCTGGTTTCAGCAGAAGTGAGGGTAATGACTCCTACTCATTCCTGTCAGGATTATTCAGAATATGGCATAAAGTACAACAGCTTCTTGGCAGTTTCCAAACAAGCTTTATTAAAAGCAGAAGAAACAGTGCAGTGCTGAAACTATGTAACCTATGTGCTACTTACGGAATTACTATTTCCTCTTCTTTTCCACATTTAGCACAAATTTCTAGTTTACCAGCACATGGTCGACAAATAATATGGTAAGGATCTTTCACAGTCTTCTGTAGGCACTTCACGCTGTGAAGAGAAAGAAAACATGATTAAAAAAATATTTATGGACGCTATTAAACATTCTGTGTTCAAAACCAATGTAGACATACTTTTCAAAAGAGGAACAACACGTTGTAGGCCAGTTTCATATGAAAAAATTAGTGTTTTAGCACGCAGCACTATCATTGACTGTCTTCCCTCTCCTTTAACATTAAAACAAGAACTGAAGAAGAAACATAAAATCAAGAATTTTTATATTTGAAGTGACAAAAGAATACTTTCCATTCATTTCAGTACATAGTTTTACTTTAAAAGCAACATAACTACTTCTGGTTTAGGAATAAAAGAAAATAAGAATATGGTATAAAAGGTGCATATATTTTACAAATCAAAAGCTTCCAATTGAAACACTACAATGTCTTGCTCTTGAACATTTCGGAGTAAAACAAAGCCAGTGCTGGACTTTGCTTTCTATGAACACAAGCCTACAAGGAACTGTATTCTGATCAAACCCAACCTAATTCTGTACAGGTTTCTGGCTGTTCTTTTTCAAGATATGATAAAACTCTGTAGATTAGTAATTTCTAAAATGCTATGGCTTAACCTTCAGCTGACATCTCTAAAGCCTCAGGTTTTTTGAGAACAGAATTTGGAACTATATATCCCATGTAATGCAGCTGTCCTAAAAGTCACTCTTTCTCAGGCACTCAAAAGTCTGTCAAGAAAGATTTAGTGCACAGTTCTCAACAGCGGATTTGCAGACTTGGCTAAAACAGGCTGAAGAAAAACATAGGTGTTTTTGAATGCCTTATAAGGAGAGATGCACTAACTAGCATCTAGCGGAACAGAATTTTTACTCGCTCTCTCAAATCCCATTCTTAAGCAATATAGCCTTCTCCCTACTATCTTCACCTAGGCTCTGTTGCACTTTAATAATTAAAGATGTCCAATTCCTTAAGAAGCTGTAAAATCACAAGAATTGCTGTAGGACACATACAACAAAAGCAAAGTCTGAACTGCCTAGTTCTGGTCTTCCCTCTCCTCCAGGAAAAACCTAGTTAGACGTCACTGGAAATATCTACTTAGTTTGGGGTTATTTGGATTTTTCTCTTCTTCTATGTTCAGTTACATTAGTAGTAAAAAAAAAGTCTACAGATATTCCCCACCATGTCACAGCAAACAGAGGCACTATCAACACAAGGTGGATAGACTTTTTTTTTTTTTTAAATAGTTTAATTCATAATAATTAAATACTTGAAATAAAAGTAAAGTAGGGATAACTTGTGGTTGTACCAACAATCATGTTAGTTAGAAGATGTTAAAAAAGTAAGTTGAGGTACAGAGAAGTCCTCCATTCCCATTGTTTTTGATGTGAAGAATTCATTTTTTCGCCCCATGTAGTCACATTTTTAATCAATCAATTTTTAATATCTATAATGTGTTTACTTCACCTAGAAGCTTCAGACATTGAAAATCCTCATAGTCTTGCCCTTTCAGAGCAGCGGCCCACTCAGTCATTGTACTGCTGTAGGCTGGGCTAGAAACTACCACCTGTAGAGCAGAATAGCCTGCAGCTTGATTTACTTGTTCAAAAATATGACAGAAAACATCACATATTCTGTCATAACCAGCTGTCCCACAATGCCACTTTTTCTATTTCCAATGTTTCTCTGGTTTACATGCTTTTTTGCCTATTGGTTGCTTATTTTCATCCTGTTGGGGGTAGGCAGAGATGAGGCAAAAGAATCAGATCCACCACCACATGATTTGTTACAGCTCCTTACTTTTAAACAGGATGCATAGTCACTTGAGAAAAAGTTAAAAAAGACAAATCCCAACTTTATCTGTGATGAATAGAACCCACAATGTTTACTTTGAGAAACAGTGAGACTTCCACCTAATCATACAGGCCAGCTGTAGTTTCTTTGAATTCAACGTTTCACCGTTGAAACACTGGCTGTAAGGTAAGAGGTAAGGACCTCTGCAGCTGAGCAAGTAAGAAGGAAGCAGAGTCTCTATTACTGAAAATTAACCTATCACAAACCTATACATTCCAATAATAGAGAACTGTACGCAAACAATACTAAACATTTAATATTTAGGATTATAGGTTCATATATAGAAAGAGAGAACATGCTAAGTGGTAATGAAACGTACATATTGCAAACATTTTCTAGGAAATGAGGCCTCAGTAATGTCTTTATGAACTACAAAAGAGAAGTGCAGATTCCTCTAGCACTGACTTGCAATGAGGCTTTGGAAAACTGTGTCGCAACTGGTTCAGGTTTGCCCTTTTGTTCAAGAGGATACACTGACAGTTTTGGAAACTTACAGGCCCACAGTTCAAGCATTTTAACAGCAAAGAGGGAAGCAGTTGCTTTTCCATTGTGCTTTGTTTTCAAAATGTTAAGATAAAAGACTAATGAACTAGGAAACTAATATTGCATATATACTGTCATTGCAGACTCCAAGTTTGAAGAATGTCATATAGTAGCAGCTACTACTTGTGAGTTTTCAAAACTAGAATATTTTCCAAAAAGTTCACAAACTACACTATGAGCAATTAACACAAAGTATTTTAACTCACCATTTTTTAGGTTTTGATAGTAGTTTGTATTTGCTGAATTTTACCCGCCACTCCAAGATACCTTTGCAATGCTGACACACTCCATCATGAAGCTTAGCATTTATTTTCTGAATAAATAAATAAAAATTAAAATAAGAACACATTGAAGATTTCCAACTTTTATGAATATAATCTTGCTTAGAAAGCATTTCCACCCATCACGTGATTAATACAGTATTTAGACAGATGTTTGATATTAACATAACCATTTCATATATATTTACTGCTAGCAATTTTCTTCAGTGGAAAGAGTGCTGACGTAGTCCTTCACCTCAAGGTCCTTTACCTTCATTATTATTATCATCATAATTTTAATAGTTAATAGTAGTACTTATTTATGTTATTACGTTGTTGATAATAATTATATTTTTTTTTAATCTCTAGACATTTTACAAAACATATTTAAGTAGAAATAAGCCCTGAAATATGTCTTTTTTTTCCAAAAGAACATAACTCAGAAGACTTAACATTTAACTTATTATTGCTCAAGCTAACACTGTACTACATATTTTAAGTAAGTAGTCTCAGGATTTTTTCTCAGATCACAATAAAGTAGAACCCACACATTATTTGTAGTCTAATAATTCAATGTCTCTTTCATCATAAGCTTCCTTTATGAAAAAGTAGTACATTTTTGCTCTCAAGTAACTAAGATAAAATCCTCAAAATGGTCATTTAAACTATGGTATATTTTTAAGACAATGCAAAGTTGACCTTAAGATCTACAAGATTTTGGGTTTAGTTTGCTCAGTAACACAAAATGTCAACTGGCCAGTACTATTTGCACAAGAGAAGTTATTCCGAGATAGGCAGTAGTACCAAACTACACTGTTACCTTAAATAACAAGCAATATATACTTCTACATTAAACCTACTTTTATTTCTTCTCTATTTAAAAATGTCAGCAATAACTTTATCTATCACATGGTTGTGTGTATTCATTCAGAATGTTAGGAATGGAAATTTCACAATTAAAAGAAAATGCATATAGCCAAAAAAAAAAAAAAAGTGCTTTTTTTAAAACAGCTTAAAAATGGCTCCTGTACCAAAATTACCTTATGAACATAGTCTAAACCACATCTATTTCTTAGAATACCTAAAAGTTCATTGGAACAGATTCTGCATTAATTGGGATTACAGTTTATATCATTCTTTTACAAATAAAATGAAAAATTATTCTATGCATGCAGTAGCTTCTGAAGTAATTTCCTGGTTTTATGACCCACAAGAGCTTCTTACTAGTCCACAAAGTTCTACTTCAATACATTAGACAAAAGAACAAGTCTAACTTTAGGAATACAGTATCTTATTCTATTCTGAAAAATGTACGTGGCAGAGGAAATGCTACTTACAAGTAAGACTATACTACAGGATTTGTTTCCCATTGTTTCCGTTTTTACTAAACTTCAACCATTCAGTAAGAGTTCTCCCCTGGTGCGGCTAACTAATGGTGTAGTGATTTTTGGCTGGTTCAGTTAAAAGTCAGTAAACTTTTTTCCAAATGATCAAATACAGACTTGTCATGTTAAAAAAAAAAAAAAAAAAAGAAGAAGAAAGAAACAAGGTTTTGCAGGATGCTTGAATATTGAACACAGAAAGATGTGGTTCTGATGTCAGCTATGTATTATTTATTAAATTTTCCAAGAAACAAACATATAGCTAATGTGGAAACTTTCTGAGAGAAGAAAATCATTGGTAAGTTCTCAGCAGATATCTTTTAAAGGGCTGGTAATTCAAACTGCTGTCAGCGCTGACTGTTCATTCTTTCAAAATTCAAGCAATTTGAAGATAAGCCTTCTTTTCAGTGCTTGACTAGCACAAAGTAAGGCTCAAAGTATTACAGCCTGAATAAGGTTCTAATAACCTGCAAATGTGACTGAACTTCTCAGTTCTCCCTCTCACTCTCCTGATTTGCATTAATTAGTAATGCAGGAGGGGAGAAAGACACCAACACTGTAATTTGTATTCCCAGGTGTTCTTTACTGTGATCAACTATTTTTAGTATTGCTAAGGCAGAACCCAATAAACGTCAAAAGACTGCAATAGTTTAATCTGAAGACAGATGGTTGTCTTTCCAAAGGGAGTTATCTTCCTTGCTGAAAAGGAAGATAACTACCTCATTTCCAGTAACACATCCTGACATCACGGCTGGGGGCTGGGGCTGGGAGTCCAGTTACTAAGTGATGCAGGGACTGGCTCAGCAATGCATAACACACTTGGAATGCAAGAGGCCACACTCAGAACTGCATGTGGCATAAACAGTGCAGAAGATGAAACCAGGAATTACGTTCACCTCTCATCTGAAGGAAATCTGAAGTTCGACAAACAAGCAGCCTATTACAAATTCTGCTTAACATTTGCTAAGGAACAAGGAAATATGCATATTTAATTCCAATTGAGTTTTATAAAGCTCTCCTCCCTCCCAGTATGCTTATCATATGGCTCCAGAATACACAACAATCATGCAGGGACGAACTTCTTTTTTATTTTTGTTTTTTTTCTCAGACAAACTAAAGTGCAGACCATCCTAAATTCCAAAGATGCCTTTTCACCTTGCTCATTGTATAGATCTTTGCATGAAAATGCCACATCACTGGCAAGTCCAAGAGAGCAGTCATGTGGCATAAGGAGTATATTATTGGGACTTCTTCACTTTTGCTTTAAACAACAAAGCCCTGCATCGTACCTGATGCTCTCATCCCAAAACCTCTATATTAACACATCATTTCACCACTGTAAAATGTCCTCAGAAAATAAGTAACACACACAAAACTCTAAAGTAAAGTAATGTAATTCAATTGCACAGAAACAATCACATTATCCACACAAAGGCAATGAATCTCTATCACAGATGGTTTGTGTATTTAGACTACTTCTACACAGTCACGCTTGAACTGTTCCAATTTTCTTGGTATGATCAGCACACTTCAAATAGCCTGCGCAAAGACAAAGATTATGAACATTGACCAAAATGCTGCCAAAGAGTCTTTTGACACCAAATTAGATTGTAGCTATGAGGATCACATTTATGTGTAAATAAAAATCTTGATCATGCATAAAAATGCCTGGACTTTTCAACTTTGTCGCCTGTAGAACCACAAATCTTACATAGCATCTCAAAGAAACCACATGGTATCTGCTCAGAAGGTAACAACTGGAAGCCAGACAACAGCTTTTAAATTCTAATTTCCTCCTTCTAACAGGCACACAGAGAAAACAGTCTCCTTCTCCCCTTCAGCGATTTCCTGTATTTTTCACTCCACGTTGGCACTTCAGGTATGGGGTGGTGTAGTTAATCACTGGCTAAGCACATTTGAATGTGAGAGAGACTATGACTCTACAATCTTTCTACTAGGCTGTTGATTTAGAAAGTCGATAGAGTATGATGGATGGATGTAAAGCAAACAAGCAGGGAGATGTAAAGAGTTTAACCTTGACTTGTGTTCACCTTCTAAGTTTAATTTGCTCAGAAAAAAATGCCTGATATTTAAAGGTTACTATTACTAAAACAAGTTGATAATTCACTGTGGCTTTCTACATTAAATTCAACATTTCCTTTGACAAAAAAAAAAGTATAACACTTTCAAAAGAAATGCAGACTTGAAGAAGCAAAGAAAGCTGTCCTTAAGATTTGGATAAGCTGTTTTTTGAGATTTTTGAAATCGCCAAAGAATGTGAGAGTAAGTTCTCCTGACAAACTGGAAGAGAAACTTTCCTGGTATCTCAGTTCCCAGTTAGAATGGGGAAGTTATTAGTTAAATCAAAAAAATCCCTCTGGTGCCTACTTTTCCTATTAATACTCATTTTTTAATGTATTTTGTACATTGCTATTTTGTACATTGCTTAAACTTTCAGATATTTGTATTTTCTTCCTTTCACCCTTTTAATAGCTTACTCTCCTTTAAGGGTACAAAAACCAACTCGCACAAAGAGCTGAACAATGTTTGTGAACTTCGTTATTCCCTTCCAACTTTTCTAGCCAGCTTTTATGCAGGTAGTTAGCTCTTATACACAAAGAGGTGGTAACGCTTATTGTCCAAAATGGATTTCTTGGTGTGAGAACTACTCTGACAGGTTAGATTCTGTTTCTGTCATAGCAGTTTCTCTATTATCTATTTATGCTCATTTCCCTGTTTTAGTCAATAGCTCTTTCCTCTTTTCTTTCGCCATACTTCCTTCCAAGGACAAGTGCAACTCATCCAGTGCTTATAGTATGTCTATATATTCCACAAAGAAATGACACTTATGCAATATAGACATACATAAGCAGTCTTAAAGTATACAGTCACAAAATATTCCATGTGCATATTATATACGCACTGTCAGGTCAACTGCATTAAGGAAACAGCATCCTCTGTATGTTCACGTAACCTAGTATTAAACCATTTACCAACCCGCCAAAAGCAGTTCAGAATGTATTAAAGTAAACACATGCACCTACACCTACTAACTTGGCACACAGAATAATCCCTAGCTTAAGCTAGCATTAAAGCACTCACAAGCAAGATGTAATGATGGCGTTTCAAAGAAGCCTCACTGTCTGTTTGGAAGTTTCTAATTATGTGTAAACCTATGGGTATTTTGATATACTCTACTGAAAGCAGACTGCTACTGCTGAGCACACATCAGTGTCTATTCTGCTGTAAATGAACGCAATGCCAATGCCATCCATAAACTTCCTTGTCAGAAGCACAGGTGATAGTACTTCAATCAACAAGGCTCAATGCAGCATTTCTGAATAACTACACTTCTCAGAAAAACAAAACTCCACAGGATCTCCAGCCCATGACTACAAAGCAGTTAGAACAGATTAGTGCAGACAAGTAAATGTGAAACTGTGATACAAGGCACTAGCTTTTCAGGGTTCTAATACACACTTCACAGGTGGTCTTCAAGTCCTGTGGTGATTTTTCGTCTGGGGTATTTTAACACCTCATTGGATTCTTTTTCTGTATCCAGGCAGGCAGGCCATTGACTGCTCTTATCATGTTGATTTGCAGTCTCTGCTGAGGGTTGTAGCCTCCTTATCTTCTGGTTTATGCTTCTTGTGTGCCTGCGCTTTAGCTGGCAGAACACGGGGAACTGAAAAGTTCCAGACTTGGGAAAACACTACCAAAACACCAGTGTGTTATGGACAATTTCCTCACACTAAAAGACTAAACACAGCACTGTACCAGCTGCTAGGAAAATTACTAAGAAAATTAACTCACTTGGGGCCTAAAGGCTTCAGCAAATCTAGCTACTCTTGCTAAGTAAAATTAGGCAAACAGCATAAACCACACCACATAATAACCCTAAGTAATTTACTCTAATTAAAATTTACTTATTTGAGCTAAACAACTAACATCTCTCAACACTAAGAGAAGTATATTTAACATTTTAAACAAAGCCTTAAAGTTTTCCTTACATCCATACTGGTTACATATGGAAGGCTATATGGCTAGCATCTAAGACCCTTTTGTGTTTTATTGCTATGGACTTGAAAACACATGAAATCAAAAGCTTTCTCTAAGCCCAATTCCAAATAGCCATCTTGGAGATCAAGATGTTTAGCTTTTTTCTGAGCAGTGACCATGGATCTGAAAACATCCCAGTAAGCAGCAAGAGAACATACACACTTTGAAGGACCAACAGTCAACTCCCACTCTCTTCTCCACAAAGAACTGAACACACACGCGCTCGCTCGCTCTCCACTCCCACCTCACTGTGTCCACCCTCCCTGCCCTGAGTTAGGTTACAGTCCAGAATAGATGTTATGCTTGCTCCTCTTCTGCCTACATGAAAGGCTATAACCCATGCCTGAATGCCCTTCAGAACCCAGAATAACAGGGCTGGCAAGAGAGTGGACTTCAGCCTACCAAGTTACTCTCTGGCAGTAAGAACAGAAACTAACCAAACTCTAATACTGTTATCTGACAATTCCAGTTGGCTGATGGTTTATCTTTATCCCCCCTCTGAGGTTCAAGTCATGATCACTGATTCAGCATTTAAGCTCTATATTCACCTGTTCTGTTCCTACTGCCTTCACACAAGTCTTGACCAGCGTCTCCACCGAAACAAGTTATTTATCCATACAGCCAGCTGAAGAAGTAGCTGGCATCAACACTATGATAAAGCTCAGGTTCAGAGTTAATAACCTCTGAAATGTAGGGAAATGCAGATTATCATCTGGGGCATACTTAATGAGAGGAAAGAAATGGAGAAACAGATCAGTCATTTGGATGTAAATATGAATCACTTTGTGGTTTACCATCTTATTACAATGGAGTTCTAAATGCTCTCATTGAATGCCATTTGCTTTCATCTCTAGAACTACTCAAGCTTCCATGTTGACTTATGTAATATACTTTACATAAAATGTGTATTCATATAACATAATGTATAGTCCCCAGCTCAGTGCCACAAACAGCTGTTCTGGAATATACTATGTAAAGCAAGCACCCATAAACAAATTCCAAGATTCAGTATCTAACAACACAGTGTGTCTTACCCTATCCTGGCTTTTCCTTCTTCAGTTCATCCTAGGATGCAAGCTTTCCCAGCACTGTTGTAGGCAGTAGCCCAAATACAGTAGAGAGGCAATGTACTTTGCTGCAAGGGTGTTCACCTCAACTAGCCTATCGCAGAGTAATGCTGTAGTAAACACTGATCATTAGGGGAAAGACAGACGGATCTTTCAGCATGTTCTGCAAGTAGTCATGTATATGGTCTTTAAGATTAGAAAATGGATGCTAAGATCAGTGTCAGACAGAGAGCACAAAACCTTTCAAAAAACCACAAAACACTGGATAGTGACTGCCAGCAGGGAAAAGTCAAAAGACTATTACATCAATTTCCTCTGCAGATACTGCTTCTCCAAGAGAAGCAGCAATAACACTGCAAATAACTACCTCAACTCCACCCACACTACAACCTGAAGCCACTGTAGTTAATATTCAACATTGCTAATGCAATGCACAAATGCAGGATAAAAATTTTCAGCTAAAAAGCACTCTGCAGCCTTTCAAGATAGTATTGCATTAGGCAGTGTGGAACAGTAGTCAAAGATAGGCCAAATACCTAAAAAAAAAATAAATTATAATTTAGCAGTGATTTACAGAAGATCCACTCTCTTTCAGCAGCTCTGAGCAGTCTTCTGATCTACTGAGCTAGTGAGAGGTGGAAAGGAAGAATGTCCCGCTTCTGTATCAGTCCCTGTCATCAAATTGCTACTATTTCCTCCCTTTCTTCATCACACCCTAAACGTCCGGGGCACATCTGACCATTCAGGACTACACAAAACAGAGATACAAAACTGTCATCATTCACTATAGTCTGTATTGGAACTATGACATTAATCAGCACTTCACTTTTCAAATGTCTCAAATAGCAGAAGCAGGCCTAGTCGTCATTATAATGACTCCTGTGTATCCCTTAGCACTAAAACTTAATCCCTTAGCACTCTTAGCACTAGAATTTGTACATGACAGTTTGCCAAAAGAAAAATGCACCCCTTCCCTTTACCACACACTATCTAATGCATGTTCTTCAGGAAGCTTCGTCCCTATGTTCAGCCATCTGCATGAACTGGCAGACACAGAAAGAAAAGAAATCATTCACTTGAAACAGAAAGGAAAAAAACCACAGTCACATATTACAGTTAATGCCCACAGTGAATCCTGGCTACATTCAAAAGCTTTTAAAAAAATTTATTTATTTGAGTCAATGGTACTGTGTAGCCAGTTCTATATGATATAAAATATTTTAAAAGGGAAGAAAAACTGTCATGTGGATAGTAAAGAGATTAATTCAGTTAACTCTCTGTCCAACTCTCTAGGATATTTTTGTGTCTGTATGTGTGTAGAGGCCAGACAGGAAAATACTCTATCAGAGATCATGCAGTGACTCACACAATAACAGTGGTGCTGTTTAGAGACCCAGGAAAGCAGCCTGTTCAACTTGCAGAACTAGTCCTACAACATCTGAAAAAAAAATAAACCAAAAAACCCACCGACAAAAAACCCAAATCTCACTCTTTGATGTCATTGTTGTAACTTACTACCTTTTTTCCCTCTTCTCAGTTCTTTTTGACAGCTCAGTCAGGTTCAGTTAAAGGGATATTGACATGAAGCTCATCTTGTGTTTTGTTTTATTCATCTCTTTCACTGTAGCTTTTAAAAGAAAACATCCCACTTCCATGTTGTTACTGCTCAGACACACTGCTTGGTCTTCATCCTTTCCCGTGCTGTTATTACATTACCACAACTACAAGCATAGAGCGTGCTCCAAGAATATATGGTAAACCATTACCTTCTCCTTGCATAGAAATAAACAAAAAAAAAGTTCTTTTGTCACAATAGTGTGAAAATATCAAACCACGATAATGTGTGTAACAAAAGCACTGATAAAACAGCTAAAGACACCTTTCTATGTAACTACTCAGAAAAGCCCCTTAAGATTTGTTTAAGACTTAAAGCAAACATGAGTTTTTTTTAAGTTGTCTCAAAAGTAGGCAAAGTGAAACTCGATAGTTAGATGGATGACGGGAGGAGTTGTTCAAAATAAATTCTCAAAATATTAAGATGTCTGAAGCAAGTCCACGTCGTCACAGACTTTGAGAAGACCAAACACCTTTCAAGAAGTCACACGGAGAACACTGCAGGTGGAATGTTTACTTACTGCACTCGCTGCACAAAAGTAAATGCTTTATTTCAATCTTCCTCCTAATAATTCTTTGGCTTAACGAGGGCCTTTCATGTCATGAATATGACTCAAGTATCACACAGTGTATTTGCTTACGCAACTGCCTGAGACACGGAGCCGGGTGACAGCTGACTGGAATGGCTTGTTAGGGATCACTCCCTCAACACCTTAGCGAACGGGCTTTTCGGACAGATCCAGGCCAAAGCTTTCTCCACCGCTAAAACGAAGAGGTTGCTCGGCTTCCACTGCTGTATGACTTCGTTTGCCATCCTGAAGCTCTTCAGAAGGCCACAGAGGGACAGGCCGCCGCAGAGGCACCTGCGGGCCCAACAGGCCGCCAGGCGCCAACCAACCCGCTCCGCCGCTCCAGGAGGGACCGCCGCGCCTCACGCACCCACGTCTACCAGGCAGCGACCTGCGCGGCCCGGCCCGGCGCTCCACCGGGAGGGGAGCGGCGGGGCCTGTGACCGATCCCGATCCCGATCCCGTCCCCGTAGCGGTGGCCGGTGCCGGTGGCCGCCCCGCCGCCTACCTTGCGCCGGGCGCTGGTGTCGTACTTGTCGTTCCTGAAGGCGCGCACGTTCTGGTACCGCTGGGGCCGCGTGCGCGACACGTTCCCCTTCTCCGAGCTCATCCCCCGGGTAACCGCCACCGCCAGCGGCGCCTGCCCCGGAACCGCTCTGCGTCCCGCTCCCCCCCCCCGCCCGCCTCGCCATTGGTCCGGAGCCGACGTCTGTATCACTCCTCCGCCCACCACGGTTCGCGGCCTCTTCGCTTCTTCCCGCCCACCCGCCTTCAGGCGGAGCCTAAGTGGCCGGAGCGGCGCTGCAGGCTGCGTCCCCATTGGTGGGCTGCGGCCGGTCCCGCCCCGCCCTGCCGCTTGCCCCTCCGTCGCTGAAGCCGCCGGTCGATCCGATGCAGTCGCTCGGCGAGGCGAGGCCGGCGCTGCCGCTTCCGTAGGCCGTGGGGAGAGCGGCCCTGCCAGCGGGCCGCGCGTTCTCTGCCCGCGGGGCTGCGGAGCTGCGGGCCGGGGCGCTGACAGCCGCCCGCCGCCGTTACTCAGCACAACCGGCACCCTTCCCCCCCGCCGGCCCGGCGTTGGAGCGGCGGCCGTCGGGAAAGCACAAGGCCGCCGACGAGCCGAGCGCCAGGCGCAGGTACGGCCTCTGCGTGTGTTCCCTGAGGGGAGGTGAGAGGGGAGATGGCGGGGAGCAGCCGGCCCGGCCCCGGCTGGGCGCTGGCGGCGGGGCTGCGGTTCGAGGATCCGCTTCCGAGGCGTGGCGGCGAGTCGGCCCCTCGGCGCAGGGTCCGGCCGTTTCTCTTCTCTCCTCGCTTATCTCTGGGCCTTCTTCTCCGTTCGGGGCAGGAGGAAGAGCTTTTCCTCAGGGAGGGAGGCGGTTAGGCTCCCCGACCCGGGTAAGGGGGTGGGGGCCCGGGCGACCCCCTTCCTCTCGCCCGCGTCCTGGCTGCGGGACAGGGGTCCGCTGCCATGTCGCCGGCCTAGTGCCCGGAGTGTTGCGGAGACGTTTGTCCCGGGGCTCCCGTTGCCGTGGTCTTGCCGCGGGTGCCTTTGTTCAGGAAACGGGCTCGCTGACTTGTTAAATTCTGGCTTTTAGCGGGTCGAAATAGTGCCTCCGTGTCAGCGTTGTTGACTTCTGCCAAGCCCTTTTTAGATACAGACACCTGAAGAGTTCATTTAATTTTCGCCAGCCTGATTTAATGTATTTCTTTAGCTTCTGCTGTTGATAGTGGGAGTGATGCTGGCCTTGAAATTGCTCTCAGGTGTGTTAGTTTAAAAGTTTGAAGTGTTGGGTCAGAAGGTAGCTAGAAAAACGGCTGGCTGCGGAAACCGAAGTAGTACCATCTGAACGTAGACGGGTTTTAAAAGCGTAGCTTCTTGTTAGTGATTGACCGACTGGTGCGGTGAAGCGCCAGATTGATGTGGCTGAAATACAATCGGGAGCTTCAGCACCTGTCAGAGTGCAGGTGGCTTTAGCAGAGCAGTTCCGTGGTGCAGAGTCTTGCTTGGAGCATGTAAAACATTGTGTAATCCCACTTAATCTCACAGCTGTCTATCTGGGATCTTCAGAGGGTTTGCTTGTTCTTTAGGTGAGAAAAAATGGCTGGGGTTTTTACTTGTTTTTTCCTGTATTCCCTTTCTTTTTTTCAACTGTGCCATTATGTTTTGAGGCCCACCAGGTAACCAGCATAAGAAAAAGAACGTCTCTATACACAAGTTAAGCTTTATAATATTGCTAGAATTTGTGAGAATAGTAAAGCTGTTTATTTCTTTAAAATCAAACTAACCAAAATGAAGTTTCAGTCCTGTCAGGCTTCTCCGGTTTTGTGCAGGCTGTTTTGCTCTTTGAAAACTACCGTAAAGAGTTACTTCGGGGTATTTCTTGGTATGGCTTTTTCATTATTCAATAGACCTCCTCTGTGTTCTTTTCCAGACCTACTGTGTATTCTTTCTTAATAATTCTATTAGTTTAATGCTTTTATATAATTAATTGGACACTGACTTTTTTCACTGAATGTTTTGTTACTTTTAACTCTTGAAGTAGTTGGAGAATGTTTATACCCTTCTGTTCCATTTTTAGTGTAATGCAGGTGTTGAAATAAATGAGTGCTTCAGTAGTGGTTTGAACTCAAGTTTTCATTGAATTGTGTTCAATGAAAGGGTAAGGGAACTACTTTAAAGTTTCTTATTTCAGCAGTGTATAAAGAAAAATGATGATAAAAAAAAAAAAGAAACCCCACACCCAAACAACAAACCTCAACAATTTGAATATCTTGCCTGCTACACTTAGAGCACTACTAAAATTTACAAACCAGCAGTTGTATTTACAAGTTTCACTTTGTTCTTGTGAATAGTTCCTATAAAATAGGTAATTTAATTTAAATATACAATTTGAATAATTTATTTTTAATGTAAATATAAGATTTCTAGATAAGTGTCTGCAAAGGTTGGGCTTTTGAGGCTAATGCTTAGTGAAGTACTCAAAGATCTGCATAATAGGAGCCACTCTAGTTATAATTTGCAGAGGGAAGAGGACAGGAGTAATTGCTGTTGTGAAAGAACTACATTTGTGTTATCCTAGGAATCACAAAATAAATATTTGAGGTATTCTTTCAGATTAGATAGACTTCCCCCCCTCTTTTGTCAGCCTTAAGGCAAAAAGGTTAATTGCTGAAGAATGGATAGAAATTACTGCCTGTGGGCATTTTTACATTTGTCATTTTCTATGTTACTTTCTTATTTATGAGAGAGTTAAAGAGATAAATTTGATAAAATGAGCTCATAAGAGCTATTCCAGAAAGGGGTGGGTGATGCCACTTGGGTCTGGTTTATTTCTTAGCCTTTCTTGGTGCAAAAGTGGAAGTTTATCAATTTTCCATTTTCTTCCACAGAATTTTCCTACTTAATTTATATGAAAACTGCAGGATAATCTTAAAGGAGATACATATATTTCTCTTATTACGTTCTTTCTGTTGTTAGTAATTTTACCAGCAACTGTGTTGGAGAAGCAACACTGACTTACCAGTACTACTTAATTTATCAGAAATAGTTATGTTGTTGGCATGTGTTGATCTCTGTGTCTGATGATGCTACTGTAATAAACACTGAGATTTACATCATACCTACTTAGAAGGTGTTAGACTACAATTTATGTGCTCACAACATATCTTAGGCAAATGAGTCTCATTAAAGTTATTCATCTGTACTTGCAGAACTGTATGCCTTAGGTAATTTGTGGTCAGTGTTGTTTTTGCCCCAGTTTCAGTAAGAGTGCAGATAGAGCATACATCAAACCCATTTGTTATTAGAGTAATTTTTAATCAACTTCAATTGTGATATCTTGTTCCCTTTCCATAAATTATATTTTACACTTAATAAAATAATTAATCTCTTAAGACTGTTGATCTCCAAAGCTTTTACCAAGGCTGAGTGATGCTAAATGAAGAGGGCTTTGTGACCTTTCTTTTAATTTTTGATAGTACTAATTTCTGGCTGGATTAATGATTAGGAAATCATGTTGTGCGTCTTCTAACATTAAAAACATTTAAAAAAACAAAACAAAACCAAAAAAACTCCAAACACAACACTATTGGGGGAAGTAGCAATAAATTTAATCCCTCATTGAAGTATCTGAGCAGTATACCTTTTGAGGAAAGGTAATGCTTGTTTAGTTGAAGTTTAATTATGACATCTAGTGGATAACTACTAGGCTGAAACGCTGATTCAGTTGAACTTTTAAACACTGATATCAGAATTACTCTATACACCCTGGGGACTCTCTCACATCCTCGTTCCATTCCAGATCCGGAGGTTAAGAACATGCTTATGTGAACACAATGAACACAAACCAGTTCCAGTATAATGGAAACATTGTTTGCATTTAGTAGAAGGTATCCTCTTAAGGAAGGTCAGTAGATGTTTTGTGTCAAATTTGTTCAGTTAGTCATGCTAGGGATCTGTGTTTTTCTAGGGTCTTCTGAGTGAAGAAAGTAGGAAGTATTTAGTTTAAAGAAAACAGTTGTTGCTAGCTATGATTTAGTTGGAGAACAAGTCTGATATCAGAATCTTTAGCTTCAGTAGCCAGAGTTTCCACTGGATTAAATGGACATTATATAAAGTCTACATTACAGTCTAGTATGGGGGAGAAATAGTACTTAAGCCATGGTCTTCAGCATAAGTCATTTGGTGTATGTAGCAACAGCCCATATTTAGCAAATTTAAGCTATCTTGGGGCACAGTACCACCTCATCTGATTAACTGTGGTTACTGTAGTACTTCGCTGTGTGTGGATTCCACAGACCAGCTTCTAGTCTTCTGAAATCAGTTTGACAAATAGCAAGTATTTTCAGCATGAGATCATATTTGTGGTGTTGCTGGGCTGTTTATAGTTATAAATGATGTGAACTCCTGTTTTAATTCTTTCTGACAAGTGGATTGGGAAGCAAGTAAGAAATTCCGTAGCTATCATTGTACGCTGGAATAGAGCGCAATCTGCTGTTCCTGGGCAGAACAGCCTTTTGGAGGTACATATTCTTCTAAATTTTCCACATAAAGGATTTCCATGCCCGCTCATCCCCGCCACCTCCACCCTGAATAAATTGTAGTGTCTAGTTTTGCCCTTCAGCTTTTCTGTAAAGGTGGGAAAACTTAACTTGGAACAAATAGGTTTAATGGTTTCTGATAGAAATAGAGGTGTGGTTGAATACTAGGTCAAAAGCACTTCTTGAAGAAAAAAAAAAACAGCCTATTGAGGCATCACCAGCAGTTTATCTAGGCAGTGAACATGAACTTACTAAGTAGAGGTGAAAGAAGTGGCTCCTTCAGTCCTCTCAGTTGTAAAAGTAAAGAAGGAATATAGTATTGAGTTTTTCCTGTGGGTAAAACAGCCTAAGCCTTTTGCTAATCCCTAGACCTCTTCCATAGACCTTTTTCACTTCTTGTCCTGACTTGCAGGTTAAAAATGAAGTCCAAGTAATCTCACCTGACAGGGAACAGATGAGGTATTCCAAATTTGAGTGACTACTTTTGCTGATTACATAAATACATGAGGTTTTTCTTTAGCTGGTAGAAATGTGGTCATTTATTCAGGATCTTCATTTAAGAGACAATTTACCTTTTTGTGGGTGGGAGGTGATCAGTACAACCTTCCTGCCATCTCCTCTAAATTGGTAGTGTTGGTCACCCATATCTAAGAATCTGTGGTTTCCCTTTCCCTCACAAAAATCTGTATTCCTTTTTCACTCAGGTTGAAAGCACTTGGCTGTAGCAGTCTTGGCAAAAGTGGGGGGGGGAGGAAGAGGTTTTTCTGCCCTACAAAGAGGACTAGTATTCCAAGAATGCTCATGCTGTTTATCGGACTGTTGCTGTGCCTGTGTTTACTGCTGTACAAGTATACTGTATGTAACATTGTATGCAATATGCATTCATACTCTATCACAGGGAAGAGGTCATTCACAGATCCAAAATGGTGTTCTGTGATCTGTATTCACCATTTCTTACAGCAGCATCCTTGAAGCTTTTCTAAAGAGAAGTTTATACAGGCATGAAAACTATGCTTGTGTACAAGTTAGAGAACAAACTTTGAAGTATGATCTAAATATCATTAAGTACTGTACTTAGCAGTCAGATTTTATTGTTGGATTATCCAAGTATTTCTGAAACGACATGGGACTGTGGATGTCAGAAATCAGCTTGGTTTTTTCCCATTTGTAAACTTGGATCTAGCTGTTAAAGCTGGTACATTAAACTGTGTTTCTGTTCACAGTGACCTGGCAGGAACTGAGCTTGAGATCTGTAGATAAATTTGTAATAGAAAAGTTGTTTAAGTTGAGGTGAAACATCAGATGCCTTAACACAAGGAAAGTAGTATAAATGCTTATCTTAGATGTGCTGGTTTCTAGCATCGCTCTTGTCAGATTTCATTAGTCTTCCTACCTCTGAGAAAAAGTATTGTCACTGTAAAGGATTTTTTTTTCCCTTCTCCTTGCTTAAGAGGACACAATGCCTGCTTTTCAGAGCAACTGTATCTTTACCTAGTTTGCTTTAGGTGTATGTGTGTTTACTTTTGTTTTTTCCTCACCCACTCTGTTAAACAATGCTTTGAATTGGTATTATAGATTATAATGATTTGCCAAGTATTGATGACAGAACATTTAGTTAATGCATGGAATAAAAATAGTCGTATCATTAATATAATCCCAATTCCTAAGTGCAATACAGAAAACCTTAGCTATTAATTTCTTTGAAGGGTTTTGAAACATTTATGTCAGCCAGTATGTGGAGCGAGGAAGAGTTTATGGCTGGATTTTACCGTGCTGAAGGTCTACAGTGTTTGCTAAGCCATCAGAAGCGTCTTGTTTTGCCTTCTAAGTTTTGACCTTCGTGCACCTTTCATGCTGCTGATACTGATTGCAGGAGCCCATAATTCATGATTGCAATACGTATTTTCTGTATTTAGGAAATGTCATAGTGATTTTTTGCTGCAGAGATCTGCATAGCCTTAGTACCCTGCAAACACTGCAACATATTCTAATTGTTCTTTGTAACACATGTATTTGTCAATGGGATGAACAATTCTCTTAACAGCTTAAGATGAGGGACTTCCTTTCCTCCAAAGAAACTCCAAAACTCATGCTTGTTCTTTCCCTGGGTAATCATATTTTAGTATCTGTCAGGGCTTTAGAGTTATCACTAGTCTTTAGTAATATGCTCATTCTAAAGTAGTTAATAATATCAAATAAGCTATTATATAGAAGTTTACATATATATTTATGTCTATGTTTTGTTAAATGTTTCCACTAAAATTATGTATTATTTTCTAGAGAGGTTAAGTTTATATTTTCCATGAATTTTTCTTTTTTTATAAAGGATTGTAACCAGAAACTGATACCATTCTCTCTTCCTGTTTCAGACTAGAAGATGAATAATCTTTCCTTTAGTGAACTGTGTTGCCTGTTCTGTTGTCCGCCATGCCCAGGGAAAATTGCCTCCAAACTGGCATTCTTACCTCCTGATCCCACGTACACACTGATGTGTGATGAGAGTGGTAGTCGCTGGACTTTACATCTCTCAGAGCGAGCAGACTGGCAATATTCTTCTAGAGAAAAAGATGCCATTGAGTGTTTCATGACTAGAACAAGTAAAGGTAACAGGATTGCCTGTATGTTTGTGCGTTGCTCGCCTAACGCCAAGTATACTTTGCTCTTCTCACATGGAAATGCTGTTGACCTAGGTCAGATGAGCAGCTTTTACATAGGACTGGGTTCACGGATTAATTGCAACATATTCTCCTATGATTATTCTGGATATGGTGCAAGTTCTGGGAAGCCAACAGAGAAGAATCTGTATGCTGACATTGATGCTGCTTGGGTGGCTCTTAGGACAAGGTAAGATATTAGTTGACATTTTTCTTTCGTGGCTTGCTTTTCAAATGGTTGTACTTAATCTACATTGGTAGTTTAAACAGAAATGCTGTATTTTAGAACTAATGGATTCATATCCAAGCTGATTGGTGGTGCCTTATGCTGAAGGCGTTGTCACTATTGAGCAGGATCAGTGTATAGTACCAATATACTACAATAATTGGAATGGGATGAAATTTAATAAGGTATGTTTCAGTATTGAATGATTAGAAGATAATCTTTATTGTCACAGCTTAGGATCTTCTCAGTTGGAAATATCAGAAGATAGGAAAAATATAATTATTGATTTCCCAGTAACTGAGCCACTGGTGTGATGTGGGTGACAGAAAACACAACTTGTTTTTTCAGATAATTCTATCACCTACTTCTTTTATAGGGAGAGGCAGTAGAAAAGCTGTTATAAGAGAACCTGGTGAGACTCTGCTTGGATTTCTGTACAGTGTTCAGACCATCTTTGTTTCAGAATTCAGGCTATTCAGTATTCAGAATTCAGACTGTTTCAAAATATCAGCTCCAGTATTTCCAAAGATAGCTTTCTATATAAAACAAACAAAAAAAAACCCCAGGAATTTGAATAAATGGTGTTAGCTCAAATAGGTTAAAAATGGACAAGAAAAATAATGCAAATGGGAAGGCTGTTAACTCAGCAATTTTTGTGTTCTAAGCCTCTGGTTTTAGAGACATAAAATAGACTCTGGAGACGTTCTCTGATACAGGTAAGAATCCCAGGCACTGAATAAATGCAGCACTGAATACCCACTTCTTAAATTTGAGAGCGTTTTTCACCATGGTTTGTTCTGATTAAAGCAATATTCTCCTTGTGTTACAAGTACCCAAACTACAAAAAGATTATTTTTTAAAATACTATATGATCATAAGAATAGATGTTCACAAAAAAAAAGAATGATCATAAGAATAGATGCTCACCAAGGTGTTGGATTTTTGCACCAAAAAGCTGTGAAAACCTGAGTTTAATATAGAGCAGCATGTTATGGTTAAATAATTGCAAGGTAAGCATGCTTTTTAATAAAGTAATATCAGGGATGTGACTTAGTGTAAGGGCATGTGTAAAGACTTTAAATCCCGGAGCCTGTCACAGTGAATTTAGAACCTGGTCAATGTAATATTAACTATTTTCCTATTACTTTGGATTGGATTATCCATTTTCAGTGTCTTAAATACACAGTCTTGTATTTATTTTACATTATAATAAAGGGATGATAATTCTTCTTAAAAAAGCATATTCTATTCATATATAAGAGGTGGAAAAATGCTTACTATCATAAGCTTCATACAACCACAAGGGACAGGTATTCAACCTCATATATTCAAAACATGCGTACTGTGTTGTTAGATTAGGTTTTGGCATTTCTTTTGATTACAGTGGAAAGTTGAGATATAACTAGACATCTGTTCTGTAAGCCAAGAGCTGCAACAGGTGCACTGATGACTGTGATTCGTAGTTAATAGGTGATCTGGAAGATAGCCACTTGGTGAAATACACAGTAACATTGGCCAGAAACATAATATAGTTTGCGAACAATGTAGAAGACAGTCTGAATTGTTTAAATGTGCCAGCAGATGGAAAAGAACTAGATGGTGAAATTTAATCGTTTGTTTATGTCGGTTTACAGGCTCTGTTTAAAAAACTAATTTGTGTGTGTTGTCTCTTCCTCCCCCTGACAAATTTCTGATTCAAAACCTAAAAGGATACGTGATTGGAACTTGAATTCTCTCCTCCATTCTTGAATGGTCCATAGTATACCTTGCCTAATCAAATAAGATTGTTCATTATAATATCCCGCCTGAACATGCCCTTTGCTGAACAGACATTTTTGGGATGGAACTCTAAACACATGCTCCATCTTCTGCTTTTCTTCCATTCAGGAATTACCTGACCTCAGTCCCATTTGCTGTCTTCATTTATTTTTTGTGTCAAAACCACCTTTAGAAATAAGTAATTCTGTAGAGGTTCGATTGGTCTGCCCAACTCATGGATTTCACAAACGTGAACTGAATTTTTTTTCCATTGCTTAAAAAGTGGTTGGTATTACTAGTTTCCACTGTGGTACTTTAAACAACTTTCCAATTGGCAGAGCTGGTCTTGTCCTTGTATCTGAACGTAGCAGGGAGAAGTTCAGCACATGGTTCTGGATATACTGGCTCACACATGTCAGTTACCAGTCCACAGTATTCTCTTGAGCTCTGACTCAGTGCTCAGCTGTGTTTAAATACTTGACGAATATCTGGACCAGAATGGAGCCTTTGAGCATTTGCTACAGCACTGAATTGCTTTTCTAGCATAGCCTGTTCTGTCAGTGTTACACTGACAGCATCTTTAACGTTTTATAATGCAAGTGTTCTGCAAAAACAAATTAATTTCGTGGATTGTTTGCAGGATAGATGTAAGTATAGCTGTAACTCCTTTGAAATTCCTGTTGATGGGATGAGAGAAGAAAGAGATCCTAAACTTTTAAACTATACCTCACAGATAGTGATGAGACAAAGAAAAGAATGAAGATATTACCTTTGGAGGTTGATTACAGCCACCTGTGTTTCCCTGTGTTCCCTGTTCTGAGCCCTGTTCATAGAACCCAGCTTTAAAAGATGTTTTGTGGGTAGTTGAAATGCTGATGGGGACTGCATTCTACAGTCAGCACAGCTGCTTGTGGTGGAGATGTTAGTGTGTTAAGTTTTGTATCTTGGAAGGACAATCCAGATGGTAATCTCTAAATTGGCACAACTGTCCAGTGGGGACTAGACACCTAGAGTGAAATAGTCTGGAACTAGTATTGAGGATGATGGTGAGGTTGGTCCAACACTACTTTCTTAAAAGTGGTAGTTATAAGAGTATGTGAATATTATCATTCGTGTCATACGTATCATACGATGCTATAACTGGTTGGTTACGATGCTATAACTGGTTGGTTGGATGAGGGGAGGGCAGCAGATGTCATCTACCTTGACTTCAGCAAGGCTTTTGACACAGTCTCCCATAGCATCCTCATTGGGAAACTAAGGAAGTGTGGGCTGGATGAGGGGACAGTGAGGTGGATTGAGAACTGGCTGTGTGACAGGACCCAAAGGGTAATGATTAATGGAGCAGGTTCAAGCTGGAGGCCTGTAACCAGTGGTGTCGCCCAGGGGTCAATACTTGGTTCAGTCCTGTTCAACATATTCATCAGCGACCTGGATGAGGGGACCGAGTGTATCCTCAGCAAGTTTGCTGATGATACCAAACTGGGAGGGGTGGCTGACACCCCGGAGAGCCGTGCTGCCATGCAGCGAGACCTGGACAGGCTGGAGAGCTGGGCAAGGAAGAACCTCATGAGGTTCAACAGCGAAAAGTGTAGGGTCCTGCACCTGGGGAAGAAGAATGTTAGGCACCAATACAGGTTAGGTGTGGACCTGCTGGAGTCAAGTTCTGAAGAGAAAGATCTGGGGGTCCTGGTAGACAGCAAAATGACAATGAGCAAGTGCTCTTGTGGCCAGGAAGGCCAACGGAATCCTGGGCTGCATGGGGAAGAGTGTGACCAGTAGGTCGAGGGAAGTCATTCTCCCCCTCTACTCTGCACTGGTGAGGCCACAACTGAAATACTGCATCCAGTCCTGGGCTCCCCAATTCAAGAGGGATAGGGAACTACTGGAAAGAATCCAGAGAAGGGCAACGAGGATGATTCAAGGATTGGAGCATCTCCCTTATGAAGAAAGGCTGAGAGAGCTGGGACTCTTTAGCCTGGAGAAGCGAAGGCTGAGGGGAGACCTTATCAATGCTTATAAGTATCTAAAGGGTGGGTTGAAGGAGGAGGGAGCCAGACTCTTTTCAGTGGTTGCCAGTGAGAGGACGAGGGCGCGATGGGCACAAGCTGGAACATAGGAGGTTCCACTCAAATATGAGAAGAAACTTCTTCACGGTGAGGGTGCCAGAGCCCTGGAACAGGCTGCCCAGGGAGGTTGTGGAGTCCCCCTCTCTGGAGATTTTCAAGACCCACCTGGATGCAGTCCTGAGTAACATGCTCTGACATGCTCTGGGCAATCCTGCTTTGGCAGGGGAGTTGGACTAGATGATCTTTATGGTCCCTTCCAACTCTAAAAAATTCAGTGAAAATTCAGTGAAATTCAGTGTAAATGAATACAGAAGGCTAATTTGGCAGCAGATCAGAAGAAGTAAACAGCAGACGCAGTTTCTGAATGGTCTCCCTATTCTTCACCTGCTTTGAGTATTTTAATAGGAAGCAGTAGCTATCTGTGCGGGTGCAGACTGTAGAAGGCGGCCAGGTGATTCACTGCCATCATGTTTGGGAAAGTTGCGCTTTGGTGCATATTTATGTGCATGGGACTATGTAAAAGCTGCGAGGACATTCTTTTTCTGGCTGTCATAGCTACAAAGTGTCGAAATGCCAGGAGTCATTTTGGGATACGCCTATTTTCTGCTGTCCTGGTCTCTGAAGGGCTTTGATGACACCCTAGCAAGGGTGGAAAAGTTTAACAAGCCCCAGGCAAATGCAGAGCAAGTGGCACTCATTCAGAAACTTGAAGACTTGCTGGAGTTGCCTCATGGACAAATTTACCTTTAAGAAGCCAAACAGCCCTTTCATTATTGCTTATCACGGACTGTATAATAATCGAAGGGTAAATCTCACCATCAGACTGAGTTGTGAAGGGGACAGAATGTCCATAATTTGAACAGCCAAATATAGGAATAATCAGATCTATTTGGATGTCATCTGAAAGTGTTCTTTTGAGAGTTCATAAACTATCTGTGGGATTTTTTTTTAATTCAAAAGTGTGTGGGGGGGTGTTTGCTAGAAGGTGAGGTGCCTTAACTTCAAATATTTAGAGGGAATTTAAGGTTTTATTTAAATTGATAGGGAAAAGCAGTTTAATTTTTCATGAAGAGAAATCTTGCCAATAGGACAAATGTCAGTAGCACTGTAAGGTTTAGAAAAGGCCAAACCGTCATGAGAGAGGCAGAGGAGGTGCAGCTTTTCAATTACTTTGTGCACAGTCAATGGGCTTGACTCATAAAACATAGTTCCCTTTTTCTTCTAGCAATGTTACATGTTGTATACACAAGAAGGGGAATGTGCATCTGAGTTAAGGAAGAGCTGTACGCTCATCAATCTTATTCATGGCCTGGAATGTTGATAGTTAAAGGTGTGGAGAATGTTGATGCCTTTCATGTTCTGCAATTTGCAGCTGTAATTTCATGTGTTATGTGCATGATGACAAAAGGTTCCAAAACGTGCATTGAAAATTCCCTCAGGATGTTCTCCCTTGTTCCTTGTGCCCCAAGCACTGCTGTCAGTTGGTTCAATGCATGTGTTGCAATACATCACAAAGAGTGGCCTCACCAGAGCAGCTACTGCACCTCTTCATTAGTGTGAGCCTGAGAGGTACTAATGAAAATATATCCTCCTAAGGTTGATTTTACTGATACTTTATTTTATTACTGTAAAGTGAGCGAGTCTTCTAGATTAACAGCAGTTGATCAGAAGTAAAAAGATAAATTGTTTTCTGTCTCCCTTAAATATATCAAGGGCAAAATGGCAGGTACTCTAAAAGCCTGCAAGTATAGTATGGTAATTTTAGCTGGTATTTGGTTGTTAAAGGTAACTGAAGTTTAAAAAAACAAACCAAAACCCAAAACCACTCATTACAGCCAGGCATGCATTTTGTTGTTTGCATATTGCACATCATGGTAATGTGATGTATATCCAATAAAAGTATATAATATGATGAATATTATATGAATATTGTGAATTATTATTATATGAATAAATATAAAATAAAATATAAATATATTATTTTATATATAAAAATATAAATATATAAATATAAAATAAATATAAAATAAAAATTATATGAATATAGGTGATGTGTGATGTATATCCAATTAAAGTGTACAAGATAAGGTCGAATGAGGCCTCGAGCAACCTGATTTAGTGAATGATGTTCCTGCCTATGGTGCGAGGGCTGGACTAGGTCATCTTCCAACCCAAGCTGTTCTATGATTCTATGAAAAGAAAAGGAGGAGGCAGGAGGGGTGCAAAAGCAGTGGACTGCCACTAAAATAAGTGCTTAGTAAAGTGCAGAAAAGGTCTTGTTACAGAGACAGAAATATAAAAGAAACTGTGAAAGAATTTCTGCTACAACACACTGAATTTTGTCACAAAGTGGGGGGAAAAAAGAATATTTCATTGCTGCTTAGCAGTTTTTCTTTTCCTGCTAGAAGCTGAAAAGATCAGGCAGGAGTGTTGAGGATTGCCTCTTTTACACAAGACCACCTATATTTGATCAGCATATGTAGGCTCGCAGAAGAGGATACTGGCTTTATTAGTTGCCTTGAGTTAGCTTGGACCCTGATTTAAGGGAGTGGTCTGATGGAACAGCTACAAGGATTTATTGGCTTGCTCCTTTCTTTAACCCACTAGTGACATGTCATTTCTTACTTGGCCATGAAGACAGCTAGCACAAAGGAGCAGAAAATTAGTTGCTCTCTCTTCAGATTAATTCAGTTTCCTAAACTAGCTGGTGAAGCCAAATGAGGAGCAACATGTGGATGAAGACGCAAATAGGAAGGTGGTTCTCTTCTGTTTGGTGATAGCTTAACTTCATATTGACATTAACCTGTACTTTTAGTGTGATGATAGGGCAGAAGTTTGCAAGTGCTCAGGCACTCTATGCGGATGCTAGCAAGCTTATGTCAGCAGAGGTACATTTAGTTCTATGTAAAAACTGCTTTTCAAGTTTTATGTGCTTTCCAGGCAGGTGGCCCTTATATGCATGAACATAAAGGATGAATCGGGTGTTGGAAGGAGTTGAAATCTCAGTTGCTATGGGAAAGAGAAGAATGTTGTGGACAGCCTTTAAGCTGCAGAATACATCTATCTAAATTTCATGCCAGAATAACTTGTCCTGAGGAACAGTGCTTTCTTTGAGAAGATACATCTGTGCATAGCTACTTTAAAGGTTTAATTCCGAGGTCCTTTCTGGTGATTAGTGCTTAAAAAAAACCCCACCATTACCACAACAAACTGAAGGCCTGTCTATTATGACACAAGTTATCTGAGATAACTTGAGTAGACAATAGTGTTTACATTATTCCTATGATCAACATAATGAGCTTTCAAAGATAAGTTTTTCACAGCATGTCTTTGAGCTCTTGTCACCAGAACAGCTACTTACAGCATATGGCTCTGTAACTGTCACATTTCCCTTCCACAGGTTGGCCTGTAATTCTTAGGCACTGGTTAAGAGAACAACACTAATGCCACTTTTTCTCTGGATCTGGCCTTTCCTCATTTGGGAGACTAGGTGTGCAGTCAACTAATAATTTTCTACCAGGCTTCTTGGAGTTTACAGGACTGTTGAAAGGAGTAGATGAATTTTATGAAGAGAGAACTTACCAGCAGTTATCTTTTCAAGAATTCTTCCATTTTAGATTGGAAGGTAATACCTTTGGGAGTGGGGAACTGAGGGACAGTTGGGCTCTTCCTTTTCCCCCAAACTTCTCAGAAGCCTGTTCAAGAGAAGAGGGAAGACTGGAGGTAGACACAGCACATGTTGTTCTCTGGTTTCCAAGCTGCTTGGTTTGGTGGGGGTTTTTTTGTTGTTGTGTTTTTGGGGCTGGTGGTTGTTGTTGTTTTGTTTGGTTTTTTTTAAAGCCAGGATATTCAAAAGTCTGACTAATTTGAACCACCACTTCTGATGATTGGCCTAACTATTTTAGTTTCCAGACTGTGAAACAATTTCTGGGGGGTGCTGTGAAGGCAGTCTGTTTGGCTGCGATGGAGAAAGCATTTATTATATTTGGATTAAAATAATCCTTTTTTTGGATTATTTTGTAGCTAACATTCAGCTATCTTTAGGCTGAAGGACTTGGACCTAAAAATAGGGGGAAGAATAATGAGAAAGAGGAGAATCAGTGCTCCAGAACATACTTTTAAGTTTTGCTTTAAATTTCTGTGGAGTGGCCTGCATCTTGTAAAACTCAATACTTGAGGAAATGTGAGTGTGATAATTTTCAAGGGTTTTTTATTTGAGAACTATGTTATGTCATAATGTGCTGCAGACTTCATGCCATACTAATGATGCAAAGTGTCAGGCATTAATGTGAGTTTTGTTCAGATTATATGAAAGGGATAGAAGGCCATACTGTACTTTCAGAATGGACAAATGTGATTTGAATTATTTTGAACTGGGGGATTCACTGTGAAAGGGTAGGTGCTAGCTGTTATCAGTTTCAGAAGAGATACAGATTTCAAAGCTTTAATTTATTGTATTTTTGTGTGTTGGATGTTTGAGAAAATATTTGTTAATCATAATGATTTTTTTTTTCTTTTATTTCTGAGAAATGTTGTGAGGTGAAGGGCTTGCCTGTAGTTCCAGGCTGATGATTGAGTCTTAGTGTTCTAGAACTCTTAATTTGATTAAGATCCTAGAAACTCTTTCTGGGAAACACTGATAGTAATTAAGTAGTCATGATACAGATACATTCATAGAATCTATCTGTGCTAATACTTTTGCAGCTTTTACGTTTCACTGTAGCAGAACACAATTTAAATAAAGAGATGAATAGTTAAATAGATAATGTTAGCTGTGAACAGTGGATTTTGAGCCTGAATTTAGAAAGCTGTTTGGGGTGCCTAATGTGTTCTGCTAGTGATACTTACATTTTAGTAAAACGTTACTTTGTTCTTTTTGACATCTTCTGAATTCTTTTTTTTTTTTAATTAACTGTTTATTACATACTGATGTAACACACAGGACTTGTGGATTTTTGGTTTTTAGTTGGTTGGTAATTTGAATGTCTTGGTATATGTGAAGTATCTTTTTTCCCTAATGCTCCTGATTCTAAGGCTTTTAGACTTTCCTTGTTTTAGTGTTTGGTGACCTACAGTTTTTTAGCCATATTTATAAGATACTGGACAATTTTTCATTACCTCTATTTCTCTGACTTTACTGGAGGTATGCGAAATGTACTAGTTTGAGAACTCCTTTTTGTGTGTGGGTGTTGTTACCTAGCTTTCACAGAAAAGATGCATGCATTTATTGTAGAAGAGGTAATGATTGCAATTCCCTTTATTCAACTGAAAACGGTTGTCTTTCCTTTTGGGATTATAGTCAGTTAGCAAACATCAAATGTACCTTGGACTGTTCCACAGTGGTATTAGGCTAGTCTGTTCTAACTCAGAAAGGTGAACAAGTTTCTCATAATACATGAGAGAAATGTTTGGGGTTTTTGTTTGGTGGGGTATTTTTTTGTTGGGTTTGTTTGGGGTTTAGTTTTGGTTTTGGGTGTTGTGTGTTGGGGTTTTGGAGGGGTTTTTTGGTTGGTTGGTTTTGGTTGTTGTTTTTTTTTTTTTTTGTAAAGCAGTGCAGTATCTCTTCCTATTTAAGGTACTTCATTTCCCAAGTAAGATTAATAAAGGTACCCTCATAGATACACTTTTGCAATCTGAACCTGTACTGAGATTATTTTGTTAGTATAGATAATGTATCACCAGCTCACTTCTGCTGTGGCACTGTTCTTGGCAGAGTAACGTGTTTTTCCAGTGTTACTTGCGAACAAGCTGCTCTTTGTACCCATGCTACTGCAGAAAAATACATTAGATCTGACTTGTATAAGTGTTAACTAGATGTTACATTGCTCTCGTTTATCTCAGTTAATTACAGAAAAAATGAGTGCTTTCATCTTACTAGGAGGGAGGCTTTGACTTTAATTTTGCAGTGCTTATTGTGCTGTCTTAATTCTGGGTTAGGCTGGGTATTCTTCTTGCTAGTTTGGATCTCAAATCAGCTGTGATAAGAAAGAGGCATCTCAGCTATTACATAGAATGCATAATATCCTGACCACTGTCTGTATGGGCAGGCTCTAGGTCAAACTAAATTGCTGAGCAGTGTTATCAGCTTAGAGTTTTTATCAGGTATCAGAAGAGTGAAGCCAATCAAATTTTTGCAGATTTGGCTATGCTCCATTTGATGATAATGATAGAGCTAGTAAGTCTGTAATTAGTTTTCTGTTGTAGGTACACTGGAGTTACCAGTAAGGGCTTTCAACCAGTGCACAAGTTATAACTGCATTCACAAATCCGTATTTAAAAAGAATAAACCCATATTTCAGTATCATTCAGGCATAAGAAAAAAAAATAATAGTGCAAATAGAGTAAATTATTGTCCCTTTCAGTCAGGAATCTTATAGAATATACTTGCTTGACCTTCTACCAAACTCCTGTTTCATAATTTATTTATTTTTAATATAAATTTTCATCTTCAGAAATGTTTTGGGGTTTTTTTGCCTTGCTGTGTAGTGATTATGTCCGTTTCACTTTATATGCCACTTGTGTTAACATTTTTAATTTTCTAGGTACGGAATCCGCCCTGAAAATGTGATTATATATGGCCAGAGTATAGGAACAGTGCCATCTGTGGATCTTGCTGCTAGGTATGAAAGTGCTGCTGTAATTCTTCATTCTCCACTGACCTCAGGAATGCGAGTAGCTTTTCCTGATACAAAGAAGACTTACTGCTTTGATGCATTCCCGAAGTAAGTTATAGGATTTTTTTCATTCTGCATGCATTTTTCTCTATTACAGAAGTTTTAGACTAGGGAAACAAGTAATATAGCAAATTCTCTGAAATTCCTTCCAAAGGTTTAAAAAAACTGTTGGCGATAAATCAGAGTAAATAGCAGCAATGAGGAACATTTGATTTGAAGGAGTTTACAGAACTTTGTAAATCGTCTTGGTTTTTCACGCAATTAATTATTTCAGTGGGTATCTGTTAAAGAATTGATTAGTTTTCCCATATGTAACCCCAATATCACTAATTCTAGCAAGCAGTTGTATTCCATTGAATTGTTAATCTAGGTAACTGTGAACAAAGTCTTCTGCATGTTTCTAGAAGTTGTAAAGACTGGAAAACCAAGTAGATCTTAACTGAAGAAAATTCCCGTCATGTGTTTCAGAACTAGGCCACTAGTTGGCCATTACAAACCGGTACACTTTTCTCAAAGAATTACTTTTATTTTGAACACCTGACTTTTCTTTTTTTGTTCCCCATAGCCAAACTTTTAGTGCTAAAATTCTTTCACTTCTGACAAGCACTTTTTTACTGAAACACTCTGAAGTAGTATTTTGATCAGTCCAGTAACTTTGATTTTTTTTTTTTAAGTGGACATGGTAATGAACACCACTTTTAGATGGATTGCTCTGTTATTTGATCCTAATAGTTTCCAGTAGTGTTTTCCTTTCTGTGTGGCTTTATGTGTGCTACTATAATGGCTTCCAGGGTGCTGATAAGATTTAATTTTCTAATGATTTAAACAACTTCAGAATTAAATCGTTTAAACTACAATGTGTAATTAAAAACTGAAATTAGCAGCCTGATCCTTCAAAAAGATGTAGTAAAGCTCCCTGTGTTCATAGATATAATCTTTTTTCTTACAGCATTGACAAAATTTCTAAAATAACATCTCCTGTGTTAATAATCCATGGGACTGAAGATGAAGTAATTGACTTTTCACATGGCCTAGCATTATTTGAGCGTTGCCAGAGACCAGTAGAACCGCTGTGGGTAGAAGGAGCGGGACACAATGATGTGGAACTCTATGGACAGTACCTTGAAAGATTAAAACAGTTTGTGTCACAGGAACTAGTGAACTTGTAATTTTCTTTGTATAGTTAAGTGCTTTTTCATTTCACTGCAGAACTGCACGCCTTGATAAATACATAACATAAAACCCGAAGGTTGTGTTTTCAAATCATGTTTGTTGCCTTCATTAAATATACAGGTAATGATTTGTCAACATAATTAATGAAGGTTTTAATGCCAGCATTATAAACTGGAATTACATGATCATGCAGTCAAGCTTGGCAGTTCATATTTGTGTGAGACTTTTTTTTCTTCTTAGATGTACAAAAAAAAAATCAGAGTACTGTATGAAATTTTAATTATATAATATCAAATGCTGTAAAAGTGTTGCCAAATGCTTTAGCATATCAAAAACAAGTTTATAAATATTTTTTAAACATCTCAAAATGTACTGTGACTTACTGTTGCACAGGTGTAAATTAAAAAACAGACTTTAAGCAGTTGTTCTGTAAAAATGTAATAGCCATGAAATCTGAGCAAATACTAATGTATCTAATAAGAATAGACAGTCACTGGAAATGACTCATGCCCTGTTATAGGGGGAGGGAGTCAAAATATATCTTTTTCCATACTTTTCATCTTTTGTGCTTAGTTTTGCATTAGTTGTTTTGTTCTTGTGTTGTCCCTTTCAGATTAAACAAATTTATCTACTCATCTTTTCAGCAGTCCTAATCTTGCCAAAAATAATGTCACGGGTTATCATTGTTGTAACATAAATATCATTCATGTGATTGCTACTGAGGCCACTAAGTACTTCATTGAAACCAGTAAGACTTTTAGAGCCTAGAAGGCTTTGTGGACAACATAGTTTCAAACATTGATTGCATAGAGATGCAATATTTCATTAAAAAGAACCTGGAAGATTATCCAACTTTGTAATAAAACAATTTGCAAGTTTGCAGTTGTCTGATCAGACTTACTTTTGGATGTTTAGTGTAAAAAGCTTCTTGTTTTTGAGTATTGTATGGAAATTTTACTAACTGCGCCTGGGTGGGGTGGGAGAGAGGGGAAAGAAGAGAATGTTGACATTTTTCTATTAACTCATAGTAAAATAAACTTTGCAAGTTGCCTTTCCCTTGAATGCATTTTGCTTGAATAAAACTATGAAAAATAAACTTAATTATATGTAGCCTATTTGAAAACAAAGTAATATTCCAAAAATACACACTGTGCTTCTAATTTTAAGGGCCTTATGTAGTTTAATTGTTCTGCTTGTTTTTTGTGATTGAGACTATTGTATATTTAAATGTAGCTTCAAGTATTGTGAGGATTTTTGGTTAAGTTGTGTTGATTAACAGTAAACAATATTGCACACACTTGCTGTTCTTCCTTTCCTTTTTTAAAAAGAAATAGCAACAGTTGCTTGTGATATCAAAATAATAAGCAACTCCCCATTTACACTAGGAAATCTGAGAACTAAAGCCATTGTTGGCTTCGTTGTCAGCACACTTATTTATCTGCAACTGCTGGACTGATCGCCCTCTGACCCCCATGCCTGATTTACTTCTTACTGGTGTTCAGCATACAGGTTTTCTGCTGCAGAGCTATTTAAAAATATTCCTCTGTAATGAATTCAAATTTAACTTTCTTTGAAATCATCAGTGACTTCTTGTCTTGTGCTTTTTGATTTGTTAACTGAACAGAAAGAAATTTGAATTTGTTCTAAAGCAACTGGGTTCTTGTTTGTCATCTTGATCAAGTATGCTTCAATATGTCCTAACTTCAGATTAGTATTCAGGCACAATAATAAAGATTTTCATCCTAATCCAAGATTTTGCAATTGGAAGTTTGCTTAAATAGATAGTGTAGCTCATCTTTATTACATCATACTGTATACACAGCTTGATTTAATTTTCTTACTACCCTCCAGCCACTATCTCTGATTTAGATGGAAATCATTACCATTAAGTTGGGATGAATGAAGTCTGTTTTGAGAGTCCTCTTCAAAAATTCACAAATAAAGAATGTAGAACTGCAATGATAAGTGATGTGGATTGGCTGATAGTACTGCAAATTGCAGGTAAATGATCAAGCGTCATCACAAGAACTATCTGAGTGTGCCAGGGAATATTATGGCACCCTGTAATTGAAAAGACAGAAAAGGTGGCATAGCAGTTTTACTGCTTTTGTTTCTGTGTTTTGTTGAAGTGGAACAAAAAGCCTGACTAACTGTTTTGTCTTCAGTAGATGCAGCTGTGCTGGTTTACACTGGTAAGTAAAGGTTCTGGTCTCTTTAGGACCACTTATGCATGGTTAACTATTGCAGTTTGTTCTGATTTGTATTTTACACCTATATTTTTCAAATGAGTTGTTTACTGAAGGAATTAAAATTGGTTTTAGGCATAGCCTAGCTTGTATTGAGAATCATATTATGGCAACAAACTTACAAACATAAAGCATCTCTGAGCTATTGCAGCTAGGAGGAAAACATTTGACATGGTGGTTGTCTTGTCTTTAAACCCTCATTTTGGTGAAATTGACAATGGGCTCTTGTTTTACATCATAAATACAATTGTCTCATGATAAATAAGAGTTGATTCAGCATTCATTAACAAGACAATGTCTGTATTTTAGGGAAAAGAAAAGAGCATTTTTTGAACCACATGGTCTCATTCCTTTTTTTTTTTCTTTTAAGACACAAATATTTGACAGTAAACTGTCTTTTTTTAGTTCTGGAAACTTTGGCAAATCAACTTGAAAAACAACCTAATTTATGTAAAATATGAGATTACCTTCTAGAGGTGGGGCCCTTTGGGACAGGCTTTGCAGAGTCACTTTCCCAGCTACACATTTTTAAAAAAAAAAAGTCCCCCCTCTTCACTGTCTGCTTGTGGCAGAGAAGAATTCTGCTGTATGTTCAGTTAGCTACTCTTATTGACTGATTTTGAACTTGCTTACCTTTTCAAGGTGGTGTTTGGTTTTTTTTAGTGAAAAAACATTTGCATGTTTACTTTTGAATTCTTAATTGAATGACATTTATGTCAAATAGGAGTGTAGCAGAGCTAGCTGCTTCGCACTTCTCACTGTGGAATATTCCAGGTCCCACAGATACAAATACATCACTGTACAGTAGCCATTATTAGTATTTTAAAGACCTGGTTTGAGAACCAGAGGACAAAGCATCTTAGGATGCTGATGGACAACAAGCTGACCATAAGCCAAAGCACCTTTACAGCAAAGATGACCAACAGCATCCTGGACTGCATTAGACAAAGGCTTGCCAACAGGTCAAGGGAGGTGATCCTTCCTCTCTACTCCACACTGTGAATGGAGACACACCTGGAGAGCTGGGTGTTGAGTCCAGTTTTGGGCTTTCCAGTGTGAGGAAGCTACATGTGTACTGGAGCAAGTCCAGGGCAGGGCCACAGCCATGACTGAAGGACTGGAACATCTGTCATCAAACGAGGGGCTGAGAGAGCTGGGGCTGTTCAGCATGGAGAAGGAAAATTTGAGGAAGGTTCTTAACTGCGTATGTGAATATCTGATGGAGGGAGGGAATGGAGAGAGCTAGACTTTCCCCAGTACTGCCCACTGAGAGGACAAGAGGCAATGAGCACACACTGAAAAACAGGAAATCCGATCTGAATACCAGAAAACAACTTTTTTTTTCCGTGAGGGTGATCAAACACTGGAACCAATGGGCAGTCCCATCTTTACAGATATTCAGAACCCAGCTGAGCACAGTCCTGGGGAACCTGCTGTAGCTGACCCTGCTCTAAGCACAAGAGTTGGACTAGGTGATCTCAAGGGATCTCTTTCAACCTCAGCCATGCTGTGGTTTTGTGAAGCATGACACGCAGATCGTTCAGATGGTTGACGCTATGCATGTTTGTGTGCCATCACCATACATCAGCTCAGAAGCGGAGACTGAGTTACAAGAATTATCTTCGTGTAGTGCTCCCTGCTTTTAACAGTTTATTTTTCAGCAACAGAAAGCAACAGAACAAAAAGTGCTTGAAAGAGGTCTTGTACAATTTTGAAGACGGGAACATTGCATTCACAGCTACTGTTACCCTATGTGCTTGGCAAGCAGCAGAGGAAACTGAATGGAGATGGGGTTGTTTTGCATTGTTTTAATAAAATTAGTTAATAAAGCTTGTTCTACTTCACTTGAATAGTGTTTAAAAAACAAAATCAAAAAGTTGTTTATATTCTCATTGGGGGGAAAAAAAAAAAAATTTCAGGAGCTACTAACTGTGTATCAGGCTTGCTTCCCCTCACTTAAAGATTTCAGGTAACATTAGACTCTTTCCAATCACTAAAAGTTACTGTGAAAACCCATTGAGCTTAAGTAGCTCCAGATTGAAATTTCAGCATGAAATTGCCTTAGAACTCTTTAACATATGGAACTTCTTAACCAATTTGTGTTGAGAGATTATTAATTGTAAAACAGCTATAGATTGTTTCTTTCCAACAGTTTCGCTGTAAAGAAATCCCGTTGTATGATGATAACCATAAATTCTACACTATGCCTTCCCTTTTTTTTTATTATTTCTCAGGTAAGACCTCTTGCTCTTTCTTTCTGTGAAAGGAAGTAAAATTCTAGCATAGTTCTGCTAAAATGGCAAGGAAAACACCTTAAGAAAGGGGATAGTGTAAAAGAAGTGTTCCCCAAAAACTCATTACTCTACCAGCAAGGAAGGGGCCATCCTTAAAAAAAAACAGTATCTCAGCATCAACTTTTCCCTAGAGGTATTAGTAAAGTATCTTATTCTAATAATCTATTTCAAAATAATTAGAAAATCTGAGAAGGGTTTAGTTGCCTAGAAGAGGTTTTGTGGTTGGTAAATGAGGCATCATACAAATGGTTGTAATTTTAATGTTTCCTTTTCAATTTTTTTTTTTTTTTTTTTTGCTTACAGAGAGCAAATAATTTTCTAACCTTCAGCACTGAAGAGAAGACGTAGAAGAGAGATTACTGAAGATGAGATAGGCAGTTTACCTTCCTATTATGCTAGAAGCTATGCACATCTCAAGTAGGTAGCTGTGCCCTGTCTCCTCCTAGAGCACAGGGTATATCCATATGAATGGAATCAGACTCTCGAATTGGGACATCTTTTTATTCCAAAACCACAGATGGTTTTGCCTGAAGTTTTTTTCTGGAGTCAGCTAAATAGTGGATTTACTATATTGTTCTAAAACAGACTTACAGCAAAGATCCAATGAGCTACAACAGCTTTGTAAGTCATTTGTTCAGTAACTCACCTGGTACTCTGAAGACATATAATGGCAGAGCAAGTCTTTCTCAAGCATCTTAAGCATTGCAGGAGTCCTTGGTTGGGCAAGTCATCTGCTTTTAAAGACCATACAATCTAATCTGAATATGAGCTAGCAGTGTGCCCAGGTGGCCAAGAAAGCCAATGGCATCTTGGCTTGTATTAGAAATAGTGTGACCAGCAGAAGTAGGGAGGTGATTTTCCCCCTGTACTCAGCACTGGTGAGGCCACAGCTGGAGTATTGTGTCCAGTTTTGGGCACCTCAATACAAAAGAGAGATCAAGGTGCTGGAGCGAGTGCAGAGGAGGGCAACGAAGCTGGTGAAGGGCCGGGAGAATAAATCTTATGAAGAGCGATTGAAGGAGCTGGGACTGTTTAGTTTGAGGAAGAGGAGACTGAGGGGTGACCTCATCACTCTCTATAACTACTTGAAAGGACATTGTAGAGAGGTTGGTGCTGGTCTCTTCTCACAAACAAATAGCGATAGAACAAGAGGGAATGGACTCAAGCTGCAACAGGGTAGGTTTAGACTGGACATTAGGCAGAAATTCTTCACAGTAAGAGTGATCAGACACTGGAACAGGCTGCCCAGGGAGGTGGTTGAGTCACCAGCCTTGGATGAGTTTAAGAGTCGCTTAGATGTGGTGTTGGGGGATATGGTGTAGGGAAGAACTTTGTAGAGTAGGATAGATGGTTGGACTCGACGATCCCAAGGGTTTTTTCCAACCTAGATGATTCTATGAAATACACTCTAAATGTAAAAGGGTTGTAAGCGATCCTAAGGAGAGTGAACTCAAAATCCCTGGCAGGTGTGTCAGAGCATTTTTGATTTGGAGACACATGTGGTGCATTGTGATTTTGCCCCAAATCTTGATTAAAATAAGTTTGCTAGGTCCATTTGGTAGGTGCTGCACACTATTCAGAATGGGAACAGAACTGCACTGGTCACTGGTTTTAAATGGCCTCTGAGAATGGTGCTATTTTGTTATGGAATCATAGAATCATTGAATGGTTTGTGTTGGAAGGGACCTTAAAGATCATCTAGTTCCAACCCCCCTGCCATGGGCAGGGACACCTCCACTAGACCAGGTTGCACAAAGCCCCATCCAGCCTGGTCTTGAACACCTCTAGGGATGGGGCATCCACAACTTTCCTGGGCAGCCTGTTCCCTCACAGTAAAGAATTTCTTCCTTATGTTACTGTCTATGTTTTAATTAATCAGAAGCACATTCACAAAAGATTTGGGTAATAAAATCTAAGTGCTGCCAAGAGGCATTGGGGTTTTCAGACCTTTCTGCTACCCAAGATGGCATGTAATGGTGCTAAATATAGAGTTTACTTCTTTATTTAGCATTTGGACAAGTCTTTTGTAGCATGCTGTACAGAGAAGGACAAAGTATTGTGTGGTTTATGTACCAGAATTCTGTGCTGTAGTATCATTTATAGTTACAACAGGCTCACTACCTGTCAGAGGTTTTGTGGCCAGTGAAGTGATTTAACACAGACCATGTGCTTGGAGCCAGAACAGGAGGAGAGACGAGGAACACAGTCTTGAAAAAGCATATGACACACAGGCTGTATTTTCCCACAAAGGCGAGAGGGTTATGTTGTAAGGAAAAATAGAGATTCACTTGAGATTTTAGCTCTGAAGAGCTAGAGATCTTCAGAGATGTGAGGTATTATAAGGCATGACAAAACCATGAGGACTGGCAAATCTGAGTATGCTGCCCTGGAGGTACTTCCAGAATAATGCAGTTAAGGTAAATGTTAAATCTAAGCCATTATCATTTCAGACTGTGCTGTTGCAATGCATTATTGTGCTAGATATTCACTTAGTAATGGTAAGGAGATGCATTTTGCATAAGGCGTTGCTCATGAATAACAAAATCACTTTGTATTTGCCCATGACTCTCTGATCTGTGACATTTATGCTTGCTTTCTACAGAAATTTGCTTAAACAGATTTGTTTACACGAATGTTTGGGGAACAGCTACTCTAAAAAACATATGAACAAGAGTGTGTGTTAAGAAAGCATTACGGCTTTCTGCTTATTGCTTTGTCAGTATTCAACAGCTCTTCAGGGCCGTGGTCTCTCTTTTTCTTTGTGTGGTATGTGAGGACTTGGCCACCTATGAGAATGTATGTGTTTAATAGTAATTTTGTTGTTCTTGTATTTAAACTTTATCATTTGTTCTGAATTACAATTCAGAGAACAATTGGATTTTATAAGTAACCAGGAATCACTGAGGTATAGGTATGTGTTTGTTTAAGTATTTGACTAATATTTTTAAATATACATATATACAGATATTCCATATATCACTGTGTGCACAGAAGACTCTGTTGGATATATAGCTGTTGTACAATTATGTAGTTTCATTGGAGTCAATCGTGATCATTTATGACAGCCAAGGATTTGATTCTTATTCACAGTGAATGATTTAACTGGCTGCAGTGCTTTTCTCTGCTTCCTATTTATGGCTCATAAGGGTTTTTTTCTTGTTACATAGGTGTAATTGAAGAAGCAATTTGTTTATGATGATGGGAGCTGATCCACTCCATCAGGTTCCATGAAATTTACAGACATCTGTTTCCACATTTAAGTTTTATATTATTGCAGCTTTCTGCACTATGTAGGCTTCACGTGGAGCAATGGGATATGGGTGCACAGTAAAGTTTTTACTTATACAAACACATAAATTTCTTCTATGTCAGTTTTTCTGCAGTAACCCTGTGACCTTACCCACAGTAAATGCAGGATTACTTATGCTTCTTTCCTTTAAATGTGTCACAGTTACACATGGTTCAGAACATGCAAACAGATTAGCAACTAATGCACAGAAAAAGCTTCCTTTCATTACTTACTCTGAAAGAAGTACTTTCTTTTCTCTGTCTCAAAGCCATCTCCTAAAAATTTCACTCATAAATGAGTGTCTTCCATCTCATGTTTGCAGGGTTTGGTGAACAGTTCTGCCATCATCTGACCCATTTTACCCATAGCAGATTTCACTCCATTTTAATTTGTAAAGCACATGCTCCCTCTTCTTAATCATTTTACAAGTTATTCCTGAGGAGATTCCAATTGAACACAAGAGGAAAATGTTTCACAATGAGAACAATCAGGCGCTGGAATAATCTCCCCAGGGAAGTGGTGGATTCCCCAACACTGGACACTTTTAAGATTCAGCTGGAGAGGGTGCTGGGCCATCTGGTGTTGGACTGTGCTTTTGCCAAGAAAGATTGGGCCAGATGATCCTTGAGGTCCTTTCCATCCTGGTGTCTATGAATTAAGTTGTCCAGTGCTGTGTCCTGTTTGAGAAGCAGTAATTAGAGTGCACAAAGAAACTGCATTACTGAAAATATGTGCACATGCTTTCAAATAATCTGATAAAGAGAGAAGACCCGAAGTGTATAAATAAAGAATCTAGCACTTGGTACACATTATGGATCAATACTTCTATAGACAAATTTTTATTGACTTTTGAGACCATTAGCGTAGAAAATGAAATGACAGTTTTGTTTCTGCAATAGAATCATTCAGAAAAAATATTGTCAGAAAGAAGTATGTAAAAAAAGGAAAGCATTCTCTCCAAAGCTCTTAGACTTTTTTAACACAGTTAAAGCAGTAAAACCATGTATCAGCATATATTTTGAGGACTAAATTAAATACTAATCTTTACCTTGTTCGTAAAGTTAGCTGATATGTACTGTAATACTTCGATGTGATATTTTTGACCAAAGGTGTACATATACATTGATAATTCCTGTAGTGGCCCTTTCATTTAACTCTAGGAATTTTTCTAAGGAAAAAAAATAATAATCAAGTGACTTAATACCTGCATTGGTATTTTTTGGTTTACAATTCACTGTGATAATTTCTTATGCCATGTTGAAACACCTAGGGTAATGACTTTTTGAAAATTGCAGCAGCAGAGGAAAAAATAAGTAAATAATCTCAGACTTCAAAGGCTTTTGACCACTAAGTCGCATGTTGCCAGACTTACTGTATTGATTGCTGCTGTAGCAATACTCGAGTTGAAGTAACATCATCTGGCATGTAATTGCCACCTGCGAGTACTATGTAAGTACCACCTGTGAGCATTGAGTTTGGATTGTCTTGCTCTTTAGTTACAGCTCTCAGGTGCACGCATGCTCATTTCTCACTGCAGATCCTTACCTGCTCCCATTTTTCACCCTTGCACTCTGTCTAGCTGTCCCTCTGCTTGTGTCGGTGCTTCGCAAGGCAGTACGTCCTCCCAGAAGTCTTCCAACCTGCTGCCAGAAGTGGATGAGGCTCCACTGGCTGCATGCCGTATTTTGCATTTCAGTGGCACAGGGGACCTCAGACAGGAAGGGACTTGTTGCAGCAAATGGTCAGCTATTCCTGCATTCGTAAGGGGAGGTTTGCTGCCAAGGGAAAGGGTAGCCAGAAGGCTAGAG
The DNA here is from genome assembly GCF_964106895.1 of Numenius arquata. Classification (NCBI taxonomy): domain Eukaryota; kingdom Metazoa; phylum Chordata; class Aves; order Charadriiformes; family Scolopacidae; genus Numenius; species Numenius arquata. The sequence goes on from NC_133616.1 coordinate 40,074,501, forward strand.
GAAACAGAACACTACAAAGGCATGTCTCTACTCCCAAGTATTTCTCTTCCATCTTGTGATGGGAAAAGAAAATAACAGGAAAGAGAGGATGTGGAAAATAAAAAGTCCCACAGGGGGAAAGAAAAAAGGTTAAGTTTAGGGGGGGAGAGGGGGACGGGAAGGAAATAGGCAATGGGAAGGTCCAAAGATGGGTCTGCAAATCAGATAAAACAGGCTTGTGGTTAGGTAGAGGAGGGCAAAAGAAGTCGAATGAGACAGAAAAAGGGGAGATGCTGGGAGTATGGATAGATTATGCAAGAACTAGGCAAAATGAGAAAAAGGAAAAATAAGAAGACAAATACAAAAGGAGCTAGGAGCTTCTGGCTTTATAAAATAAAACATTTTTGAAAGAAAAATGCAAATAATCCAAATGGGAGTGGAGAAATTAATAGATGGAGAAGTGCCAAATATAATGAAAAACAGAGGGGAAGAAGGAAATTGGAAAAACAAAAGGAAGCAGAAAGGAGAGGAGGGAGGGAAACACCCTAAAATTTACTTCTTTTTTCCAATTCTTTTATTGAGTTGTATATTCTTCAGGAATCAGTTTATTCTAATAAAAGAATTTAAGTGCATGTGACAATGGCACATCCTCTACTCTTTTTCATTGATGCCATTACTGTACGAGGGCTATGCCAATGGTCTCCAAATGTTTTTTATCATGCATCTCTATCAGTAAAACATTTTTCAGCATGCACCACTAATAGATGTTTGTTTATTTATTTGTAAATTATATACATGTACTATTGTACTAATACATTATGTACATTATAATACATATACAAAAATTGAAAATAAAAAAGGATGAGGTAAAGATGAAAAAAAATACTATTTTTAAAAGATTTTTATTTTATTTATTAATGGTAAAAAACATATATCCCTGCACCCCAGAGGATTGTCTTGTGCACACCCTGGGGTGTGCTCACTCTCCCCCCCACTTTGGAGACCACTGCACTAGACCCTAATGCAATGTCTAAAGCTTCATGATGAGCTCTCTCCAAAGCTGCTGCTGACATTTCTGATGGCCTTGGTGATATCACAAGGTGCAAAGTTGTCTCAGCTCTTTGTGGCAGTGAAATGTAAGTGTTTCCAGTACTGCACAGGAACAGATCCTGATATAGCTAGTTAGGACAGTCAAAACCAAATATATCATCATTCAGTCTGACTACACTTCAATTTTCTAGGTTCTTGTCATCTTGTTTTTACCAGCTACAAGGACAAAAATTACAGTTTTCAAAAAATATGCACATCTTAATGAAGGCAGTGGCCATGACTTTGGAAGTTTTTAGTCCTGCTACAACCAAACTAAACCTAAAAGTGTTTACTAAAGACATTGAGAATTCCATTCTATTTAAAGTCTTTCACATTTTTCTAAGATTCTTTGCAAAATAGGAAAAGTAAATTAAACTGAGTTGTGCAAGTCCTTTGAATTAGACCTGCAATCATGCCATCATTTGCACAAGTAAGATTAGACGAACTGCTTCAGGGATAACTTTATTTACATGTGTTGAGTCTTAATTTTTGAATGTATTTAATGTAGCACATTAGCGTGATATTCAAAACTTCAGTAGTAAATCATACTGGGCTTTCTTGAGAAAGATAAGTCTGCAAACACCTGCCTTCATTTTGTCATCTTACCATGTACTTTCCTGTGGAAATTCATGTAACAAAGGTTATGGGAAGGTAACAGCTGTAAGAAGGTAAATATAGATTTCTATTTAAAGAATATTTCTTTAGTCTGTTTAGCAACATTTACATTTAATATTTATAAAATTCTTCTTTATATGCCTACAAGCAGCAATTTTAAGCAGTAACAAAAGGCAAATGTTGACAGTGAAACAAAAGCATGCTAAAACAATTGGATTATTGAAAGGTATTTTTAGATTAGATTACAATTTAAAGCTTTCTAATTTTCTTTATGCCCTCTGCTGACATACGCCTGAATTACCAAATGTTAATACACTTAACATGCTAGGCTGAAGAACCTTTGTTACAGGCAGGTTAGCTGATACAGTCTTCAGTTCAACGGAAAGGCTCTGGGTTTGAGTGTTGTAGGAATGTAGGAGTTTATGCCAGCATGAAAACTGGCAAATTATATTATCTTCTTTGGCTGAATTTATACTTAACGTTTCAAATATGTACGTGCAGTTTAGTGGTTTTTTCTGACTTCCTTATCATTTTACATGTTTTCTTGAAAGAGTCCATCAATGGTATTGACTATCCTTCTTAGAGACTTAAGGACCAGAATGGGTAGATCCCAAAAAGATGTGTTTAATCTTCCTGGGCTTGACCTTTCTGCTGAGGCTATCAAATAAAACAGTAATTGTTACAAAACAGACATCGGTTTGTATAGAATTGTACTGAGAAGATTGCTTGTCTTCAGTATGCTTCCCCACAGTGGCATCAGGCAATTCCTCTGCGCTTTGTTTTTAACTCAGTTTATAAACACAAATCCATCATTCTTTTCATCTGCTGGAGTACTGGTTGAAGTTGACTCAAAGATAAAGGGTCTGTATCCTGTTAGCTGTCTGCTACCCTTTAAGTAGTATTTAATGACTGTACTGTTTGTGAGACAATACTGGCAGAATGATAGGAAGACAATACCGCATTCTGAAATAGAAATGATATTATCAATGAGATAATTTAAAAAAAAAAAAATTCCTATAGAGCTGTGTGGAGATAGTGTGTCTGGAATTTAGTTCCAAACAGAATGCATTCTGTGAAGTTTTATAAGAGATCTGTTTCCCTGAGGATGTTTGTGAGTCCTTTCAACAAGGAAGAACCAGTGAACTCAAGCCCAGCCCAATCCGGTATATTAAAAACATATGTTTAACCACAAAAAATACTGAGATTATCCCTGTGTTTAACCCAAGCCTCATCCTTTTAATTTACCTCCCCTGTTTTGAACCTGTAAAGGACAAATGTTATATTGCCCAGCTTCGGCTTCAAAACAGAAGCTAAAAATACTTCATTTTTAAAAGAAAGCTTAGATTCTGATGGAGCCACAGCATTCTAGAAAGACTGGAGAGTCTAGAGACAGTAAGACAACATTTAATTAACCTTGAAGCTAATGAAAAAGGCATAGGAGCTGACAACACCAAAGATGCTTGAGTTTGCACTTTTCCTTATGTGTTGCTACTTGCAGGACCAATTCTGAGATTATGCATGCTGGACCTTCGAGGGGTCAAGGAGAGGTGCTCGAGGTCGTAACTGATGGGTACCTTGGGGTACGTGACAGGGAGGATCACAGCTTTGGCCTCTGTAATTCCATGACTTCTCTGAGTTTAGGCCATTAGTAATCCAGAGGACATTTCGGTGCTGCAACTGGAAGATTAAATATGTTGCTAAATCAACCAGACATCAAATGTAGTGTTCTCATGCTTTAGATTTGCCCAGTCTATAGTAAGATGAAGATTTTCCATTGCTAGCATTATTTGAATGTTTAGAAAAGCCATAAGCCACAAGGAACTTCATCCTAACCTTTTGTTCCTTCCAGTTCCTGTGCAAAGTCTAGGAGTCATCATCTTTTCCAGGGCTGCCTTATTCCTTAGCAATGTTCAAGTCCAAGGGTTTGTTTCCATTTTTGTTTAATGGCCTTTACCTGACAGTTCTGTTCTGATCTTAAATACTCCTCTAACTTAAGTTCTAGCTCAAGAGTAGTCCAAAGAAAGGAACAGGCCTGTGAAGTTTCAGGTGTCATCAACTGCATATGAAAAAGTCAGCATTTTATTGACAAGTAAGAAAGAGAAATCTGGTAACTGTATGCCTTCCTCATTTAGGAATCATTTGAAAATTTGGCTAGTGAAAGGGTCATTGTGTATACCAGGATGGCAGTGAAATTCTGTTAAAGGGAAGAAGAAACCTCATATTCCAGGCAAGCGATTCCAGATAGCCAGTATCTGTTCCACTCCAGATTTCTATTGGAATATAGTACTAACCAAGAATGATAGGGAATTATCAGCGATACTAACTTTGTTTGTTTATTGTTTGGGTTTTTTTGTTTGTTTGTTTGTTTTTCCCAACCAGGGGTATAGTAATTACTAATATTTCCCTTTAAAATGTGATTACTGAGCTTCAGGATTAGCACCCATGAGACATATGGGAGCCATTCACATCTCATGCCTTTTGTTGTACCAGTCAGCAATCTCTGTGATTAAGTTGATATGCAGCCCGTATTTTGAAACTTAATTGTAGAGATGCGGGTTTTCCAAGGCAGGTATTAAGACTGCCTGAATATATTTGTATAGTATCTCACAAGAAACTTAAAGATACTCAATTTTAGATACATCAGATAAAATACAATCCCTTTCTGGGGAGATGAGAGAGGAGTGGTAAACCAAAGCTTAAACTCTGGAGACCAAATATAGCCATACATTTCAAAAAAAAAGAGGTAATTACTAGCAAATAATCTTATAGACTTGTATCTAGCAACATGTGAGTATTTGCAATACAGTATAGATGGATCAGATAGTACTGCCTCAAATTTAATATTTGTGAGAAGAGAAAATAACAGTATAGAAACAACAGTAAGAAATACTGTTATAGTAAGAAATAACAGTATGCAAACACATTTGTGTACATTTTCTCATTTTAATTCATTATCTCTACATCAACATTTTGCACAAACATTTGCACAACATTTTTCAAAGTGAAAGTGATTTCTATACTGTCTTTCAGACACTTTATGATTTATTGTCACATTTCTCTGATTCTGAAAAAGTGTTTTCTTTCCCTGGTTACTTGTGACAGACGACACAAATTGTGAAGCTGACTAGAGGTAAGCTGTTACCAAGAATCCAAAATAAACAGGGAGAAGCCTTTTAAAAATTCTTTCAACTAAAATGGCATGTCACAAAGGTGAAGCTACTGTATAATTGCAGCAGGTTGACCCTAGCTGGCCGCCAGATGCCCACCCAGCCACTCTGTCCCTCCCCCTCCTTAACAGGACAAGGGGAGAAAATAGGTCGAGATAAGGACAGGGAGAGACCACTCAGCAATTACCGCCGTGGGCAAAACACACTCAGCTTGGGGAAATGTCCTGGTTTGAGCAACACAGGACTAATGTTTCTTTTAATGCTTGGGAAAACTACACTTTTAGAAGACTCTAGTCTCTGAATTTGTGAAAACATTCACTTTATAGCCATCTATACTGTGTGGGATTCAAGGTCTCACGGTTTTGAGTCTTGCCAGGTGCAGGGATGGGGAGGAGCGAGGCTGGCCTGGGAAATAACCCAGGCTGGCCAACAGGGTTATTTCCATACCATGAACGTCACATTCAATATAAATTAGAAAGTTTGCTGAGAAGTTCTCTCTCTTCCTTGATGGTGGCAGTCCAGAGAACTTCTTGCCCCAGTGCCGGACCCCTGAGCCCTTCCCTTCCTCCCAAAGCTGTAGCGCTTGCAGCGTCCGATATATATCCATTTGCTGTCCACTGCTGGGAGTGCACAGCTTCCCACTGATAGAATTGGCTGAGTACAATCCTTGTATATTTTATGTTGGTGTCAGGATCAATATTTGTTCTTCAGTGTTATTAATGTTAATTATCCAGACTTCCTCTATTAAATCTGTTTATATTTCAACCCTCAGGTTTCCTTGTTTATTCCCAATTCCCGTTCCCAGGTGGGGAGGGGTCATCATGTGAATAATAGAGTAATTGTCTAAATGAAAATAAATTGTTGTGAGTTTCTCAAACCATAACAGGAATTTAATTTAATTTAGTACCAATCAAATTAGAGTAGGATAATGAGAAATAAAACCAAATCTTAAGCAACTTCCCCTCACCTCTCCCTTCTTCCCAGGCTCACCTCTTTTCTCTACCTCCTCCCCCCAGTCAACACAGAGGGATGGGGAATGGATGTTGTGGTCTGCTCATCACACATTGTCTCTGTCACTCCTTCCTCCTCAGGGGGAGGACTCCTCACACTCTACCGCCGCTCCAGCATGCAGTCACTCCCACAGGAGACAGTCCTGCATGAATTTCTCCAATGTGAGTCCTTCCCACAGATTGCAGTTCTTCACAAGTTGCTCCAGCGTGGGTGCCTTCCACTGGGTGCAGCCCTTCAGGAACAGACTGCTCCAGCGTGGGTCCACCATGGCACCACAAGTTCTGCCAGAAAATCTGCTCCAGCAGGGGCTTCTCTCTCCACGGGTACACAGGTCCCGCCAGGAGCCTGCTCCACCACAGGCTCTCCACGGGATCACAGCTTCCTTCAGGAAACATCCACTTGCTCCAGCATGGGGTCGTTCACAGGCTGCAGGTGGATATCTGCTCCAGTGTGGACCTCCATGAGCTGCAGGGGCACACCCTGCCTCACTGTGGTCTTCACCACAATCTGCAGGAGAATCTCTGCTCCAGTGCCTGGAACACCTCCTCCCTCTCCTTCTCCACTGACCTTGGTGTCTGCAGAGTTGTTTCTCTCACATATTCTCACTCATCTTCCCCAGGTGCTGTTGTACAGCAGTTTTTTCCCCTTCTTAAATACATTATGACAGGGGCGCTACCACCATCACTAATGGGCTCAGCTTCAGCCAGTGGTGGGTCTGCCTTGGAGCCAGCTGGAGTTGGCTCTACTGGACACCAGGGAAGCTTCTGGTGGGTTTTTACTGAAGCCACCCCTGTAGTCATCCTCCTCCCGAAACATTGCCATGCAAACCTGATACAATAATTTACATGTAGGATTTTGGTTTTATCTCCTGAAAGGTGTACGGAGTTGAAACAGTAATATCAAAAGTGTTAGACATTAGATAATTGAAATTAATTAAAATAACAAATGCCCTGATAACCTCTATGACTGTGTAATAAACAATCCTTTGTGTATAGCAAGGGATTTGACCTAAAAGCATCCATAGCTTTGGGAAACAATAGTATCCCTCTCTTTGCCTTTTCAGTTAGCAGGACTGTGAATATCTAACGAGTTATGTTTCAATTGCTGAGTTCCAAGTAGAGGACACAAATTTTCCCAGTCTCAGACAGCTTCTTGTTCTGACTAGCCCTGCTCAAGAACACATCCTTTTCTGAAAATATAAGTAGCTCTCATCATACGTGTTTAAGTTGGTTTACCAAGTTCAACTCTTGACTCCTTTCTTCCTAATTTTGTAGGATCAGAGCATAAGTCTGATTCACATACAGGTGGAGATTTAGTCCAAAGCTCATCCCTGCAGCAGAGGCCAATGAGAAGCTGCTGCATTGCTTAGGCCTCGCCTGAGTTTTAGTTTGAACCCATGGAAAGGTCTAATCATTATATTAGCTCAGCACCATTGGTGGTTCCTTATGCTTGTAAACAATGTAAATATATGGTATGAAATGCCACTCTTAGTGGAAAACATTGGCCAAACAAGTCTTGTAGACAGGCTGTGTGATACATAAAGCCTGCACGACCTTTTCTGTTCAATGTCTGTTCCTGTGCCATCATTACCTGTGATTATCTAAAGGCTTGGTTGTGTGCAATTTTTTGTAGACCCCCAACTGTAGCATTGTTTTTCCCAGGACTTGGCTCAAATTACAGCAAAGTTTTTCTTTCATCTCCGTAAAGTCTGTGTTCTGTCTAATTCAGACATGGTGAAAATTGCTTTGACAGATATTATGCTATTTGTATGCTCAGCTTTAAGTTTCAGCTGAGAAATCATTGTCTAAAAAATCTTTGCTGACTGAGTTTTGGATGCATTATGCAAAAATATGAAGTATGTTCCCAGCTGTAGCCCCCTTTTTTTTTAATTGGTTGGGTTTTTTGTTGGTTTGTGGTTTGTTTTATTTTTATCTCTTGCTCCATGCAGCTTGGTCCATGGAATTTTGTGGAGGTAGGACTTAACTATAAAATGTTGGTGTCAGTCCAACATGTACATCTGGCTTGCTTAGTAAATGTGTTTCCACTGCAATAAAATAAGCAATAGGGGAAGGGAGTGGAACCAAAAAGCAAGAGAGAAACAATAGGTTGGTAGCAAGAGAACTTGAAGGAAAATTAAGGGGTCAGAAGAAAAGAATTTTCCTAATCTAGGAAATCTCCCTAATCTAGGGATTTCCTAATCCCTATTTATTCTTAAGTGTATAAAGAATGGCAAGCTTGCACTGAGAACACTGTCTTGCCTTGAGAATGTTATATACTTTATTAGGTATTTTTCCTGGGTTTTTTTTCCCTCATTTTTATCTAAAATTAAATGACAGTGTTTGAGGAGACAACAGGGAAGTGATGTTCTACTTTCTTAAAAGAGCTGTTGTATTGCAAAGGTTATAATTTTTGCATTGTTCCTATTTTGTAACTGACACAGAATAGGATTATACAATTAATCTGAAGGGCAGTTCTTTGTTAAAAACTTACTGATCTGATCATGGTAGCATATGGTACTTAGAAGGTGTTGGGAAATCTTAAGTAAAGTTTATGTACACAATTACAGGCTATTCTAAACAGCTACTGTTCAGAAATAAGGTCTTAGCATTACAATGAACACTACTAAGCAAACACCAGCTCAATATTCGGTGGAAGCCAACAGAGCAAGAAGGCTTTAGAGATGTATACGGGGAGAGAAGAGAATAAAAAGAGAGCAGATTTTTTACCCCAACGTTCCCATATTCTGAAACCTACTACAATTCTGATTCTGTCATCTTTATAAAAAGGTGCAGCAAAATCAGCGAAAGAACAATAAAGATGGCAAGATACGGAACAGCTTCCATGTAAAGGACAAAGAAATATTTAACATGTTTAGGTTGGAAAAGAGATAAGTATGGGAGAATGTGATGGAGTGGCATGGAGAAGATGAATAAGGAATCACTGTATCTTTCAACATAAGAACTAGGGGTATCATATGAAATGAGTAAGCAGAAACTCCAAACCCAACAGAAAGAGGTATTTCATCTTACAAGAAGCGGTTATGCTCAGAACTCCTTGTAACAGGATGTCACGGATGCTAGGAACTTACGTGAGTTCAGAAAGCAACAGATTATTTTGACAGAAGCTGTCAAAAGAAGCTGGTAAAAAGAAGTATATCAACAGTGACACAGCCAATCTTTGGAAGATGGGGAAGTAGTCCACCAAGTGTTAACTTTTTTTATACTCTTGTCATCTGTTGTCATCAGCTACTGTTGGAAACAGACTACTTTACTAGATGAACCTCTACTCTGGTATAGGGAGTCCCATTTTAACATCACTGTATGATTTTTTAAATAAACGAATCTGCAAAGCCAGTAACGGTGATTGCACTTTCACCTCAAGCTCTTGTTTCAGGAGCTGACTTTGAAAAAGTGGCATGATTTTCAGAATTATTGAATATCTCAACCTGAACTTCCAATTGTTTAAGGTGATACGTGTTCTGCAGAACTGCAAATGCACCTCTGAGAATCAAAGGATTCATGTCTGGTGGGCAAACAACTACTTCTTGTTTTTACATTTGGCTGTCATTTATATGAGACACTTCAATTCCTGTTTTTTGTAAAAAACAAAAGGTCAGGATGATATCCTATGCAGGGAACCCAACAGATAACTTTTCCTGTAACAGTGATTAGCTTTTGTATTTGTTCTTTCCCAAAAGGAAAAACGTTCAGTCAGCCATTTAGTGACACACTGTGTTGACAGATAAACTGAAAATGTACTGGAAACAAACCCCTTCAGTTTTACATACGCATATGATTGCTTTGGTAACAAGGTAAGCAACATAACGTCCTTATTCTACAATATTACTTAAAAATGTGTCAAACATTTTCACTGCATTTTAGACCAATTTTTATAAAAGAGTATAATTTTGAGGACTGGTCTGAATGTGTAACAGAGTTGAGAGCCCAAAGCGTTGTACAAAGATTTGCATTAGCAAATCATCTTGTGCAAGAAATGTGTCTTTCAGTGTTTGATGGAAAGTTCTGTTTCAAATTTGGATTTAAAGGATTTAATTCATGGAAATGAATGTTGCTGTGGAGTACTAAGGTTGCAATTTACCTATTACATTTTCAAAGACAAAAAAAGTATTCTTACCTGCGTATGGTTCTTCTTGGAGGGAGTGAGCTACCAGCAAATACAGGTTTTCAGCACTTTTCACGTCTGTTTTTGGCAACAATGTAGAAGCATTATAGCTTTGTTCTTTTTCCAGTGGTATTTATTAATGCTTTTTAATTATGTGATATTCCTGAGCATTTCTACTTGTGAAAGTATTTATATTGTCTCTTCAATCAGATATGTAATAAATAAACATAAGAGCAAAGCACTTAAAATGCACTTCTACAGAAGTCAGACTCTCCTTCATTCTCTAAGATTAAAGGAACAAAATTTTGTCATGTGTCTGGTTTACTTGTATATATCTTCTAATGTGAATGCAGGCCAGTGGTTTAAGCTCTGCTCTTCTTGCAAATTTCACAGAGACTTAACCAAAATCATTCTCTGTTAAGGCAAAAATAAAGAGCAAAAAATTCAGGACATAAATTTATTGCATAAAGATATTATGTACATAATTCTAAAGCGATTACACCAATCACATGAGATGAAACACAAATGATTGTCAATATTCCAAATAGTCTCAACTAAAGTCTGGCAAGCAATTTGTAGGAAATTATGTATTCAACAATCTTTAGTCTGCCTTATGGATTATGGAATGTCTCATAATCTGCTGTATATCAAAAAAATTCTGACAGATGTGTAAAGGTCTGTAGACTGTGGTTTTTGACTTATGAGCACAGCACTCCAAACTCAACTCTCATGGGATTGACTAGCCTAACAGTTTATGTGCTTACATATTGTTTATGTTTCTTGACCAAACAAACAAATAGAACTAATAGTCCTTATGGTTTTGTTTCTGGTAACTCATTTAGCAAGCAGTTTACATCAATATTTCGCTTAAATGCAAGGCAAATTTACTATTACAGTTTGCTAGTAAAAATGGCATAAATGTCAACCCAATTCACATTAAAATAAATGTTGAAGTGACTTGGAAGGTGGACACCTTTCAAGGGAAGCCTTCCCAAAGAAAAAGTGTTTAAATGCAGAAGACAATCACATTTGTAATATCATTGAATCGAAATGTAAACACGATGAGAAAATACTGTCTGTGTTTCTGAATGTGAGTGGATGAATTGGTTTGGTTAGGGAATTGTGACTTTTCTTCAGATGATATTAAAAAATAGCTCAATATTCATTGCATTTTGTCTTTCATCAAACTGCATTTTAGGAGAAATATAAAAGGCATAATACAATTTCCTTGTACCCATATTTGTGTTGTGTTTTTTTTCTTTTTCTTTTTTTTTTTTGTTCCTTTGTCTCAATTATCTTCTCCTCTTCATGTTTTCCATATATGCATATCTGGTTCCTCGCAGTTACCCCATTCGCTTTTGCTCTTTGTATTTATTTTCAACTATTCTTTTTAAAAATGAATTTATGAATCCTCTTTCCAACCTTCAGTGCAACCTGTACTCCCTTCAGTAACAGGAATATTGAAATTATTTTGCTGTTTCACTGTCAATGTCTGGTTACAGAGGAGAAAATCTAAAAGACACTAAAATTTTATCAGGTCTTGTTGTCGGGCTTCAATGGTTTCTCATATTACCCAGAATTTTGAAATTCAGACATGTTTTTCCACTGTAAAATTTTTAGTAACAGCCAAAGTGAGGAAGAAGAATGAAAGGTAGGATCTAGGCAGAACTCATTAATGGGTCATTAGGGGAAGCTTTAGAGAAGTTGGTGAAATCCTTGAAACATCCAAAGCAGATACTGCTGTCTTGAGGCCACGTGTCTCCTGCCAGCATCACTATTGTGGGGGAGAGTCATTGGCAGTGATTTAAAAGATTTTTTGTGTAAGATACATAAGGACTGAACCCAGACTTCTGAACTCCTGACTGAATGCATTTGCCACATAACACAGGTTTTTTGTTGTTTGCTTTTAATGTTATTAATTTCAGTAACAATAAATGAATTCTCTGATAACTTTCCTCACACTTTTTCATAGACCTGCAAAAGAGCAAATGAGTTATATATGGGTCTGGTTTGATACGCATAAAGAAAAAGGCATGTTCCTTCAATGGGCAAGGGAAGACAGTACACTAAAACTGTTCCCTACTAAAACCCAGTTACAAAATATCTTTATGTTCCATCAGTATGCATTTTAAACTCTTGCTTTCTCCTTTAAACTGTTATATTTTGTTAACTGCTGTTACCTTTGGTTGAAGCACAGTATGTCAAAGTAGGAACAGGCTTTTACCAAGAGCAAACCTCTGCTCAGCCTAGGCAGCCTTTGTATTGTTTCAGGAATTTAGCTTTTTTTTTTGCCACCCGATGTGCTAGAATCCAGAGAGGTAATTAAAAATACACGTGTTTAGTATGGTAATTTAAAACACAGCTACTATATGGAAAAGGCATTACCACAGAGTACCTGGGCCGTATGCCAGAAAGGCTTAAATAAGGAAAGATATATGTATGTTTGCTCTCTTATCTCAGTAGACCAACAGCAAGATTTGCTAAGTCACAAAGATCTGGATGGGAATTCAGAGAATAGGACATAATTTTAACTAGTAACTGTATTTACTTACTGCTGTCCCGCCCGTCTCCCAGTACCTCTTTTTGTTCAGAAAGACAAAAGTTGGCTTCCTTCTCCCTTATTTTGAAATCATCAGACCATAGTGACTGCATCAATGACCTCTTTCAAGACTATCTTTTGCTATTTTTAAGCTTTGGGTGGTACACTTGGCCGAGGTTTTGTCTGCTTAAACCCAAAGAAGTATGACGAAAGAAGTCATATGAGGTGGAGATGTAATGTTTTAGTGTCCCATTTGGGTTCGATACAGAGATTTCAAACACTCAGGTAATCTTAAAGTCCAATCTTTTGCATACTTACAGGGTTTAGGGATTGTTTTATTCAAATGTATCCATCACTTTAAAATATTATAGCTGTTGGGTGATAATTCCATTCTAGAGATTTAGTGTTTTTACAGCTGACAGATATTTGTGATTTGGTTAAGACTGACTAGTATGTGTTGCGTGTGTTGTCTAAAATACACACACATACACGCACACGCATATACATACATATACAATACATTTAGCTTCAGACTACTTAAAGTATGTAAGTGTCTCTCCTTTATGCCCCTGTATAGTAGTACTAGCAATCATCTACCCAGCTGTCAGTGACACGAGCTTTTTGCAGGCTTATGAGAGGGAATGCTGATCAGCAGCCTGTGTTTCTTCATCCTGTACATAGGTATATAAAAAGTAAATACTTTCTGTTACTGGACTCCCATCTTTCCAGTGGATAAGTAGTACTTTGTGTTAATAAAAAAAAAAAAAAAAAAAAAAAAGTGTTTGAAGAATAACACATTTGAAGAGGTTAGTTCTATTATTTAATGAGAACAGAAAACATATCTATCTGGCAAAATCACCTTTTCAAATATTTTTTTGTGGAAGTACTGAATTACGTAGAAATAATTTCTTAAAGGAGAGGAAAGACTTAACCCTAAATAATTTATGGAACACAGGGATTTCCACAAGTTAAATTGCCTGAACATTTTCTTACAATTGGCATTCCTGAGGAATAATTCAGCATCATTTTGTATACAGGGTTATATGAGGAAGGATAATTTGAAGAGTGTTTTGATACGAAAAAAAAACTTTCAGAAGGTCAGACGTACTAAAAACAGCGCATGCAGTAAAAGCAGTACACCTACTACTTATTTGCTGCAGTTTCAGTGTACATGAATACAATTTACCCATCCAAATAGACAACTGAATTAATAATTGGACACATGCGTTTCATGGACAAATATAATATTACATGTGTAAAATGGGTGTCAGGTGCCATAATGATTTTTTTTTTTTTAAAAAAATGGGCATTTTTTTTGAGCTGATATAGTTGAATTTCACATTTAACAAAGATAAACTATCTTCCATTTGATTTCAGTCGAAGTCATTGGCATATGTAAATATACAGTTTGCATGTGCATTTGTTGAAATGAAGCAAAGATTTACAATCACACGTGTTAGAACGACTGTGCTCCTGGGCATTCAAAAAAAAAATTAAGCTAAACTAGAAGGAATAAAAACATGAGACATGATTAAAGTGAAGATGAAAATGCCTTATTTATACACCTAAAGGCTTCCTTCACTGTGATGTAGTGAGAAGGGCAAGTTAGGAACTGTCCCAACCCCTTTTGTGTTGGGACACGATCTCTGCCTCGAGTGAAGTATTACTCTAAATCTCAGTCCTGAAAGCTATGGCCTGAAGCTCAAGCTGTGCAGTGGAGCTGCAGTCACGGTCACCGCTTGAGTTAATGCAGCTGCTCATTCCATCACAGTCCCTGCGTCCAGCATCTGCTATATTGTGGTGCAGTGGTTTGCAGTTGTACCACCCTGAATGCTGCAGTCCTAGTGACATACTGCAAGCAAATGATCCTAGTATAATCTTGTAAGATTTCAGACTAATTTAGGTTGATTTGCAGTTTAATATTTAGTCACTAGATGTCTCCATATGCTGTAAGCAAACCCGGGCTATGCTTGCTGATAAACAAAGAAGAAATCACTAGAACTAAAGTTACGTGGAGCAGCGTTTACAGGAATATAAATGAATTATCACTTCATTTCCTGCTGTCTGGAATTTTCCCAGGGAAATAATTATGTTGGAAAATGCTGGCTGTATTTCCCGAACCATTTCATTGAAAGTCCCTCGAATCTGATCAGGGTGCCTTTTTTTTTTTCTCTTTTTCTCTTTTTTTTTTTTTTTTTTTTTTTCATTTGTAATGAGTTTGGCCCAACCTCGGTGCTCTGGAAACGGTGGGAGGTCCCAAACTTAAGAGAAGCCCGTTGTCAGATCTATATCAAAGCTGACAGCCTGGGAGGCTGAGGTGCCCTGGAGCTCTTTGCTGGGTCCCCAGCAAAGGTAAGTCCTGGAGCTTCACAGTACCTATGAGTTTCTAAATCAGAGTTTCTAAATCAGTTTGATGTTCTTTGCTGTAGAACAGCTGTTCCTTGAAATTCAGAACATTTTTGGGGTTAGTTTGATTTTACTCCAGATCAGACTTAAAAAAAATGAATTCCCAGAAAGCGGAATCAGATTTTCCAGCCAGCTCTTTCCACAGGTCAGAGACTTTCCCGGGCTACGACTCTTGTAAGTAACTTCATTCTCTATTTCCTTTCAGCCCAGTGAGACTACAGGTAATGATACCCGCCTCGTACCTCCCTGCTTTTTACCAGCCTTGCCTCCCATCTGCTCCGCGGGTCCCTGCCTGCTGCCCTCACGGAGACAGCACGTTGTGTGCCCCCCCTCGCTGCCTCCCTGCTCCTTTACCCGCTCTCCCACAATGGGAACCTTTTACACCTCCTCCGGCAGCGCCTCTGCGCTTATATCGTGGAAGTACTTTTATATATATATATATATATACGCATACAGACGTTTGTTGGGTTTTTTTGGTGGTTTTTGATTTGGGTTTTTTTTGTGGGGTTTTTTTTTTTGTTTGTTTGTTTGTTTCCACCGGACATAGGCATCTAACGCTGTGTCTGGTCTTTTAGCTGTAATTTAGCTTTTTTCCACGCCGCCCGGAGGACGGCTGCCCGGGGGGGGGCAAAGTTCCCGCCACCCCAGCGCCGGGTGCTGCAGGAGCCGGGGGGCTGCTGCAGTCCCGCCGGGCCGGGGGTGGCCGAGGATAGCCAGCCGGGGGTGGCCGGGTCGGCGACGGTCGGGTCGAGTGCGGCCGGTGGTCGCCGGGCCGAGCGGGCAGCCCGGCGCCAGGCGGAGCGCGTTGCGGGGCGGGCGGTCCCGGGCCGGCCCCGCTCCTCCCTCGGCGGGGAGGCGGGGGCGGCGGGAGGCGGGACCGCGGCGGCGGGGGCGCAGCCGCCTCCTTTCGGGGCCGGGGATCGTCGCCCCGGGGGAGGCGGGGAGGGGGGGTGTTGGGGCTGCGGCCGCTGCCAATTGCGTAAAGGCGGCAGCCGGGGCGGGGAGCGGCGGGAGGTGGCGAGCAGCCGGGCGGCCTCCCGCCGTGTCCGGGGCGGGGAGCGCCATGCCGCCGCCCTGAGCGCGCCGCCGCGCCGGGCCCAGGTGAGCGCGCGCCCGGCCGGGTCCCGGGGGTCGGGGAAGGGCGGCGGGGGCCGAGGAGCGGTGAGGCGGGACGGGACGGGCTGCCGGCGCGGTCGAGCCGCCCGGGAGAGCGGGCCGGCCTGCCGCGGCTGCCCGGCCGGCCGCGGCGGCACCGGCCTCTTTTGTTCCCGGGGCCGGCGGGAGGGGAGAGAAAGAGGGAGGGGAGGGGAGAGGAGGGAGCGGGGGTGGCGGGGCGGGGAGGGCTGGGCCGGGCCGGGCTGGCGGCGGGCGCAGCCGCGGATGCCGGGAGGAGCCGCCGGCTCCGGCCGGGGCCGTGCGGACGCGTCCCGGTGGCGGAGGCGGCGTGTGGCCCCGGCCGCGGCCCGGGCTGGCCGGCAGGTGTGGGCTCCGCGCCCGGCCGGGGGGCTGGTGGCAGGTGCGGCGAAGTGGGGAAAAAGCGGGGGGGATTGGCGGGGTTTCCTTGCTTGTGTAGGCGCTCCTGATCCCGTGCTGCCGGAACGGGGCTGGGATGCAAGGCTGGGCTCGGGCGGTTTCCGCGGCAGTGGCTCCGCTGGGACCTGTCCCGATCGACATCCCCCAGCGCCCTGACCTGTGGCGAGTTGCCTCTCCCGTGCCCGGTAGCCAGCAGCCTGCTCCCGCTTGCCCAGAGGCTTGGAAAAGACGGAGTGGGTGTCGTATACCTCAGCCCTCCTAATCAAAGAGGGTGTGCGGTGATGAATGCTCGGCCTTTGTGCTACATCGCAGCTTCCCTGAGGGGTATGAGCTGAAGGTGCTATCCCAGTTCATACTGTAAACGTCAGTGACACGGATTCTTTAAAAGGGAAGAGATTTTATATTCCTGAATAGCTATAAAAATGAAATAGTGCCTGGGGCTGGACAAAGACAATACAATAAGGAAGATAAAGCAATACTTCACATTTTTGGGTGGCATCAGTCAAGTTTTGATGAATCACAGAAAAAGATTTGTAGCAGTTTATCTATATTACTGCTGTGAAATGGCCCATGGGTAGCAGTAGGGAGGAGGGGTGGTTCATCTTTGTTCTTAGGAGTCTGTAGCTCTCGGAGGTGCTTTGTCTACACGGATCCTGCGCACTGCCTGCATGGATGTGAAATCCTGATCTGCCAGATCAAGTTTTTTGGGCCTGCTCCTCTTGCTCTCTCCCTACTAATGCAGCATCCAGCAGAGTGTATTCCAGAGGCTCGAGCTAGGCAAAGTGTTCTGAGAAATAGCAGTTTTATATAAAGCATAAGTAATGCCCCCAGCTATGAAGGGATTCAGGAAGAAAAAGCGGGGGGCGGGTGTGGGTGGAATGAAGACTGCGGTCCTTGCTAAAGTGAGATTGCAGAAGTGTCTCCTGAAGTTTAGCATCTAATCTGAACAGTAGCTGTGGCGTGTGCCGTTTTGAGGTGTGGATAGATATTTTCTCAGTGTAGGGTTTTTTAATTGTGAACATTAACACTGTAGCCCCACAATATTTTGTGGCGAAGGTGGTGAGGATTTGCTGCAAGCTTTTAAAGCTGTTCATCAGACTCGTTGCTAATTGGTTGAGACACTAAGCAGTAGAGGATGGTGACCCCTGTGTGGAAAAAAATGTTGTTTCCAGCAGGCCCTTTAAAATCCACTAAAGGTTTCCGAGCTGTAACTGGTCCCGTGACTGGGAGAGTTACCGTTTAGTGGCACACGTCACATTTCTTACAAGTTGACAAACCAGGGGATGGGGCAGGGGAACAAAAAGGTTATTTTTCCTCTAAGGCGTGAATATAAAAATAGGTACAGCACAAGGAGATCCTAGAAGCTTGAAGAACAAATTGTGGGATTTCCTGTGTTATTGCTTTTTTTTTTTTTTAAGATCTCAGTTGATACATATTTGAATAGCTTGTACTGGAGGTTGGGAGGTTTTATTTCCTTGAATAATGATGGGGTGCAGTGGGACAGGTGCTTTTCAGTCTGATTCAAATGGAAGACACTGACCACCCTCTTATGCTGGGATCAGAGCTCCACCTCCTCTTTGTTCTGCCTTGCACGGGGGATGGAGAGGGAGGGGTGGAAACTGTTCCCTGGTGTTTACTGGGGGCTGACGCTACAGCTCCCATAGCTGTAGAGGTAAACCCCTGGGTTACACCCCTGCCTCACAGCTAAAGGAGCTCCTCAGCTAGCAGTCCACATCATGCATCTCGGCAAGGAAGCTTGTCCCACGGTGCTTGCAGCGACTCTGTTCTTCACCTTCTGCATTCCTGCACCAATGATTTAAAACTGATGAGAGAACCCAGTGGGAAAATTATCATCTAGTAAATCTCACTTTCTGTATTTTAAAAAATCATGTGATAGAAGCATAGTCCAAAGTATACTGGTAAAGTTCATTCTTTGCATTAGCAAGGCAGTTCTATAAAATTGGCTAAAGTGTACATCAAAATGTGATTAAAATCTGTATTGTAAATTACAGTTTCTTGTTTGGAATTAAATCATGATTAGACTTGATCCATTCCTAGCTTATTTTTACTGAAAAGGGTTTAACTACTGATTTAATGGAGATGATTTTGGCAAGACAATTGGGAATGAATTGTTTGTAGATGTGGGTGTAGAAATCCACAGAAATGTTTTCTTGGAATAGTAATACTGAGAAAGGAATTGGAGAGGGAGTAGAAAACTATATACCTTGAAGAAAGATGTGACGGAGGAAAGTGATGTATTTGCCAGTATTGAAAGGAAATACTGAAGACATTAAAGAATGAGTACTTTAGAACCTGTAACTGATTTTATTCCTTTGTTGTGAATAGGTTAACAAAAGGGAACGTACTAATAGCTCTTCTATTTTTTTGGTGCATGGCATTAAGAAGAAGGAAATAAAAAAAAAAAAAAAAAAACCACCCCACAAAGGAAAGAGTAATGCAGTCATGCAAAATGACTAGCTATACCTGGCAGGATATTGGAGGGCTTGGCTGTTGGGTGCAAAGTTCTTGGAGTTTCCTAGAAAGGAATTTACCACAGTAATCCAAAATGAATGCAGCCACCAGCTCAACAGAATACATACTTAATGGTGGATTAGAAGGCTTTGTTTTGCTTTTTGAAGACTTGCTTCTGTTATGAGATATCCCAAATTCCCTGTTTGTGATTTTTACAAAAGGAAAGGAAATTCGACACCGTCCCCCACAGCATTCTCCTGGAGAAGCTGGCGAATCATGGCATAGACAAGTGTACTCTTCACTGGGTAAAAAACTGGCTGGATGGCCGTGCCCAGAGAGTTGTGATTAATGGGGTGAAATCCAGTTGGCAGCTGGTCACCAGTGGTGTCCCTCAGGGCTCAATTTTGGGGCCAGTCTTGTTTAATATCTTTATTGATGATCTGGATAAGGGGATTGAGTGCACCCTCAGTAAGTTTGCAGATGACACCAAACTAGGTGGGAGTGTTGATCTGCTTGAGGGTCGGCAGGCTCTACAGAGGGACCTGGACAGGCTGGGTCGATTGGCCAAGGCCAACGAGATGAGGTTTAGTAAGGCCAAGTGCCGGGTCCTGCATTTCGGTGACAACAATCCCAGGCAACGCTACAGGCTTGGGGAAGAGTGGCTGGAAAGCTGCCCAGCAGAAAAGGACCTGGGGGTATTGGTGGACAGCTGGCTTAACATGAGCCAGCAGTGTGCCCAGGTGGCCAAGAAGGCCAACGGCATCCTGATCTGTATCAGGAATAGCGTGGCCAGCAGGAGTAGGGAAGTGATGGTGCCTCTGTACTCGGCGCTGGTGAGGCCTCACCTTGAGTACTGTGTTCAGTTCTGGGCCCCTCACTACAGGAAGGACATTGAGCTGCTGGAGCGCGTCCAGAGGAGAGCCACCAAGCTGGTGAGGGGTCTAGAGAATAAGTCATATGAGGAGAGGCTGAGGGAACTGGGCATGTTTAGTTTGGAGAAGAGGAGGCTGAGGGGAGACATTGCCCTCTACAACTACCTGAAAGGAGGTTGTAGAGAGGTGGGTGTTGGCCTCTTCTCCCAACGGAATAATGACAGGACCAGAGGAAATGGTCTGAAGTTGCGGCAGGGGAGGTTTAGATTAGATACTAGGAAGAATTACTTTACTGAGAGAGTGGTCAGGCACTGGAACAGCCTGCGCAGGGAGGTGGTGGAGTCGCCATCGCTGGAGGTATTTAAGAAACGTGTAGGCACGGCACTTCAGGGGCTGAGATTGTGGGGGTCTTTTGTGTGTATATGGTTGGACTCGGTGATCTCAGAGGTCCTTTCCAACCATGAAGATTCTGTGATTCTGTGAAATGATGGAAAATGCTTTTTCTTTTCTAAAATTGTACAAGAGGGTTTTTTGTTGTGTATGTTAAATTGCTGCATGTTATTCATCAGGCTCTTGACTCATGTAGTTCTGTGACTCCTGTGATACCTTAGAGCTGTAGAGGATGTTGGCATTCAGATATACAGTCAAGTTATCCTGCCCTACCTTAGCTGGAGAAACTCTTTTCACAAGACTTACTTTTAAGGCTGGTATGTGCCCCACCCTTCTGCTGGAGGCCACCATTTCTACAGCAAAATGAAAACTGTTCCTATGTTTTGTCTACGGTATGTCAGTCTGGCAAGTTAATTTAAGCCATCAGATAAAGGTGTATTTTCTGCTGATAATGTCAACAGACAATTGCAGTGGCTGAGCTGAGAGGATATTGGGCCATTATAGGAGGAGGTGAATTTGGAAAAGTCAGGGCAGAAGACAACAGCTAAATGACACCTTAAAGCATAGTAGAAGAATGGCTACAGCACATCAAACAAAGTGTCCATCCAGACTATTACCCGATGTCTGACAGTGATGAGTAATAGATGTCTGGTAAAGATACTGCATAAGGATGCTACTGCTTCCAGCCTCTAACAGCTTAGGGTTCAAGGACTTCCTAAGCTCGAGGCAGCATTATTTATCTAACAATCCTTGACTGACTTCTCTTCTGTGACCTTGTTGCTCTTTCAAATTCTTCTGCGTAAATTCTTGAAGTCCATAGCATCCACTGAATCAGGTTCAGAAACCTCTGTATGTCTGCTTTTTGCCCCCCCCCCCCCTCTTGGAAGAGACATGGATAGTCAGATAGTCATTTGCATTTTCAGTACTGCTTCTGACTGTGTGGACCTGTGTCATATATCCTCTCTCTTAGTCATCCTTCTCCAGGATGAAGAATCCTTTGGGGGTTCAAACAGCTAAGAGGTGCTATGTCACAGCTCTTTGCTCAGTGGATGTGATTTGGAGCTCTTAGCTTAATTAACTTTTACTGCAAACTCATCTAACTTGGCTCATACAAATGCAGGACTACTCTAAAAGAATGTGGGTGTGCAGCTACAGCAATTCAGCTTCTCAAGCAGCAGTATTTTCTTTGTGGCTGGTGCACAGTTAAAAACTGTGACAATTCAAAACAGAGACAATTCTTTAAGTAAGCAGAATAATGGGTTGCATATCATGTACTGAAATTTGAGTTGGTTTGAAAAAACCCCTAAAACTATAAGAACTTGAGAGCTTTACCTGAGAAGAAAGCCAGGATAAGTACAAAGAACCAGGATGAAGAAGAAAGAATTGCATAAACCGATACGAAAGAGAGCATGTTATGCTAGTGATTGATGTTTTAAATAAAGTTTAAACATGACAACTCACTGATTATGTGATTCTATCAATACATTCAGGGGTTTCTTGGAGTACTTATGCTTATGTTTATTGACCAAAGCTAAATATGGGATCTGACTTTTCCCTACTGCCTCTTGTATTTTGTGCTATCATATATGCTTATAATCTATTTATGAGAGCTTTTCTAATTTCATAGGAAGAAAATAGATATCTAGTCTCACCTTCTTCCTCTTGAATGGACTGCAGGGTAGAACTCTGGACTCCACGTATCTGAAGTATATTACCATTACATAGAAAAATTTTCTTCAGTGAAGTCCTAAGCTGTAGATGTTTTGGATGGAATTTGTGTACTTCTAGAGACTGCACATATCTGTAGATACCATTTCTTAGTGTCAACATGAGAAGTTTAAAAAAATTCTTTTTTTGTGTTTTTAGTTTTTATCCCTACAGTCTTCTTCAAGGTTCTCTTAAGGTGAATGCTGCAAATCCGTTACTTTTGCGTGGAAGTTGTTGACTTAAACAGAGCTATTTATTTGCTTAAAAGTAGGCTTGTACTCAGATGCATTGCTGAGCTGAGGGAGACCAAAGTGTTCTGTAAACTAACCCTCGCAATGTCTCTGTGAGGCTAGTGACCACTTTTTTTTCTCATGTTACATGCTTGGGGCCCAAATAAGCTGTGACTCATGCAGCAAGCTAATGGCAGATGCATAATTAAAATGCAAGTTTCCACTCTTGATGTCTTATGCAAGTTATTAAATCTTTAATTTCTGAAAATGAGAGAAACAGTAAAAAATACTCCATTTGTGTTGCCTATTTTAGCACACGTGTTGTATTTCCTTATGTGCTCTCTTGGATTCTCTGTATTTAAGTCATTGGTCGATTCACTTGTATGCAAAGAAACAAATGATTTCAGAATAACTTCCTCCAGCAGAACGTGCTATTGTTTTAACAATGAATGAAAAACAGAGTACAGTTCCCCAATATGTAAGTGATTTATAAAGAATAACTGTGTCAAAAAGAAACAAAAAAGAAAGAAAAAAAAAATTGAAGTCAGCCTAAGTGTCAGGCATCATTTTAGATGGAAAGACCATGGTTAAATGCAGTAGTTTCTGGCTTGTGTTTTTGTTTCAATGGGCGAGATCTGAAGATGCTAAAACATATTAGAGAAGACTGAAAATAGCAGTGTCTTGATGCCGGTTAAGAGCACTTGGCTGCTTGCAAGATAATGTTTAGTGTCCAGGAATTGGAAAAGACCAACACGTCTCTGCAGTTTCAAGATGCATCTCTGCAGAAGAACTAATAAAATCCCTAAATTTAGTATATGAACTTTATGAAAAGTTAGATGTTTCATCTGCTGTATCAAATGCTTTCCTGACAATTAATGTCAGTGAAACCAAGTGCTGCTGCAGAGCTGATTCACACAAACTGTGGGTGAAGGACAAAAGCCCAGTTGTGATTGGAGAGGGGAACCATTTTTCCTATACAAAAACCCACTTTGCCTCTGACCTTTCAGCCTCATCCTTAATGGAGATCTACCAAACGCCTTCAGGAGAGGCCGGGAACTGAATTCATGGCTCTCCTGTATGCTGCAAGCCGTGAACCTGAGAGTAATTTTGCTCAGCGTGCTGTAATTTCATACTTGCTCCCACAGGTAAACTCATATTCCACAGGCTACAAATTACCTGTCTCCTTCCCTTGGGAAGCAGTCTTCTTACTGTCCTTTCCCACCTGCCCCAGCGTCCTTTCTAATCCATAGGTAATAACAAACTAGTTTTGCGTATCACCTAAACATATGTAATTATACTTTCCCTACTCATATATAGGTTTAAAATTTGCTTCTGACTCAGAGAGATTAGTGTGCTCAAAGTATTTCATTAGACCAGCTGAAGAAGATTTCTTCTATCTACAGACATTGTCTTTTACTGTAAATATGCACGCTTGTACTTCTGTCTCTTTATCTGTGGTTCTTTGGAAAGACTTGTTTTAGGAAATATGGTCCTCAGCTCGAGTAGTTTCTAGTGGTTGCGTATCATGCAATTTTGTGCATTTTCTGCTAAAAACTTCACTAAAATTAATAGTTGCTACACAAGAAATTCAGAAAACCTGGTGCAATAGAATTTATTTTGGGCAAAGTTTATCATTCTTACCGTGTTTGTGTATCTGTTTCTCACTGGCTGTTGCTGTTTGTCCTTCTGAAGCTGCTGGGCAAGGGAGAAGACTCAGTGGTGACATATAGCAAACAGTGTATGTGAGAGAAGATGTTTGGAGTTTTTACACTTTTTTTTAAAGTCAGCTGGGATTTTTTTAGGCTGTTAGGAACATGGTTGTGATTTCCAACAGTTACTTAACTATGTTAATGTGTTTTACTGTGCATGTATTCTTTCCAGCTTTAGCACAGGCAGGTGGAAAAGTAGGCTCCTACAAACATGCTGTCTATTATTGTAGGGAATAGGTGTAATTTCAAAATAAGGCAGTGGAAGAAAATGTGGAACTAGATAGGAGAGCATGTGTCTACTGGGAACTGTTAATTTTCTTAATGGTAAGGTTAAGATTTGTTGAACTGGGGACTTCTAAAGCACTTGAAATGTCCTGAAATTAGGATCTCCATTAGAGTTGACCAGCCTGGAGGCTTGTAATGGTGTGCATGTCATATTTTGGGAGTTTGCTTTACACCACTTTCTGTTCCGTAGTTGTAGCTACTTAGGAGCTTTTTAATACTGACTCCTGGTCTCTTTCGCTTCCCTTGGGTTTCTCACTGTGCTTTGATCTCATACCAGACAAGTGCCTGTGCCAGGAAGGCAGCAGTAACCAATGTGGCACTATATTGCATGGGGAAATATTTTTCTTCGTGTGTGGTTTTCCCCCACCATTCCTCAGTCTTTTTCTTGATGGTGATTATATACTCTGAGATTAAATGGTATGATAATAGGTTAGTGCTACAGCTGGTGGGGTTTGATAGCTCAGGGCAACAGAAGTGAGGTTTCTTCTAGTTTCTCTTTTGTTTTAACACCCATGAAGTATGCATCCTTAAAATATGCTTTAAGGGAAGCATTAATTTCTGTGCACTGTATGGGGGTAAGTGTACTTTGTTGAGAAGGCACAAGGGCGCAGGAGGTTTTTAGTGCATTTGACGTATTTTTTTCCACTAAGCATTTGACAGCAGAGAGGTATGAAGCATCTTGGTATATTTCCCACATTTTGGGTCGTGTCAGGTGGTGTTTTGAATTACCTTGTGAAAGAATTCCATTCCTTTTCCAGGAAATGAGCCCTGAACTGAGTAACAGATAAGCATGCTGCTTGCTTCTGAGCGCACTCTCACGTCTCAGGAGGTTCAGATGTTATCCCATGGTTGTACAGTGCATATGTTTCCAGTTTCTGCCAGTGTGGAACAATGTGGGCTTGTATGAATGTGTAGTAGTGGCACAAGTTAAAAGTGGTGAAGGAATACGTGAGGAGATTGGAGATGTTGCAGCCTGTTCAGTGGTTTATTGCTGTCTGCCTGCTGGGGTTTGCCGTCCACACAGCTTAGAAGCTTTGTTGGCAGAGCCAGGCTTGTAGGTAATCACTGTTTTTACTTAGACGCTGTGCAAAATAAACTTTTTTTTTTTTTAAGGTAGTTTAAGATGAGTTGGCTGATGTGATGAAGTACTTGCTTGTTTGCGTATGTTGTGGGTGTGTAAGCAGAAATCTAGGTTATGTGGAGTAGCACTGCACTTGCAAAAGAGTGACATGCAAATAGCGTAGCCGTCCAGCAGACAGATAGTGACAAGTACATAGTGGGATGAAGCCACTGAGATGCTTTAGCGGAATCTGTGCATTGGAAGCTTCCCTGGTAGTGGTGAGCTGGCTTATGTGTGGCCCTGGCTAAAAGCTGTGGTGAATAATGGATTTAAGGATATTGCATAGTACCTTGTTGAAGGCTGAAGGGTGAGAAGTTTGAGAATACTGAGATAGCAGCAGAATGGTATGGCAAATAACAGATTTGTAGAGGTTGAATTCTGTGAAGCTCTGTTACATAAGGTAATCAGTTAAATATGGTGAAGGAACTTGACTTACTATTACTGAAGTCATTCTGAAGCAAGCTGAAACTAAGATACTGCATCACTCTGTGTATTACAGTGCAGTTGTAAAAGTGGTGGTGTTCATGTCTAGGACTGCAACATCAGGAGGAGATGCCCAGGTCACAGGCTCCTTTAGGAGGACTTCTACTTCTGTGGGTGTAGGAGAACCTGGTAACAGAAGCCAGTGCTCTCTGGTGTTTTTAATCACAAATCATCTCCTGTGGCCTTTTAATATCAGCATGTAAACATGTTTTGCCCCCTTTTTTTTTCATATATGTAGAGGAACACAGCATTGCCATTTCCTTTTGAACTATGTCTAACTTTGGGTGGAGAAAGCATTACATGGAAAAATTCACTTGCAAGGAAATGTGGTATTTAAGTAGTTCAAATGTGTTCTTTCGCCCCCACCCTTGCATTTCACTCAAACTGTATTTGTGCAATGAAATAACTGCATTCTCTTGGGCATAACTGGCCATATTGCTAGTCATTACACTTGTAGTTTTGTGGTGCTACCTGAAGACTTCCACAGACTGGAAATAAACAAGTCATTAATTTGAATCAGGTTAACGATATATCTTAATTTTAAAGAAAAGTCAGTAGCTGCTCTCCAGGACAGAGAAGATCCTTCTTTCAGCTAGACAATTTCAAGTAACATAGAGGGAAGAAAGTGTTGAAATAGTTACTGCTGTTGTAGTGGAAAACTATATAGTAAATCTTTTGATTGTGCAAAGTATTTCCTTATGACTTTGTTTCATTATTTGTATTTTGTAATGGGCAACACAGTGATTCTGCAGTCTCTTTTCCACCCGTCATTGGGGTGACCTGTGTTTGCACTTGAGTGGGACAGATGGAAGACTTTTACAGTTTGCAAAATGAGGCTTGCACACAAGGCAGAATGCTTTGTACAAAACAAAATATCTTTGAAATATGAAAAAAGTGGTTTTGATGTCTATTGTAATGAACGACTTTTTTCTTGAAAGGGCTAGCAGTACTTTTAAAGGCCTTAGTAGGCAAAATAGTGGTAAAATTATTTTGTAAAAGTAAGTTTTGCATAATCATTCTGGATTTAGTTGTTATAACTAGGCAATTAACAAACTTATTAACTCTTTGTATCACATTGTCATGAACACTGTGTAGTCATTTTGTCACTGTGATAGACACATGCCCTATCTGAAAACTCTGTAACCAAGTTTGAGGAGTTGGTGCTCCAAACCATTAAAAAAATCTCAATGCTGGACATCCTGGATCAGATTTCTTTAAATTTTTAATCAAAAAGGTACTTCAGTCTTTGCTTCAGCTAGACATAAATACTGTCTTTGAATCAGTTGAAAAGCTCCTTCTCAGCTCAGCTTTTAACAGCACTTCTAAAACCTAGAAATGATTGAGTTTTCACTGTTGAAAGATGACTAGTTGAGTGCAAAAGCATGTGTTGAAAGCAAACTGTTCCATAGTGTTCATAATGCATTGGGCAGTTAAGTTTGAGAGCAGGGGATTAGGCTTGGGAAATAGTTTCTCAAAGAACAGAAAGGAGAATGGTGAAAATCAATTTGCTACAACGAACAGGTGTGAGAAACTGCTGGAGGACTTGGCATAATTTTTGCACTCCGGGATGACTACTCCAGTTAATGTTTCAGTGCCTTTATTGTCATGGCACGTACATCTGGAGATGCATTGTCTCCCATGAAAGGATAATCCAGCTTATTCAATAATAGCAACTCTTTTGCCTTGAAACTGTGAAGTATCAGATTTTGCAGCATGTGAGACAAAAGGCTCCTTTGCCACTTCTCAGAATAAGGTTGCAGTTGTCATGCTTCTCCTTCACCAGCGTGCCTGGTACTTCAGAGTATAGCTCAAACTTCCCTTTTGTTAATGGAAGAGAAAGAGGATCTTTATGCTCTTTCATTATTGGTAGCTTTTATTTTCATAATTCATTTTGCTATTTAATACATGTGACTTATACCTAAATCCCCTTCAGGATTTGGTTTAGAAAATTAGGTTTCTGGTAACTGAAACTTGAACAGTCTTCTCAAAACTTCCCTGTTAATAAAAAAAAAAAAAATAAAAAAAATCATGCCAGCTTTGTGAATACTCCAAGCAATGCAACACAATTGACCAGAAAGCCTGAGAAAACAGTCAAATCCAGTTTTGCATGTCTCAAAGCAAACCGGAGAAGTGTGCTAAGTTAGAACTGCTGGTGAGGATGGGCCAGGCAGTGATGGTTTTGGCAGGCTTTCCTCCTTGGTTGCTTCAGAAAAACGATGGAAGCAATGCTAGCAACTGGGAAAAAATAGTAGCACTCGCTTCTGGGCAATAGGTAGAGATCTGGAGCAGTCGGGCATCTCAGCAATGAGAAAACCCACGAGGTTTGCTGAACAAGATGCATATGACTTTCTCACAGGACCATTCCTGATGTGCTTTTACTGCAACCAGATCCTGCTGTGAGCAGATTAAGAGTTTGTGGGCTCTGTGTGCCTCATGTAATTAAAAGTGCTGACTAAGTTGCATCAGTGTGAATATAAATAAAATGTGTTTGGTATTTTACGTATAAAATTTAAGTGCTTTTTACTGCTTCTAGTGTGGAAGGAAGGCTTGTCTCTTTCAGCTTCTTTTCCGTAAAGGAAAACAATGAGGAGTTTGTTCAGCTTCTACATGCAGAAGAAATACATTTAGGCATTCTTTGCATAACTGTGGGGAAGAAGGGGTTGCTAGCTTTCTCATTGTTCAGCTTGTTTCTTAATCACATAATACAAGTTAACTGTGAAAACATTCTGTGAAAAATATCTCATGGAACTGTTGAAGAAATAGTCTGTGCTGTACTGTGTTCCCATACCCCAGATGCTTTTGAGTTTAATTTTGCTGAAGCTATATATGCTATTGTTTCAAGCTGTTACACCTTGGCAAGTGACCAGTAGCAACTGAGTGACTGATACTTTGTAAATAGCCATGGATTCAGTGGCTGTTCATGGTAAGCAGGCATGTGGCTTAAAATACTACTACTGTTATTGTTGTTTGTTTCTTTTCTTTTTCTTTTATGTATTGTACTCTGTATTCTGAAAGCCTGTCTCTTATTTTTTCCCTCTCTGTGTGTGTGTGCATGTTCCAGTGACTTTATAACATGCAAGACACTGATGCCAGGGGGAGCTCCCCTGCTTTCCTCCGGCCACAGAATGGGAGCAGTCACAGGTCTTCGGGGTACATCCCAGGGAGAATTGCCCCTCTCCGTCCCCCGCCGCCATCACAGAGCCATGCTGCAGCCGAATTTACCTCTGCGAGACAAGAAGCCCGGACAAGACTCCCGTCCTTACCAGTGGATCAGCACCGCCGCCAGGCAGAAGCCACCAGGCATAAAAACACTCTCATTTGCTTTGCCATTTCTAGCCTTTCACTTTTTGTTGCACTGGGGATTTTTTTGGGAATAGCTTCAAAATATGCTCCAGATGGTAAGTTCTTCTGCAAGCAAAGTCATCCTAGAAGTTACTGTCCCTGTGAACAGAATTCAGTAATTCAGCATCAGGATTAGTGTTAAAAGTTAAGTGCAAAAATAGGATGCTTACTGCAGTTCTAACGTGGAGAGAAGCGGTGTCTGCGGGCTAGGATCAGCTCTTTACTGTTATCAGTGTTACTTTCATATGTTTTTATTGTGAGTTATTTGATTTACTTACATGAAGCAAAAAGGCATAGCGGTAAATAAATACTACTGGTGAGGGGGAAAGAAGCATGAATGTTGTATAAGTGTAATTATTTTTGTCTGCAGAAGAAGCTGTCTAAGATGTTCACAAGTTGCAGACAAAATGAAATCCTGTCTAAGTGGTAACCGAGGAAGGTAGTAAAAGGGTGTTGAAGTGAAAACATTTAAAAATCTGTGAGAATTTATACCAACACTATGTGTTTGCTTTGTTTATACACAAATTGGGCAGGGACCTTTTTCATCTATTAGCCCTGATTTTCTTTCAGCTGATCTTAGAAAACTGGGCAACTTTCGTGGAATTTGGAAAACCTCCCAAATATGTCAGTGGTTATAAAGCATCAACAGGTGATGTGATTAACTGCTTATCACTCAGTATACATCCCTCTGGCCAAATACTGCTAAGAATTGCTATGAGGTACAGTTGCTAAAGGTTGGTAGCATAGTTTGGAGATGGGTTGTTTTGTTGGTTGGTTGGTTTTGGTTTTTTGGTGTTGTGTTTTTTGTTTTTTGTTTTTTTTTTTAAACGCAGAAGTCAGGTTTCTAAAAGCTAAACAGGGTTTTGAATTGAAACTGTTGGCTATTGTAATGCAACAGCCTTAAACTCCTCAGTGGCCTTTGGCATAGTAACTCCAAAGATTCAGTTTCCAAAGTGAATGCTACACAGGCTGAACAAATTAAATAATCAATTGAAGATTCCAGATGATGGTACAAAATGAATGCTCATATCTAACTGGAACACCCTTGGTCGTGGCAGCCTCTTCTTGGGTGAAGTTAGTGAGTTTTCCTAATAATTATGAAGGAAAACAAACAAAAAAACAGCTGAGGGAGTAGTAAATGGAAAGTTGTTGGTATGTCATGATCCAGATCACTGGTAACAGAGGTACGTATCTGCACTAAGTACTTTGGTTACAGCCAAGTTCAAGAGAAGGCTGAAGGGTGACTTAGCCATTTGACTCTGAGAAGTGCTTTGAGGGGAAAACCACGTTTCTGCTTTTATACCAAGACTTCAACTTTTAATTAACTAAAAGTTGTAGATTTTGATGATGGCTTTAGTAGAAGTGGGGTGTTATGTGCCATGGGATACATAAAATAATAGTCCTTCTATGCTTTAAAAGCTGATAATATGAAGGAGAAGGCTTGCCATTTTTAAAAGTGTAAGTGGTTTTGGAATGGTTTTCCTTCATCCGCAGTAGCACATTCCAGAGGCATTGAGTTATGTGGATTTTTTGCACTGAATACATCGTCAGCACGTGGTTGATGGATCAGCAGGGGTACTGGGGATGTTGCAGGAAGAGTTGCTGTGATTTAGTAGAGGGGCTTTTTTGTCTACAGTAATGACTAACGTCAGGACTAAGGAGTAACCCGAGGTTGTGACTGCTTTCCTTCAGTGTCCCACTGCTTCTCGATGAAAGGCAAAGCCAATTTTCAGCATTAATTGTTGTATTGTGTCTTTCTGAAGTTTCCCTGCATTATCCTTTAAAAAAAAAAACCCAAACAAAACAATGAACTTGCACCCATAGGATCCTTTGGAAACCCTGATGTAAGAGAAACTTCGATAGGCACCAAGGGAAGTCTGGTTGAAACTTCAGTCTTGCAGTATTGTTGTTACAGCAACTCCCCAAAAGTCTCCAAACAGGTTGAAACGTTAATATGCCCAGCTCCAACCTAGCACATGCGGTGCTGCAGCCAATGACACTAGTTCCAACTAGGTATGTTCTTCTTAAGGGCTAATTGGAAATCCATATTGTCAGTACTTTTGATGGCTGTTTAAAAGGCAGTGGAGGGAATGTGAGACTTAGTAGTAATTGCGTGTAAATCCTAAACCTCCGGCATACCTTTCCCAAAGGGAAAATGATACTTGTCTGCATTTCTGTTCCTGCCTGTCAGCTGGTTTCTTTTTTCCTCCTTGCTTTTATCTTCCTGTCATCATCTTTTTTTCTAAGGAGTCCTGAACACTGGAGATCAGGGGGAGCACTGGAAATGCAATTTCCTTCCCTGTTTCCAGGGCCTTGTGCTGCAGGGTCAGGATGACAAGCTGGGGAGGTTTTCAGGGAAAAGTTCTACTTGGCCTTTGCAGTTCTCGGCTGGAGCTTGCCCAGGATAAACAGGATCCTCAGAAAACTTAGCTGCCAAACTGTGATAAACTTCTGCTGAGCATAATATAACACTGATAACTTTTTCCCAGAGGCCTTAAAAGCTCCAGACTTGGTGGCTAAGCAGGTAGAAAGCAACTATTTAACTACATCTTGAGAACTGTTTCCTGCCTTTTTTCCTGCCAAATTTCATATCCTTGCTCCAGCACATGGAAGGTTCTAGAATTTTTTTTTTTGGCAGGGTGTTTTTTTGTGGGTTTTTTTCCCACCGTTTGCAAAAATATCATTTTCTCCTCCCTCCCTCCCCCCAAACTCAATTAAAAGCTACTAAACCTTAAAGAGCTGACCCATTTCTACAAAAATGCTCTGAAGCAGAGGCTTGACTTGGAAAAATTTTCAACATGAGTGGTTAAATTTGGCAAAGCTGTAACTACCTAACGTTTTCTGATCTATGCTTCTGTTTTCATTTAACCTTAACTGAGAAGCAATGACTGTGGTCTGTAAAATCTGATCAGTAATTTTGGAGGTAACATATGGTGAAGTACTAAATATTTGATGTTTCCCTGTACCCCACTGCAATTGCTAAGGGAGAATTTCAAAATACTTATGCTGAGCACATCTGATCTGCTTGCCAAGTAGCTGACCCACTGTGCTTCAGAAGCACGCTTGCATTGTATGAGTGCCTATTTCTGATGCTTATGGCTTCCTTGATGGATTGTAATGTACAATAGATTTAAATGTTATCTTTTTGTTTAGTTATTGTGCTATAACTCTTCTTTCTGACCCAACAGAAAAAAATCACAGTTACTAGTTCTTCTCTTCTGTGAATCACGCTAAGCAGAAATCATCAGGTTGCTGACTCATGGTTTCCTCACATTGCCCTTTGCTACCAGCCAGGAAATACGTGTTTCTTCAGAGAACTTGTGTGTGCGGTGTCTAGTGGAGGGGGTTTAGTGACTCCGCATGAGTCAGGCAATAGACTTGGATTTATCTGGGGAGAGCTCAGCAGTCTTCCTGATTGCAATGCTTCTTGCTTTTTGGCTTTCCCTAATGTGCTGAATTTAATTTTCTAACTGCTGTCTTCTTAGGATCCCCAAAAAAGCTATTCTTTTGTTTTTATTTTTATATTACTGCTTGAATGCCTTTTGCCCTTATACAGTTCTGCTAATTTTTTCCCACTGGTAGTCAAATCTTGGTTTATGTGGGTTTCCTGAGTTGGAAAGGATTTGAAATGTGGAGAGTAACACTAAAGGAAAAAGATTTCTGTCAGCAAAACTAAGGCTGGTTTGCGTTATACTTGTGGATAGGTTTCATTTTCTTTAGATTTTGCAAGAATGGACTATTACTAATAGTGTCTTGCCCCTGAAGTTGCATTGCAGATGTGTGGGTGCTTTTCTCCAGAAGAGAAGATGTGAAAACGCTATTCTGACTATTACTTTCATTTCGGCTGCTAACCTGTTTATTTTGGCATCTTTTTGTTTGTCTTTTGCTTAAGAAAAATATTTTCAGTCTGGCTTTGCTTTTGGTAAGAAAATCCAAGAGATATACTTCCTCATTTGTAGTATATCTATGCTGCTGGGTTACTCAGCTCGTTAATATGCTAAAGATGTGCATGTTGTAAATAGCAAGCTGCTGTTAACTTCGTCTGAAATCACACAACCCTGTCACTTCTTGCTGCTGCTTCTCCTTTTCTGACCTTGTAGCATGGTGTTATTGCCTCTGCAGTGCCAAACCTTCATCAGGGTTTCGGCAACGATTGCATGTGTCTCTGCTCTTGCATGGTTTCTAGCCTGACATTTGAAGCTGGCTTCCTAAGGAGTACAAACAGTGAGTTTAGACCCAAATACCTTGTCTCCCAGGAAACTGCTTTAACCAGTAAAGTAGAATAATATTCTGAATAATATTCTGTCATAGAATCATAGAAGCGTTAGAGTTGGAAGGGACCTTAAAGATCATCTAGTTCCAACCCCCCTGCCATGGGCCGGGACACCTCCACTAGACCAGGTTGCTCAAAGCCCCATCCAGCCTGGCCTTGAACACTTCCAGGGATGGGGCATCCACAACTTCTCTGGGCAACCTGTTCCAGTGTCTCACCACCCTCACAGTAACGAATTTCTTCCTGATATCTAATCTAAATCTCCCCTCTTCCAGTTTAAAACCGTTACCCCTCGTCCTATCGCTCCACTCCCTGACAAAGAGTCCCTCCCCATCTCTCCTGTAGGCCCTCTTCAGGGTCTGGAAGGCTGCTATAAGGTCTACCTGGAGCCTTCTCTTCTCCAGGCTGAGCAATCCCAACTCTCTCAGCCTGTCGTCATGGGAGAGGTGCTCTTTTTTGTGGCCCTCTGTGTCCCAACAGGTCCATGTCCTTCCTGTGTTGATATACTAAACAATATACTAAAAAATATACTAAATAACCTTTATCCCTTACCTGCAAACCTGCACTGAAAGAAGTGATTTGCATGCTTAAAAGCAAAAAGGGATTAGCCTTTCTTACACAGGGAGAGACCTTGAGGGAGGGTGAGATACTTAGATGCTTTACAACCATGTTAGCTGGCCTAGGACACCCAGTGCTCAGTGTGACTCCTAAGGATCTGAGTACTTCCCACTTCCTTCTCCTTATCAGCTGGAGTTGATGTAGAAAATCTCAAAAAAATCACATGGGATTCAAAAGTATCTATTGTCAACAGTATATGTTGACAGTTCAGTCTGTGGTCATCAGTAGTTTATTTCTATAAACTATATCTATAGTTTATAGATATAAACTATAAACTATATAAACTATATATATATAAAAACTATATAGTTCTATAAACTATATCTATAAATATAATATATTTATATTATTTCAGTATAAGAATGCCTTCCCACCCTTGAGATTTTAGCCACCTTTCAGGTATCATTTGGCTGCTTGAATGCAAATGGTAGCATCAGTGTCTGCAGTATTGTAACCACAGAAGGAGGTGGGAATCCTTTGTGACTGACTCACTCTGCCTTGCTCATATACATCCTAGTGCTGCCTTGATTGATGTGATGATGCTTGTTGTGTTTGTGTTTTTTTTTTTTTCTTCTTTAAAGATGAATTTCACATTGTATTGCAGAGAATTGTCCTGATCAGAATCCTCGTCTTAAAAACTGGAGCCCTGGAAAAGATCCTGAAAAGAGAGTTTTTATCAAAAAAGGGGATTTGTTTCGTCTGAACTCGGACGCTACAGTACACTCTATAGTTATACAGGATGGAGGTATGAAATGGCAAGATGAACCTCACGCTTCAGTTTACTGCGTAGTTTTTACTTCTGTGATTACATGAAAAATGTAATGGAATTTTATGTTGCTGCTTATTGATCAGTTCCCCTGCTTTTACTTTTCAGCCTGCTACAAGGCCAGGAATATAATTAGAAAGATGAATGAATGCTGCAGAGTCTTTTCAGTGGAGCATTGATGTGTTTTCTGTAGGACATAGTAAAACGAGGCTTGTGTAATAGCCTTCCTTGTACAAGATCTGATTGTCTTCTGATGGGGACCATGGTATTTTAGTAATTTTTTATTAATGGATATGGAAAATAAATCTGTAGTTTTTCTGTTGTTCTTATTGCAGAACTTGGTTCTTTGAGTCTATCTGAATTTGCTTTGACCTATATAAATATTTTTTTCTTTAGGGTTACTTGTTTTTGGTGATGATAAAGAAGGTTCTAAAAACATTACCTTGAGAACTAGATTTATCCTGATAAAGGATGGTGGAATGCTTCATGTTGGAGCAGAGAAATGCCGCTATAAATCCAAAGCAACTATTATTTTGTATGGGAAGTCAAACGAAGGTGCTGATGTGCCAGAATTTGGCAAAAAATTTATTGGCGTGGGCCCTGAAGGAGTGCTGGAGTTGCATGGGCACCAGAAGTTATCATGGACTCTTCTGTCAAAGACTATGTATTTCTCAGGGCTGGCCTACGGTCATTATACATTTGAAAGGAATTTTTCCCGGGGACTAAATGTGAGAGTGATCAATCAGGACACAGCAGAGATTTTGGAAGTGCTGAAGTTTGATACTCATGAATTTGCAGAAGAAAGCTTGAAGCTCCAGAACTTACTGAAAAATGGAAGTCCTGGTCGTATTGTTGCTATTGCTGTAGGAGACTCAGCTGCTAAAAATCTACTGGAGGAAACCAGAGTGACTATTCAAAATCTTCTGGGAAGTAAGTTTGTCAGAGGATTGAGCTACAGGTAAATAACTTATTTTCCTTCTGTGCTGAATAAAGATTAGGTACAGATTCTGCTGCCTTCGGGGGATTAAACTTTGACAGTGTCTGTTTTTAAAGTCTTCAGAGGATTCTCAGTGTTGCCCGTAGTATTGCAGTAATAGTATTCAGTGTGTGGTATTTTGATAGTGCAGAGACTGACAGTTACAGGTATCTGTGTGATAGACTTTATTACTTATTTGTAATTGCTCTCTTTCACTATTCTTCACAGAACTGTGTGCGAGAAATTTTTTGCTCATTCAAAAGCACAGATAGAAAACAGTTGCTAAGTGAAGCTTTTAGTGCATATGACTTTATATTTGAAGGAGCAAGGAATGCCAAGCTAGAATATGAATACAGGGAAGGGATGCTAATCCTATATATCAAGCAGTGTCTTATTCATACATGTGCACTGCTGAAATGAAAGTACATTACCCCTCCACTGATTCTACAAGGGAACTGATCTATGAAAATATTTTGTCATTGAAGTACACTTGTAAGGTGTTTCTGTATCTTTTGACTGGTCTTTTCAGATGGTCAGGGTTTGGATGGTGGGAGAGTAGAAGAGATATAATAGGAATTATTAAAGCAGGAAACTTGAACTGCTGTTCCGTTCATTTAGTTATTGCAAATTACTTTTTGTGGTGCATGTTCTGAACTTGACTTTGTGCTGCACAGGGTTAGCAATACAAGTGGAAGGGACACTTAAGTCTCCCAACTAACTGTCAGTCTGTTCTTCAGCTTCCATTAAGATGGTGTTGTATAACCTATTTCTATTCATTCTCCAGTATTTTCCAGGAAATTGGTCATTTAGTTTTTCCGTTCTATTTTTACCCCTCAGTATCCCCCAGCATCTGGGTTCCAGTTAGTTTCCTCCCTCTGCTTTGGCAGAGGCGGGCTGGGGCGTCAGTCAGGATGGCGTGTTCTGACCTTGGTTCCTGACAGGAGCACCTTTGTGTCAGTGGCTTTGTAAGCGTGCGTTCATGGGATGGAAAGTGCTTGCAGCACTGCCTCTGAAGCAGTTTGGTCGGAGCTGCTGAGACCTAGATGTCCTGTAAGAGGTACCACCTCCCAAAAGCAGGGAAGCCCACGTGGTGGTTGTTCAGCCACCCCGACTAGCCAGCCCCGACCTGGCCTGGAGGTGTGGGTTTCTGGTGTTCGTCTCTGCCTGTGACCTCCATGCTGGTTTGTCTAAAATGAGGAACTTCAGCCTCCAGCTGGGAAGAAGCAGCCTTTCTTCCTTCTCTGATGAACTGATTGTTATGTATTTTCATTAGCCGGTAGAGGCTCTGTAAGCACATAAATTTGACTTGTTCCACTCTGGAAGATGGGCAAGAAGTTCTCCCTGGATGCTCACTGAGGAATAGCAGGGTTGTCACTGTAAAGCTAGGAAGGATATTTTGGCATGGAGGTGAATACTCCTTTACATCCCTCTCCTCTTCTGCCTCTTCCTGCAAAATAGCATGTATTAAAATATCTTGATAATTTTTTTAAATGTTGGTATGTGAATTGTTCAGCTTGTTTGCTGCTGCTACTGAAAAGCTGGACCAGTATATGCAATTCTTATGAAGAGGTTAACACTAAACAGTTTCATTTGGCCTTTTATTCCCCATCAATAAGAACATAATGAAGCCACTGAAATAAAGGCAACTGGGTTGAAGGTGGTTTTAATATCTGACTTTGAATCAATCATTAGCAACAGGCGACAGTCCTGCTAGCTGACACTGTTTTCATTTGGGGCAAATGATTCAACTTTAATGATGCAAAATTGTTTGGCTTTTTAATAGATGATCTCGACTACTTCCTCTGCACACATAATTATGGCATTACAGAGTAGTAACGGACAGCAAAATAGTCTTGTTTTTTGAACTTGGTGGCAGCTTTCTGTGTCATGCAGTGTGTTTTTCATTTCCAAAAACTTGGATGCATTGAGCAGAGCTGTAGGAAGGGGAAGGACATCCAGGATAGTTCCCTGCTCCATGCCAGTGTTCAGCCAAGTAGATGTTCAGGTGACTGAGTAGGCCAGTGAGGAGGAAAAGCAAAAAATCCTTGGTCTCAGCCTTCAGAAACATCGGTGACTCCTCACGCAAAGGTTGTGTAATAGTATGCAGTGCCTTTTCTGGGTGTGAACATCTTGAAATATTCAAAATATATTGCCTGTCCAGCACAGCTATCACCAGCATCTGCTGCTGGCTGTGTCCATCTCTCTTGGCTGATGCATGAGTGGTCTCCTGGGACTCCTGGCCACCACTCTGGAATGCCACTTGCTGTGGTGCCATGGTGGCAGCAGGCCGCGGTAGGAATGTTGGCACCAGCTTCTAGTCCTCCTGTCCCCGAGTAAAGCTGTTTGGGAGTAGGATCCTGTATCGCTTCTTTCGCTCTTCTCTCATATGTGCCTTTTGGAAAAAGTGTATCTTGTTGGATGTTGTACTAAAAATGTATTTGAAAGTCTTTTCTTTCAGATTAAGAGCTTTTCTTTTCATTAAGAGCTCTTGTATTTGCCAGTTTGTATATAGGACATCCAATTATTTTAAACTATGTTTCTTTTCAATGAGGTCTGCACGTTTTTATTCTGTGTTTTGAAGTTGCATTTTAAAATTATTTTGGAAGAGCAAGCAAAAGGGTTATATATGACTCCTTGTCTTGTCCTTTACCTGCTCATAAAGAATTTGTTAAGGACTGTTGTTTGGGCCAGACTGGCCAATGAGACCATTATATTTAAAGATGTACTTTTGTTTTTCATAGGCAAGCCTGGGCTTTCGTTGGTGTTATAGGTGGTGGAAATTCTTCCTGTAATGAATCAGTGAGAAACTATGAAAATCACAGCACTGGTGGGAAAGCTCTTGCTCAGAAAGAGTTTTTCACAGTGGATGGTCAGAAGTTTGTTGTGAAAGCTTACAGCGAGTGGAATGATGGTAGGACAGCATTTTGTGATATCCTGCAGTTGGGGAAGAAGTAAAAAATGTTGTATGTGCTTTTTTCACTGTAACTGTTGATTGCAATTTAAATTTGAGTGCTACTGTAAGTTTTTTGTAGTTTCTTCTGAGTGTTTTTTTTCCATACTGTGGATGAAGTATGACAACACAGTTCTTCAGTACAACCTATTTTGTCAATCTGTTTGTGTACAGTGTGTGAAATTTTAATATATTTAGATAGATATTAGAGCTCTTAAAAAAGGCTGAAACATACTTTTTTTCCCTGTTCTTTCAGTAATTTATCAGTCATGTATATTTTAAATCTAAGCTTCTGAGATGATTATTATGATACTAAAAAGAAAACTTGATAGAAGTCAAGAGAAGTTTTATTTTTGTTACAATTTTCTGTTGTTGTTTGCTGGACTTTATGCAGCTTTTCTTATACCAAGTTGAATCTGTGGTATAAGCAGCCTGGAAGGACTACCACCCATTTGCTTTTATCCTTTATTGATTTTTGTATTTAAGATATCTTTGATCTGAGTTTTGCTTTTTATGGACAGTGATCTTTTTCTGTTTGTAGAATTACTAAGCAATATTCTATTTGCCTCAGAAGAATTTTTTTAAGGTAGTTGGATATTTATTTGTTAACTAATTGAGCTATTTGATAATACTCCTTTACTGTTTGTTATAGCCCTATGAAAAAGTATAGATATATTTAAAAAAAAATCCATCAAAATACATCTTTTACTTGCTGGTACTGTAGAGTTAGGGTCAAGAGTAAGCCACAGTTGCTGAACTTATGCCAATCCATCACAAGGCAGTGAAATAGTATGTGTGTAATTTAGCCTGCCAGACTGTTTTCTTATAGAATCATAGAATCATCTAGGTTGCAAGCAACCGTTAAGATCCTTGAGTCCAGCCATCAACCTACTCTGCTGAAACCACCACTAAACCACGTCCCTATTAGTTGTGAATAAAAAGGAAACTCTCCCTACTTTGTTTTGTCCTTGATTACATCAGTAGAGTTCTAAATGGCAGAAAAATGTCACTT
Organism: Numenius arquata; assembly: GCF_964106895.1. NCBI lineage: Eukaryota > Metazoa > Chordata > Aves > Charadriiformes > Scolopacidae > Numenius > Numenius arquata. The sequence goes on from NC_133616.1 coordinate 40,114,167, forward strand.
GAATCAAGTAGAGGTAGCTGGACCTGCAGATTGTTGCCATATGATATTAGGTTTAAAAAAAAAATTCTTTTTTTTTTTTCCTATCACTGTTAGTTCTTATCTATTCCATTTGTTTTATTTGAGATCCACCAAATAAGCAGGCTGTAATGGTATCTCACGCTGGCATGTTTCAGAGCAGAATTGTACTTTAGAGGTCTTTGGCCATATGAAATCTCATGCATTTATTATTTATATCTTCTTGGATGTGGTTTCATATAAAGGTGAATATAATCTTGTATTGTGTTTACTTTTTTTTTCTTAATTAGGTGTCCCAATTTCTGGCTTCCAGGTAGAAGCTGTAGGTGGAGTGATACTGAATCTTGTGGATGATGTTAGTAGTTGGGAGCCTGGAGACCGCATTGTCGTCGCAAGTACAGACTATTCAATGTATCAGACGGAGGAATTCACCCTCCTTCCCTGTCCAGAGTGTACCAAGCATCAGGTCAAAGTTAAAGGTATTGAGTACAGTCACCACTTGAATATTCATGTGGACTACGTATTCACAGTTATGCAGCCCGGACGGTCCCTTTCCACAGGAGGAGTAAAGAACAGCCTGTTCACCTATCTCTGTATTGCGTTGTTGCCATATACAGGAACGTGTCCTTCTCCTTGCTATAAAATTGCTCTGCATAATGTCAGGTCTGCCTCACACTATGCTAACTTTTCTTTCCCCTTTCTTCCTATGTTCATTGAACACTTCAGTTTTCTTCCAAGGGGATTGTGCTTGTTTTCCTCGCTTGGCTTCTTTCTGTCTTTTCACTAGTTCTCTTTATATATACTTGAATGGCTGTTGTGGCCATTACTGTTTCCTTTGCCTGTAGCGCCCTTCCCATCTTTTGAAGTGTTATCATTATAAATTTTTCTGTTGTGATTAAAAAAGGAGAAGGGGGGAGGGGAAGGGAAGAAAAAAGAAAATGGCAATGTTTGAACTTTTTTTTTTTGTTCCTTTTGCTCAGTTGCCCCTCCTCCCCCTCCCCCTCCCCCCGCCCCCGACAGCAAAATGCTTATGAAATAGGTGGCACTTCCAAGCCTCTGCTCACACAGGATATCCTTGAGTAGTTGCAATCTGTTTTTCCTTTGGGTGTGATGCACGCAAAATGGCCATGCATGTTGTTGACCATTTCCTTTTTTATTATCTGAGTCATGCTGCCTGACTTCACAAGAGCCTCCCGTGGGACGAGCTCCCTGCTCTGCTGGCATTTGTGTTTCCCTTCTGCCACCTCATGCCCCATCCGTGCCAGCGCCCTTCTCCCTGGTGGTCCACCAGCCTCAGGCGTTGAGCTTCCCCTCTCACTCTGTTCTGGTGGGCTGCAGCATCAGTTTGTAGCACAGACTAATGTTATTTTGCAGTGTTACCTTGCAGCAGCCCATGAGTGCTCTTCAAGGCCTGGTTTTGTCCTATTCACTTCTGTACAGTGTGACTTCCTCTTCTTCAAACCACTCTTCTTTCTTCATTCTCAGCTTTCTGTGAATGTGCTCAAACTTTCTTGTTCCTCCATGTCTTAAGGGACTGTCAGTTTCTATGTGCAGTTTGCATCCCACAGCATTCGCTAGCACGGGTCGGGTATGGGTTTTACTGCATTGTGAAGTCCCAGATATGGAAAAAGGGTATCTAAGATCACCTGATGGTACATCAGAGGATACCAGTGTGTGTGAAGCCATAGAGCTGACTTAGTGCCATTGAGTATGACACTTCCTGTGTTTTGTTCTTGTGTCCCACATTGTATGTGTTATTGAGCATGGTATTTTAAAGAGCAAGCTTGCCTTAAAGGTTGCAGTATGAAGTTTAACAAGGTTTTTGTCACCACTGAATAGCATATGTGCAAATTCTGTTTCATCTTGGAAATCACGTGCTGTGAAAAAGCAGCTGCTTTTAAAGGATATAATTTTTTTTTAACAAGATTTACAATATGGCATAAAATACAAAATATTGGCCTTTTTTTTTGGAAAGTAAAAGCTATTTGAACTATATATAGTTCTTTAAAAGATGTTAAAGGAGATGACCTGGGGGTTTTTGTGGGTTGTTTTTTTTTTTGCCCCTAATATCAAGTTTCCTTTGTCATAGTTACAGATACTGGTTAAAAAATCCCCAAACCACCCTATATATTTGTTCCTCAAAGAATGAATTTTCTGTGGAATGGCAAACTTGACATGCTGAAGAACTTGTCATCTTTTGAAATTATTTCTTGTACCTCTTGTGAAGTTTTTAGCTATTTTGGCACTGTCGTAGTGAGAAAGCTAAGTAGGATTGTTTTGCAGGAGGCCTAGTTGCTCACTCTTTGTTTGATTTATGTATGCTAGTCAAACATAGGGAAAAAGAAAAGGTAAGCCTTCAAGGAGAGGAGTGCAGTCCCATTTACAGACATTGGTTGTTTCTTTGGAAGAACTGTAAAACCAGAGTATGTTGTTTTCCCTAATTTTAGTTTGTGTCTTCAGAATAGCCGTCTAGGAAAAAGCAAATTTAGTAAGAAGAGCAAATCACTCTTTCTTTTAGAGGGGGATGAATACAGTATTTTCTAAAGGTGTTTGGCCTCATTTTCAGTTCTTAATTTTTCCTTGGAACAGATTAAGCAGCTAGCATCTTTTCTTTTAAAGCAAACCTGCATCTATGTTTTATTAAAAGTTTTCTTGACACCTTAGGTTCATTTAAACTTTTCTTTGGTTTTTATCCCTTCTGTTCACAAACTATTGGACTGGAATTAAGATGCACTTGCAAATAAAATGTTGGGATTTATTTAGGATTAGTTGTCCTACTAAAATAAAAATTACATAGATGGCGCTTTGTTTTGGAAGGAAACATGGAGTAGCATACTTGATTTGTCATCCTGCAAGATGCTTCACTATCATTGAGTCAACTGCAATCTGGAAGACTTGAATTTGCTTGTTGTTAGCTGGTTAATGTTTATCATCTAACAAGCTTTTTGTGTGCCTTAGCATAGGAAAAGCTAAGGGAGGACAGCACGTTAAGCTGTTAGAATGCAGGGGTTTTATTGCTGCAATTAGCTGGCTTATATAAAATAAGTTAGTTTTTAATCAATGACAACTCTTTTTTCTTTTTTTTTTTTTCTCTTCAAAACTTTTTTTTTGACAGAAAATCCTCAGTTTCCTCATGTAGGAGAAGTTATTGATGGAGTGGACATGAGGGCAGAAGTCGGAGTTCTTACGAGGAACATCTTAATCAAGGGAGAGACAGAAAATACCTGCTATCATGAAAAGGAGTGTCAGTTCTTCAATTACGATACATTTGGTGGACATATCAAGGTCTGGAAAACATTTAGAATTAGCTTTCTGTCATGTAAAGGCATATTGAGGACAAAAAGATAAACTTGGAGGGATTTGAAAACTTAAAAGAACACCACTTCATGCATTTGCTCTGCATAGAAGTGACTTCATTCTCATCTTTCCCAAAACTACATCTAACCCAACAAGACTTAATCTGCAGAATTGGAGGAAGGGATATCAATGCATGAAATGTTGTAAGGTATCCAGCATATATTGCAATGTTATAGGGCAGGGATTAAACCTTACAAGTGACATCCATGCATGTGCATCCGGTAATACTGCAGAATAAAGTTTGATCTCCCTTCTCTGTCTTCCCTCCTTTCACTGCTTTTCTCCCTCCCCAAGTTATCCCTCCCTGATCTTCCTGATCTGAAATTGGGCACTAGAAAAGCATGGAGAAGAAAGAAACTGAGTTGGACCTTGGTGATTTTTTATTTAATTTTTTAAAAAAGCGAAAGTAGTAAGGTTATGTAAAGGAAACTGTGTCTAATTTCTTGTATAACCATAAAGAAATCTGAGGGACAGTAGTGTTTTAGAAACTAGTATTTAAACTTGTATTCACACTAGTATTTAAACTTGTATTAATTTCATCCTTTAGATGAAAGGATTGAGCAGCAGTGTATCAGCTCTTCACTGATGCTGGAGAAGTTTGAGTCCCTGTATTTTAAATGCAAATGCGTTTGCACTCATTCTGTGCTGGTCACAGTTTAAATTTCTCTTCCTAAGGTATTTGGATGCAGATTTCAATTTTATAGTGGCATAATGGTGGGAAAGAAAATATGCCCTTTCCCTACTGCGTGGCAGCTTTTGTTTTGTGGAAGCTAAGTAGGTGGGCTGAAGGCACTCCTTTGTGTTTAAGATAATGTAATGAAAGAAGATAATGACAAGCTGTGAATCTTGCGAAGTGTGACCTTGATTGCCACAACAGTGCAAATACAGCAGACCCCTCAGATGTCTGGAAGACAGAACAGAAAACAAACATTTTGAGTCATCAAAGTTGTTAAACAGTTCCCAGGAGACTGTTTGGAGTAGCTGAGTAGCTGCTGCCAAACCTAGACTTCGGCACTAAAAGCATTTTCGGCTTATGTTAATCTTGCGTGCTCAAGCAGAGGGAGCCTGGGCACTAGCAAATGTTTAGGGCCTCAGGGGTTTTGATCATCCTGGATTTTCAGCTGGTCGCTGGGACAATAGCATAAAAGGAGGCTTAGTGGCAGTGAGGAGAGGCGGTTGTTTGTAGTTTTACAACTGCATTAGTGTTTTTAAATGTTAAGAGTCAGATCTCAGGGATGCCTGTATTTGACCATCCCCCTGCATTTTAGGCATACAGACCTTAGGAGTGCAGTTAGAGAACGGGGAAACAGTCCATATTACTAGTTTCCCTAGACTACAAAGTACCTGTGAAAATGGTTATTTTTGATAAATGCCCAGTACAGGTAAGTTAATGAAATAATAAAAAGGATTTTTTTCTCAGCTTAGCTCTTTGCAGTTTAGCTGTTGTGCTTGATTTCTGTTTTATAGCAGGTTAGGTGAGAGAAAATACTTCTGCTTTCCTGTGTTACTTGTACAGACACCGTTTTACTTTGGATTAGGTAGCATTACTGTGAAGCTATTATGATTCTGAAGGCAGTTTCATATCTTCCTTACCTATGGAGTTCCTCCGGACTGCTGTGCCTGGTTTTGGGTTCCCATTGCAAAGAAGATGTAAATGCACTGGGGTGTGTCCAGTGAAGGTGGCCTGTGGGAATACACTGTGATGATGAGTGAGGAGTAGCTGAGAGAACAAGGCTTGTTCAGTGTGGGGAAGGTGCAGGGGAGGGATCTTGTTGCTGTGTTCAGACACTGGGGAGCGTTCAGAGGCCAGAGCAATTCTTGGAGGTGCACAGAGATAGGACAAAAGGCAATGGGAGCAAGCTTCCACAAGGCAAATTCTGCTTAGATACCAGGAAAATGAAAGGGAGTGTCATATGAGCATCTCTGTGGCTGGAGATATTCCCTAGGCAATGTACTGAGCAGCTGCCTTTAAGCTCTTTAAGCTGACCCTGTCTGAGCAGGCAATCAGACCCGGTATCTGAACAGGTTCCTCTGAATCTGTCTTACTCTGTGGTTTTATTGAGCTAAGCCTGTCCCAGGTGGGCTGCGCTGGTATAGCTTCAGTATAGACAGGCCCTGGCATGGGTGACTTAATGTTTATTTGGACAGTATGTGCTTATACATTAAGAATATTTAACATGCTAGGTGGTAAAGACCAAACAGTGTGGCAACATGTCTGTTGAAAATTTGCCGTGTTTTAGCCAGGTGGACTTATTTTTGAAGGATACTGTTTTGCAAGGCAGGATATAGAGTGAGACAGTAATGGTTGTTCTAACGTTTATTGTGTTGGCCTATGGTGACTGTGTACATCTAACTTCTGTGCATCTGGTGTAGATGTTGTATTAACTTAAATTTCTCTTCATTGAAATGCAAATAGTTGGTTATTCGTTCTGGACTTCTCATTATATTTTTCAGATTTTGAAGAACTTTACATCTGTTCATCTCTCCTATGTGGAATTGAAGCAAATGGGCCAGCAGCAGATTGGGAGCTACCCTGTTCACTTTCACCTTTGTGGGGATGTGGATGAAAAAGGAGGTTATAGTTTTAAGACTTACCTGGAAGGTCTTTCCATTCATCACTGTTTTTCCAGATGTGTGACTGTTCATGGAACCAATGGCTTGCTGGTAGGTGCAAGGGGAATAAAACATACTGTGTTAAAATGTTATAAAGAGCATTTAGAGCAAAAATAGTTCCCTCTGTTCTTCAACTTTAACGTTTAGCGATGTTTTTGTATAGCAACGAAGAAATGAACAAGTGCAGACAGTATCTTATTTTTAACAGATCTCACCATTCTGTTTTTTTCAGATTCTTCCAGGCAGCTAAGCTCTCCAGACATAGTAGTGTGTTTGTAAGGGATAAATAAAACTGTATGCTTGAATCATCTGAACTGCTGATACTGAAGCTTTGCTCTGCAGCTGTGCCAAGATAGTAAAACTAAATGGTACTTGTCAAATAAATCTCAGTAAATGCTATTGCTACTGACATAATGAACTTGTATTTCTGCAGATAAAGGACACCATTGGCTATGACACACTAGGTCACTGTTTCTTCACAGAAGATGGCATTGAGCAGAGGAATACTTTTTTCCACAACCTTGGGCTAGTCACGAAACCAGGCACTCTTCTTCCTACCGATAGAAACAGCAGCATGTGCATTGGTATTAGGGATAAAGTGTATGGAAGTTATGTCCCAGTGCCAGCCACAGACTGCATGTGAGTATTTCATGGTGAAAAAGTAAAACCAAACCAGCTGCAGCATTTAAACTGCCGATAAAGTCTTGACAATATACAGATGGGAACATTTTTATGTATAATTTAATGAATGCAGACACCTTAAATGTAGTTCACATAGTAGTAATATTTAAAGAAAAACAAAGAAATTAGTGTTTAGTCTTTTATTGAAGAGAGAAAATAAGTTGTTTTGTAGGAAGATCATTGTTTCTTGCAATACTTGTTCAACAGGCTTTTAAGGGTGCATCTTCTGTGTAAAGACATGCAATTCTCAAGTTATTGCTACTAGTTTTTCCGCATACTACTTACCTCTTGTAGAAGCTTATTGAAACAGTTTATTGTTGCATGGAGTATCTGAACAACATTAAATAAAATACTGTGAATTGAACTAAAAAAAGAAGCATTTTTGCCTTCTAAATGTGGGGGGAGAGTTTGTGAATTTTATTTCATATGTGAAGTAATGACCTCAGACATCAGTTTAGTATTTTCTGACATCCTTAGTAGGAAGGGGAGATATTTCTGTAGCAGCTACACCTTTTCCATAGTAACTTCTTTCTCAATAATATTTCAGGGCAGTTTCAACATTCTGGATTTCTCATCCCAACAATCATCTTATAAATAATGCAGCAGCAGGTTCACAGGTGAGGTATATGGATGTAATTCAACACAAACTACTCATGCCAATGGTATTTGTAAAACCCGAAACATTTATACTGCCAAAAATACATAAACTTTTCTTTTTTATATATCATGGAGTCACGGAATTGTCAGAGTTGGAATGGACGGCTAGAGATCACCTAGTCCAACTCCCCTGCTAAAGCAGGATTATTAAGCAGGATATGTTATTTTTATATTTGGCAGCATATTGGCATCACAAGTGCAGAGTTTGTCTAGGTGTGGCTGGAACAGAGGAGACATCTTCCTCTTTGTAGTTCATAGACCTGACAGTAGTGTCTATGTGTGTATGCAGAAGTAAATCCTTTTTTTTTTATAGTGCATTTCATCTTAAGGCTTCTGTATCTTCTGTAGGTTGTCAGGAATTTACTGTGTGACTGGTCTGCAAGATTAGTCTTCATAGGTGCAGTCAATGGAATGAAAAATGACTACAAAAAATGTTCGTTGTGTGAGAAACAGCTGAAACACTTTTATTGTCAGTTGTTAGTCATGTGTTTCCCAGCAGCGACTACTGATATGTTTTTACTTGTAGTGAACCTTGTATTAGTGCAAATCTCACCACAGCTGTTTGCAAAGCTGAACTGCTCAGTACATGTTGTGGAGGAGAGGGGCTGTACTATGTTCTACTTCTACATTGAATGAGAGGCTGAGATGTGCGTGGTTTTGAGTAGATTTTTCTGAAGAAATCAGTGGGAGTGGAAAACAGAAAAGGTTGTTGTTGTTGCAAAGGCTCTAGTTCAGGGAGTAAAGTATGAGTGTGTGTCAGTTTATTCTTAGGTACAGAATACTTAATAAGTTCTTATTAATAGAACAGAAGTCAATATTTCAATGAGTTGAAATATCTAGAATGTCAAAAAAAATTTAGAAAATTTTGTTCTGCTTTTTGTGTGGCCTGGCTTTTGTGTTTGGGGTCTGGTTTTTGGGGTGGTTTTTTGTTTTGTTTTGGACAAACTTTTTTGGTTGACTGCCTACTACTAGGAAGTATCTGAATACACTTATCAAATCAAACAAATTCTTCTCTTCCCAACGCAATGTCTTTCCATTTATCCTGCTTTATGTAATATTCCTTTACCTTGTTTTAGCATTGCAGGCTAAGTTACAGGAAACAGCTTGCTTGATCTGATGCTTAGAACCTGCAAGGTCCTTTTTCTGCCTCTGTAGCATATCCCAGTGAATGTCACTCCGCTTTGTTACCAGAATGTGCGTGGTCAGAGTAACATTTGTGCACGTTACAAAGTTTTGCCACTCTGATATACCTCCCTTGCATGGATGTAAGCATGGTAGTATAAAGGGACTACAGCTTACTGTGTTCCAGAAACGGAATACTTCAACTGTGTTGGTACAAAATCTGCACTATAGAGCTTTTGCGGGTGTAAAATGTAACAATTAAGAAGCAAATAAAATAATTCCATTGCCCCCCCTTCTCCCCCCTTCCAGCTGCTTCGTTACACAATGAAGCCTATTGTAAGGGTGTTTCGGCAATAGATGTTTCTCTTGTTTGAGTTGTATATGGGGGTGGGGAAGGGGGGAGAAAACTTTTTTCATTTTTCTGAATGCTTGCAAGTGCTTAAGGAACTTCTAAGTTTATTAAACTTTTTTCCAAGCAACAGGATATGTTTTGGATAAAAATTACTTGAGTCTGCCAAGCACAGAGCTGCTTTTAATTATATATGAAGTAAGATTTTGGTATTTTTATTAATGGAACATCCACATTTGCTTTGGAATTGTTAATCACCAGCAATGTCAAAGTGTGTCATCATTACGGATGAGAGTATGTTACTGAGAAGCAGAATTTCCAGGACTGTTTGGAAAATGACTGTGTCCTCAGAGTGAAATGCGTAAAATCTTTTAAGCTGGAGTGAATTTCTTTATTCAATTTTCTTGAACAGGAGGATGATGACTATTTTGCATGAGATGGAACACTCTATGCAGTGTTTCTTTAGCTGCTGTTTAACCCTTTAATGTGCCTTATACAATGATTACTTTGTTATTATTATTTTATAAGGGCACAGAGCATGTAGTCAGGCAAAACTTTTCGTGTTTTTAGGTATCTGGTATGCAGGTGCTGTTGCTATGCCACTCTTGTGATTGAAAGGGGAACTTTTATGGGTCTCATTAAGCAGATAAATACAACTTCTTTAAGACCAGGGATGTTGAAGAAGTGGAGAAAATGAACAGATGCTGAAATTATTACTGCATGTTATTGGCACAGTGCTCTGAACTGGCCAGACTTCTTGATGTGTGTTTTTTTTTTTTTTCCCTTCTTCTGAAAGCTCTTGTGGGTTTTTGGCTGTGTCATTAAATTCTGATGTGAGTAGAAATGAACAAACCTTAGTCAGACTGTAACAGTAAGGAGGAGAGGAATGGTAAATGTATTTTACTGTAAATGGTATGATTTTCTAGCAAACAAAGGAAAATCAAGTGTGTGTGATGAAATGTAACTGAAATGCAAGAATTGCATTAACTCTTTTCTGGTTTGAAATACTAGAGGATCTTAAACGTGTGGTGTTACATGGCTCCACTGAGAAGCAAAATGTTTTTTTTTTGGTTTGTGCGTATTGTTTGTGCGTATTGTTCACTAGAGTATAGCCTTACTTGCAAACTTCTGCTTTCTCACTGGGCAGTTGTTTAGAGACTTTATTTTGAAAAACATATTCCATTGTGCACAGTTGGTTTGGGCTACGTTCTTACTGCCTTACTTAAAATATCCAAGTGCAATTTAGTATTTGCTTATTTTGTGATTAGATACATCAGCACTGATAGTGGTATCAGGCTTACTTATAAATAATGTCATTCTCTCCTTACTTGCAGGATGCTGGAATATGGTATTTGTTCCACAGGGTTGCTACAGGAGATTCTCATAGTTTAGCCATTGAAACCAAGTCAGAGCTTACACCCCTAGGAATCTTCTATAACAACAGGGTTCATTCTAATTTTAAGGTAATGTACTGTCTCATTAAAGAAAAATTAAAGTTTTTTTTATTTGTAACTATTCTATATTAGGGCTTGTCTGTTTACATTTTAAGCTGGTTAGATGATGGATTCATGCTGTGTTTGAACTGCATGATTCTATCTAGGTGTTGTAGAACAGTGCATAATCAGCATGTGTATAGTTTCTTGCCACATTTCAAGTATTCATTGTGTTTAATATCCTCATAAGGCCCAAACAACTAAAATCAATTAATATTTCTTATGAAATACATTTTCTCAGAAGTATCATTTCAGATGCTGCTCCCTTACTGATGGCATTGTTTTCCTGAGGAAAGGTGACCGTTGAAGCATCAAATTTTATTACAGTTGTGATTAATCCAATAACTTCCTGGAATAGCTGTGACTTGTTTTCCTGAGTCTCTAATGTACAATAACTCAGGTGTTTGCACATAGTGACACAGTCTTTGACTAGAGATTAAGCTTCCAGGTTGTTTTCAGGACCTCAGTCGTTGGCAAGAGTTAAAGGGTTCTCAGCCTATATGCAAGCATTCAGTATTGTTTTATTAATGTAGCTTTTAGTATCTCTTCCACATTCAGCTAAGCAAAGCTAAAATCCTTAAATTAATTACTTTATTTGGAATCTAACTGCTCTATGCGTGTGTATATATATAACAATGTAATGACACTTACAAAGCCACTTAACTTTAAATATTTATTTGTGTTTGAAGTTTAGGTAATAAAGATCAGGATCACTATTGGATATTTTTTTTCTAAGTGAAACTGATTTTATTTGACAGTTGGGTGTCTGGGATACCACAAAATGATGCACTGTTTTATAGAAGTTGTGTTAACGGTGTGTTTGGTACCGTAGGGCATTTGTTCAGATTGGAATTAAAACATACTGCATACAAAAGTGCATTGTAAAGAAAGAAGTGTTTCAGCTGTGTGACTTGTGTTATCTTTAAACAAAGGTAGCAGATTATGTTCTAAAATTCCATGTTAAAAGAGCAAACTCCACTAGGAGGTCTAGCAGGTCTGAGGATCTACTCATGTAGGAGCACTCAGTTGTAATCAGAATTTGGATCAGACGTGAAAGTAGCTGCAGGTATTTGCGTATGCAGTTCAGGCAGATAACACAAATACTTTCTTCTGCTTCTGTTTTTTCAAGTAAACTGTTTCATACTGGATTATTGAGTGGCAGATATCTTGCAGCAAGTGTGCTTTGAGACATCATCCTGTTTTTCTGTCGGGTTCTCACAAGTTTCAAGTTGATGATTGCCTGGGCAAAAATCAGCTTCAGTGGTGAAGGTAGCTTAGTTTTAAAATGAAATACAAAGCATTTTTCACAGTGGTATTTTTTTTTTTTTTCCATTTGTGACAATATTTTGAATTCACCACAGGATTGGCTTCCAGATTTTCCAGAACAGGATTTGGAAATAAGTGTAAAACCTCAAATAGATGTTGTGAAAGAAATCTGAAATTAATTGTAATGATTTTCCATTATTATTAATTTTTTTTAATCCCAGGCTATTCTTTTCCTCTGCCCAAATTAGCATAGACAGATGCTGTTTTTTCCGTAGACAATATATCAATTGAGGCCAAACTGAAAGATCAGAGAGTACTTATATCGGAAAATACATTCATTGAGTGCAATGTAAAGTTTAAATTTTAAAAATTTTATGTTTACTCTATCTTCAGTTTTGGATATTATGAATTTTCTTTCGTTGCTTGTTTCAGGCTGGTTTGTTCATTGATAAGGGTGTTAAAATAACTAATGCTAGCGTTGATGATCCAAGAGAATATCTTTGTCTGGACAACAATGCAAGGTAAAGTATATTATCTTTCAAGTGAGTGAAAAATGGCAAAATTCTGAGATTGGTCTTATATTCACATGGGAGAAAAACATTTTAAATACAATGTAATTATTTGTAATTTGTTTATAAAATAGTAATTATTTTTATAATTATAAAAATATTTATTTATGTATAAATGATAACCAAACAATAAGTTTATATATATTCTTTTCCCTCATTTGTTATCTGTTCTGGAAACAGCAGCATGGTATGCCTTTAAAGGAGTTGGCTGTTTCTTCTGAGCCCTTGCTCAGAGTAGTTTTCAGCCTTTTAGAAGACGTTTTATTAAACATGCTCTACTGTCATGCTTAAAGCGTTTTCTGGAATTGCTGCTAGAAGTAAAGTCTCATTTCAAAATCTGCTCTTCTGATTTATGACTCAGTTTTTAATAACTGTTAGAGAAAGGCTTAATAGAGCCAAGTGATATATTGACTTGCCTTTCGTACTGCTGAATGCTTCCTATCATAGACCAGTGGTACAGTTTTACTGACAGCTATTTGCAGAGATAGTACAATCCACCATGTTTTCTTTAGCATACAGAGTGAGAGAAAATAATGGAGAGTCCAGGAAAACTCCAGATTATACTGTGCATGGTTAGTCTTGTCCTGAACTTCAAATAAAATAGCCTGGGAGAGTGGCCAAATGACAATATTGGATAACTGCATCTGTCAGCATTTTACTATGATGACGAAGCATTAAGACTGAAAATATAGTTAATAAGATTATCTTTATTTCTGATTGACCTGTATTAGAATGAGGATAGCCAAGTGATAGTTGCAGATGCAGAAAATTCCCAATTTTGGTGATACTCAATACTTCATGATTTGGAAATGAATTTGGTAGTTAAAGTTTTGACAGAAAACCCATATAACCCTTGTGGATTACCTCAGTCATAACAGGCGGTCAAGAGTGACATATGAGGAGCATAATGCCCTGTGAGAACCTGTAGTGTGTTGACAGGGCATCAACAGAAGTTGCAAGAAACTCAGTGCATGAGATGAGGTACATGTTTCACAGCAGCCAAAGAAGTAATGAGGCACTCTGTAACTACATGAGGCCACTAATCATTGTACGTGGAACAAGACTGGAGGGATTAAAATGTTAATTGAAGAGCTTGAGACTGTCAAAACCAAACATTCACCCATTCTCCCCTTTCTCCCTTGGTGGGAGCAGGACAGAGCCAAAGTACAAGGTGATTGGGATAAGGGGCATATATGTCTTTACCCACTCAAAATGTATTTTTATAATTTTTTTCAATGTATTCCTCTTTTTTTTTTCTGGGATATTGGGAATAATCAAGTGAAAACTTCCACCAGTCTTTGATAAGGCTCTTTCTTCCTGTTGTCTAAAATAGATTCCAGCTATAGCTTACTATGCTAGACCGTCTTGGCAACAATGCAGAGTGTCTGGGTTAGAATAGAAAATTATCTCAGGTGTGCTTAAAGAAGGAGCACTCCTCAAGATCGGAAGAGTTTGAAAGATCTGAAGGAGCAGTTAGACAAACCTCCAGCCTTTTTTTTGTATAGTGCATGTCAGCCCTATGTATCCTTCCAAGGAGCTTTAATTCCCTCCATAGAACTTTCACATTAATGCTACATTACAAGTTGGGAGGGGATACTTTGGGAAGGGCAAAAAGAAAAAGCAAGGGGATAAAAGAAAGTTAGATGCAGCTGAAGTAACTCGGCGACATTGAGCAAAAGCCTCTGAGAATTACTGGAAAAAGGGAAGTTTTCTGTTCTTGCTTTGTTATACCCTGAAGACACTTTTCTAGAAATAGAGAACTAGACCTGCACCTGGTTTTGGCTTCTGCCATTCCAAACATGGAGTGGACTTTGCCAATCAGATGAGCATGAGTGCTTACCTTTCAGGCTCTCTCAGCCCAACGTATGTGACACGTATAAAACAAACCGTATTCTTATATTGAGTGTTTGAGTTTTTATCTGTCCCAGGTTTCGACCTCATCAAGATGCAGACCCTGAAAAGCCCCGCGTTGCTGCCCTGATTGACAGATTAATCTCTTTCAAAAACAATGATCATGGGGCCTGGGTCAGGGGAGGGGATATCCTCATTCAAAACTCTGGGTAGGTATCCGGAAGCAAACAGATGCATGTCGTTAAGAAGTTTTCCCTGAAGCTTTGTTTGTGAAAGTGCATTACAACGGGGTTATAAAAGAAGACTGATGCATGGCTCTAACTTCTCAGTGTCTTGAACCACTTTCACCATCCCACTACTTTAAATGGAACAAGTTTATATGTGATTAAAGGAGAATCTGCATTAAATGGCAAAAAGAAACTCTGTAATAAAGAGAAGTCTAAAATTTGGTAGAGACAGTAAATTTATACTGAGGTGTCTGTTGTTTCCCTGAAACTCTAATGTTCCTGTTTAAAACATATAGAAAATTATTTGCGTTTTCTTTTTCTTACACAGCAACTTTTTTTTATAAGAGTTAAGTGTGTGGCGGTTATAAACTCCATTAATAGAAAAATACAGGCTTTCTTTAGTGCATAGCAGGATGTGCCCTTACAGTAGCTTATTGTAGGATAAACCAGAAAACATGACTGAAGCTTTTTAACTTTCTTTTAGGTTTGCAGACAATGGAATAGGTCTGACATTTGCTAGGTGAGTACTTCATGTTAATCACTTCTGGTTTTTCTTGCCTAGAAGCTTAGAAGATACACATCCGTCTATTAAAATTAATAGGTATACTTTCATAAGGCCCAATTCTATTTCCAGTGGTGCAGATGATGTTATAAAGGCTGTAAACTAACACAACTGCCAAAGCTTGCACTTTGATTCAACCTGTGCTCGGTTTTCACAACAATTTGCTACCTCTTCACCAGAAGGGTTATGTTTGTCCAGGTAATTTTAGTACTGTATGATTCCTTAGGCAGTTTTGACTCTCCTCATGAACACTTGAAAGTGAGTAAAGAAAAAGAAAGAGGATGAACATTTAGAGGGGGCAGAGTCTCTTTCTAATAAAAAAGAATCAAGTAAATTTGGTAGTAAGCCAAAATTGCTGCCATTTCAGTTCCTGGTTCTAGGATTGCAAAAGTGGGCTGTAGAAGAAAGAGTGCTGCACTAAAAAGGGAGAAGATTTAATACTTGGCGCTCTGGCACTTCAAACGCTTAGCCTCTAATACTGTTTATGTCTAAACTTATTGTTCTACGTATTGTAAATGAAGTCTAGACTGCTCTGCTTTAAGAGGACTGTTACAGAAGTAAAAGCAGGACAGAAGTAGGGCTGTTACAAAAGAAGTAGGACTGTAATCAGTAGAAGTAGCACTGTTACAGAAGTAAAAGTAAAAGTGAGAGTCTTGGCTAAAAACTTATCTCTGACACTGCTTTAATAGTGATGGGAGCTTCCCAAATGATGAAGGTGCCAGCCAGGAGGTGTCTGAGTCCCTGTTCATAGGTGAGAGCAAGAATTATGGGTTTCCAGGTGGCCAAAATAAATATGTGGGAACTGGAGGAATAGACAACAAGGCGCGCACTCTGCCTAGAAATCGGTAAGTATGTTATGAGTGAATGAAGTAGAAATGATACAAGAAATATTGTATGAACAAGAAATGTTTGTACTAGGGACAAGCACTCTAGATGTGGCTTCACCAGTGCTGAATAGATGGGAAGAATCACCTCCCTCCATCTGTTGGCAAGACTTCTCCCAGTGCAACCTAGGATACCATTTGCCTCTTTGCAGCAAGGGCACGTTGGCTTATGGTCAGCTTGGTTTCCACCTTGACCTATAAATCCTTTTCACTGGGGTTGTTCCTCCCGTGCAGGACTTGCACTTCCCCATGTTGAACTTCATGAGGTTCCCATCTGCCCATTTCTCCAGCCTATCAAGGTCTACCTGGATGGCAGCATGACCCTTTGGTGTATCAGCTGCTCCTTGCAGTTTTGTGCCCCCTGCAAACTTGCTGAGACTATACACAACCCCAACATTCAGATCACTAATGAAAATGCTGAGCAAGACTGGACCCGGTATTGACCCTGGGGTTGCACTACTGGCCTCCAAGTAGAATTCACGCCACCACCCTCTGGCCCCAGTCATTCAGGTAGTTTTCAGTTCACCTCAGTGTGCTCTCATCCAGCCCATACTTCATGAGGATCTTATGGGACACAGTGTCAAAAACCTTACTGAAGTTTAGGTGGACCATGTCCACTGCTCTCCCCTCAGCTACCAGGCCAGTCATTTCATCACAGAAGTTTATCAAGTTGGTCAAGCATGAATGTTCCTTGGTGAATCCATGCTGATGACTCTTGATGACTTTCTTGACCTTGTGTGCCTTGAAATTGTCTCCAGGATTAGCTGCTCCAGCGCCTTCCTGGGGATCAAGCTGAGGCTTACCAGCCTGCAGCTGCCTGGGTGTTTCTTCTCAAAGTTAGAAGTGACATTTGCTTTCCTCCAGTCTATGGGCACTTCTAGTTGCCATAATTAATCGAAGAGCAGGTGACATTGTTCTCCTGCTGTATTGGGAAAGGGGCATATTTGCAAATGGGCAGTGATAGCTCTCCTTACAGGAAAATTCAAACCAGTGGGGGTTTTTTGACTCATTAGATAAGTGCAGAAATAGGAATTCCTTTACCAAGATCTAACCTGCAAGTCATTCTCTTAATGTTGCTTTCTTGGTTCCTCTGAGAAGAAATATATTTATGACACAGATTCAGGCTTATCATGTCTTTTATTACAGGATGCTATAAATATTTGCTTGCATTAACAGGACATTTCCAATCAGAGGCTTTCAAATTTATGATGGACCTATTCACCTTACCAAGTGCACATTCAAAAACTTTGTGCCAACTCCAGACAGATTTACCAGTGCAGTTGGATTCTTGATGAAAAATCCATGGCAGATGACACCAAAAAACAACATTTCTCTTGTGAAGTTTGGTCCGAACGTAAGTTTATTACAAGTTTTCTTTTATTCTTGCTGTATTTAAAATAAACATCCAGGGCCTTAGATAGTCTTTTCCATACATTCCTAGTGTAGAGTTTCTCTCTTGGTTGGAAGTCACCCAAGGTGTATCCTTTGTCTTCAGAGTGAAATGTAATGCCAAGGGAGATGCAGGATATATTGCAATAATGATCTCTTTCATGGCTAATGGTAAAGCTAAAAGGAAATTTTTGTAAGGTTTGGTATATCCTTAGTAATGAGTTTTCTGTTGCAAATATTAACACTGTTCAAAAGCTATAGCTAGCCTAAGCCTATTGCTAAAAATCAAAATGTCTGTTTTGCCAGATTCCGCAGTCCTTGCTGTAAGGTTTTTAATCAACTTTGACAAATTCCTGTGTCTCTGCAGATGTGCAAGTGTTACTCTGTGCTTTGCCTGAAGGGAAAAAAATATTTTAATTGTTGTTGCCAGGTTTCTTTGAAAGCCTTCTTTGGAAAACCTGGTCCCTGGTTTGAAGAAGGAGACCTAGATGGTGACAAGAACTCAATATTCCATGATCTAGATGGTTCAGTGACTGACTACAAGGATACCTATGTGGGCAGAATGGATAACTACTTGATTCAACACCCCAAATGCATTAATATTACAGAATGGAGTGGAGTGGTTTGCAGTGGGACCTATGCACAGGTTAGTACTCTTGTAGCTTTTTGTTTGGGGCAAATCTGCAATATGAAAAACGTGTGGGGGCAGGGGAAGTGTAAGAACAACAAAATTACCTACCTTTGGACTTAAAAATTCTTTGATGTTTTAAAAATACTTTTATGCATATTACACTTTTCAGCCAGTTGTGTATATCGTGTTTCCTTCAACATGCAAACTGGGAGTACAGTATTAAATGCTGCAAGGTAAAACCAAATGTGTACGCGTGCCAGGACTTTTAGCAGTTAGGGCTGCAACATAAAACTTCTTTTTTTTTGTTTTTGGAGGTGTTTTCTTCCACAGGAGTTCTGGCTGTCTTTTTTTCACGGAGTGGGTTTTAAGGGGCTTTTTATTTCTTCCTGTTTTTTTTTTTTTTTTTTTTTAATGGAGATGTTAAATACCACCTTCTGAATACAAATCTCATATAGGTGTGATTCCCATTATGATGCCTGTTCTATATGAGTTTGGCCAAGTACCATAGCTGATTCTACTTTTTTTTTCCCTGCCTCCCTCCTCGTTTTTTTGTCTTTAAAATGGAAAAAATCTACAGAAGTTTTTCAAATAGGCCTATTCTTCAGGAGATATTTTTGTATTGCTTAACTCAGAACATCAAATTGCAGCATTTTTGCTAATAATGTACTGATTATTCTTCACTATTTCCTTTCCTTTTGCACAATGTCCAAATCTTTCCTCTGTCTTTTTATCCTCCTTAATATCCTACAGGTTTATGTCCAAACCTGGAATGGACAGAATCTTTCCATGACTATTGTACGAGATGAGTACCCAGCCAATCCCATGGTTCTTCGAGGTATTAATCAGAGAGCTGTTTTTCAACAATACCAGCCAGTAGTGATGCTCCAAAAGGGCTACACAATACATTGGAATGGAAAAGCACCGAACGTCACCTATCTTTATCTCATTAACTTCAACAAGTATGTTTACTTTCTTTTATGTCATTGATCCATAAGGCAATACTGAAGTAATGCCCTGCAGAATTAGTGTGTGTGAGAGTTTGCAGTCATCAGTAAGACTGTATCTTGTGTTGGTTTTTTTTCACAATTACAAATACTAAAGGGTGAAAAGCAAGAGATTAAGCAGTAGACCTGCACCAGAAGTTAAACTTCTGTCCAGTACAGTGTCTTTAAGGAAAATCCTCTGGAGAAGAAAGTGTGCAAATAGTCAAGTTGAGCAAAATTGGAGTTTAATAGTTTCACATACTTGATTTTGTTGTCAGATGTCTAAAGTACAAAATCAAATACATCCTGAGATCATGAAAGTTACTATAACATTTAATTAAACGCTGTGTAGAGAGGGAAATAAAGATCTTCTGTTTGAGGGTCTGCGAAATTTTTATCTTCCTGTTACTTGTTTTTTGAGTGATCTCTTTGCTGTGTATTGCCAAACTTTTCCTACGGTGAATTGTACATTTTATTTTGTTTTCAGGAATGACTGGATTCGTGTTGGTCTTTGTTATCAACCAAATACAGATTTTTTTATAGTGTTGGAAGCCTTTCAGAGGCGGTCATCCGCTCTGTCAAGCAAGGTAGAGCGCTACATGCCTGTATCTTCAATGATGGAGCTTGAAAAGAACCGATCAGACAAGAAGTTTTACTTCGACAACAGTACTGGGTAACTCTTTGTAATTTCATCCTGTTGGAAGACTTTATTTAACCTTAAAATGTCCAGTTTGATAGTGCTAAAAGCAACTGATTGAAACACTTGCATAGGAGGAAAGGAGCCCAAAGCCTATTTGAAAGAATATTTTCTGCGACTTTGAATCTCCAAAATACAGTGATTGTCATTGAAATACTTTTCCAAGAGCACTATAGTTGCTGCAGTTATTTCCTGCTCCCTGCCTGGGGAGAATGTGGTATCTGGTGTGTTGCAGAGCAGTGTCTTTCAGGAAGTAACTTCTAAGTTTTAAAATAAAATTTGTGCTGCCTTGTTAAACTGAAAAGTCTAGAAATTTCCAAGAAGTTTTTCTGTTCCAAGTACACTTTAAGAATGTATTTTTGAAAATCCTAATCTGTTTTCAGCCTTCTTGAAAGGACTTAAAAGTCCTAGTCTCTCTTTAAAAAGTACTTCATACAGAGGCCACTGAGATATGTTTGAGAGGTGTAAGATATAGTCAACTTCAAGTAAAAGAAGTCCTACATATGTCGCTTCTGTGTTTTGCAAATGTTGATCTTTAATTTATAATTTGTTCTCTTATTTATTTTTTCTGTTATCTGCTACTTTGTCTGTCTGTATTAAATATGCAGAAGAACATAGCTTTTGAAAAGATATTTGCATTTCTTTTGTCTAAGACCTAACAGTCAAGTATACAACAGGAGAATTTCCAGTCTCTGTGTACTGTGAGCATTAATGACCACTACCCCCTAATTGCATTTCCAAGTATTTGCAACAGCATAATTACATTGTCCAGTGCTGGTGGGTGAAGCTGAATATCCAAACAGTTACTGCTGGGTATCTGCAAAGATCTACGATCAAAGAAAACATTTATGCTCTGCAGTTTGGTTTTTGTTTCCTGCAAGTTACCGATTTGAGGAGTGGTGCCTTTTTTTCAAAGCATATGCATTCATAATGATGTCTCCTTTAATTGTTGGGAATTTCAGATGTATCAGTGGAGACTTCCTAACGCTTACAAACTGTAAACATTTTGAAAAAAATGAACAATGGTTCAGAAGTGAATACTGTAGTTTCTCTGCTTCTGAAAATCATGAAATGTAGGTATTTATGTTAAACCTTAACAGCTATCTTTCCAGCAATTGATCTAGATTTTTTTTTCCCCCCCTTTTGTGTAGATTACTGTTTTTATTTCTTCAAGCCAAATATAATAGGGATGGTCACAGTTATTGCTCATCTCAGGGATGTGAAAGGATCAAGATTGTGACCAAAGATTCAGCAAAAGGAATCAGTAACTGCATGGCAAAAGCTTACCCAAAGTACTATCAAGGACCAACTGTCATAAAGCAGATGCCAGTAAAAACTACTATACCATGTACAAAATGCGGCACAACTCAGGTAAAATAAAATAAGCAAAAACTTTCATGAACTGTATAGTTGGGGTTGGTGTCTACTCACTTTAAGGCAGAATTTCAGTCTTTCAGCCCAGAATACTGTACCTACCAGCTTGCAATGGTCACGTTGAAGGCGGGGAGTCCCTTGTAGCACAAAGGTTTCAGTTTTTGTTCTTTGAAAAATACTGCTTCACCTCTCACTGAGTGCTACATAGGTAGATCTGATGTCTTGTACTACAATATAGTCTTTACTCCATGTAGAATTGCTTTGCTACAGAGACGTGTATGCTATTGACCAACCTTCTCTCTTCTTTTTTGGATCTTTGATTATTAGCATGAACTTGAAATTGCATTATCTGTTCTAGCTATACAAGCTGAGAAAAATACTGAAAGTAAGGAATAAAATGGGTAACACTCTACATATTTATTAGCATTGCTAGTACCAAAAATAATGCCACTGACAAATGGATGTATTTGCTTTGGAGCACGGGTGGTCTGCTGTAAGTTGTCTGGCATGATGAAGTGTTGAAGATACATTGATAAGTGTACTTAATGTGTTTTGTTTGGTATCCAGATGGTATTCACCAGTGATCCTCACAAAAACTACCTCCTTGTGCAGATTAATTCATCTGGTAAAAAAGAGTTAAGCAGAGGTCAGCAAGCATTTATTTCTGTAAGTATTCTTTATAGTCTTCTTCTCTCATTCTTTTTAGCAGTTTGTATTACAGAAGCTGTACAGCTCTACATACTGCTGACCTCACTTTTCTTCACTTCAATGAAAAGTGTTGGTTTGTAGTTTAAAAATCAAACATTCAAAAAGCTGATGTTTTAACCTCAGAAAATAAGGCTCCAAAGCTTTGTTTTGTATTCAGATTGTTTCCTGCTTGAGAGAAAATTTGTACCAGTAAAAGGGAGTTAAAAATCTTCAAATTCATGTTGAAATCTGGATGAATATACATTTATTGATGGCTGCTTTCGAAAAATAAAAAAAAACCCAAACAACCTGTTAGTTAAATCCATGTTGTTGAAATTGTTTTTGTGCTGACACATTGGTGAGTTAATGGGATGAGTTATTCAAGCTAATAAGCTTTGCTAAACTCCTTCAAAACAGCATTTACTAAAGAATCCAGAGATTTCTGTATTTGTTCTGATGGAGTCCTGGTAATCCGGTGATGTGATACTGTATTAAAAGTAGTTTACTTCGACTTTTCTGTTTGGATGCTGAAGGAATCTTGCATGTGATGCTGAAGTAGTATTTGCAGACATCCTCACACCACAAAGCTTCAAGTCTGTATGTGGTTTACATTCTGCAATGTCAGTGTGTTAGCTTGGCTGAAATAGTAAAACTCTTGAGTTATCTAGACAGACAAATGACACATGAGCAGCATAACCTTAGCAGCTGCAGACTTCTATGGGAATGTGTGGTGCCATATCCAAAGCAGTAAGAGCACTCTGTAGGAAAAAACTGCGCAGAAACTGGGCTGCTGCAGAGGCAGATTTAACCGTACTATTGCCAAGAAGTCCACGTGGTTCAGTATCTGAATTTTGGCTTCCTGAAGCGGGAGCAATGACTGAGGCAGGTAGTAAGTCACCTGAAATGTATCATCTCCCTGTAGAAGCCAGGGACTGAAGGCTCCCATGCAATTTCACAAGTTCCACTGAAAGCCTTCCCTCAAGGAGAAAAATGAAGACATGCTAGGGAGAACCAAGTATTTGTAAGGAAATCAGTACACCACTGTGTCTAAACTAGATGAAGATTAATACTGAGTGTGGTAGAATTGCTGTTGAATTCACATTTAAGAAAGAAAAGTTGTTCTCTGTTTTTTTTCCTCCCATTCAGGTCAATGACACTATATTTTCCTTCAAGGATAATGGTATACTTATTGTTGTAGTTGATGCCTGTGTTGGCACAGTGTCGGGAAACAAATTATTTTCTGGAGTAGACATTAAGCGCGTAGATGGATATTTAAAATCTGGAATTCCACAAAGGTATGTGTAATCATCATTTATTTTCAGTATGTCCTGTAAGCTGTAGCTCTGCTCTCTAATGAGGATTTGAATAATGATACACTGAAAGTGAGCAAAACATGCATTAAGTTGAGGGGGAAGGAGAAACACAGAAGCATTTTCACAGACAATTTAGCCTTATTTGAGAAGACAAAGCAACTCAAATTTTGAACACGTACAATTTTCCACTGTTGCCTGTCTTTCACCTTGAAATTTTTTTTTTAACTAAGCATCATGTAATAACACTTTTGCTTAAAACAAAAATAACTTTTTGTTTAATAAGGTCACTGAAGGACACTGACAAGAGCTATTTGACAAAATATCATACAGTTCTCTCCCTATTTAAGGAGAAAATTGCTTATCATTAAAGAAAGGTTAAAAGGTTAGGGTAAGAAAAGTCAGCATTCTAATATTCTTATTTTGGATTAATATCTAAACTTCATTTTTTAATAGAAAATATTAAACTGTATTTAAATAACACTTTTCAATGATTTTCAAGTTAAATTTGGAAGTCAGTTTAAACAACAACAACAAAAAAATAATCTAGGTGGGTGCTTTTCTAGGTAGTGCTTTCAGAGAGGGTTGACTATGTCTATGTCATGAGTACTCTTAAGCAAGTGGACTATGAGGCCAGCTAGCCATAAAAGCATGTAGCCAAATATTAAGAAAACTTTGAGTTTATAACAGCTGCTGTGTCTGCACTATCTCTACTGCAGGTCTATCGTTCTACTGAGCACAAGAGGTGATGTAGCAATTCCTAATAATTTATCAGAAGCCTTAATGTCCCTGGGGACAGCCAAACCGCCTTATCTTCAGAGCAATGGTTGGTGGAAACTTTGCACATTTCTTTTACACCGCCTTGGTCTGTGTGTTTGTGTTGGCAGGATGGGGTTCTCACGGGGTGTGTGAAAAGGATGCAGCTGGCGGAGGGTGGTTGCCAGTTTGCATTGGGGTGGGCTGCTGCGTTTCAGCCCTTGTTGAGAGGTGGAGGATGGGCATCCCTTCAGCAGATGGGGCAGAAAACCTTTTCTGTTACCCCAAAGGGCATTGTCTGAAGCTTGTTGCAAGCAGAGAAGTTGCTAGCGGTTCTTTGTGCCTGTGGATTGCAGAAGAGAGCCCCAGGCTTTTTTCCCAAATCTTGTATTTTGTGCCTCACCCAGTGTATCTATTTTTAAACAATCTCCTGTGCCAGGCTAGTATTTCCTGTTCTAGCAAAATTTGAAGATGAAGATGAGAAGCTGTCGTTATTTTGAGGGATGATTACTTTATAGGCCACGTGGGGTAGCTCATGTCTGTTCAGGGCTCTGGCACAAGTTCTGCCTGAGAAAACAGGTTCTGTAATTGTCCCAATAGCTGTGTTTTCAAATTCAGATTTCAATACTGAATATTGAAGAAGGTAATTGCAAATTAGTATTTCCTTGCAAGGTGCATGTGAAGCTGGGAGTAGATTAATGTCCTGAATAATCTGTGGGAAGAATTTCAGAGGAGCCTGTTGTTTCCCTCCCAACTGGTCCTATGTTGTGCTTGGACGGGCTGGACTAGTTTGGTAACACTGAGCTGTTTTTGTCACAGGAAGCTTGGCCTTTCTGGGCTTCAGAGGAAACTTTAAGCCATCCTGGATTAAGCTGTTTACTGGTCCTGCTGGGCATGGGCTCGTTCAGATAGAAAAGTATATCCCTTTACAACTGGAAGAGTATGGCTGTGCCAGAGCAATCAAAAGCCGACGGAAAGACCTCGAGCTTCTGAAGAAGGCTACACGATCTCAATAAAGACTAAGATGTACATAAAAGCTGGGGGAAAAAATGTGAACTAACTTATTTTTTAATTTATGGCATTTTAAACTATATTGTTTTCCAAGTAAATCATGTTATTGACTGACAGATGTTTGCCAGCATCGACCGCTTGAATGCCAATCTGTGCACCTTCTAGTTGTACAAAATATTAAAGAATTTATTAGTATTTGTATAAACAGGTTTCAGAGAATTTTCAGATGTTTGTATTTACTGTAAACAAGTTCCTTCTGTTTAATACTCCTTTTGTATGTAAGAGGGTGCTCATAAAAGCCTTAAATTTTTGAGAACAGGTGTTGGAGTGCATCTTGGATTACTTGAAAGATTAACATTAAAGTCTCCATAAACAGGTTGAATTGGTCATTATAACTTACACATTTATCCTCAGCTGTTTAGGTGTTTTCCTGAGGGTTTATTTAGCAGTCAGCTCAGTTACATTCTCAGTCTGCTTTCCAAGGTGTTAAAGGCCAATTTCCCATATGCGTACAGCTGACTCGGGGGTTTTTAACTGCAGTAAAGTTTTTGGTTTGCTGTATGAAAGATAGAGAAGGGGGGATTCAAAGATCCATCTCAGGGCTGGATGAGGAATGTGTGTTGTGCAACTGAGTCCAACATGGCTATATGTACCAGAAAGACATTCAGAGCAGAAAATAACCAGTTCTTTGGGGTTGCTGTTTACTGTTCACCCATAAATATACAAATGTCTGTAAGAGTTACTTCAGTAATCAGCCTGGGTGTTAAGACTGCACTCTTGTGTACAGCCTGATTTCAGCTTTTTCTTTTAAAGCTTTCAGCCAGAAGGGCAAAGCTGAGATTGTTATTCTTAATTAGTTATGAAACTAAGCTTCTACTCTTGCAGGGATTTTTTTTTTTTTTTTTTTTTAAGGCTATCCCAGCTCTCTTTTAAGTGAATGGAAAATGCTCTCAGTTCATTCAGGCATGTTATATCTTTTGCCTTAACTTCGATTCTTTTAATATACTCATGTTGCTAATTCCTATTGATTTTTATATCAGGTCCATTTGATTTCTTTTGGTTTTGTTGCAATTATTTGACCTTTCTGCAGATAGTGTGAAAATCATTTAGAAGAACTGAGGCACAGCTGCTCTTTTTCAGGATCCCAGTCTTTGAAATCAAATTTCAGAGACTGTAAAGATGCATTTCATAATATGGAACAATAGGTGCCATAGAGCTGAAATGTAACCATAGTTCTAATAAAACTGACATAGTCCCTTCTTGTATATGTTCTCGTTCATTCTAGCTGGTGTAATGTATCTAGCATTCAGAGATGCTTTGTGCTTTGAATTCAAAATGGAGTGGCTGTTGGAAATGAACTATACGCCTGTCTTCTCCAAAGAAGTTGAAAAACTGTGGGGATTTTTTTTTGTGCTTTAAAGGAGAGGAGGCACAGTAGCAAACCTATTGTTCTGTTCAATTAAAATATGCTACCTCAGTGCTACAATTAAACTGCCTGGTCTAGTATAGTTTCCTAAGTGAGAGGGGAGGGGAAAGGAGCACAACACAAGAGATGAAGTTAACAAATAGATGACTGATGTTATTTTTATTTTAAAACCAAGCCAAATGGATGTTTGTGTATTTTGCAGTTGTTTTGATGCACAGTTCTCTTACAATGATTTAAAAAAAAAAGGCATTTCGTTAGGGGGAGATGTGGTAAATCTTTAAGACTAGCTGTAATGTTTGGTGTTACTAATGCAGGGCAATGTGATTTAAATGCCCTGAGTGCAGTAGTGATAGTGTTTGGGGATTAAAATGGTTTTAAGGCTTCCGCTGTTCTGTGGGTCATGCTCAGCAGAAAAATACTGATGAGGTGGTGACCTTCAGGCTTGTGAAGTTGGCCATTATTTAATGAGATTCTACTGTTCTAAGCCATTTTGTAAAAATTGTACTTGGAAGTGTCAAGGGTATTTTGATGTAGGGCTTTCTGATGGTCAATTGGGCCTGAATTTGAAGTGTTGTCTTTTCGTAAGTTTAAACACTTGATAAATAGCATAAATAAATTTTTACACCTGACAAGGCAATAAAATCTTAAGTCTCTTCTGTTCTTGTATCAAGTAATTTTGTAATGTGTATTGTGTGAATACTATTAACTATTTTACTTCAAACACCAACAGACCTGTGAAGTTTATGAAACTTATCCTATTCTTCATTCAGAGACAAGTTGGGAGTACTGGGAAAGAAGACACTAAAGGTGATTGAAGTTATGTGTTTGTCTCCAAAATCCGTCACCTAAGTTAGCAGCTCAGACAGCCTTTAACTGTAGAGTCATTTCAGCTTTGCAGGGGCCAGTGCAGTATTATTATCTACTTGAGGGCATCTTATCCATGTCTTTAACTACCTAGTGGGTGGGGTAAAGAATAATAGAACTGGCTAGGTTGGAAAGGACCTTTAAGACTATTGAATCCAGCCATTAACCTTACGCTGCCAAAACTACCACTAATCCATGTTCCTTAGCACCACGTCTACATGTCTCTTGAATACCTCCAGGGATGGTGACTCAACCACTTCCCTGAGCAGCCTGTTCCAATGTTTGATAAACCTTTCAGTGAAGAAATTTTTCCTCGTATCCACCCTAAACCTCCCTGGCACAACTTGAGGCCATTTCCTCTTATCCTACCACTTGTTACTTGGTAGAAGATACCAACTGCCTCCTCACTATAACCTCCTTTCAGGTGATTGTAGAGAGCAATAAGGTGTTCCTCTTACCCTCCTTTTCTCCTGAGTAAACAATCCCAGTTCACTCAGCCACTCCTCATAAGACTTGAGCTTTAGACTCTTCACCAGCTTCAGTGCCCTTCTCTGGTCACGCTGCAGGACACCAATGTCTTTCTTATAGTGAGGGGCCTAAAACTGAACACAATACTTGAGGTGTGGCCTCATCAGAGCCCAGTACGGGAGGACAGTCACTTCCCCAGTCCTGCTGGCCACACTATTTCTGATACAAGCCAGGATGCTATTGGCCTTCTTGGCCACCTGGGCACACTGCTGGCTAATATTCATCTGGCTGTTGACAAACACCCCCAGGTCCTTTTCCATCAGGCAGCTCTCCAGCCACTCTTCCCCAAGCCCGTAGCACTGCATGGGGTTGTTGTGACCCAAGTGCAGGACCCGGCACTTGGCCTTGTTGAACCTCATATTATTGGCTTGGCACATTGATCCAGCCTGTCCAGATACCTCTGTAAAGCCTTTCTACCCTAAAGGAGATCAACACTCCTGCCCAGCTTGGTGTCATCTGCAAACTGACTGAGGGTGCACTTGGTTCCCTCGTCCAGGTCATCCATAAAGATGTTATGCAGAACCAGCCCCAGTACTGAGCCCCGGGGAACACCACTTGTGACTGGCCTCCAGCTGGATTTAAATTCATTAACCACCACTCCTAGGACCTGGCCATCCAGCCAGTTTTTTACTCAGCGAAGCACATGCCCACCCAAGCCATGAGCAGCCAGTTTCTCTAGGAGAATACCATGGGAAACAGTGTCAAAGGCTTTAATAAAGTCTAGGTAAACAACATCCAGAGCCTTTCCTTCATCCACCCAGTGGGTCACCTTATCACAGAAGGAGATCAAATTTGTTAAGCAGGACCTGTCTTTCATAAACCTATGGTGACTGGGCCTGATAACCGGGTTGTCCTGTATGTGCTGCGTGATGGAACTCAAGATGATCTGCTCCATAACTTTCCCCAGCACCAAGGTCAGACTCACAGGCCTGTAGTTCCCCAGATCCTTCTTCTGGCCCTTCTTGTAGATGGGCATCATATTTGCTAACTTCCAGTCAACTGGGGCGTCCCTGGTTAGCCAGGACTGCTGATAAATGAGGCAAAGTGCCTTGGAGAGCACTTCTGTCTGCTCCCACAGTGCCCTTGGGTGGATCCCATCTAGCCCTGTAGACTCGTGTGTGTCTAAGTCCTGTAGCAGGTCATTCACCTGGAGGCAGGCTATTCGTGATGCTGCCCAGTGGCACAGGACAAGAGGCAATGGGCATGCACTGAAATGCATGCAATTCCACATACACAGAAGAAAACCTTCTACTGAGCAGGTGGTCAAGTACTGGAACTGGTTGCCAGAGAGGCTGCAGAGTCATCATCTGTGGAAGACCACCTGTAGCTGACCCTGCTTTGAGACATGTAGTGTCCTGGGCCATCTCCAGAGGTGGCTACCAGCCCAGGTGCTGCTGTGGTTGTGTGCAGTTAAATTTACCAATGTAGCTAGCCTCTCTTTTCCAAGCGCACCAGCTGCTGCAGCCTGCAAGGGCTGAGCCACACACTTTTCACCTCATGCATGAAACTTGGTGAGATCTTAAAAATGAGGCATCTCTGCCCCAAACCTGGTCCAAAAGGCATTGTAATTGCCTCTTCATGGTCAGGCTTTGTATACAAATAGATTGATTTCCATTCCTTACTCAAATGACGTCATTCTGCAGTAAACAAATTAAAACTTACTGAGCTAGAGAAAGGAAGGTGAGTTTAAATGTAATGCGTTAGAGCTTTTTAAGGCACAACTGGGCTCACAATCTTGCTCCATTTCGCAAGGATTATTTTTTGCATTTTATTTTGTAATTGTTATAATGTTTTAAAAACAGCAACAAAACACAACAGAAAAATAAATAAAAAACTTGGAGCAGGGATCAGATTAAGTGTATTATCAATAAAGCACTCTCTCTGGCCAAAGGTAGCACTGAGAATCCACCATATAAAGGGCTGGAGACCAATCCCTAAAGAGCCGGAATGATAGCAAGGACATGCTTTAGGAAATGACAGACTTCATTCTGCATGTTCTGGGACTGCAGTGACAGCTAAGGCCCCAGATAACTTCTGATCCAGGACAAAATTAAGTTTTCTTGCTTGATGCAAGTCCTGTGATTTCCTTTGCTTCCCCTGAAATCCTTTTCATGTTATGTAGGAAGGATGTACATCTGAGAGCAGTCACCCAACTCTGACTGAAAGGCCCAGTCCGCTGGTTTGATGATAGCTGTATCATAAGGTGCCGTGGTCAATGAAGGTCAAAAGAGTACGTCACAGCTATAGTTGTTTAAGGTGATCCTGGTGTCATCATAGTGTCCAAACATCTATGAAGTGTAAAGAAAAGCAGTAACTTCTGAACTTCAAAACTGCATTTATGCGACCTTTCCCCAGTAATTACTTCTCCACCTCTTCTAGTCATACTTATTCTAGCACTTCAGGGAATGTTCTGTCCTTTCCTAGAGTTCACAAGTGTATTTTTCTTTTCTAATGCCTTCATTTTTTCCTATGTTTTGTACTAGTTAAAATTCTGAAATAATACTCAGGATTGAAGTATATACGACCACCTTTGGCTTGAGTGCATTTATGAGCTTTTACATTATGTGGCCTGGGAGTGCTGCAATTTTGCATATTAAATTGTATTAACTATTGTAACTTGCTAAAAAAAGAAAAAGACTTGTCTGGCCATTGACTTGCATGACTGGGAATGATGGAACTGGCGAGCCACAGATGTCCATTTCTTCTTTTCTATGTGATGAAAGTCTGAAAAATAAATAGGTTTGGGATACAATAAGAACAATTTTGGGAGAGAGCAATCTGGAGATCTCCCAAGATCAGCCTAGCTTTTTCTGATACATCATTTTGTGCCTGCTCTTGTGTCCTTCCCTTAACCCATACTGAAAAAAATCAGAGAGACTTGTGCTTTTCTTGAAAGGTTTGTGGTCCTAGCATTTGGTGTACTAGTGAGAAATTGGCTTGGTCAGATCACAGAGAGATTTCAAAGTAATCAGTCTGTACAAACTTTGTCCTTCAAGGCCAACTTTTTCACTTTTCTGATTTCTATTGTATTTGAAAATACAAAGCAGACTCAATTGCCATGCCTGGGAGGCAAATTCTTTGTTTCATCTTCGTCCAAGTTGAACAGGGTGACCGCTGAATATCCTGATTTATAGCCTTTTTCTGAGGAAATGCTCTTAGAACATGCAATGTCCTGTCTTTATGTGTCATTTATTCTAAATAGAACATAAAGTGATATTTCAGGATTATATTTCTGTGTGTGCAAGGTTATAAGTAATAATTTTGTACTAGAACTGCTATAAACTGTTAGAAATACAACTATCTCTTTCCTGTGCAGGATTTCCAGTGACATTTTCAACAGATACACTAGGATCAGTTCAGGGTGTGTTTTGTGTAATTGGTAGCTTTATGGATGGATCTCAGATGATGACGTGTCATCTTTTTAATATCTGTGAGGTTCTTCAGCAGAAGATGGTTTCCTCCATTTGCAGGGTGTGAACTATGATCTAATAGTTTTTCTTCCATCTCTGGTGCAGATGACTGGCACATGTTCTCAGTGACAGCATACAACACGACACTTATCTGTAGTCTCATGTTATTTCTGTTTCTGAGAAATGATTCTATGATGAGCATCACTTTGTAGTATGTATTTCATACTCAGTAGTATGTATTGCACATTTCTGCTTTTTAATAGTATTTTAGTAGTGTAATACAAATTTCCATATTGCAGCATGTTCTGGGTTAAATTTTATTTTTAATATTCCTAAAGTGATATCATATTTTTCTACCCTTCACAATAGTGAAATGCAAAGTATAAGAAGATATGAGTATGTATACTCACATGAATCACCACAGCAAGCACAATTGCCATTGAGTTCCTTCTGCTAGCTAGCAGGCAAATATAAAATAAGAGCTCATGTCAGTCTTTAGTAGTTGGATATGGGAGAAAAATAATAAACGTTTAAGAAAAAATTGTTTACAATCTCTTTTCCCAGTAAGCCATACACCTTTCTCCTTTTGCTTTGTAGGGACAGGGTTTCCTCACCAGTTACCTCTCAGTCCATAGGGGCTGGGATGCTGCTGTGGCTGCTGTATCTTGTTCTGTGGAATTTTCAGTTTCTGATATTCCCAATGTTTTGTTGCCTGTGGATTTTTCTGAGTAATTGTCCATCCTTCCCTGTTTCCAAAGCATTTTGGAGAGTGGGTTGGACCTCTCCTGTTTTCCCACCCTATTAGTCTAACCGGTCTGACTTGAGTTTAAAAGTGTAATCTGTCTCTTTTAACAGAGTTACTAGCCAAAATATACTTCTTCTGTCAAAATCTCTTCTCCCCGTGACTCACACTGTAGCAACATGTTCAAGATCAGATAGTTGCATGGAAATATCTTCTGCAAATAAGTGTTAGGCATGGGGGCACTGCCTGTGTAAAACTGAAGGAGTTATCGGCACAGAACTTGTGGAAAAATGTTTATCTCCACTGTCTATTTTTGTGTGCAGTGTTGCTTGCATCGCATTAAACAGTCCCTTTATAATCTGGGAGTCAGGGTGCATTTGAATTCTTCCGTAGCTATGATGTTGAATGAACCAGATTAAGCACTTACACTCAAGAGTATAGAATTAGAATGAGTACAAATACGAAGCTTACAAATGTTGATATCCTCTTTATAGGAATAATTGGCTGGTTCTTTTCTTATGATGATTCTGTTTCATTACTTTCACACTTAAGTCATTGTGCACTCTTCCCCCCACTCCAGGCAGTCCTACACAAACTCCACGACATCATTGTTAATAGTGACATACAAGCCAGTTTCTAAAATGAACCCAATAAATTGTTCACACTAATGAGCATGCGCCTAGCAGTTACTGATTATACAAGTAGTAAACCAGTATACCAGTAGTGCCAGTAGTAAATACAAGTGACCTGCAGTTCCTAGATTTGTATGTGTTTAATACGTGTTAAATAACTGTATTCATATATTTACCAAAGTAGATCCTAAAATTACAAAAATGTTTCTGTGTGCAAACTGTTTGCCTCTGCCTGTGAAAGCCTGATGTTTAGGATATGTGAAAGGGTAAATGACATTGCAAATTCCCAGGAATCTATACTGAAGTTGTTAAGAAAGATTGCTGACCAGGAAAAGGCCCCAGAGACACGAAGTCTCTGCACAGAGCTTAATAGAGAAACAAATGCTCTGTCAGGAGCACGGTGTCTTGCAAGTTTGAGTCAAAATCATGTTTTCCCTCTCACATGTGGATATACATCCACTAAAACCAGTATGTGAACCCACATCTATAGTTAAGCAAATTCTGATCAAGCACTTAAAAGACTCAAGCACTCTGTGTCCTCATTGTAAACATTAAGAATTCTCAGAAATGTTATGCAAAAGTAATGAAGTTTAACAGAGACATGCCATTTGCCAAAATATATGATGTGAAAGCACAAAGTGAGATGACATTTCTCATTAGGCAAAGACACAATGATAAAGGTGCAGGCAAATCCTTGATCTCTAAAGATGGTCATTACCCTTGACATCTTTGTAATTTTTTTGTCATCACATAAATTCTTAACCTGTGAATAATCAGCTGCATGAGCTTAAGGTCATAGGAACAAGTGTTTGAATGTCAGTTTTGGGTTTTTGTTCATGAAAATTGCTGCATAAGTAATTTGGCAATTTGTACCTAAAGATAATGTTTAATAATTCTGCTTCTTCTTTTGTAGTGTGTTAACTTTTGCTTTAAGTTTTACTTCTTGAAAACCAAATTTTTATATTGGATCTGTAAAGCT
Organism: Numenius arquata; assembly: GCF_964106895.1. Classification (NCBI taxonomy): domain Eukaryota; kingdom Metazoa; phylum Chordata; class Aves; order Charadriiformes; family Scolopacidae; genus Numenius; species Numenius arquata. The sequence continues at coordinate 40,147,232 of NC_133616.1, forward strand.
CCTTTTTATACAATTGTTGAATGCAACTGTGTGCATAGGAACCATCAGTGACATTTTTGAGACAAAACCCCCCAGTAAAACAGTGACAGTGTGGTGTAAAAATGTGACAGTGGGTAGGGAGGAGTGTCAGTTTTCTGCCTTCACTGACTCTCTTGCAGATTTGTCGGCATCTTCCCTAGCATTGAAACATTTGGAGTAGTACAGCTTATTTTTCATGTGAGACAAATAAGTTGTATGGATACAATTGTATATCTTTTTTTTTGGAAGATGGGAAGCCAATTTTACTGGTACCAAGAAAATGCAGTCCGCATGTACATACATAATGCATTAGGAATGGGGTACCCAGATCTCCAGGACTGGTTTTGAATTCCCAAATGGTAATTATATATAGAAATAGTTTAATTTCCAGCCAAGTAGCCAAAGCTCGTCCAAAAAGATTCTTTTATTGCATGTGTAGAGACTGTCCCAGAGAAAATGTGGGCCCACAGAAAGACAGCTGATTCCTCATGGAAGAGAACGAGTTTAGGAAAGAAGTGTGTGTAAATGCTGGTATGACTTTTCTTTTTCAGATAAAGTATGTCACAAACAGGAATGGGTTCCCGTGCAGGAAACAGCTCTTCCGTAAAAGGGGCCAGGGAACAGAGTGTCTTAGGCCAAGGCAGTGGCAGAGCAAACAAAACAAGTACAGCGGCTACTGATTTCCTTCCTCTGTCATGCCACAGCATAATATATTGCAGAGCTGCAGAGAAGCAATTACTCCAGCTTTCGATACAGTTGTCACCTCTGATTCAGACGGAGTAATGCATGCTTTCATCTTAAGAGATACTTAGATTAAAAGGTTCCAGCTATGGAAAAACAAATGCAAGGAGCTGAATATGTTTGCTATCAAAATATATTTTCCTGAGATACTACCAGAAAAAGGGAAGTTCTCTTATGAAGGAAATTGTTCAAGAAGAGATTGGCATAAGGCTAGAGTGCTTCGACTGAAGGAAGTGACATTTTTGTACCTCCAGTTAGCTAATGCTCGTGAAGCAAGAAGTGCTATGATGTGCAAACCCCAAACCTACCCCTACCGATTTTACAAGCACTGCCAATAGATGCAGAAAAAGCCCCCGTGCTTATTGTGGTCTTGCACTCAGAGCAAACGTACATAAGGTCCCACAAGAACAGCAGAGGTGTCACACCTGCCCAGCCGGAGCCAACAGCCAGCGAGAGAGAGGATGTGACCGAACAGCCCAGAAATAAAAGAGAATCTGTAGCCAAATATTTCTGAAGTGAAACATTTTGGAGTGAGGAAGGCTTCTTGAAGCACAACTTTTTTTGAGCCTTTTAGGAGCATTAGCCACTAAAGGGTATGTCAGACCCTAGGAGGCTTGCAACTATGCGCAAAAATTTTTTTTGGTGGATCTCATCTGGAGCCTGAAATGGTGAGCTGATAGGAGAGCAAATCTGGGAGGAGCAGTCACTTGCTGGGGTGTTTGCAGTTCCAGCGTGCTTGGACCTAGAAAAAGCAGTGGCAAATGGCAGGGAACTGGTGTTTCTTTACTACTTGGCAACTGTCCAGCAGATACTGCATCCTTTTAACAAGATCTCCCTGCAAGGCAAAGCAACAAAGAAAGGCTGGTTATCACGTTAACTGATTAAGGTGAAGCTGCTATAATAAAAAAGGGGTCACTTTAATTAATGGGTTAATGTGAGCCTCTAAATTGAAATCTCGATGGAGGGAATTAAAATAACCTCCAGGTGAACTTAGTTGGAGCTATCTGCCGAGCTTTGCATTAAGAAACATAAAGCGTGGGTTGTTGTGAGCACAGATGAAAGAGTATCTTGGGTGGGAGCACTGGGGAAATGAAGGAAGGATTAAAAGAGACAACACAAATTACTGAAGAGGAGATTTTTCTTGCCTCCATCTTGAACATTAAATTCCAGATGTTCCCCACTGAAAATCTCCAACAGATGTCCATCTTCAAACAAAAACCTGTGAGTAGGCTGTTGAGTAAAATCTGAGTCTGTTTCTCAGCATGACTGAGGATCATGGTTTAATCAACCAGCAAAAATGTTCTCAGATAGCTCTGCCATAGCTCTCTTGCCATTTTACGTTGTAATTAAAAACAGCAACAAAACCTCAGAAGCTGTTGCCTCTTGAATAAAATACAGCAACAATGCATTGGAGACTAGGAGAAACTAGACTCAGTTGGGAGGTAGGAGTCTGGTTTTCTTTACTAGCTAGATTTTTTTCTTGCAAAGCTATGCCTCCATCAAAGTAACGGCTATTAATCTGTGGACTCTAAAGAGCAGAGCTGGATGGCAATAATGATAATTTCAGTCTTTCAGTACCAGATTGAAATGTACAGATGGAGACAGAGGATGGCAACTGCATTGGGATATTTGGTGCCAGCTGATAATTGCAATAGCAGCCTGCTCCAAAAATGCTATAACAGACCCTATGGAGCTGTTTATTCCTAACCCAGTGCCTACGTATCTTCTTTAAACACTGTGCAGGGGTTCAGGCCTTGTGCATTTCCTGACACAGCACATCAGCAGGGGCCATTTCCACCTCTGTCATCTGAGTTCTTTCTTCCTTGCCTGTTTCAGAGTTCTTCCTCCCAGATCAGTTTTTCTCCAGATGTCAAATGTCTAAAGCTCATTAGTCGACATTAGTTCAGCCTTAAACATCCATTAGATGTTCTTCTCTCTCCTGTTCTTAGTCATTGTGGTTTCCCACACCCATTAAGAAAAAAGGCAGTCAGCAAAATGACACTTATTATTAACCCTTCCTTTTCCAATGGAAGGGTGAAGTTAACTAGTAACAGAATAGATTTGATAAAAATCAAGTTTTTGGACTTTCTACAGCCTATGTTGAAAGATTACCCCAGTTTACCTTTTCTTTCCTGTCTCTATGTAAGGGAAAGACATTTGTGCCGGCATTTATGTCTACATCTACTAATGTCAGTCATGCTTCTGAGTTTTTTTCGTGAGCCGTGCTACGCAGTTTACGTAGCAGAGCAACAAAGTTGGAATCCAAATGTTTCCCAATTACATTACTGTGAAGGGAAAGCCTAAGGTCCCAAATAGCTTTTCTAAGCTATTTTTAGCATTTATTGTTGAATAGGAATTATGTTATTCTTATGCCAGTTTATGTTTTTTTAATATTTATTTTTTCAGCTAGGGCTTTATATTTCAGCAGAGGGCACTGTGACCTTACTTAGAATTCAATCTGTTAATTGGGCTACTTGAGCGTGGAAAAAAATTATACCATTTTTCCACAGTGTCAGTCCTTAAATGACAGAGTTATATATATATGCAGGGTTTACTTATTCTCCATTTGAATCACTGCCTCATCCTCATGGCTAAAAGGCTGGAAGCAAGTGAGAAAAAATACTTCAAGGAATTAATATATTTAAAAAAAAATAAATCGTCTCCTTACTTTTCTGTAGGGGAAAATTAGCTAAATAATGGTTTGGACTTTTTTCCCTCTAGGGTAACACAGTTTACCACAGTACAACCCCTGGTGTAAGCATTTTAACAAAGACTTTACAGCAGCTGCTATATCAGAGGATAACAAAAAGAAACCTGCTTCAAAACTCCCAGACTTCGCTGATATACACAAGTCACTGAAGCACAACCTGCTGTTCTGTGCATTGTCACCCACACAGGCCAAAAGCACCAAACCCACCTACACAGCAATTAAACCTGGGGGAGGCCAGGAGAGACCATCAGACTGGCAACTCTCTTTTCCCCTGGGAGCTGAGCTTGTGCTGCGAGCCTCAGGCAGCCCCTGGCTTCCTTCTGGGCTTGGCTCCTGCATGCTGGCACCAGCACACTGGCTTCTGAGGCTTGTTTTGAGTCTCGACCGTTGAGCAAGTAGGTAAGCACTAGGGATTCGCTGAAATGAGGGAGATGCAAGGAAAAAACAGTGAGGAAGAGGGTGTCTGCTGCCTTTCTCCCACTGGGCTGGGATGTCTGGCATTACGTCAGCTTGCTCTGTGGTGGAACTTTCCATGATGAGATTCTCACAACTAGAACGAGGGGCAGTTAACAATGAAAAGATGAGGTCAGGATAAAGAAAAAAGGGTCATATAGGCTAGTAACCACATCCTTTAAATTTTCTTTATTGAGTGGATGATATCCAAAACTATATGCAAAAGCTATTTTATCCAAAGGACATAGTTGCATTCCTCAGAGATCATACATTACTTGGCACAAGGTACAATGGTTGCTTTGAGTTCCCCAACTAGGAAAGCTTATTTAATATATCTCCATTTGGCTTTGATGATGGCATATATCTGAGGAAAAACAACTTATTTTCTAAGAGTCTTCTTTCCCTCCCTCTCTGGGATTAAACATGCTGGTTTTGTAAAGCAGAAATATGAGGACCAGTCACTTGTGCTTTAGACTACAGGATTATAATCCTGGGTACTAAGGGGTGATGTGATGCTAGAGACCTATTATTTTCTGTACCCTGTGACACACTCTGTACAGTTGACCAGCTGGTGTTGGTTGGGATCCATTTAAACACTGCTTGTACCAAAACACTCTGCGAATGTGAGGCTCCTTGTGGTTTACAGGCATCTAATGCCAATTCCGGAAACAGGTAATACAAAAAAGGGGACTTTTCTGTGGGCAACAGGGTAGAGTCCTACCATGCTGGAGTCAAATGTCCTGAGAGTTATTGCTAGCCCCATGGGCATGTAACATAACTGGCAAGCACAATAGTTACGCATTGTTTGTAGCCAAAAGTTTGTGGCAAAATTGCCCACCACCTTGTTGACAGGCTGGCCTACTAGAAGCTGTCAGCAGGATCCCTCTAATGAGACAACTTTTTGTTCAAAACATACTAAATAACAAATCTACCTGCACATAAAAGCCATACGCCACACAACAGTGACCTCTAGCTAATTGTTGTTCCTATTCCACCCACTGCACCCACAGGAAGAGTTGAAGCAGTTCAATTTCTCTGACCTTTTCTATGTCTTTGATTTTGGGGTAAACATGACAGCTGAAGCTGACAGGGATGCTCTGTGACAATGTGAGAACAATGTCTTGTTTTTTACTTCTGTTTTTCATTTGATATGTTACCACCCTTGCTGTTTTCATGAGATTGATGGGTTTCACCGGGTTGCTCCATTTGCCTGGTACAGTCCCCCACTGCCCCCCAGCAGTAACCTCTCTGGACAGGATGGCAGAATCAAGCACCTTCAAGTCCATACTGACCCCAGCATTTGTTCCTGATTCTGAATGATGCATCATGTTTCAAAAACCTCCCTGTTGCATTTTTTTGTGAGTCTGTAGGTAGTGCTGTTTCCTAGGAAAGCAGTCTCACCTCTGTACACTGAACACTTAGAATATAGCTGCCACCTACTCTGTTAATTGTTTGTGTGTGTGTGTCTTGTGAAATGTACAAAGAGATCCTACCTACTACACTGCCTTTTACTTGTCACCCCCAGGCCTGTATAAAATGGGAGGTATGGAAAATAATGTGAGATGTTCAACTTCTTAAGCTTTAAATGATTTAATGTTATGGTAAGGAGAAGGAGGAAAAAACACACACTGTGTAACTGTACTGGCTTGAAAAGGAACAGGTGATGGTCACGGTGATGATAACAAACCCTGTCATGACTGGTATAAAACCTTTCCTTCATCTGAAGATGGAATTTATGTAGCCAAGTTGTCATTTTTACCTATGGATTTCTCAAAAAAATATATTTTTCAGTTGAGTTCTAATATTTCATAGCAAATCCTTTGCAACAGAAATGAGTTAGAACTCCTTTCTGCCAGTGTAAATAGCATTTCAGTCACATAAGAGTGCGTTTCTTGTGGGTTAAATTGCAAATTGCACCCATGAAAGCACAGCAGTGCCCTGTCAGGCTTCAGCAGACTGCAGAAAGCACCGAGTTTCATGTAATGGCATTTCACAGAGGTATGTCTGAAAGGAAGAGGTGGCCTGAGGGGGGGAGAACAGTGAAGATGAGCAGCTGTGGTGCAGAGTAGGTGCTGGGGCTATGGGAAACACATGCACGAGGTTGGGCCCCATCGACTGCAGGAGTAGCCAGGGAGCAATAAGCAGGAGCTGGGGTCAGTGCAGCATTGCTGACGGTGGCCATGGGCAACCAGGGCTGGTGGTGGAGCTGGCTCTCCCAGGGCAAGACAAGGGTGTCCAGGTGCCCTTCAGGCAAGAGCACCCAGTGTCCAAGCAGATACCCATGAGACCTCCCCTCAGCCACAGGTTTGTGGCACGTTTCTGCCATGGCTGTTGGCAGATGGAGTTGCAAGCTTCCACAAGGCAGAAGAGTGGGTGAGGAGACTATGGTGCGGATGTCAGGAAACAGAAAGATGATCAGGTTCATCATTTTTTCCCCATCAGCTCCTCTTCTTACATACTCCTCCTGCAGAGGCAGAATCTCTCCCAGTGTCCATATCGATTACACTGATTATGCTGATGACTCGGAATATACGAATTCATTTAAACCATCAATCCTATTTGATTCTTTCCTTGCAAACTGTTTAAATTGCTCCTTCAGGGCTTAATGTTCTTCCCTTTACAAATATTGCAGACTCTATGATGGTGGCTAGGTTTTCGTTTAAAAGTGTTACAAGGGTGTTATTAAATTCTGATTATTTATACTGTAATCGCTTTTGCCTAATTTAGACCTGATAGCTGTGAAAGAAATTGCCCCTCACACCTAACATTGGCTGTGGTTTCTCATTAAAATTTGTGTGCAAATCCACCAATTCTTCCTGATTTCTTTCTGGTCTCCCCTTCTTCTCCCAATCTTTAATGCAGTTCTGCAGATTTTTGGTTAGCCCACTCAAAAGTACTTTTTTTAACAGATTTTTGTAACATCTGCTGCTGTGCACACACATTGAGTCTAGCTATTAGAAACTCTCTGGATGACAAAACATACATTTCACTGTGTAATATAAAGGGAGCTAGCTGAAAATTGCATACCTGTCTTCTGAATGCTGAGAGGCCAGCAAATGTTTGCAGGCCCTGGATGTTGTGATTTAATGTGATTTAATTCTCCAAGCAGAGGTTTGTTTCTCTTAGTCTAAGTGGGGTACAAGGCAATCAAGGCTTTATGAAAATTTATTCAATATCGACACCGGTTAAAGAGAAGAGTCTTCTCTGTGCTGAGACTTGGAAACTTTGACCTGAAAAGAGTGGCATGGTAAGGAGAGTAAAATCTTGAGTCAGCCCAAAAGCAACTGCTTACAAAAGTATGCCCTTCAAACCCACTAGTTTACAATCTAAGCACACGTTTAACCCAGCAGGCAACACTGTATTATAAACGCTCTCAAACACAGTTTAGAGCCAAGAGCAGCAGACTATGTTTCCCTCAAGACCTAGCTTCGTTACCCTGCAATGCTGATGCCATGAAGATCTCCAGGCATAGTCACCTAGAATATGATTCATAGAATCATAGAACATCTCAAGTTAGAAGGACCCATAAGGATCATTGAGTCTAACCATACGACTAAAAGTCTCATCCAGATGCTTCTTGGACTATGACAGGCTTGGTGCCATAACCACTCCCCTGGGGACTGGGAACTGGGGAGCATGTTCCAGTGACCCTGTTTAGTACTAGCAGGATCTGATGAAGTGACGACATTTTGAAAAAGCTTTACTGTGGGAAAGGCATTTATTTTGGCATATATAGCAACTCTATTTCTCAATTAGGTGTTCATGCTTCATAATTGCTGGTTACATATTATGGCAAGAGTTTTGATGGTTGCTTTTACCAGGAGAGAACTGTTAGACAGGTAGTTATTACAATACAAATATTTTTAAACATGTTATTTTCTGCAGGCAAGAGGTACTGTTCAGATACTGAGATACTGTCCACAAGACAGAGTAAAAATGGATGCAAATAGACATATCTTTAAAGATACAAATACTTGCAGCATCCTGCTGGTAACTTTGGCTCTCAGTGCTCATATGCAGCATGCACTACACCTGCTCTTTTGGGCCCTCATTTGCTCAATCTGAAGTATGATCAGATTCATGAAATTATCTCCCTTACATGGGAGATAATGACATAAAAGCTTTTGTATCCAAACTCTGTTTTCATCCCCTTGTTGCTGCAGAAGGCTTTTCTCTGTTTGTTCAATCTGGAGTTATCACACATCATATTGATGAGGAAACTTCTTTTCCTGAAAATAAACTTTTCTGTCACATAGCTCTGCAACAAGTAAATAAACCTTGAATGGAGATTTTGGGGAAAAAATCTTTTGAAGTAAGATTTATTTTTTCATCAAATAACTTCAAGCTATTCAAGTTAACCATGCATGTCACTATCCAACTTTCCCTGTTTATATTGGACTTCATGAGTAATTGAATTTTTTCTTATCACGATTTACTTCTGGGAAACTTACGGAACAAATAATTTTTCTTCTTTTCCTCCTTTATTTTGATTCTCTGCAGAATTTGTCTTTTACTTTTGTTGTTGTTCCTTTCTCCTTGTTTTGTAAAAGACCTAGACACAAAATAAACTTCTACAGAAGAGTGAATTAATATGCCTAAAAGCTGACCTACAGACGAAAGTGTTGGATTGCAGATTGTGCAGGTACTTGCAACAGACAAGTACTGCAAAGGAGTGGCCCTCGAGTGCTAGCATTCTGCTAATCAGCTAATCTAACCTAATCAGCTGCAGAACTGATGAAAGCCACTGCTTTGACATGTGAATAAGAAAAGGAAAATGATGAGGCTCAAGCCAGAAGCAGTTTATAGGCTGAGTACCCTTAGTTCCTCACTGATTTCCACAGATGCCACAGGCAGACAGCCATGTCGGTTTTAATGGCAGCAACACCATAACCATCCCCTTTTCCTCCTGATGTAGATGCTGCTTTACTGCTCAGCACCTTGGGTGCTCTCACCCGCAGCCCCACAGCTGCTTTCTGCTCACAGCTCCATACCCTTCCACCCAGGCTACAGGGACAGTGTTTCTCAGAGCCGCCAGTGCAGTATTTTTCCATATTCTTCCCATACGCTGTTAGTCTCACGGCTCTGCACATGCCCAGCCCTGTGCTGTTCTTATGGCAGGTTCTCATGGGAAGTGTTTGCTGATGGCATGAGATTCCTTCCCCCCTTTCCCTACCCTGCAGCTTGCAGCTCTGCCTTCCACTTGGAGACCCAGGAATACACCTACACAAATGTCAACAGCCGGCCAGCCGTGCAGCACCTGCCCGCACCAGAGCATGCTCCTGCCAGCAGGACTTCAGGCAGGTCCTGATGAAAACCTGTGGCATTAATGTGGGAAAGTGTTTTGAGGTATATCATCTGCTGCATGAGAGAGGACACCTACACCTGGGAAGATGTTCCTCTGAAGACACACCAGCACTTTCTTCTCTCTCTCCCTCCCCCCCTTTTATTTTTTTTGGATATATTTTCTCTGTAAGTAACTTTGACCATTAGAGTTGATAACCAGCAACACATCTTTGTGCATGGGAATTGTCTCAACACATTCTGTGCAGCAACTTTATCCCCCTGCAGTGAATTCTTCTGAAGAGAGTTTTTTTGAGGCCTTCTTAAATGTTGTAAGAATTTATATATGTGCTATATTTGTACAGCATGCTTAGCAGCCCTGAGTCTGGAAAAGAAACGAAAATTTTTGAAGCAAAATAAGCTGCATCCATCAAAAAGCTGTCACATTAAAACTTGTTATGTAATTAAATTACATGTTGGGCTGCTGCAACCAATGGCTAGTTTTAACCGGTTAGCCTTGTAGTAATGCTTTTTCTCTCTGCCCTATCAGGGACCACAGGAACAGCTATCTCACCCACTCCTTCATGTTCCTGTCTACCTCTTGGAGTGCTTCCATAATGAAGAAGCAGAGAGATTATACAACATTTCATTAACAGCCTGACTGAAAAATAGAAATTTATGCCTTCCACTAAAGATTGCAATATGTTTTTCTCTGATCATAGTCTGCTCTTCCCTCTCCTCACTGACTACATTCAAGAAAGAAAACTGTACACCCTGTAAGCCTTTTGCTCCAGTCTGAAGTCTGTTTTGGCATAATCATTTTCCCGTGAGTTGGCATATCACACATTCATAAATCAGCCTTAAAAAACCACAAACTAATAAACTTCAAGATGTTCTGTAATGGTGCATGCCAGACTCTTGTAAGAAAAACATTTGATGACAAATGCAAAAATACTGGTGGAGATGTGGTTCTTTCATGACTTCGTCAGTTTGTGAAGACCTGTACAAAAGTGAAATGTTTTGATTGATAAAGGCCATGCTCATATGGGCCAAATGAAAAAAATTGCACTTGTAGTTGTGATGTAGCAGCTACCACATTTGCCAACTGATACTAAAGTTTTACTGTTTTCACAGTGAAAGTTCATGCCTGACTAGGGCTTTTTTGCTCACTCCAAGGTTATGTATACATGCTAGAAAGACAAAAAAAAGTTCAGGATAAGAAGGACCTCCAATCCTTGAATATACTATTAAGTCCCACTGAAGTTGTCTTGGCTTTAAGAAGAAAAGGGCAAGGAAACATCTTAGTGCTGCCTACAAACAGTTAATGGCCCAGTTGGGGAAACTCCCATTAGATATTAGGGAAAAATCTTATTTCTGTAAGGGTTGTCTGTGGTCAAGTTGCATGGACAGTCCATGGCAACTCCACCCTTGAAACTGTTAACAGATATGACAAGCCCTGAGCAAACTGGTCAAGCCAGCCCTGACTGAGCAGGGGATTGGACTGGAGATCTCCTGGGGCCCCTCCAGCCTCCCATCTTCTGTCCTGTAATTATATCAGCGCTCCATTTCCTCTTCTCTTCACCAGGCTGAACAATGCTCCTCCCTCAGCCCCTCCTTGTGTGCCCCAGGTGCTCCTGCCCTGTAACCACATCAGTGACCTCCAGTGCTCATTTATGGACTTCTCTCTGGTGCTGGGGATAGTCAGGATCCCTTCCTTCAGCCTGGTACCTGTGCTCCTGCTAATGCTGCCCAGTATGTGCTTGGCCTATACTGAAGGTATTAATCTCAATACCACTTAGGCATCTCCCAGGATGCAAAATACGCAGTGCTTTTATTTGTACCAGTGAAACCCTTTGCTGAGTAATTCTGGTTTGAATTTTGGAAGGCTTATCTTAATTTTCCTTGTTTGTAGTATAACAACCAGATTTTATATAAATGAAAAGATAACCATACACACAGACACATATATGTCTGATTTTAGTCTTTTCCCTTCAAGTACACACATATGCCTTAAAAATATTGCAGGTGCAGTTATGGAAACCCTTTGAAAACTTGGCACCTTGTGCTGAAATTATTGAACTATCATTCTAGATAATCTGAATATGTTTACGTTGCAGAATACTTAAACTATACAGCTCAAAATAGTCTTCTGGCTCAGTATTATGTCTATTTTAGGAGCTTATAATATAATTGGAGATCTTGTGTAAAGACAGCATTGCAGCATATGCACGAGTGTCTCCATTTGGCCAGATCTTAAACTATACTTAGAACTTTACCTCAGCAGAAACAGTAGGAGCACTATAGGAAATGGAAGTATAAGTCGAAATTTTACAAATTATTTTTTCTAATGGTTTTTAAATAGCAAGAATTGCTACCTTGCACATGACTTTCAGAACTTTTCATTGAATGAAAGTCATCAAATGAGCTTTGTAGGTGTTATTAACTCCTATGTGGACCCAAACCCTGAGTATGTGGTATAAGTTTGAAGTATAAACATGAAATCAGAGTTATATTAGCAGTCCAATTCCTCTATGGATAAACTTTCTGTATTTGTTTTGGCATATGCTCTCTCTCTTTGAAAGAAATTTAACAACATTTGGAAAACTGCATGCAATACTTGACAGTTGACGTCCACTGCCTTATTTTATTTTTTCTGTAATATACTGATAATTACAGCTCCATCTTATACACAAAAAAAAAAAAGAGATTTGATTTCCTGAAGATATAAACTATAAGAAAGTAAATAGCAGAAACGATGCAGCCATGGTAGTCTAGGTATGTGAGTGAGGCAAAGCTGGTGGAGACTAGTGTATAGTTTTGGGAGAGGGAGAGCATAAACTCTCAGGGACATAGCTCTGATTGGAGTCAATGTGAGAGTGAAGAGGTGTTTGTTCTCTTTCAGGAAAGCTTTTATTACCTGGAGAGTGAAAGTTCTCTTCCTCCAGAGGTATTCTTTGAATAAGAAAGCAGGTACTTACATTTGTATTTCTTTATGAAACCATGTTCCATATGTTTTGCTACCTAGGATATTATGTCTAGGCTATGAGGATTTTAAATAGAATGTTCTTCTAGGCTGCTCTGTATTATTTATTTGATTTAATTTAATTTAATTTTATTTTATTTTATATTTTATTTTATTATTTAATTTTATTTGTTATTTTATTTTATTAATTTAATTTAACTTTTTACTTTAATTTACTTTATTTTTAATTTAATTTCATTTAACCTTTAATGTTAAACTTGGTGCTTTCCCTTTGTCTCAAGATGTGAGCTCATTTTAGGTCTGAAGCAGGTGGTCTTACATATTTGATACCTCATGGAGGAACTTTCCTAGTTGCTTATCTCTCTGTCCCCACCTGATCCTTCATTTTTCCATTGCTCCATTTGGTTCAGCTCCTGCAGTGCCTCTCCAGTCTATGGCAGCAGCTCCCAGCGGTCCCCCTAACCTCTCATCCCAGTCTGTGTCTCTTCCCCACCGAGCTGGACCCTGCTCCTGCACCTGCCTGGGGCCATCATCCCAGGCTACTGTGTGTCTCCTCCAGTGGGGATGGGAGGCCCTATGTTGCAGTCTACACTTCTTCACACTGCACTTCCTCCCTCCCATCACTTTGCTGGCACCCTCTAATGACAGTTTGCTTTTTTTATGGCTCCAGAGGTTTGGTCTGGCTTCCTGGTCTGGACTTTGCACCTGGCATGTTTAATGAGTTTTCTTATTTTGATTTCTTAGCTCTGCTTTGATGTTACCATCTGATGTTAGCCATCTTAAGTCATTTTATGGATGGCAGGAGAAAGGAGCTATGATTGTTGTGGGGGGAAAAAAAGTGGCAGTTTGAAAATAAATGGAGTATAAAATAGAAACATTCTAAGAGAAACATCTGATATAGTTCTCTATGCATTAAAACTTTTCCAGATTTACAGGATTTTTACACAGAAAATATAGTGGGTCCCTGTTGCACCAGCTGTTTGTCCTCTTCTGTCCACTGATTTTTGATGGAAAATACCTGTATTTTCACCAACATCATCTAGTTTTCTCTTTCGTGGTTTTATTCATACATTAGCTACAGTGCCAGGAGCATCCTCTAGCCTGTGACTAGACTCTGGAGAAGACTGAAGTGTTTCCAAATTGTAATTAGACCTTGCTCCTCTTTAATCATTTAATCAGAAGAACCCACAAATGTTACAGAAATGGTTTAAATATTTATATGCATAACATAGTCATGACACAGTTGTTCTCTCATTGTGCTAGTTTATTTTCATATTTTTACTACTAGATGGTACAAACATAAGAGAAATGCAGCATGGAACTCACAGAGGCCACAAATTCTGACATGCTGTTAAATAAATGACAGTGATCTTCATAACCTTTACTAGCATATATGCAGAGTGAATCTGATACCTTCTGCTCAATCACAAACTGTCTCTTTCAAGTTATAAAATATTTCTGCAGTGGGAAGGAAGATTCTTAAAAATATACAAATTTGATTGACTCTGTAAAGAAACAGGTAAGTACCTGCATTAGTGTACAGATTTATGTTCAAGGTATTATTAAATAGCTATAAAGGATTCATTCTCTTCTTGTTAAAAGTTTGCTCAGACAGACTGAGTAGCAGCTTAATTTGTTAATGAATCCATTATCAACTAGGTTGTTCCATCTATCTCCAAATATTATTTTGAAGCTTAAATGAAAAAACTCCATTAACATTTTTGCTGTAAGTGTCTTGTCATTTCTCAGGATGAGAAACATTGCCCTGAGAACAGATGATCAATAATTGTCATCTGCAATCGAGAATTTCTTGAGGGATGTCCACTTCCAATGCCAGTCCCTGTAGAATCTTTCACCATCCTGCACACTGGTGGTGGGTTAGGACAGCTGCTCTGCCTGTCTCAGCCATGGACAGTATCCTTCTTCTACCACTGAATGGCAACCTGTAGAGTTTGAAAATGCTGTGATATCTTTCTGGAGGTCTGATATAAGAGTCTGTGCACAAGTGCCATTAAAAAACAACATGCCACCTAGCTGGGTCCTTAAATCTTTGTCCAAACTCCTCTCTGCTTGAAGGATAAATTTTAAATGTGTTAACATGAGAAGTTGAGAAGTGCTTTGCAAATGAATTTCTGATTTTAAAAGAATGGAAAAAAGTGAAAGGTCATGAATGACTCATGTTGCCTATCCAAGGGATTGTATTTCTTACCAGTTATATAGTTGGGAAAATGAAGTATGTCAGCCATACAAAGGTCTGGTACTGTTCAGAAGTGACAACAGATGTTAACTTTCCAGAGTCAAAGGAGAGGGCACCCCAGATAGGTTTTCTTGGCCAACACTAGCTATTTTGTTTTTATTCTTTTAATATACACATTTTGTCTGAAGAATTTTAAATTACTTTTTATAAAGAAATACTACTCCCATGGTAGTGCTGGGAAACAAAAAATCATTCCTGTAGTCAAAAAATGCATCAGCAGTGGAGTCCTTCGTGTAGTTAGGTATTGTGCATCTCTTCTCCAGTTGAAAGCACTGAGAATTTAAAGAAGTCCTGTCTTACAGAAAAATATTAGTGTAGGCAAAATTCAGAACTGCCTCAAGAAATTCTATATATTTTTTAAATTATTAAAAAAATTACAATTCCTTAGTTCCCTTTATACAAGATAAAATTCCTAGTTCAAAGTGAAGCAGTTTTTCTCAATAGTGAAATGGCTCAAGACACCAAACATTTTCACTCCCTTCTTGAAAGTCTTTTGTGTTATGGATCATCCACAAGACTACCGTGTTGATCCTTTTTATTACCTAATTTATTACTTTGATTATGTTGTTTGCTTACTCTGACAATATAAAAATCAACTATTTTTCAGACAACCTTTGGTGCTAGGGAAGGAGATTTTATATATGATGCTGGGATACAGCATACAAATGATGGCTATGTATATTATATAAATAATTAATTCAACTCTCTTGTTTCTATGGGGAACAGGTTAATACTTAAGTACATGAAATGCAGCTGAAGTACACTGAGTCGTTTGGTTTCTACAACACAGGTATTCTGTTCTGCATGTTTACAAATATACCAAATATAGGAGATAATAATTAAGCATCTTATTTACAGCTCTGTACCCGGACAACTAACTCTTAATCCACCCTTTTAAAATGTGTAATTATTATTCCCCTTCACTTAACTGGTGTAGAACTGGAAGCAGAGAAGCGTGTAATGATTTTCTCCATAAAACACAAACTTAGGTTTGTCACAGACTGAAGATGGGACTTCTGAATCCCAAACCCCAGGGTGCTCTTCAGCAGCACACACTGTCCCCTGTCTCCAGAAAAGTTCTTTTACAATAACAGAAATTCATAGACCAGAGTAACGTTCTGAGAACAGGGCCAGCAGTTTCTGAAATGTCTCCCATAAGCTCTGTAGGTGACACAACACACACATATGGCATGCCCTTCCCATATGGCAGTACAAATCTATGGTCAAATGATTCAGCTGACATTGGCTAAAGAAGAAGCCAGTCCCTCTGGCTGTGGAGGGTGGTTGGTGCCTTGCAGCAGTGAACCCCAGCTCTTCTCTGATCTTTCACACTCACCCGTGGCTCTGAGCACAACCAGCCTTGGGCAAGGTTCCTAGGAAAACAGAGGGAATGCATGTCGGCTGGTCTACACACAGATTTTGGGATATGTTTATGTTGATTTAGAAAGGTTTGTAGCTCTTTGGCTTGCATCAGTGAATTTATATTATCGTCATGTGGCTTTCCAACACGATGGGTGATTGTTAAGATTCTCTGTTGGAAAATAAAATGTGGAACGTTGGCTAGCTAAAGAATTCCTCCTGCCTGCTGTTCTTCTGTTTGCCTAAGATTGCTACAACTTTTTATGAAAAAGGACACACCTTTAAAGTAAATCTCAGCTGGAATATTTTCACTAACCTTAAAGAAAGGAAGGGACAGGGTGGCAGCCTGGAGTTTTCACTGAAACTAACACAGGTGCAAGCACGTGTTGAGGGAAAGGCAGTTTAAGGCCATGTGCAGAAGTAGCACTCTGCATTTAATCAGTATATAATTTTCTCCCATGGAGGTCAGAAAAAAGACTTAAAAATGCCATACTTCTGTATTTTTTTTTATAAGGAGAACTTGCAGGCTAGAACAAATGTTAAGGTTTTGTTGTTTAAATAGCTAAGAAAATTGGCAAAGCTTAAAGATGATCCAAAATTATCATCATTCCCCAGCTGTCAGCCAACAGGGCAGGTGAAACAACTGAATGTCAGGAATTCAATACTGGTTTTTAAAACCATAATAAAGCCTTGATATTTTGGTACATCTGTTATGCATTTTCTTCGTGTCATCTCAAAGTGTTCAGAGTAGATAGAGAACTACCTCCCTCCTGGTGAAGAGTTAAGATTAGGCAGAGATTGCAAGATGGCATGCTGAAGTGACTTGACAGCCTCAAGCCAAAAATACAGGGATGGGAAAAGGCATGTCTGAATATGGATATGATTTTCTTTGAACTTGAGAAATTAAACTGTCAAGCTGGGATGCAATCTAATTGTGAAAAACTCTCAAAATTCCTTCTCACTTTTCTGTCAACAACATCACTAACACCTTTGCAACCCTCAGGAAGACTGGTGGGTTATACCTTTTCTAAAATTGTGTTACAGTAAATCAAAAAAAATTCCAACAAAATTGTTGCTTGCATTCATTCAAGATTAAACATCAGAATATTTGCTGTTTAATTTTGAATGTCTCCAAACATAGTTCCAATTCTAGGTCTCAGGTCTGTGCTCAGCCTTTTCTCCACAAATGCCTGTCCAGCTGGCACCTCCCTTCCTTTTAAACTAGGGAAGACTCAGTTTTTGCCATGGCTTGAGTGTGTGACTACACTACCTCATATGGATACTCAGCTCCATTTTCCTCTGTACAGTTACATTGAGCAGGCAGCTGGTAATAATGTAATATTTTTAACTTCGGAAATGAAATGCATTTTGTCTTGACTATTTTATAGTTACCTTTTTCACCAAGCTTTAGATGTCAAAAGATAGTATCTTTTGGCTCAGATCCTGGCCAGGCCTTGCCTTCAAGACTTATCTGCTTTTAGAACAGCTAAGATAAAAGAAGAGAGCAAGGTGTTCATCACATCTAAATTAATTTCTGCTTTGGTGATGGGTAATTTAAATGTTGTGCTCTCCTGCTACAGGGGTTTGTTTTTTGTTTTTCATTATAGATATAAGCTACATGCCAGCCGCAAATTTTTAGCTGGGTGTGTCTTTAGAAACAGAGATTTGATAGGAAACTAGAAGTTTCTTGACAGAAACTCTTTGTGTTTCAGCTTTCTGGTTCCATAAAAGAGCCTACATCACACCTTAAAACTGTCTTAAAGGAAAGATATTTATTCTGCTTAAACTATAACATTAAAACTTTTCTTTTTTATTTTCAGTAGTAGTTGAAATTGCCAACTATTCCTGTAACATTTAACTCATAAAAACATCTTTCTCTGTGCAACCATACTTTATACAGCATCAAATGACTTTTACCTGCATTATGTTAATCATGTTTCTTTTGTCTTTTTTAACATTTATGAATGTTCCTAGAACAGTCTCTGTCATGTGAAAAGTACTGCTGAATTTTAGGCTTGCTAAAGAAAGTGGTTTCAACCTAACTCAATCATAACAGGGTTGCATAACAGGGTATGATTTTCAGTCACGCACTATGTCTGATGAACTTCAGAACCTCGCTGTATGGTGGAGTGAAATTTATATATTAAAACTTCCCAAGAGCAATACACAGAGCCAAAAGCCCTTGTCTTCTGTATCTCTGGAGGCCTGAAGGAAAAACTGGCTTTCCGAAACATCAAGACAGTTCACCGTGTGGGCAGGAATCTGTGATATGAGCAAACAGGGTACAACAGCTTTCACTTGCCTCTCTTTACCCACATGGTGTCTTCCCGCAAGCAATAATGATCCTGCAGAAACTCTCCTTGTGACGTATAGCTGTGTTTCCAGCACCTGCTCTACTACAGTCTAGCAGCCTGCAGACACTGAAGCGTCTGCAAACTCTTTGCTTTTTTCAAATTGGAGCCATTTTTTCCCTGTCATCTATTTTCTTAACTGGAAAAAATCCTTGCTTTATTTTTTTTTTTTCTATTTTGTTTTTGTTCTCAAATGTGTTGAGAGTTGATGTGATTAGCTGTAATTTATACATAGTTTTAAATTGTAAGTGCTGCAAATCACACCTATGGGTTGGACGTGTTAAATATAGTTTTGTGTAAATATCAGAGACTCCTTACAGGGAGCTGAATTTTGATGTCCGACTCAGCAGAAACAGTCACAAGAGATTCACCGAAGGAAGCACAGCACATTAAATATTAAAAAAAAAGTTAGGCAGAAAATACATAATCAAACAGGAGCTGTTAATAAGAATAACCAAACTGCAGACAAGATACAGTATTACAACAGAATCAAATCCAAGGGAACAGGAGGGCTTGTCCAAATCCCAGAGTTCTGGGTATGCTTGCATTTCATCTCTGCACTGCAGTGAGGTTGTTTGGTAATTATTGCCAATCGTGTGATACCAATGAATAGTGTGATCCCAAACAGGCCGAACATATCCATGGTACATCAAGGGTTGCTGGCTCCTCTCCCAAGCTTGCTATGCTATGCTGTGTTTGATCTTTTGGGCAGAGAAGATAGCTAGAAAACCTCTCTTTTTAGAATCCAGGAGTGTGAAATCTTCAGCAGCTACACAGGAAAACTTGTTACTCTCAAGGCGTTCTTGCAGTTAATGAATATGCACAGAGAGGGAAAAAAAAAAAAAGGACAGAAAAGAGGCAGACCTGACAAGTGTCGTATTTGTAGTAGTAAGAAAATCTCCACAAATTTGTTATAGTGTCACCGTGTGCAGAAAAACATGGCAAATGACAGTCCAGTTTTAGATGAGGAGAAAGAGCTCAAAAAGGATTGCGGTTGCTGATTTCAGAAACCAATCAGAACAAAATGGGTTTACACTGTTACCTACAGTCCTGCTCAGCATCAGTTAAAATAATAGATGTCATTTTCAACGCAAAAATATTTTTTTTCAAAATATACTCTGACTTTTCCTCTTCTGTTGACCTTCTTTCTTGCAAAAACTCTTGAATGCTCCTTTCCTGCATCTCTGTGTTCCTGATAGACTTTAAGGGAGAGAGTGTGACTTGAAGATGAAAGTGACTTCTTGGTTTTTTCACTATTCATATATCCAGAACGTAACACATCTTCCCTCTGGGGAGGAAAAAAGTATGCAAAGAAATAGGAAGACCAATATTAGCATAATCTTTTTAGATTAGATCAGACAAAGCCTACCAGTACAATCACTTTACAAGGCTGCAATTCATATTGAGTCTCTCCCTTTGAAAATGCTCACTGTGGGCTCTGGGCTTGTCAGAACTTAATCTGGAGGCACAAATCCTTCTCCAAATCCCCCTTCCCCAAGACACTATGCAATTTCACTAGTTCAGATACCTCCAACTGTAAAACTATTTGCTACTTAACCTAAAAAGGGCTCAGCAGCTTCAGGTAGCATCCTTCTGTGCATCTGCTTCATGTCTTTAACATGTGTTTTGCAACTCTGCTTTTTTGCTGATGTGTTTTCTGACCCTTTTGGTTACCCCTGTTCACACCTATCCTTGCTTCCTCTGGCTAGGTGACGTTTATGCCCTTACTTTCTGCCCTCTTCCCCTGTAGCTCCCACTAGTCTGCACTCAAATTGGCCTTCTCCT
Source organism: Numenius arquata (assembly GCF_964106895.1). Taxonomy (NCBI): domain Eukaryota; kingdom Metazoa; phylum Chordata; class Aves; order Charadriiformes; family Scolopacidae; genus Numenius; species Numenius arquata. The sequence goes on from NC_133616.1 coordinate 40,167,169, forward strand.
GCCTTTGGATGTGCCCAGTCTCTGTCAGACTGTGGTAACAAATCTGGGTAACAAATGTTCCTGTAATTTGTTGGTCTGCACAGCCCTCCTAGCGCTGAGGAAGAAACAAGGGGGTTGAGTTTCCACTGCAGCGATAAATTCGTTGAGCTATTTCCTTGGAAACTAGGGGGCAGGAAGCAAGGAAGGCAGGTGAGGTTGTGGTGGCAGGTTAAGCTTGCGGGGGGTGATTCATAGATTTGCATTTTATCTCTGAGGTTCCAGTGATTCCTTCTTCATATGAACTATCAGATAGGATTAAAAAGAGATATGATAAATAATGCATGGTGTTATTGGCTGAAAAAATATTGCTAGAATTCACTTCAAACAGCATACTCTATTATATTGTTAGATTTTCAGAGCCCTTCCATTAGTGCACATTTAAACATGTAATATTTTCCAATTAAATGTGTTGGTAGGAATTATTCATTTTAATAATTAAAGCATTTCCAGAGCTCCCTGAAGAGCGTTACCATGGAGGATCGGACCCTCTGCTGAGAACACTCACAGCAGGCTAGTGTACAGTATAGGCCAGCTGCTTAATGTCAGTCGTGCAGAAGCATGAAATCCAGTCCTGAGGCACATTAGCGTTGGTTGCATATATCTGTCCTTTCTATGGCTGTGTCAAAGTTAGATTTTTAAGGTAGCTTTTGAATTCTGGGGCTTATGGAACCTGCTACTTAAGCACCCTCAGATAGGTTGCAAAGCTGCCTATCTCCCACTGTACTGGTGTTGGATTCCTCATATCTTTGGTTCCTCTTAGCTTGTTCATCAAGGACAAAAATGAAGACTCTTATGGTCTGATTATTAGCCTTCTCTCTCTTTTGGAAGACTGTTAGATCATTGACGAGCTGGCATTGCCCCTCCTTCCGCTAACCCACGTTGTTGGCATTGTCTTCTTTAATGATCAGAAGTAAAAGACATCTGCTCCTTGTGGATATTGAAAATCCCATGGCACACTCTTGTGAGGAGGGTTGATGTGACATCCTTGGCCAATATTCCCTTTTCCCACTGCTGTGTAGCACATTGGCTGGCTACCAGTCGGCTTGTGTGGCTGTCACCCTCCCACTAGAGATGGCTGATGCTCTGTGTTTGTGTGTGGGCACATGCAATGAGACAGACAGACTGCAAAGTGCTTTAGAAACAAGAGGTATGATACAAAATTAAACTTCACTACCATCAGAAGATATTCCATATTCAAAGTCTCAAACCCCAGACTAAGCTGAACAAAAGGAAACTTGGCAAACAACGAGTGAAAATGGGAGTCACAGGGGCATGTATCTTTCCAATACCATAAAACTGTTTCTGTTTTAATTTTATGTAAATAAAGAAGTAAGAGGAGCAGAGAACTGATTAAGAAGCTATGTTCTTTCAGGCAAGCAGAGAAAACAGAGGGAAGATAAAATTACTTTTTTTTAGCTAAGCTAAACAATTAAACCAATAAAATAATTTAAAAGAGGCAAAGTGCCACAAAAACAGCTGCCAACAAAATAATTTTATTGTTATTACAGATCTCCTTTCACTACCTATTTCTTTATCTACAGGTAGAGAAATCAGATGGGTTAGCAGTACTGATACCCCTGAAAATGTAACAACAATCCAGACCTCCTACATTGTCCTAGTGAATCAATAATGCTGTGAAATATTCAAAGGTTTTCTTGATCTGATTTTCAATGTTTATTTCATACCCTTATATCTTTGGAATGCTTACAAATTAAATTCACAGTTTGTGTTCTTCAGGCTGTGATATGGAGATATATGAAAGTTTATCAACAGTTTGTGGGGAAATACCAGTGGTCAAAGCTAAAATATTTTTTAATAAGTTGGCTTAAAGAAATTCCTTGGCATTGAAAGAATCCTTAGAAAAAAAGAGTTCTGAAACTATCACAATCCCACTTGCAAGAACTGAGAGAATTTTTCATCTTGAAAATATCAACTTATTATATAAAATTAGCTGAAATCTAGACAAAGCATTCAGGGCAATTATTTAGCCAATGCATTAACAACCAGAAACCAAAGTCTTGTCTGAATTCAGGACCTGAAAGGCTTGAACGTTCACAACAGACAGGAAGATCGTTTCCTGCCTACATATAATACTTAGTAGCATACATTTTTATTTACTTGAGGTTAAAAAAGAAAAAATCTTCCTGCTATAAAGAACTTCATTTCAAGGACAAATACATCTCATTGGTCTTTCTTTCTGGCATCTCTTTTTTTCCCTGGAGGGTGAAAATACAGAATTAGATTAACTACTTACTGGTGGGATTTGGAATGTTAAACTGTCTTCTCCTGTATTATAACTGATCACTAACATGCGCACATTATGTGAGTGGAAATGTGATTATTTATTTTTGTATCTAATCAGGGCCATTGGGATATATGGGTTATTCTACAGTGTACTGGCTTCAAGTCTTGCCCTATTTGTGCCTAGGAGTTGGATGACAGGAGTTAGAAGCTTGCTGCTTCAGCAACCAAGGCAAATCGAATCCTAGGCTGCATCTGCAGGACCATTACTAGCAGAGATAGAGATGTCATCACTCTACTCGGCACTTGTCAGGCCGCACCTGGTGTTCAGTGTCCGGTTCTGGGCCCCACAGTTCAAGAAAGATGCAAACCATTTGGAGAGGGTCAGAATCAGAATCAGAATCAGAATCAGAATCAGAATCAGAATCAGAATCGTAGTGGTTGGAAGGGACCTCAGAGATCATCGAGTCCAACCAACAGTAAAAAAAAAAAAAAAAAAACCAAAAAAAAACCACCACAAACAAAACCACCACCCACCACCTGAACACACAACAACAACAACCAAACCAAAAACCATCACCCACCCACACAGCACCCCACCACAAACCAGTAATCTTGGACACTAGATTTCAAAGGAAAGCTATGAAGATGACAAAAGGGCTGCAGAACCTAGCCTCTGGGGAACAACTGAAGGAATTATGTCTCTTCTCCATGGGGAAGAAAAGGCTCAGGGGGTCCACATCACAGTATTCTAGTACTTAAAGGATGGATACAAAGAGGATGGAGGCTCTCGCTTCACAAGGAACCACATGGAGAAGGCAAGGGACAATGGGTACAAGTTGCACTGGGAGAGGTTTCATCTTGACCTAATAAAGAAATTCTTCACAATGAGAACAATCAATCACTGGAGCAACATCCCCAGAAACACAGTGGAGTCCCCATTGCTGGAGGTTTTCAAGATGCAGTTGGGCAGGGTGCTTGATAATCTCATCTAGGCTCCCTTTCCAACAAAGGTGGACCAGATGATCTTTCCAACCTGGACTATTCTGTGATTCCATGATTCCATGATACCAGACACACCTTAAACAGCCAAAAAAAATTTGTTTAGATAAACCCACTCATGTTTTGTTTATTTTGTATGTATCAAGCTCACAACTTCCTCTAGAATGTTATCTTTTCTTTAAATCATTCTAAAGTTACTTGAGTGTGCAGAAATAAAAACAAGTTTTCTAGTCAGCCTGATTCCTGTGAGACACCAAACACAGCTAGATTCATTTACCCAGAATCTTCACTAAGGCTAGCCTGGATCTAGCTCTGGATTGCTCCTCCATAGCCTGAATAAGTGCAGTCTGTATCTGATCCTCTTCTCAAATGCTTCTTTGCCAAAGAAGCGACTGTCCATAATTTTGCATAAAAAGATGTGTTTACCTGCATTTCATTATCACTTGGAAACCCTTGCAAAACTGACTCCATGAAGTGTTGGCAACTAATTCTTCATGTTCTTTGTGTTCCTTAACTTATCATTGCCATTATCTGATGAAAACAGATTCAGCTGAGCAGCATTGAACTAACTAACAGACAGTAAAACGGGCTTAAAATAGTCTCATTTACAATTATTTATATTGCTAAAATCATGTTGCACTCACAGATGAGAGTAGTGCAAGTAGCTAATGTTACTTATACAACACAGCTTTAGCCCTGAACACTGATTTGCACAACTGATTTTCATCTTCTCAGTGACTTGTCTAGATGTGCAGTTTGTAGCAGGAAGCTCATTCAAGACACTTGTTAAACTGTGGTGGACCTGGAACAAGTGAGTCAAACTAGGGGGGGAAGGAAGCAATTGCTTTATAAGTTTTAGAAAAGATAATCCACGAAGCTGTTTTACTTGCTTGATTTTCCCTGCTTTTACACTCTCAATACTGCAGCCTGCAGAGCTGCTTCAGAGTTGCTTCTTATGACAGTTCACACTGGTGCCTCCGAACTGATGAAGAAAAGGTCACAGATACTTGGCCTTCTTGTCAGCCTCTTTTCTAATGGGTGAGCACGAAAGTGGCCCCATGACAGAAAAGTTCAGACTAACATTACTTAGGCAGCCAAGTGTTGTTAAAAAGCGTGGTACAGGAGAAGAAAACAGAGAGAGAGAGAAATGGTCCTGGCCAGCTGGCAGCTTAGTACTCAAAGCTGACTAACTGAGTAAAACAAAGCAGCGATCTCCCAGCCATGACTGGAAACAGAGCAGGATAACCAACCATTGTCTTCTTTGCAGTCTAGGGGCTTATTTCTGATAAACCTCACAGACAAAAACTGCTAATCTAAGATCTTTGTCTGTCCATTTTAATCAGGAGCCCCTTCTGTGATCATTTCAGCTGTCAGCGTATGATCTTCTGGGACTACATCCTCTCCCTATACTTGTCGTCGCCATGGTTGACCTTTCTCAGCTCAACATGCTCTAGGCTGTCCCCATATCTGGGACCAGAGGGATTTCAGTGCCTTTTGGCTCAGGCATGAGCAGGTTAACTGAGAAAGGCTGACAAGGTTAAAAACCCTCTAACCTCTACCTGGAAAGATCTAACTGTTTGAGAAGTTGTTCCTGATCCTCTGAAGTTCACAGTACAGTGTATAAAGGCAAACTGGCAGTAGTTTCACTGCTTCTGCCTTAATCCATCATAGCATAAACTATAGCCAATGAGGAATGAATTGCCCAAGAGTTAAGTCCACAGAATTATAGAATGGTTTACGTTGGACAGGACTTTGAAGGTCATCTAGTTCCAAGCCCCCTGCCATGGGCAAGGACACCTTCCACTAGACCAGGTTACTCAAAGTCCCATCCAACCTGGTCTTGAACCCTTCCATGGATGGGGCATCCACAACTTCCCTGGGCAACCTGTTCCAGTGGGCAACCTGTTCCAGCGGGCAACGCCACCACCCTCATCGTGAGAAATGTCTTCCTTTTGTCTAACCTAGATCTACCCTTTTCAGTTTAAAACAATTAGCCCTTGTCCTGTCACTACATACCCTTGTAAAAAGTCCCTCCCCGTCTTTTCTGTAGGCTCCCGTTAGGTACTGGAAGGCTGCTATAAGGTCTGCCCAGAGCCTTCTCTTCTCCAGGGTCAACAACCCCAACTGTCTCAGTCTGTCTTCACAGGAGAGGTGCTCCAGACCTCTTATCATCTTCGTGGCCCTCCTTTGGACTCCTTCCAATGGGTCCATGTCCTTCTTATGTTGGGGGCCCCACAGCTGGATGCAGTACTCCAGGTGGGAATTCATGAGAGCAGAGTAGAGGCGCCAGTTCTGATCCCGTAGGAACTCCCTGTATCTTGTATTCCTTTTGTAAGCCCAAAGTTTGCAAATACTGTTGTTTTATAGTCAATTTTTCAGGCACATGAAGATGCATAGACTGTGGCTAGACTGAAACATAAACAGTAAACATGCTTAGCAGTTGATAACAAATTCAAATACTTGGCAAAACCAGGTATGTCCCTACAAACAGTTTGTTTATCTGACTTTCTCCACCACTCTTGGACATGGTTCAGTTTTCTATGGAGTCCAGGATCCCCAGTCCTACAAGAGGTTTCTTCACCAAGGTGCAGAGTCTGTGTTTCTCTCTTTGCCCCCTCCACTTTCCCATAATTTTCCGTTTGCAATTAGTCACACAATAAACGAGAGCTCTGTACTAGGAAAGCACCTTTCTTCCTTGCTTCATTATCGCTTCCTAGCTTATTAAACTGATACTAATACCTCAAGCTTTGCCTAACTTAAAAAAAAAAAATCATTATTTTGGACACCGGTTTTTGTTGAAGCTCCACCTGTCTTTTTTCCTGAGCTGCACTGCAGTGGGAGCTGTTCAAAAGCGCAAGTCTGCGTAGTCACAGTTTGTGTGAATGCCATGGCATGGGAGAAGTTAAAGATCAAAAGTTTGCGTTCTGACCGAAACAAAATTAAGGGCCTAGTACATCCAATAAAAGTTCTTAGCAGACCAGTAAGACACCCTTAATGCCAATGCACACCTTATTCTCTGTCTCTCACAATCAGAAGGATGACGGTGTCACCATTTGTTGGCCAGTAAGGGCAACGAATACCCTTTTGAAAGTATTCAAAGGCATTTCCCCCATTTTCAAAGGTAAGGGGGGAAATGGACAGAAGGGAGACAATGGCTCACACTCACCAAGAAAACATGGCCTGCTTGCTGGTTTCTAGTCTCAAGCAAAAACCCTCTGAAGTTATTGGAGTTTGGCTGCAAAGACTTTGAACCAGGTTGTCAGGTGGCTGCCAGAGCAGGTTTGAGGAGGTGAGAGGAGCAAACAAGAGGCATTGGTCCAATTAGAGAGCTGAAACTCATTTCTATAATGCCCTTCTCTTCTTGGTATCTTCCCTGTTAGCTGGCAAGATAATTAGAATATACATAGCCGTTACTTAAACCTTCCCCCAACTTTGTGGTGCAGATCTGACCTGTTTCTTCTCCACTCACCTCCCCCTCCACCCACCTCCAACTGGCTACCAATCTGTGACATTTTTTGCTCATTTGTTACAGTTGTGCAGGCTGGCCCTGCTGTGCATGGAAAAACAAACTGGTTCATTTCCTCTCTGCGTTTCTACCCCATATGCACAACATCAACACGGGGCTCTCTCAAACTATATTACTATAGCAACTGCTCTCAGATATCTCTTAGATCTATTATTTCAGAAAAAAACCATTCAATACTATATAAAAGGTTTTCTTCTGGATGTATTAATCTTTTCCATTTGACATTTTTGCCAGTTTTGGTTCTGCAAAAAAAAAAAAAAATAAAATTCAGAATTAGAGAATCAATAAAGTCCTTGGGTACCTGGTAATAAATAGTAAGATAAATATATAAATAAACAATAAAAAAGAACGAGGGTCTTTTACTTTCAGACTCTTACTTCAGGTGAGAGGCTCCACTTCCCTTTTCAGTGTTTGAAAATGAAACAAAATCCAGCAAACCTTTTCAAAGTTACCTTTCATTGGTAATAACTGTACAAGCTATGACAAGGAAGACTCAAGTTTATGAATTCAGGTTTTTTTGATTCCAAGTCAGCTACTCAGCCTAATCTTGCAGATATTTGGTTACGTGATTACAAAGACTGATTCTTTGAACACATGAGGATTAAGCAAAACCATGTGCTTGTAGATCCAAGTCTAATAAATGATTTTGGAAAAAAAAATCTTTCTTAATGTGCTTATTGTAAATTGAATGCTTCTAGATGTAGTTGAGTATCTAATAAGATTATTTCAAGGTTTTGCACTCATTACAGTGGAGGCTCCAAGGCTTTTTGGCTGATGAAAGTCTCAAAAGAAAATGTTGCAGTAGACTTGAACATTCACATTTACATACCAAGCAGAGTTTTAAAAGAACATTATTGTGCAACACAAGAAAAGCGTCTTTGTAAAGATGGTAGCGTAAAGAAGCTTGTAACTTATTCCTATATGCCCAGGCTGTCAACAATCATCTTGGCAAGCTTGGGAATAGCAAAGTCCACAGAGAAATACTGTGTTGCTTGAAAAGGGTCACAAATCTTAGTGTAACTAAAAAGAAATATGGAGGAAGATATGTTATATACCATCTCCTCGTCATATGTTACTGCTGCTGTATTATGCTGGAACTGCATGTCACTCTTAAGACAGCAGCAGCGAAAGGCTTTAGCAAGGATTATGAAGCTCTGGTGAGGTTATCCTGCGGCTTGCAAGGAAAGAGCCACCCTCATTAAAAGCAAAAATAACTTTGACTTCTACCCAAGTGTAACTATTCATTGCATTGTGTTGTTACAATTTAAATCCAGAGAACAGCTAATGGCAGACAATGCTTTGTTTCTGGAGTTTACCATTTCACTTACTTTCACATTAAATTTCAGCATAGCTACATTACGGTGTGGCCATTCTCATTATTATTTTGTGCTTTATACTCCAAAACAAACAATTTAAAAGTCAGCCCACCAAAAAATAGAAATGTAAACCCAACCTTTTAAAAACCCTAAAATATTTTTAAGATTTTTCACTGCACTATGTACATACATACGAGTAAAAACTATTTCTTAAATAGTAACATGTTCACAAAATATTTGAAACCCAGACATTGCTGCACGACTGAAAGAGAAGAACATAATAAATAATACAATTAATTTTCTTCCATTGCCACAACAAAGATGACTGCGAGTTGTAAAGTGTGTATTTTTGACAGAACAATTAAATTCCTAGCATTCATTGATTTTAGACATATTTAAGGTGGTAGGGAAAATCTAATTTTTTACAATATAAGTTTTTAAGCTTGTACTGTGCTTTACATATTAATGAAAAGTCTTCATTATTTAGTTTTTCTTACCAATCCTCCTATCTTTTGTTTTAAAATAAACTGGACTATAGTTGTTCTTCTCGCCAGGATGAAATCTGGAGAAAGGTCTGACTCACACCTGCTGTTTTGTCCACATGTTATCTTAGCTGTCAAAACCTTCTTGGAAGCAAATAATATGAGTGGTTTGAAGACTATGTATCTCTCCCAGAGAATGTCTTTCTTTCCTTTCTTTTTTGTTCAACAATAGTGCTATTTAGAAATTTTTACTTTGTACTGTAAAAAGTAAAAGTCTCTGCAAATGGACAAAAAATGAAGGATTCAACTTTCGTAAACATTTGACAAAAAAAAAAAAAAAAGGGAAATGTAGTTGAAATGCAGAAATGGTCTGGACCTTTGACACTTGAAATAAATTTTTTTTCTACCTGGAATACAATTTGGTGTGAAACTCTCTACGTATGGTGCACCTCAGACCTCAGTTCAAAGCCCTGTACACATTGAAAGGCAAACTACCCCAAAACAGTACCTCCTAAAGCTAGTCAGTAAGAAAATACTAATATGAACAGGGACTTTCATTAGAGCTTCCAAATGTTACACTCAAGGCTGCAGAGAAGTGTCTATACATGCTCCAGGAGAAATTCTTAAATGGATCTGGTCCTGGTATCCTAGTTTTTCAAGGCAAAAGAAAAAAAAAAAAAAAGACTAATTTATAGATGCAGAAAATAGTGTTTGGGTCTCATTGTATATAATAGTGTCTAGAATTTCCTTAAAAAGAGAGAGCACTGGTTCGGCTCCTTTCTTTGCTGTGAAATCCACATGTGTATGAATGGAGTCTGCCTGCTGGGAGGTGCAGAACAGTCATAGGCACCTGTGGGAACACAGGGACAGGCAAGAGGAGCCAGGAGCCTTACATCGCACTGGGAACCCCCTCAGGAAATGTTTGAGGTCTGCTGGGATGGTTTGCAAGAACAACCATTATGCTGGGAACAGGCATAAAGGCTGTCTCCTGCAAGGAGGGAATTCTGCACCCCGTTTCTGGGATTGCTAACATTAAGTAGCCAATGGACAACAAATGCATGTTCTAGCTTGTATAACAAGCCTTCATGTGGGAATCAGAACCTGTACCCCCTCCAGAACTCCTGAGCTGCATGGGGGTACCATCCTTGGTTTCTTGCAGTCCCACATGAATCTTGACTCGTGTTGCAGTGAAGTGGGTAGGGTGACTGTTGTGAGGTGGGAGGGAAGTTTTAGATCCTCTGGAGCAGAGAAGGAACCGAATTTGGCTTTGCCATGTAACAGGTGACCCTGCTAACTGAGGGAACGGTTTTCCTTCCTTGAGAGCAGTGTTTGCCAGTGTGTTCTGAACAGACAGAGGTCTTGCTGAAACACTGTATTTAAATACAGTCTGAGGTATAGCTTGGCTAACAGAGGGCACTGTTAAGGAAGCTGAGGCAGGAATGCTTCTGGCTGAATGTCACAGTCAGGCCTATGTATGAAAAATGTAGCTGAGGTTCTTGTAGCTTCCTAGTTTCTAGAAGGCTGTTAGGCTAAATAAAACTTTGTCAAGTTTTAAAAAGTGGTAGAGGAAAGGGTTTGGCTTTACTGAGTCACTGAACTTTTTCATATTTGATAAAATAAAATTAAATAAAATCACATATAATTCATGGGGAAAAAAGAAGTCTCATCCGTATTAGTGTTTCTGCTCAAAGTACTCTTTTTTACTTCACCAGTAAGTTGTTCAATATTCTGACACTTGTCCAAAGTCACACTGAGGCAAACTTTAGTAACACAATATAATTTTGTTCTTCTTCTGCTAGCAGTAAGTTGAAATTTCTTAAATCTCCTTCGTCTGCTTACAAAGAGGTGAAATGATCTGATGAGCATGTTGCTTTTGAGGGCAATAAGCAACGCTTGAAAGCAGAGCTCAGGCTGTAGGGGTGCTTTGTCTGGTAGCCCATGACCCTGAAGATGTTAGAAAACAGCATCTTCTCAGTCCCCATGTAACACTGGCAAAGCTGATTCACTACAGCTTTTATTTATTCAGCCATAAATAAATAAAGTGAATTGTTAAGTAACCACCAACTGTTTTATTGTACTTTGCCATTAGTGTGAAAGGTTTGCTAATTTATGCATCTAGCAAGTAATGATACCTACTAGGAAAAGGGGAAACTCTTCTCACAAGGGAAAATTCCTATCCCTTCCTGTATTCAACATGACTCCATAAACAGAGGAAAATTAATCTATAAATAGATCTAATGAACTCATGTGCCACAGTGCCTTTAACACCAGTTTTAATAATCACGATCAGTGTCATTCATAGATTGTTTTAAGAACCAGCTGGGATAATAATCACTCATCTTTGAACCCAGCATTAGTACTAAAATTAGGAAATTGATCATTTTATCTCAGGTGACAGGTGGCAAAACTTCTTTCCTCCTCAGGTATCGATTGTCTCCACAGCTGATAAAACACCAGGGCTTACTGCAGGAGACAGCTCGAGGTGTACAGTGATTAGTCCTCTTTTGCGCTCCCCAGCTCAACAGGCAGCAATGTCAGAGGAGAGGAGATCAGCTAAAGCCAGTCACAGGAACCTGCAGCAATAACAACATGCAAGAACTCTTAAACTGCTGTGAGGGCTGACTCTTCTGCCTCCACCCCTGCTTTTTCCGCCCCCCTGCTGTAGAAATGCACCAGTGTTGCGCTCTGCTGATAGACTTGAACCTGTCGCATCTCCTACATCTCCCAGAATGAGGGAAAGGCAGCTGGATTCATAGCAGTTTGTCTGCAGAGAGTTGGCTGCCCAAATGAAGAATAAACAGGCAAATTTGGTGAGTTACACGTTATATTTAAAGGCATTGAAACAAAGTAAGAGTATTGTTGTTGGTGATTTTTTTTAAAAGTTAACTTCAGATATTGGTATTGCTCTTTCCTAAGTCTGTAGACACTGTCATGGCTGGGAAACTCTGGAAAAGAAATTTACTTTAATTGTTCCTTCTGGGATCAGGTGCAGTGTGGAGTAGAATGACTGTGAAGCCCCAAATGTCTGAAAATATCAATCTCCTTGGCTGATGCAGTATCAGGATACTGGAGATGTTGTATCATACAGTGATAGGCTGGTTTTAGGTTTGATGTTCCAGGAAAAGCAAACAAAATAATAAATACAAAAAGGTTTCAAATCTCTTAAATAAATTGTCACTGATCATGGAAGTGAAAAGATGAAGTTCAAAACTACCACACAGTTTAATACAATATAATTTTGTTAATTAATTCATAATGCTTAAATAATAAATACAAATAAACAAAAGTTACATTTTTAAAGCTATGAAAGAATACTAGTGTCTCTCATTCTCTATTCTGATTGTTGAATGTTTAATTCATGTACACAGAGTGTATGCACAGAGTGCATGCTGTTTTGGTCTTTGTTACTTGTACAATTTTTCTACTTTTTCAGTAACGCTTGTTGTATGGGATAGGAAGTATCCACTAGGCAAAATGACAGCTTGCTTCTGCACCTTGTTCTGTAAGCGATATGTGAATGCATTTCAAATGCGTTGACACTTAACTGTTGAGAACTTCGAAGAAGGGATATTGCTTTTGGATATGAGCGAGATGTTTTCATCTGGGATTTTGTTTTGTTATTGCTTTGGATTTCACAGTTTTATAATCTAAAGGGACTAATTTATTTATTTGCAATAATTATTTTAATGTAATTTAGGTGATAAGATCATAGAAATATTCTTGCTCTGTGAAATGTATTTTAAATGGAACATATTTGTATATGACTAAAACTATACAAATAAAAGGAATTTTCCCACAGCAGACTAATTTGGAAAGGGTTTCCAACTATGGTAAGAGATCTTACTCCTTCTTAAAGAACAAACTGTGATGTGATTTGTCCTGCTTCATATGCTTTCCATACTATGACTTTATCAGAACTCTTGGTTTAGAGGCACTGCTAAGTGAGGTAAGTGCTGAGAGCTGTTGCCTGACAGTGACGGTATTGGTGGGGGCTGAAGGAGCCATCTTTGGACAGAGTAGGGGACAGACAAGAAAATAATAGACATTATGTGGAAATGCTGCCACAGCCCTCTGGCATAGGAGAGCAAGGACCTGCATTTTAGGTTTGTGGCTTGCTGTTTTATTGACACCGTTAAGACCTGATGGCTGGAAATGATAACATTCTCATTACTGGGAGAAGGGACCGATGAAATGAAAAATGGATTCTCTGGGTCTTTCCCACTTCTATCTCAGGTTTTAGAGCACAAATGTTTTGAGATGCAAGTGGAGGGAGTAGCAGGTCTGTCTTGCTTTTGTGCAGCTTAGGAGGAAGAGATGTAGAAGCTCTCACATTGTACAGCTACCAAGGGAGCTGAAAATATTCAGGAGTATTCCCTCAACAAGTGAAAAGCATAAGACCTTAGTTACTGCTTCTGAATGATTCTTAAAAATACGTCTTGTTTATGTTGTTAGCTATACTGCTATAAGTCTCTTTGAAAAGTATATGGGGAGGAGAGCTTGGGGGCAGGACAGAATTGGACATTGAAATGGTTTGTAGTCTCTGGATCCCAAACATACTTTTACAGTAGCTTAAAATTATATATAAAATTCATTTTAAAGATCTCATATTTTACAGTTCAATGTTAGAAGAGAACTATTTTTCTAATACCGTTCCCTCCGTGGAACTATAAACACACAAGTACCCTTTGAAAGTTGTTGGCTTTTCATAAAGTTGTCTCATGGAGACTTTCTGACATGCTTTTTGTATTTTATTGTACTTTCCTTTTTTAATGTGAAGAATTGCACAGACCCAAGGTATCTGGTGATTTTTAAGGTCCTATTCCTGCTGATCTCAGTGTCACATTATTCTCCACAGCAATACTAACTGTTATGTCACAAATGGTGAAGGGGGTAATAATCAACAGGAGAGTATCATTAAAACAATAAACATAAGTTCACATGAGAACAAAATAATATTAAAAAAGGAGGAGAAAATTTAAAAAAATGTTGTCCAATAGCAGGAATTCTTCTGAAGGGCAAGGTTCCTTTCAGAAAGGCATCAGTACATTTTAAAATGGATAGGAATGTAATTTTGAAGATTTCATTTATAATAAAGATTAAAGGATTAATTGTTTGTATGTTTTGCTTCTAGACATTGAAATTTGTAATTCAGCTGTGCAATGGCATGCTCCCATGTTCAGCTTTCAGTACAGTCAGGCCAAAATGAGTGTGTGAATTAGGCAACACAACATTTTCCATCCACAGATTTTAAACGGGTAGATGCCTTCCTGAATCAGTACCAGATGGATCATTTTCTAGACTGTGGGCATAGCAGCCCACTTGCTTGCAGCGATTGTTAATACCACCATTTTGCATCCATCTGGGTCTCAATGTGCTCCACTTTCTGACACTGAGGTCTACTGGTTGAGTGATTGCCTCCCTGCTTTTGGAGTGCTCCAGAGGTCAGTGCTGTTGCTGATGAGGTGTCCTGCATGGATCTTCAGTGCATACCAAATCATATCTCACTGGAAAATAAATGTTCTACCAACAGCCAACAGGCTCACTGCTTAGGCTGGAGAGGTAGTATGCCAGTGTCTGGGTCAGCAGAAGTTTATTAAAACTGAAAACCAGCTGTGGTGGTGGGTATGTGCATGTGGCGTGGGGGTGGTTTGTTGTCTTTAGAAGCAGATGTGAATTGTTCATGGTATGCAACAGCCTCTCATCACTTGCTGGCTGGCTGCTGATGGCACTGCTGCTTGAGAAAAACTGTGCTCACAAAATTAGTTCAAAAGGGCTGAGCGTGAATTTGCTTTTGTATGATCATTAATTATCGTCAGTATGAGTAACTCACAGAGTGGGGAGAACATAAATACTTTCAAAGACACTGATCTGAAAGAGAGAAGGGAAGCAACCTTTATGGAGGGATAGGGACAGGTGTTTTGTGTGAAGTTCAGGCAGATGCAGGTGCATTTTGGTTCGTCTTAAATGAGACCTTCTCTTAGAAGGTCATATGCATGAACGGTTTGAAATATATTTTGAGGACTGGATACTTTCTATGGAAGAAAGGTGCATTTGCTAAGTTTTTCTGATAAACTTCAAATAAAAAGCATCCTCTAGCTACCATCTTACATAGGATGGGTTCTCTTGTGACAGCTGGTTACTGTACTGTGATTTCAGGTGTGCTATATGAACACAGTGATGAGGGTCACTCAGATGGTTCTAGAGATGAAGTTGCAAAGCTTTTCCCTCTCTAAATACGTGAGACTTCTACAGTGCAGTATTTCTTAATGAGTTCAAATTAAGAACTGAAGTGCCTAACATGGAAATAATTCCTTTCCTTTTTTCCTGTTGTTCTCCTTAATTTCTTACAGCATAATGTTTAAGATTCCCACAAGCAATGAAAAAGGTTATTAGGTTAATGAGGCTGTTGTCTAATTACACTGTCACACCTTCAACTCCTGATGCCAGAGATGCTGAGGCTTTCCTGAAGATCGGGGTTTTTGGGCGGTGCTTACAAATACTAACAATCGTGACGTACTGTGTGAACTGAGAGGACCCAGGGACCTGCCAAGCTTGTCCTGAAACCCCACCGCACTCTGGACTGCAGGACAGAGACACAGCGAGCTCGGATGTTCGTGATCTGGCTTTGCCCTCTGGTGGCCCCCTCTCGAAAAATTCCCGGGGCTTGAGAGAGGAAAAGGCTTCAGAGGCTGAAAAGAGCTGAGGAAATAGCAGGCTTGTGTGATAAATGTAATAGTAGATTAAAAGCAGGGGAGGTCTTGCAGACATCAAGACTGCAGAGGCCAAGGATGATGCTGAGGAAGAGCCTGAGACAGGAAGATTCAGTGTTCCTCTATGAGGCAAGCTTAATGAGAAGGAGTTTTGCTAACATGTGGTTCCTTGCTGCTCTGAGCAATGCTTTGACATGACAAATGCTTACAACTGAAAAAAACAAATACTGTTTTATTAAAGGTCAACTCCTTACCTGGTTATGAGGACATAACCTAAGGAGACTCTCTTGTATCTCAGTAATAGCGGGAACTTTCGGGAATTGGGAACTTTAATCAGAAGCACCCTCTCACTGGCCTTCAGAAAGCTGTCAGTAGCACTAAGGGGCTTTCATGAAGTGCGGCTAGCCTTTCATTTACCAGGCAGATGCCTTTTGAGGGGAGACAACTGTTTGATTTTTACCACCTGGGCAGTTTATGTGCTGGCAGTCCTACATGTGGGGGAATAAAACTTCCATTTCTACTCTTGAAAAAGGAACTAGCATCTATTTATAGCCTGGAAGGGAAATAAATGTTTATCTGAGAACACGTTTCAGATGTAAATCAGGTGCCAAGCAGCAATTAGAATAAAGAATGGTGTGTTGCAGTTTGAGAAGGAGAATGACTGTTATAGGTAATATTAAAAAAAAAGTTCATAATTTGAATGTCTAAATGTAGCTTTATTTAATGTTTTTGCTGCTGTTCATGCTACTTTAAACTAGGGAGTGAAGAGATGAATGGTTTTCAGAGAAAGAATGGGCTGTGGTTTTTTCTCATTAATAAAAGATTCTTTAGTTTAGGAAAAAGGTTCAGAATAGCTATTGTTACAACTAGCCATATAAAAAGGCAAACAAGATCCTCCCTTTTTATTGCTTTTAGTATTCACAAGTAGAAAGCTGCCAGTTAAATGAAAATCAATGTACTTACAGGGAATATGCAAACATAGGGCTAATCTGTGCAATAATTCTTTGTGGAAAGATCACACAGGGAAATAGCTACTGATAAATGACTAAATAAAGTCTGAGGCATCGCACAAGAATACGTATTTGGCCATGTATCCCAGTAGAATAATTTTACATCACCTTCTGAAATAGTCTTGGTAGAGGAGACAGACCACAGGTCTTAGCCTTGTCATGCTTGGACATTGCAGTTATCATAGTCTGTAGCAAGTCTAGCCGATCTCTTAGTTTGGGTAGTTGTTACATATTTCTTTTGAATAAAAGAGCAATAGAATAATCCTTTCTACCATCCATATGACCACATAAACCACATAAACCTTCCTTCTTGCAAGCATTTTTTTTTCTCCTATGTTCCGGATCCTGACTTCAGTTATTTAAGCCTTGCAAGGCGTTGTGCTCTGTGGAAATGAACAGTATAGTTTTGTTAGTCTGTTGGTATCACATCACCTGAAACTGCTCCAAGCACCCCTTCACTCCGAAAATGCTGTCCTGAGAAAGATACCAAAGCACTAATAAAAAGCCAAAAGCCAAAATGCTCTGGAAAACATTAACTCTCATGCAGATCACCTGCTTGTTGTTTTTACATCAGACATAGCAGGTTTTTGTGTGCCCAAAATGATGCTGTCCATTCCATTGTAGCAAGGTCTTAGAGACATTTTGTACAATGGTAGGGGAAGGAAAGAATTAAAAACAGAAATATACATATTTGTGAATATTTTTAAGTCAAATAAGATCTTTCTTGTACTCAGCTTCGATTTTGCTAGTTTCCTCCTTCAAAACAAGAGAGAAATTCCTTATCATCTATCCCAATGTAAAGGATCCACATTGCTATTGTTTCTGATTCCAACATTAGGGCTACAAAGATGACTTAGAGCTACAAAGATGATAAGGGGACTGGAACATCTCTCTTATGAGGAAAGGCTGAGGGACTTGGGTCTTTTTAGTCTGGAGAAGAGAAGACTGAGGGGGGATCTGATCAACACCTCTAAATACTTAAAGGGTAGGTATCAAAAGGATGGGGCCAGTCTTTTTTCGTGCTGCCCAGTGACAGGACAAGAGGTAACAGGCACAAACTCGAACATAAGAAATTCCACCTAAACATGAGGAGGAGCTTCTTTACTTTGAGGGTGGCAGAGCACTGGAACAGGCTGCCCAGAGAGGTGGTGGAGTCTCCTTCTCTGGAGACATTCAAAACCCACCGGGACATGTTCCTGTGCAACCTGCTCTAGGTGGACCTGCTTTGGCAGGGGGGTTGGACTAGATGATCTCCAGAGGTCCCTTCCAACCCATATCATTCTGTGATTCTGTGATTAAAATTTTTGTCATTCCATTTTAGTATATAGGTTTTTTTCTTAACATAACCAGACCTGTAATGCCCTGAAATAAATAACTACTAGAGAAATAACCCATATCATGAAAGCTGCTATATCAATTATCATCCATGTTTTAGGCAAAAATTGTTTAACCATTTTAAAATCTTAACATTTTCAGGGTTATTAAATTAAACACTAGACAAAAGGTTGAATGACTCCTTTAAATAGTCTATTCAAAACATAGCCTCATTTTTTTCAGTCAATTAAATTCTAGATGTTGCTTACTTTCAAAACATGTTTTTCCCAGTTGTTGAAGGTAAATAAGCAATGCATTTCTCATTCTTTTTCTTTTCCTTAAACTTTTATGTTTCTATGTGGGTATTTTTCTCCTTCAAAGGATAAAGCAATGTAAAGATGATCAATAACTGCATGAATCTAGGCTTATAAAGCAGATATTAAGCCTGGATTTATTAATTTATGTGGCAAAAAAATCACAAATTCTGTACTACATGGAGCACTTTGTTAGCTAGTGTTTGTGCAATTAATTTTAAAATAAAAAAATATGCTATTTCTAATTGCTCTTCTCTATCACTTCAGTTTTCTAAGTAGGTGACTTTCCATGTCTAGTGTTCAGCATTTAAAAACACATAGAAACACTTGTGAAAAAGCTGGCAAATGGGTAAATGAGATCAAATAGAATAAGTAGAAAATAAAGAAAGCTAGAATAAAGATTTGAACTTGAAGCTGGTAATAAGATGTTCACATTTTGATGCCTGAGCTGTTGGAGAGGTTTGAGAATTAAAATATGGTGAAAATTGTAAGTAAGGAAAATGGCTTTGACAGGCACTTGATAGGTGTGGGCAAGATGGTGAGGAGGAGAGAAAATGGAGACTGACAGGGGTACCTGCAAGACCCGGGCAAAGAGATACAAGGCAGCCTTCTGAACTGTTTGGGTACCAACAGCTTGTGTAAACACTTAGGTAGTTGTGATTTGGGTTGGAAGGCCAAGTTCATTCTCCCTTCCGTTGAAAATGTGTGCACCTTCTGTCTGGCTGTAAAATCCCTTACCTTTTTCTTTAGCCTTCTACTTCTTCCCGCTTCTGCTTGTTGCTGTACAAAATAGGGCAGGAACAATAAATTCCAGAGCAGAGTCACTTAAACTTAGTGGTCATTTCCACATCATAGTTTCAATCAACATCCAGCATATTTTACCAAGTTAAGAAGATATACAGTCACAGTTCCTTACTATTGGCATACACTTGCTGAAGATTTGAGAAGCATCTTATGGCTCAGCTGTTTAATCACAAACAGTTGTAATTAGATTATGGGTTGGCATTCATGTAGCGCACAATGGCAATCTGATCACTAAATCCTTCTCGGAGAATCTGATTTAAAGTGTTATCGGGCTTCTTACGTATCCCAGTATTTGTAAATCTTTTTGTCCTGATATAAATCTTATTTTGTGCAGCTTACCCATTTATACCCTATTTGTAATATAGGGTATAAAAAATCTAGTCTATTGAGTATTGCCAGTGTTTTGTACTACTCTGAATCTTTGACTTCAGGAATACTTCTGCTAATCAAAGACTTTACTAATTCAAAATAATCACATGGAGTGGACAAGGAGCGCATAGCTAGCCCTAGAGGTGTCTGAACATCTGACTGGTTTGGCTACATTGCCAAATTGTTCCTGGGTGTGCAGAGTTGTCTCTCCCCAAGCCATCTTTCCGGCCACTGATGAAGATTTTTGTTCCAGATGTCCAAGGACAATGCAAATCTCATTTGATTAGACCTCATAGTAGTTCTCAGAGAGACTTGTATAATTACAGCCTTGCCAAAATATATTGTTCTTCAGCAACATTTCTTATGAAATGTGATCACCAAATAAGTTGTTCTGCTCAGCACCACCAGTTGTGTCTGGAGTATCTGCTCTGCCCAGGCTGGCATGGCTCAAGCACCGGCTGTAACCCCTAGGAGATACCTACGCAATGACCTGGAAGCAGGTTTGAGCAGGGACAAGCCCTGTACCTTCTTTTGAGCTGTGCCCTTGTATAGAGTGAAGGTTCATAGGATGCAGGATGTCCTCAGGTGAGTATTCTCTTCTACCTGAGTGCCTTATCTTAGAGATCCCTGTGCTCTCCTGGATGATGTTTTGTCTACAGTTCCACAGTTCTCTGTCTCTGTATAGAAGTGCACACTTTTTTTTGATATGTTTTCTCTTTAATATCCTGGTACAAACTGTTTTATGATCAGGGAACAGATTCTGTCTCCAAGCAGAATGTGTTCAATAAAACAAAGCTGGGTCTTTCAAATGCATGTGCTATGCAATATCTTCATCTTACTTGTAATAACCTAAAAAACCTAGCAGGCACAATACTGCTATTAGCTTCATAAAATCCTTGTCACAGAGGCTCTGGCATACATTCTGAATTAGACACTTAAATGGATTTTAGAGCATTAAGCCTTTTGTGACTCATTAACCTGTTAGACAAATCCCAGATGCAACAGAGTAACTTTAAACAAATCTAAGCTATTTCAGCTTCAGGTAAAATAAAGATCTAAAAATCATACATTTTTGAGTTTGTGAGTCTGGGGAAGAGACAATTGTCTTTGTTCATGTTAGGGATTCTGTGAACTACATTGAATTGTGAGATGATACTAATGTGTTATGTTGTGAGCATAGCTGTTTGTGTGTTTACAATGTAAATGACAGAATAACATGTAAATCCCCTTTGGAATGGACTGAAATTTAGTAATCAAACCAGAAGATAAAAAATAAGCATAAGGCTGCACAGCGCATTATCTGCTACACTATGCTTTGATCAGAGCTAACTATTCAAAGTGAAAAGTTTCAGCTGCAGTGTCATAAACATACATCATCATAATAATAAACTTAACTATATTAAATTTCCCAATCTCTATGGTAACAAGCTCTGTGATCTAAACTGTAAGTATTCAACTACCTGTAGGTAAGTAAGGCACAATCCAGTGATAAGAGAAACTTTTTCCTGTATAGATTGGGATTTTCTCTCCTAACTTCTACAGTGAGTGCAATAGTAAAGACTAGCAAGAGAGCTTATTTAACGCTGTGATTTAAGCTTAAGAGGAAGAGACTTTGGTCCTTCATATAATTTGCTGTAGCATTTGGACAAGCTTTTTAAAATTTTAGTCAGGGCTCTCAGTCTTCCTAATGAAGAACCCTTTTGCGGCCAGATTGTTTTCCAAGTTGTGTTACCAAAAGAAGATTGGTTAAAAGAGTTTGGACCTAAGCTCAATTTATGCTGCATAATGCACCAAAAAAGTACTCGCATTTTTTTCTGGTGTGGTTTCTTTTTCCAAACTAGAAATTGAAACATTTTCAAAACTGAACATTTTGGGATAAAGAATTTCCTTGTAAATTGACACTGGGTATGTAATGTGTATTACAGGTTTTCTGCTCTCCTGCTGACGAATCACAAAGATAACGTAGTTGAGCAATTTTGTTTCTTTTCACTTTAAAACAAATGTCGCTTTGGAAAATATTTGCATACCTTACTGCTATCTGTTAAACTTGTCTGGAACTTGTGAGTTTGAGTGGGTTGGGGTTTTTTCCTCCCTTTTCTCCTTTTTGTCTTCCAAGAAGGAGCAGGAAGTTTGTCAATGGTGATTACAGCAGTTACAATGTTACTGCTGCTCTTGCAGAGGCCAGGTGAGACCAACAACCTTGCAGTATGCTCTAGGAGTCAAATTTTCCTCCTTCTGACATCCTACTGGCAGAAGGGAACTGCAGGTGATTCTGTCACATTAGAAACGGAGAAAAAAAGGTGCAAAGGTTTGCCTCAATTTTGTGATTTGAAACGGTAGAGAAGGTGTTAAGGGGAAAGGTCTTCTCTCCCACGCTCAGCCCACACTCCAAAGCCTGCAGTGTTTTACATGAGTTACTGGGTCAGGATTAAGGCATTAACATGGCTGGCTCGTTAAGTGATTTCTAAGAGTCAATGCGGGCGTCATGGAAACAGCAATTGTCCAAGGATGGGAGGGAGGTCAGAGCACCAGCAGATCCATCTAGAGATGTATCCATCTACAGTTCTTAATGCAGGTAAGGGTTTATATAGAGGCATCTGTTTCATTAACCATTGAGATTATGAGTAACAATTTAATGTTACACAGCTGCATCTTATTTTGAAATGATCAAAGGAGTGTTAAATCACTATATATCACCTGTAATGACTGTTAAGTATACGACTAAAAAAAGAATTGCTTTCTAAAATATGAATACCACATACATGCAAAATCCAGAAAGAACATACCACAAAAATATCATTTTCCCTAACAGACAGGATTACTTTATTCTCAGTTTTCTCCTACTTTGTTACAAAGTTATTCCACCAATGTGGAAAAGAAAGCTGTGACTGGAGCCTTTCACCAGCTCTTCATCGTCCATCAACTTCTGTCCTTGCTTTCCTGTGTATCCTTGAATGCTTAGAGTCTCTCAGGTCACTTCTCATAGCACTGAAATTCATACAGTTGCCTTACAGAAACAAGCAAAAGTACATATTATTTTATTTTCAAGATTACTCTATACCAATGCTAGCGCCAAGGCAGAGATAGAAATGAAGTTGAAATGTACTTTCCTAACAGAGCTGCATGCTGTTACTGAGAGCTTTTTCAGGCTGGAAGCACTCATTCCCCACCCTGAGAGAGAGCTGCCTCATCCACCACCAAGGAGCACTGAGGTAGCAGAGCATCAGCTGGTCACTCTCCACCTTGGTGGAGAACAGGCAACAGAGCTCAGCAGAGAAGCTGTTAACAGACAACTGGACTTCCAGATGGTAGAGCTGACTTTGTCCCTTTCTACCTGGAGGACATGAAGCTTTGGGGAACTTACAAATGGGTGCAGCTTGGCTCTGCCTTGCTGTAATTTCATACACTCAGAATTGGAATTGAGAAGGAAAAAGGCTGTGGGGGCTCTGCCTGCCCCCCTGCACTCCTTCCCTCAACTCACTTCTCTCTTTAGAGCACAATCTTTCTACACAAAGATCAAGTCAGGAAGTAAGTTGGGAACAGCAAGCAGTTGATGAAACAGTTGTCAGGTACCTGTTAGTAAACTCTTACTCTGTGTACTGCCCAGGGACCTCTTGCTAAAGAAAAATATATATAAAATGAGTTGGTTATAATCAGACGTTCATGTAGGCAAGGTTCTAGCACAGGAAAGGGTTTGGCCTCTCTGTGATTTTGTGCCCAGACTCAAACTACACATATTCTTAAAAAATAAAAAAAAAATGAAAAATTGTAAGAAGTGTCCAGTAGGTAAAGACCCTTTTTCCAAACACATGTCTTGTCTCCCATTTATACCATAGATATGGTATGTAGGCTTCCGGCTCCTGGACTTGTTAGGATGGTATGTCATTAATGCATCTCTCCTTTCCTGCTTCTATTCCCTTTGTCTGAGTGCTGTCCATTTGCTGCTGATTGGAGATTTGCATTTTCCACTGATACATATTTCCTGAAACATTATTCTTGCTAGTAGCAGGTCTATTTCTTATTTAATGACCTGAGTCATTGTTTACTTTCCAGATACCCTTGTTTAGGAAGAAACCTTGTGGGTGTGTTCAGGTTTGGTGTGTTCTGGTTCGGTGTGTTCCGGTTCACTGATACAGGTTAGGGACTGATCTGCTGGAAAGCAGCTTTGTAGAGAGAGACCTTGGAATCCTGGTGGACAACAAGTTGACCACGAGGCAGCAATGTGCCTTGTGGCCAAGAAAGCCAATGGTCTCTTGGGGTGCATTAAAAAAGAGTGTGGCCAGCAGGTTGAGGGGGGTCATCTTCCCCCTGTATTCTGCCCCAGTGAGGCCACATCTGAAGTACTGTGTCCAGTCCTGGGCCCTCCAGTTCAAGAAGGCCAGGGAAATACTGGAATGAGTTCATCAGAAGGCTATGAAGATGATCAAGGGAATGGAGCATGTCTCTTATGAGGAAAGGCTGAGAGACTGCATCTGTTTAGCCTCGAGAAGAGAATACTAAGAGGGGATCTCATCAATGTTTATAAATATCTAAAGGGCAGGTGTCAAGAGGATGGGGCCAGACTCTTCCAGTGGTGCCTGGTGACAGGGCAAGGGACAATGGACACAAGTTGGAACACAGGAAGTTCTGTCTGAACATGAGGAAAAACTCTACTTTGAGGGTGACAGAGCACTGGAACAGGCTGCTCAGAGAAGTTGTGGAGTCTCCTTCTCTGGAGATATTCAAAAACTGCCTGGATTCATTCCTATCCAACCCGCTCTAGATTCTGTGGTGAACCTGCTTTGGCAGGGGTGGCTAGACTAGATGATCTCTGAAGGTCCCTTCCAACGCCTACAATTCTGTGATTCTGTGATTCTGTGATGTGCTCTAGTCTTTCTTAGACCCACTGTTTCTGTTAACTTCTTGCTTAGCACAGAGTTTAATCTGTTCATCAAAATAGTGAACAATCAGAGTTCCGTCTCCTTTCCCCGGGAGAGGTGAGTAGAGGGGAAGTAGCATGTAAAGGAAGAACATCTCACCTCTGTGACAGGCCAGCAGATCTGTGGTTGACAGCGATTTCCATTTACTGTCACATACTTTAGGAATCACAGAGACAGAGAAAATCACTGCTGTAACATAAATGGTCTGGCTGAGCCCAGAAATGCTAGTGTAGCCCTCTAGAAAAACCTGTCCTAGTTGTCACTGTAAAGCAGCACTGAAGCTCAAAATATCTACGTGTGCCATACCTCACACTCCTCAGTGCTTTAAATCAAAGAGTTGACCCTGGCATTTGTGTCTCCATAGCCACTGTCAGGCATTTGAGTTGTGGCGACTGTCAGCCAGTGTGTGCTTACAATCAATTTGATGTGTCCTAGTCTCTTTGTGGGCTGAGCCTGGCCCACAGCAAGAGAGGTTAAAGATTAATCAAACTGCCTTGCATTTATCATAGTCTATAGCTGGGCCTACAGGCATTTCCTACAAGCCAGCTTCATTGACCATGGCAAAGAGATCACATGCTGAAAATCAGCCTACGAACATGCCCCACGGAGGTAAACTGGTACTTAGTTTCTTGATTTCATTCCACAGTGAATTCTGGCATTTTTTTTCTGCTGCAGTTGTTGGGGGTTTTTTACTGAATTTACAGAATTACTGAAACCTTGCTTAAAACAAGCAGTAAAGTTTTCCCATGTAAAGACATTGGCGTATCGCATCCTTCTACTCTCCTACTGGAATGGCCTTATAAATAATGTTTATATTGTTCTCTGATGTAGCCAGTTTCTCTTCTAAGTTCTGGAGCTCTGAGCTCCCTTGTGCAAATCTAACATTAAGCCATTTTTCACTTCTATTCAAACTGTGCAGCAGAGCACTAACTGACATTCTATGGAAGGGATATTAAAATAATTATTTTGCCTTTTTGTCCAAAGGCACTAGCCATGATTTCCCTTTTCTATGACATATGTTGTAGTTTATCACTGTTAATTCACCAGTTGACCATATCCTTTCCCTCTGTGTTCCGAATGCAAAGAAATCACAGTTCTGCAATGGGTGTATGTCATGATGTACAAGACAGTTACCTTTGCTATCATTTAATTCCCATGAGTTCTGAATATTCTTTTATGCTAGGTATTACATATGGTTTTCTTCACTTAAAACTGCAAGGTTACGCTGTTACAGTGCAACCCTTTGCTTCATTCTTTTGCTCCTGCTCTAATTACTGTAATATCCACATGTAATTTGCATGCAAGGTTATTCAATCAGCCACATAATTTGCTTTTTAGTCTTTCAACAGTTACAAAATTGGGCCTGTCTGACTGCATGCATGAGAATAATCTGTGCTGGAAGTCTAGAAAATATAATTGTATGTAGTTGCTATGGTAAAGCTCCTATTAATGAAAAGTTGGGGGGAAAGGGTTATAAAAACTGTCATTTTTTCTGGAGTTCATCTTTTTGGATGAATGGATTCTTCAGGTTAGGATTTATACAACTATTTGAATTATCCAGACTGTTTTTAAATATTGTGGGACAAGTGAATATGTGTATTTAATGCTAGTGTATATACCTTACCTACATTTCTCAACATTCTTGTTTTCATGCCAATGGAGGGAGAACTGTTGAAGTAAACTCTGTACAGCTGCTGCTCAGTTTTCCTAGATACATCTTTTTCAGCCTTTTTTTCGCTGAAAGGTACCCACTGGCAAGAGACATGGGATGTAGCTTTTCACATCTTATGCACCAACATGAGCAAAAGAGTTCACCAGAAGGTCATTAAATTTTCAAGATGTGCAATATGGAAATATAATCTTTAAAAGCAACCAGTTTGGAAAGAGACCAGACTGAAACAACGACATTCCCCTGGAGACTGATCCAGGTGTAAATGCCCCCTGCAGGAGGTGACCCAAGGAAGGCAGGCAACACCCAATGCAAACCTGTAAGAAACTTTTCTCTCAAGCAGGAAATATCTAAGTGGATACAGCAGATTTTTTCCTTAAATGTGGTGTTCAGCTTTGTGGCAACTGTCACTCTCATACTGTATTTTCCTGAAGGATGCTAAGGGAGTTTCTTAGGTAATCCTAGTCATACTAAGATTGCCTCTTGCCTCTATGTTTCTCAGTGGGTAAAAACTCTTAATTCCTTCCAAGAAGGATTGCTGTCCTCCAGCTTCTACCCTTTATGACAGGTACAGAGGGCACCAATGACATATATGTTACTTTCTGCTTTAAATCAAGAATAGACAGGATTTATTTCACCCCCTTTCTTGTTTAAATCCTTGCAAATGAGGACAGATGTCTTATGAGAGCAAAGCATTAAGTAGGTAAAAACTTGGGGGATTTAAATATGAAATTTAGATTTTGTGTTATATGTGTCTAAAAAATTTTTGAGTAATGAACAAAAAAAAAATTACACGAGCTGTGCTGAAGGCTTCCAAATGAGAAGGATTAACTACAGGTCTTAAATCAGAATAGCTCAGTCATTGCAAAACACTCCCCACATTGAGTAATATTTAAACCTGGCCTGAAAAGTTGTCTGTTTGAGGCCCATTCTTACCACCTTAGTGAATGCCCCTTGCTGATGTCAGTCAGACTCTGCACTCCCACTGGAGGCTTTAATTTCAACCAGCCCCTGACGTAGAAATGAAGGCCCTGCATCATAGAAACTTCCTGTAGTTACAGGAATGTGAGACTAGAAGAGATCTGGCCCATAAAATCTCCTAATTTGTTCTTGCAGGCAGCTTGTTCTATGTCATTCATGTCATATGTCATTCATGCTCTATGTCATTCTATGGAGCAGATCCTCCTGGAAATTATGCTAAGACACGTGGAAAGTAAGGAGATGTCTGGTGACAGCCAACATAGCTTCACTAAAGGGCAAGTCATGCCTGACAAATTTGGTGGCCTTCTATGAGGGCGTTACAGCATTCGTGGATAAGGGAAGAGCAACTGACATTATCTACCTGGATTTGAGCAAAGCATTTGCCACTGTCCTGCACAACATCCTTGTTCTAACTTGGAGAGACATGGATTCGACAATGGACCACTCAGTGGATAGGAATTGATTGGATGGCAGCACTCAAAGAGTTACATTCAATGGCTTGATATCCAAGTCGTGAGCAGTGACAAGTGGCGTTCTTCAGGGATCGGTATTGGGACTGTTGCTGTTCAACATCTTTGATTGAGTGCACCTTCAGCAAGTTTGTCAATGACACCAAGCTGTGTGGAGTGGTTGACATGCTGGAGGGAAGGGATGCATCCAGAGGGATCTGGACAGGCATGAGAGGTGGACCCATGCAAATCTCATGAAGTTCAACCAGGCCAAGTGGCAAGGTCCTGCACCTGGGTCATAGCAATCCCAAGCACAAATACAGGCTGGGCAGAGACTGGGTTGAGAGCAGCCCCGAGGAGAGGGACTTGGGGGTGTTGGTTGATGAGAAGCTCATCATCAGCCAGCAATGTGCACTTGGAGCCCAGAAAGCCAACCGTACCCTGGGCTGCATCAAAAGTATGGTCAACAGGTTGAGGGAGGTGATTCTGCCCCTCTGCTCCACTCTCATAGGACCCCACCTGGAGTACCGCGTCCCACTTTGGAGTCCTCAACACAGGAAGGACATGGACCTGTAGGAGTGAGTCCAGAGGAGGGCCACGAAGATGATCAGAGGGCTGGAGCATCTCTCCTATGAAGACAGGCTGAGAGAGTTGGGGCTGTTCAGCTTGAAGAAGAGAAGGCATCTGCAGCCAGACCTTATAGCAGCCTTCCAGTACCTAAAGGGGGCCTACAGGAGGTGGGGAGGGTCTCTTTATCAGGGAGTGTGGCAATAGGATGAGGGTTAATGGTTTTAAACTGAAAAAGGGTGGAATTTTATTAGATATTAGAAAGAAATTATTTGCTCTGAGGGTGGTGAGACGCTGGAAGAGGTTGCTTATAGAAGCTGTGGATGCTCCATCGTTTGGAGCTTTCAAGGCCAGGCTGGATGGGGTTTTGAACAACCTGATCTAGTGGGAGGTGTCTCTGCCCATGGCAGCGGGGTTGGAACTAGATATTTTTTAAGGTCCTTTCCAACCCAAACCATTCCATGATTCTATGATTTGACCACTAAAGTGGCTTTGGGAAAGTTGTGGGAAGTTTTCACATTTAGCAGAGCTAGCTGTTAATCAGAGCACTAGTCATCAGGGCTGGATTTTTTTCACCATTTCTTTTTAAGCTGTGAGCCTAAAGATGCCATTATGTATGCAATTTTTGTCTAGTTTAGCTCTTTTGATAATTTTTTTTTTTTTTTTTCTGCAGTTGCAGGAATGATAATCTCAGTTAGACACAGTAAAAATAAGCAGGCAAAACAAGCAGGCAAGATAGGAATCAATCTGTGGAAACACAAAGGAACAATAGATTCCTTTTTGTGTCTTTATTCTGTATGAAATGCATTAGCTGTGAAGAATGCTGGTGTGAGTCTTCGCATTGGTGGTTATTTTACACAGAACTCTTGAATACTCTCTCATTCCATATTTTCCATTTGTGTGTGTATCTTCTTTATTGTTTTTTTTCCTTTCAGACTGAAATCAGTAAACTGTCTTCACGTTATATTGGTGAAGTTAATTTTCTTCTCAATTAACTAATAAAAATAAAAGGGTTGTATTTGTTACAGAACGAGGATGAATGCAACAGTCTTGAAATTATGAAAGACGCTCATAAATTCAATCCTAAAACTCCTGAGAGTGGCTGGTACTTCATCCATACTTACCTTCTGTGCATTGAACAGCTGTAGAAGGCATCTGGAGATTTGTCAATTTTCAAATATCTTTGCCTGCACAACAGACATTGTCTCAGATGTATTGTGATACATATCAAGATACATATCAAGATCTCCAGTACCTTCAATAACACAGAAACCTCCTGTAACACTTAGTCATAAAAGGCTTAAATTTCTTATATATTTTTGCACGTCTGGTAATTCCAGGTTTACATACTTTTCAAAAATGCCCCATATTAGTAAGCCACCCTCAACTGATACTAATAAACATGTAGAGTACAGAGTTTTTTGCATTACTGTTTCAACACACTTAAGGAATCAGTGCGGTCTGCATGACTAGTGTCTTCCACATGCCCAGTGTATCAACATCATTCACGTTGCTTTTTGTGAAATGACAGTCTTGTTCTCAGTGTTTTGATTTTTTTTTTTTTTTTTTAGCTGTAATCCCAGGCTTCTCTGTGGTATGGCACCTTCTTCTTTTACCGGAGTGAAAAAACATTTTTTGTTCCTGTGCTTATGCCGTGACTTTTAGTAAAGTGAGCGATGATGTTTAAATGTTCTTCATGTTAACTTCTTTGTTCCCCATCTCGGGGACAGTGACTCTCCCTACTTCAGTTTACTTGTTCCTTTCTATTTAAAACATCTAGGGATTAAGAATGTACTACTCTTTTTTTTCTCTTCTTTTTTTCTCTCCTCCATCTCCTCCCCCTCGGCCCCTTCCCCCCCCACCCCGGGCCTTCTTTTTTCAGTTTAACTCTTCAGAGGTTTCTGGGTTTGGAAAAGTTTATGGAAACCTCTTCAAAACTCCTTCCTTCTTGAAAACAAATATGGAACAGACTCATATTCAAGATAAATGAGAATTTTGGTGTAAGTAATTTAGAGTTTAACTTCCAAAATGTACTGGGAGCCATTAAGTTAAGAAAATATTGTTAGATTGTGGTTTTTACAGTAAATGAAATATGTAGTGCTGGACACGTTGACAGAGAATTTAGGAAGTAGGTTCTCCAATATGTGGAGGAAAATATCTCCTGAGGTCTAGTCTAGAAGAATGTCAAAAGTTTTCATTACTGTAATGTGTCTGAATTAGATTTTTAAATTATTATTTCTGAAAGTTACAAGCAAAACCTATTTTACATATAATTTTTAAATAGCTAAACACTTCTGCCTGATGCAACAGTGCAATGAGTATCCAGAAAAATAATGTGTTTGAATGACATTTTTTTTCTTAAGTATATAGAACAAATGTGTTCACGGAAAATAACTATTTTTTTTAACCTCTTGAGGGCTTCAGCAGACTCTCAGATCATCATAATAATTTGTTATATGGGGACTGCTGGGGATTAGAAGAGGTCAAACTAAGCTATTTGCTTTTCATGCTACCATTACTTCCTAGAATTGCTCATCTGCAGAATCATAAATAGATGTTATGCATAACAAGAGCAGGTGGCTAATTAAAAAAATACTGTAGAAAGTGTTAGGCAGCTATGCAAATCAATGCAATATTAAGAATCTGAATTTTTTTTGTGTGTGTGTATTGTCAAATTAATGCATACTCTTTATTGGTAAATTTTTATTTGTATTTAGCAGGATCATTCAGTAAAATTAAAAACAGACTTGTGAACCTTGAATAAGGGATTTTCAAAAATAACTTCTATGTGTATTCCAATATCAGTGCAAGCTGGCATGGCCTAAACACAACCTCTCCTCCTTGTTTTGGCAAGAGATTGCAAGAATTATGCCCTATATTTCCCCACAATCTCTAAAATTACAATGGACTGGTACACTGGCAGAGCCATGCAATGGATGTGCACTATTACACTGCCAGCAATATGGTATTAAACAGCAATACCTCTAATAGATTTTCACTTGTATCTATTGATATACAGGTACACAATTTTTTTGGTCATGAGCAAAAAAACCCAACCTCTAATATCCCTTTCAGAACAAATATCCATTTCATTTCCCTTTTTTTATGATGGAAATTCTGGGGAATATAAGGCTTCTTAAAGTCTAAAAAAGAACACTTCCCTCGCCCCTACACACCATGGCTTTATGACAGTTCTTCTCTGGCATACCATTTTTCTCTTTTTCTTATGAAAGATTCTTTTGGGTTGTCTTCTTTTTTACTTCAGTTTATCATCCTTTCTTTTTTTTTATTTTCCCATCTTCTCCCCCAGCCCTCTATGATCACTATTTTCTCAAAAAACTAAGCTAAAATAGTATTGTCTTCCTGAATTTTGTCGTGCATACACCCCCTCTTCTTGTTACGGTAGATTTAATAAAAGATCAGACCTAAAATAACTCAGCTTCAGTGTAATGCTTTTATACCTGTTTTTAACATCTGAATGTTTAAAATAACTTCTCCTGAGACATTACTGGTTCTGAGGTCTTTTTTGAAAAAGAATAACCTAAGTAATTAATTTTATTTGCTGTATTTTTCACTCTGATACTCTCTGGAAGAAAACCCTCACTCTGTACATTTATAGCTGCATACCAGTTAAAGCAATGAATTGCTATGAAGTGTGGCCATGCTTTCATAATTCCACTTTCTATTAGAAGCTCTTGTTCCAAGCTATGTTGTATGTACATTGAACCAGATCCTTGCACTGGTATGGACTGCTCATTTTAAACACTGAAATTCCTTGGCTGAGTGAGGTAAGTTTTGGCATAAATAAAGATGACCCTTTTTTTAGCCTCTTAAGTAGAGGACTGTGGCACAGATTCCGTGTCCTTTATCTTTTTGCTTCCAATCCAAATCTCCAGCTGGCTTCAGGGCCTTTTGGACTCTGAGCTCTACTTTCTCATTGTCAAATGATCTTTAAGAATTATGCATATGTTACAGGAAAAGTAGTGCAATATAACTCAGTGTGAAATCTTTTGGAAGGAAAATGTGATACTTGTTTATAAAATCTTAAAGTAATTTGGCTTTATGCATTCACACTTATTCTCTCATTGTCTTCATGCAGTCACTTGTTCACTCACGTGTACACATATTCACAAGCAACAAGACATATGTGTCCAAGTGGACATCCAGGTGTTTCCATTCATAACCTACTGCATTCATACACCAACTTAAATATTTCTGTTAAAACCCTCTATAGCATCAAAAGGTGAAGTATTTGAAAAAAAAACACAATGGAATACTTTGTTTAACTGTCTTTCTATTGTATAGTGTATGTCTTAAAAATAGGTAAAAAAAATCATTTATCTGTATTTCAATGTAACAAGTATCTCTGCTATAAAATCAAAGTGACTGTCACGTCAGTAGAAAAGAAGAACATTAGGTGATAGCAACCATTCTCTTGTTGATATAAATCATCAGTCATTTTGAGTATGTGATCACATTAAATGACATACCGGTACCAAATCTGGGAAAGAATTAATCTGCTACGAGAACTTCGGGTACCATGGTAACTATTATTTCCAGAATTCACAAATTAAAGTTGGAGTTGAAAAGGTGTCCATCATTATTTGTGGAAAATAACTTGTATAGGATAATGAGATAAAGCACAATAAGTCCATTGTTTTATTTTTCATCCCAGTCCTGAGAAAATCTTCTGTCTATATGGTTAAGACTAACAATCTTTGTACTTATAACTGTGTTGAAAGACTAACAACTTTTGACTGCAGTGTAAGACTTAATAGTTTAAGGCCTACATATAGAACATTAATTGGAAACAGCCCCTATAGGTCCTTTCCCCACTTTGAAACGCACATAAAATACTGTTTTCTTCTACTCATTAATTAATTTCCCTCAAAGTGCTATAAGCAAAGGAATGAATACAATAGAGTAATGTTAGTGGTTCTGTTTTGCAAAGGTGTGTAAAGGTTCAAGTCCTAATCTATTTACTCATGTTTATCACTCCGGAGGTAAACTCATTCATATCCAGCAAGTAATTTTTGTATTCTGGAATTGTATCTGATAACACTATTACAGAATGCAACGTATAGGACCAGCTTTCTCATCTAAAATGTAGGTGATGTGAAAATCAAACCTTTCATAGCTGGCACTTTTGTACTGCGTGTAGCAGTACTTATGTATTCATCAGTACTTCATGAAGCAGGCATGTAGCTTCAATAAAAATCACTTGCACTTCTATTGACTTTGAAGTTCAATATGGGATCAAGTGCTTTACTGGGTTAAGATCTTAATTTTGTTTGAAACAAAATGTTATGATGTTCAGCTCAATAAAAGTCATAGTCTTTGCGTATGTGAATAATACATAAATTATTAAGCTCCCATCTGCCAGGTGTCAGAAGTAAGAATTAGATTAAAAGATCACAAAATTCCTCTTACATAAATTTAATGGGTAAGGTTGGCTGGACCATTTCAATGTTGATCCTCTTCAGGGCTTCTCTTCTGCAAGAGCTGATGCACAGTAGCCAGATGAAGCAGTGTTGGAGCCACTGCAATTCCAGCTTGGCCTTGAGTCTGGCAGAAGGCCTAGAAGAATGAAGGCAGACCTACAGTGACAGATAAAGATCATGATGGTTTTATCTAGAAAGGGGAATTAACACCTTTTGTGGGTGAGACAGATCAGTTCTGTCTAGCAGATAAACACAGACCTTATTAAAGCTGGGGACCTCACAAATCTTGGGACGTCTTCTATGAAAAGGGGTAGTATGGTGCCGCTCACAAGGAATTGTCTTTTAGAAATAAAAAAAAAGCAAGGAAAAAAATCTTTCAGGTTTACAAAGCTTTCCAGAACTTTTGCACTGAATGCCTCTACTCTTTCCTTAAATAAATAAAAAGGGCATTGCAGGGGCCACTGAAGTGCTGTCCACTATACAGGAAAATCGGATAAATTAATTGAAAAATATTGTCCCTCTCTCTTTCCCTGGAAGCCTTTCTTCCTTTCTTGCAAACTGTTGTCTGGGCTCTGTGGCGTTCATGCCCTGCTATTCAAGCATTTGGCTGACAGATTCTTGTAGCAAGAGCAGACCAGTGAATTAGTTATGATTTTGGCCATTAATAGTCCAACAGGGAAATGGAGATGCAAAATCAGAGCAAGTACTCAGTTTTCTCTGATCTGAATGGATTAACCTTGGCATGCCTTCTGTTCCCCTTGGTTCTTCAGTGTTTTATCCCTGACAGCCAACCATACAGCCAATGAAGATCCTTTACTTGCAATTTAAGACACAAATATTTCAGCAATCAAAAACTCTCACAGGATGGAGTCCAGTATTGCAACTTGTTTAAGG
Organism: Numenius arquata; assembly: GCF_964106895.1. Classification (NCBI taxonomy): domain Eukaryota; kingdom Metazoa; phylum Chordata; class Aves; order Charadriiformes; family Scolopacidae; genus Numenius; species Numenius arquata. Next base: position 40,201,216 of record NC_133616.1, read on the forward strand.
CTAATATGTGTCCCAAAACTTTGCATACATTTCCTAATATATAATTTCTATAGTGGCATATAAAAGCAAAAGAGATAAACCTGCACAGGAACACTATAGTCTGCTATCATTTTTTCATTGACAGGAATTAATTGAAAGATAAGAAGTAGCAGTAGGATGAAACCTACTCCTGGCAGATGCAGAAGCTATTTTTTTCCATCTTTCATGTTGGACGTATGGTAAACTAGTATACGTGCTTTTTAGTGAACAATAAGGAGTCATTAATTCATATCATGAGGAAAAACATTCGCTTTTTAAATATTGACCAACATTTTTAAAGCCACGTAACAGTACTGAGATTAATCTAACTATACCATCATGCCTTACTTGATGACTGAAAGATTAAATATTATGTATTAATACTTGTACTAGCACAAAATTGTTGTATAAGGCTAGGATTGCCATTCATGCTGGATTGTGAAAATGTGGTTTAATAAAATAACTCTGTAAAGATAAATTGTAGGTCTCAAAGTGAAGTTTTTGGAACTATAACTCCCTTTATTCTCTTTGAGTTACCTCTGTTTGAGGGTGAAGAAAAGTCGCTGACAGTTGTATCCAACAATATGACCCAACCTGCATCGCAGACCAGGGTACGTAGCAGATATTCGTAACCAGGTCTTTATAGCTGCTATTGGAATGCTTTTATTGGTGTCTTCTTAGTTTCATTACTTGCTATATTGATTTCTTCATTTGTCTCCATTTATTGACAGTTGCATATTTTTAACAAAAGCATAAATATTCTGAGAATGTCATGGTATTTCTTAAGCATTTGATATTTTGACAGCATGGGTTCCAAGAGGAATGTAGCTTCCAAGTCTTTATATATCTTGAACTGTAAGGGCCCCTCTCATGAACACAGAATGAGCATCTGTGCCTTCTCTGTAGAGTAACTTTAGAAAACATTGTTCGCTTCTTCCATTATGGGCAAGTTGCACGGTCTAAGCACAAATATGTTGTGTCATCAAATGTTCTCTTTATGCTGTATTACCAAGTGCTAAATGTGTCTTGAAATGAATATTCAATTTAACATTTCTGTAAAAAATGGGCTAAATTCCAAGTCGAGCAATTCTTTATTTTCTTCTGAATTTGCTGCCTATTTTTTTTTTTTTTGCATAAGAAGAACAACAGCCTTAGCAAAAATACTGTACAGTATTTGTTCATGCTGTCTGCTCTCTAAGGTATTACAAATGTTTCTGACAATACTGTAGTGGAGACTGTGACCTTTTGATGCAAACAGATGGGAGAAAGAAAAACTGAGTGTAATTAAAACTTAAATGTTGAAAGTTTGATCTTGCAGTCTGCACTCAGAATGACTTCCCTCTGTAGTGGGAGTTCAGCTTGAACAAATGCTACACTAAGGGCTTCTAAGAAACTGTAAAAATCATGCCTTTGTTTGTCCTGTCATACTTTAATGAGGTGTCCAGGCATGTTTTAGAAATAGATGTTATTAATTGCCAGTATTTTTCTATACTGCTTCTTCCAGTAGTGAGCCAGAAAAGAAACTAACTGGTTTTAGTGTCCCCCCATCTAAACACTCCAAGGGAAGAACGATCATGTGGCTAGGGCATTAGACAGAATTAAGAGAATTAAGAGGATACAGGTTAACATCACCTGGTTCAGTTTTAAAGTTGTCATGACACACAGGAGGCCACTTTAACTCTGTTTTTCAGACATAAATTGCCACAGTGCTTTTCTCTTTAGTCCACTATCCTACGATGATGACTCAGCTAAACATAGGGATATAAAGTTCATTTTCTAATGAGCCGGTATAACAAAGTTCTACCTCCACATCTTTCATAAGATGGAAGAAAAAAACCCACCAAACTGTTTTAACCCAATATCTAGTTGGTTTTGACACAAGAAGCCTATTTCTATTTAGGTTATAGAGGGTTTTTCTGTCAATGACACTAGCAATATTTAATGTCAAAGGTTTCATCTATAACCTCCAAAATCCAGAGACTGCAGTAGCTTTGTGTTTTAGAAAATAAATTTTACTGTGGTAATTACCAAGAATTCCAACAGAGATATTACCTAAAATCCAATATTTCAGACATTTTGGTGGTCCAGACAGAATATGAATTCTAAGTGACTTTCAGGGCTGGTTTTGTTGCCTGAGTTATGGAAAAATGGATGATTGCCTTAATTCATTGTGCAAGTAGTTAAAACTGGTCATGCTTTTTCTTTCAAAATCAAAATTGTGTTGTGTTGGAGTCCTACCTCTCTCAAAAGGTGTTATGGTTGAACTAAACAAGCATTTTGTAAGTTTCCACCAAAAAATATTGGTATTAGCTTTGATTTATCTGTCTTTCTACAGAATTGGAAGGTATAAAAAAGAAAAAAAACAACCTGTGCTAGGCAATACAAACGATGAACTGCAACTGTAGTACAGAATTCCTGAAAACACTCCTGCAAGATTTTGTTTCTGTTGTATTTAACTTTCTCTAATTAGAACTCTATAATCTGGAGCATGGAAAAAAATTTCCATAATGCAGGTGATAAAAAGCAGACATGTATGTCCCACTCCTAGCAGCAGATACATGAAAGGAACTATAAGACTGTTCTCATTTTGAGAAGTTAATAGTTTACATCAGCTCTCACATTATTTTTTTTTTCTTTTTCCATAGAAGGGGGAAACTTTGTGAGGAACTGATTTTTTCTAAAAAGAAAAAAAGTTTGGCAGAGAACTTTGCCTTTGAAAACCTGTATCTTTATATTATGAGCCACACTTTGAAAAGGAGAATTCACAGACAACCTTTCTGCCCCTCCAATTGTGTAATATCCTTGAAGTAATTACTTCCATAAAAAGCTAATCAAAGAAAACATGTAATCATTGTTTATGTCTTTTCATGGAGTTGGCAGAGTTTATGAAATAGTTGCATAATTTTATGGAGCTTGAGGTAGTCATGAAAGCATGATCAAAGGCCTAGGAGTGAAAGCTGTGCAGATATTTCATACTTGTTATCTACTTGTGATGTAAGATCTTAAAAAATATTCATACTGTAAAACAAAAAAGAATTTTCCTTTGTTAAACTTCATGAGCTTTCTTCCAGCTTTTTTCTCCAACCTGTCCAGATCCTTCTGAATAGCAGAATTGCCTTCTCCTTGGGTATTTACTGTTTTCCCCCAGTGTGACATCATTTATGAACTTGCTGAGAGGAGACTCCATCTATGTCATCAAAGAGGTTAAACACTATTGATAGCATTGATCCTGGAAGGATGTTACTAGTAACTAGCCACCAGTTAAGCTTTGTACTGTACTTTATGCTGACCATAACCCTGTGAGCCTAATGGTTCAGCAGTTCCCCATCCATCTTATTATACATCTTATTATACATCCATCTTATTATACAGCCCTTATCTCAGCTAGAAGGGTACTACGGGAAACCATATAAAAGGCTTTGCTATAGTCTAGCTATATAACATCCACTGCTCTTCCCTTGTCCCCAGAGTCAGTTATCTCATCAAAAAAGGCAATGAGGTCAGTGAGGCTTGATTCCTCTGTGGTAGAAGTATGCTAGTTATTCCTAATTATCATCTTGTTCTTGATCCTGGAAATGGCTTTCAGCAATATTTTCTCTACACTTTCCCAGGGGTTGAGGTTAGATGGACTAGTCTGTAGTACCCCGGGTCTTCTTTGGCTCTCTTGAATATGTTTTTTTCCAGTCATCAAGAGCCTCCCCTGATTGCCATGACAATTCAAAGGCGAATGAGAGTGGCCTCATACATTGACATCAGCCAGCTCTCCCAGGACCTTTGGATGTACCCCATGAGCTCCCATGGACTGGTGTGTGTCCAGGGGGTTAAGCATGACTTTACCATGGGCACTATCTCACTCTTATAGACCCTGCTATACATACATGTTACGTTATGTATTTCTGCAATGAAAGACAGAAAACAAGAACAAGTAAGTGAAGAGTTTTCTCCACTTCCAAAAATATTAATATTATCACACATTCCTAATTACAAATCCTTAGTGCATTTTTAGTTCCAACAAACTATTTCAGCTGAGTTATTTCCCAAATGTCTCTGACAATGATTTTAAATTTAAATATTTACAATATTAATCTTGTTTATTGTTAGTTTTTAAAGGGAAAGCACAGCTGAGGAAATTACTATGAAGTACAACTAGACACTTGAACTGGTGTCCTTCCTTCCTTTTCAGGAGAGTACCCAAAGAAAACATGCTGTCTGTCCTCCTCTGGTTTCATCACCTATCTTTTGAACCTATTGACCAGCTTTACCCAATAAGGAAAAAAAAGAAAGGGAAAAGTCTGATAGTTAAATTCCCATAAGTCTTACAAAACAAAAAAAAAAAAAAAAAAAAGTTTGTATTAAGCAGAGAGATATAAATCAGCAATAAGAAATCAGAGGTTTTACACTGGCCAATTGGGTGCTGACAAGCTATTAGAGTTCACCTAGCCCTAGGTGAATCAAAACCTGTGTTGTTTATTGCCCAAGGAGCCTGCCACAGGAATTATTATAATAGCTAATAAGAGGTTTGCTACTTCACCTGAACATAGAATAACTTAATAGATACTAACAAATTTGCTCCTCTTTGTTCTTTCTTAATATCATAAGAACAAAATCAGACATTCTATACACTTCTGTGCCAAACTGCCCAGCACTATTTTCTGTACGGAGTTCACTTTTCCACTCTTTTTCATTTGTTTTTGGTAGTTTACATCTGTGCTAACCTTTGATCTGCTCATGTTTCTGCTTGCTTAGCTGTAGTACAAAACACATTGTATACAAGTTGCCATGTAATAGGCCCATTATGTCTGATGATGACTACCAGAAACCTCCAAGCTTATTTGTGAAGCTGCTGAAATAGCTGAAAAATAGACATTACACCCTTGGATAAACATATTCAATACCCAAATTATTTCCAATGACTGTATGTCATAAAGAGTTGGTTTTAAGAGGTAACAAAGTATACAAATGCTATGTTTTGGTGTATTGCTCCACTGAAAGATTAAAATCATCTCTTATCTTCAAAAGTGAGTGTCTTTTCACAGTTGTTTTCATAATTCATACACATAAATAGAATAATTAGTTTCAACTGTTTTTCAATGTATAGATGCTGAGGATAAATGAAAGGACCAAACTCATCCCAGGGTTTTTTTCCATTAACATCAAAACCAGATGAAGCATTTCCCATCCACTGGGAAAAGTCTACCTCTCCTCTCTCTTAACCTTAGTTTCTTTCTAGTTTCTACTTCCCTCACCATGGATCTAGGATTCTATTTCAGCAGTGGCACCATAGCCTGCATTTAGGCCACATTTACATCATCTTAGTGTTGCTCACAGCTGCCTCTTGGTTTCATTTTCTGTCAAAGAACATGGAGGGCAGAACCTGCTCTTTAGGGCCTTTTACTCCTCAGATGCTTCCAGGAGGTAGGCAAGACTGCCTCTCTGTAGGCAGGATCAGCTGAGAAACTCCCACACATGTAGCTCCCAGGATAACATCCAGGCAAATTGCACTCCTCTGCTCTCCAACAGACTTACAAGAATTCACCAGAAGTAACAGCATGATCTTTTCTTTTCTGAGTTTGAGGCAAAAGCAGAATTACTTTCATGCCACCTGTGCCAAAATTCAGTTGCCTTTACCCTACAACATCATAGCAACGACTGACTTGCAAACATGACAGTCCCAAGGAAGACTCTCAATGCCTCTGGCAACACCACGCTGCTGTGATAGGTATCTGGCTCTGCCTAAAGCAGGTATATATACAAATAAACCCAAATCCATTCTTCACTAGCAGGAAGGTGATGCCAAAAATTGTTCTCAGAAACACAGCAAGGAATACTACATATTTACACAGTGTTTATGATTGCTCTTCTTTTTTATTTTTTACACCACAAATATGAAATATCCACAGGGCCTTCATTCTCAGGCCTTTGATCATGACATCCTTGCCAGATCCAAGACTAGTTGGGCACTGGCTTTCCTAATATCATCCCTGTGTGCTAGGACAACATCTTTGTATTCCTCCCAGGCTACCTGTCCCTGCTTTCACCTTCTGTACACTCACTTTTACATGTGATTTTTGCCCGGATCTCCTTGTTCATCAATTCAGGCCTCCTGGTCTTTTTGCCTGATTTCCTTGCTCATCAGGATGGACCACTCTTGAGCTTGGAGGAGGAGGTAATCCTTGAATATCAACCAGCTCTCTTGGACCCCTCTTTGGTTCAGGTCCTTATCCCATGGGACTCTTTCAAGCAGATCCATGAAGAGGCCAGTCTGCTTATGCCTGGCTGCAGTGTTCCTCCAGCAGATACTGGGGTGGTTGAAGCCCCCCGGTGAGGACCAGGGCCTGTAAATGAGAGGCTACTTCTAGCTGTCTGTAGAAGGCCTCATCCACATGTCTGATGAGAAAAGACTGGTAGAATAGGTTTGTTCAGCCTTGAGAACAGAGCCTACAGGGAGTCTTAATTGTTGCCCCTAAGAGCTGAATGGGAAGGTGTAGAGAAGTTGGAGCCAGACTGTGCTTGAGGGTGTATGGAGAAGAGAGAAAAAGAAATAAACACAAGCAGGAACATGAGAAATTCCAATCAGCTGTAAGAAAAGGCTTTCTCACTGAGACCATGCTTAAGCACTGAAACATTGTCTGGAGAAACTATGAAATCTCCAGTTCTGAGGTTTTTTTGAGATATGACTGGACAAAGCCCTGAGCAAGCTGATCTAATTGGCCCTACTTTAAACAGAGGGTTGGATGAGGTGACCTCTACTAGCCACTTCCAACATATATTACTCTGTAACTTCTGGCTTGCTAATGCAAAGTGAAACAAAGACATTTCATAGGCCCTGAATGACTGCTTCCAAGCCTCTGAGTAACACAAACTTGTTCCAAACAGCTCAGTGGGTTCTGGACTCTACTAGGCTAGAAGATATAAACCAAGCAAATGGACCCCTGTCGCCACCTATTGACATGCCTTCTTGTAATTTTTGATAAATATTTGAATGTACTTATAAATGACTGTGAAGAACAAACATGTAGGTGGAATGAGAAAGGCTGAAATAAGGCTATCAGGCTACTTTATACATAACATGCAGTCAGGTCCTTCTCTGCTCAGGATGAAAATACTTTTTTGCCAGGCATACAGTATGCCTGATTAAAGCCATAACAACAATGTTTACAAGTGCAAGAGGAATAAACATATGGTGTGTATAACATAAATGTTAGAAACCAATCTCCTGTGTAGGTGGTTATTAAACATACATGTTGCATTAAATCCTGTCAGACCATGTAACAAATTGAAACTTACTTTATGATGGTTTATACAAAAGGTGACCAGCCCTTTGATTGTCAGGTTCAGATGAATTATGGACTGAAATAAGAAAGCTGTTTTCTGTGCCGAAACTTCAGCCTTAACATCTGAAAAGAAACAATATTTTCACATCTATTGACATCTGAATTGCTTTTCACAAAATTTGACCTTCTGGTGTTACTCAAATGACCAGCATTGCATATTAGACTTACCAAAGTTTAAATTGCTCTTCCTTATGATTTTGTTCTATTTTAATTTGAAGTTTGTAGCCTATTTAAAATATTTTTGCTATTTTAGATGAGAACTTGCTTTTCTGTTGTATCTTATGGTACTCTGAGCTCAATATGTAGTATAACACTGTCTGTGTAACTAAACAGGTGAAGGCAGCAAATTTCATGTTCCAGCTGCCAAAGAATTAAACAAGACTACTGACAAATCATTAACACAAATATTTTTGTATCCTGTCTATGAATTCCTTTAGAGATTCTTATTCCCCATCAACACAACTCCTTAAGAGCATGTCTTCTGGGTTTTATGTAGTTTGAGTTTTTAAAAACTAACTTGTTTACAAATTTTTGTGGGATTTGAAAATCATTAGATTCCTCTAATGCATAATTAAATAAAAACACTGGAGCTGGGAAATTTGATAGTTATGACTAGCAGAAAGAGGAGACATCACAGGAGTTGATCTATAGATGTCATTAAAAATGATAAAGCTAATCGACTTAATCAGCAAAGCTGACCAAATACTGATGTGCGTCAGTGGGGAATAAATGAAGCTAAAAGCACAGGAGAATAGTTCACCCAAATGAAGAAACTTGCTATAGTGACAGGTGTTGGAAGGAAAAGACCCTCCAGATAACGTCTATCTCCACTGAATGGAAGGTACTTAATCAGTCTGAAGTCTGATTAGGGGTGTGGAAGGCATTAGACTACCTAATGCCATAACAAAATCCTTTGTCATTAGTTTCCAATCTATATTTAATAGAGAATTTAACATGTTCTTTGGTAACTCTGACCCTTATTTCTTGCTTGTTATTGTGGAATTAGATGCACTGTGAGGAAAATATATCCTTTTATAAATCATTTTAAGTACTGTGGCTATAACTAGAATGATATCATTCATTATAATGTCATACCATCTTTTTAAAACAGAAAGTTCAGCTACTCGAGAGAGCAGTATACGTCTGACTTTTTCAGTAAAATGGTGTTCTGAGAAATCTTTGTAAGAATAGTTAAATTGTAAGTACAAGTCGATGGTTTAATGCCTGCAAAACACTCACTGTATTTTTAATGGTACCATAAAACCTGAGTATGTATCTATATATATATATTTTTTTTTTTACATGGCTGTGAAGAGCAAGATGAAATATTTACCTCGTAATGCAGTGGCCTGAGCTTGTACACTAACATGCTGACTTAGTTCAGCCGTGGGGACTTGAGCATCCTCTCACCTCATGAAGAAAAATCAGCAGCGAGCTCAGAGGGCAGAGGAGAGGTAGCTTTCCTGTGTGGCCCTGCACCCAGTGCCCTGTGCTCAGCACGCAGAGCTGATGAACCTGATATGCATGTTCCTAAAGCGTCTGGTAGGGCATCGTGAACCCAGCACCCTGACCAGGACCACGGGAGACCCTTCCAGTGTTAGTAGAGAGGCTGTTAATTCCAGAGACTCTCCTCAGCAAATTTAAGAAAGAAAAGCAGGGCCCCCCCACAAGGGTGTATCCTACCAACAGATACCAAGCCATCTTTTCCTTCTGATTTCGTGTTTCCATCCTCCTGAGGTTAAACAGGAGGGAAAAATGCTGGACTTGGTGTGGAAGCTGTGCACCTGTAAGTGCTGTTGGACTTGTTTTGTTGTTGTTTGTTTTTGTTTGTTGGATCATGTTTTATTATGGGGAAACTAACAACTTAGTTCCATAGAACTACTACTGTAGTTTAATAAGAAGCCTCCTGGCAAGATTTTGGCAAGATCTAGACACTGAAGTGAACAGGTGATGTAATCTGTCACGGTTAAGCACACTACGGCTACCTGCCCCTTTCACTTCCCCTACCTATGTCCCAGTTCACGCTGGACACCTTTTTCATCTCATGCCCTGGATCAAAACTCTAATTTCGCTGTGAGATATGACGAGCTTTAGTTGCCACCAAGCACGCCACGCTTGCCCCATCACCCCCCCAGGCTGGTGTCCACCTTTCACCCCTCCTGCAACTGCTCCCCTGGTTACTCTACCCCCACACCGCCTCCGGCCCACGGCTCCCGCGGAACCAGCGCCGCCCGCCCATCACCCCGGCGCTGGGGCTCCCCGCGGGCAGTCCCGCGGCCGCGGAGGGCGGGCGCCGCCGCTCCGCCCCAGCCCGCCTCCCCTACTCCCCCTCTCCGCGCCGAGTCTCGGCAGCATCGTTAAAACTAAGGGCGGCGCGGAGAACCGCGGGGCGACCAGCGGGGCCCGGCGGAGTCGCGGGCCATGGGGCAGCGGCGGCGGAGTCCCGGGGCGGCGGAGCGGGGCTGTGCCGCCGAGGGGGCGGCGGGCAGCAGCCGCGGGCGGCTGGCGGAGTCCTGGCGGCGGCTGAGCTCCCGGCGCGGCTCCGCCAAGCGCGGCGGACCTTCCGCGGCCGCGCCGCCGGTGAGTGCCCACGGCCGCGACCGGGAGCGGGATCCTCCGTCCGGACACCTGGTGAATCCGGGCGCTGGGTGGGGGTGGTGTTAAGAGAACCTGTTGCACTTTGGGAGGAAGAATCCCGCTTCCCGAGGGCTGGTTGTAGTTACAACAGGTGCGAGTCTCCCGTTTTGCTTTCCCCGTGTGCCTGAGGGTACCCGCTTATTCCCCGGGGGAGCAGCCCCGTCGCGGGTGCCGGAGCCGCCCGGCAGCGCAGCTGGAAGGCAGCGGCTGGAGACTTGTCCTTGCCTTGTGCCGCTGAGAGGGAAAGTGGCAGCTATCGTAAGCCAAAGGCTGGAAGGCAGGCAGGCTAGAAACATGTGCTTGGGAACCGGAGGTTTTCTTCTTGGGAAGGTGTCTTCTTCCTTGGTGGCGTGTCTGCCTTTAGCCAGTTTAGTGGGATCTGTCAGGAATCTCTGAGGTGGACGGACAGACATCTTAAGAGATGATGAAGCATGCCAGAGCGTAGGTTACATGCCAGGAAAACAAACATCTCAGCAAGATATACAGGGAAATTGAGAGAACAAATTGAGTATTCGAGTAGAAGAGCTGAGTGACATTGATTATTAGAGCGCTTGATTGTCTTTTTCATTGGGATCAGAACCCTACTGCTAGGGGCTGAACAAACACATACAAAGATTTTGGATTAACTGCTCCCTGTCCAAGTATAACCCCAGTCTTCATGTGTTTAGAAACAATGTTTTGTGTTACCTCAAGCTGACTCTCTGAGGTCTGGAGTGATGTATGCCTTATTCAACAGATCAAATGTCTTGTTGAAAAAGAAACATAGATTTGTGAGCTTTTGAGTTGGGGGGAAGATGCTCACAGGTTGAATGCCAGTTGGGGAAATAACATGAGGGTGAAGAGACCTACGGTAGAAAAGATGCCATGGCAACAAGAAAGCATCAGAGAAAGTAACAATATTGTCTTATGGACGGGGAAGAGGAGGAGCATTGCATTCATCTGTACCACGCTGTAGATTAAAATACTATAATCTAGGGTGGTTTTTTTCAGAATTTCTTTTAGAATACACTACTTTGCAGTAGGTGCCTTAGATTTAACTCCTGGGTAAGGGTTCTATCACCAGAACTCATCAGAAAAAAGCACAATGCAGTTGAGGATTGGGGGTTTTTTTTTGTAAGGCTTGTTCGTAGGGCTAGGTTTCTGTTCTAAACAAAGTGGTTCTTATCGCTTTCAGCAGAGTTGAATTCTTTCTCCAGGCAGAAGCCTGAATGAGGTTCAGGTTTGGCCAGAATAGAAAATCAGCATTAATCTTTGATTAATCTTTACATTTTCAGAATCTTTCTGAATGGATGAGCAACTTCATTCGGTTACTTTCTCTAAAGCAGTACTAAAGTATTGTATTTATACTAGTGGATTTGCATTACACTTAAACTACTGAGATCCATAAATTGCAGGACAGATGTGAATGGTTGATTCTGAATTTTTTTGTGTTAGTTTCTTAACAAAACACTGGGGGTTTTTTGTGAATGGGTAGCCATTAGTTTGTGCTTTCTTCATGTACACACTTTTTTTTATAAGAGAGCATAGGATTTCTAAAATCACATCTCACTAAGAATAATTCACTTGGGATCGTTTTCCAAAGCAATGCCAGAACATACTAATCCTTAAGACATTTCCCACCACCAAGTTCCTTTTCCTTCCTCCTTGCTCCCAAAAAAATCCCTGAAAAAAGATGTAAGATTTAAATCCTTCTAGCATTAGCATTATAGCCTCCCTCCAGCCTTGCCTCCCTCATTGTGTTTTTCTTGCAGTGAATCCTATTTGTCTGCCACAGTTCACTTTTTAAAGGTTGCCACTGGTCTGAGGAGGACTTTTGGTAGTCAGTGCTGAAGTAGGAGGTTGACACAAGTGACACTGTGCATGCTTTTTTTTTCCTCATGGTTCTTCCCTAATCTTGTCTTAATAACATTGTTCCGGGGTCTCAGGTGATTTCTGTGCCTTTTTAATTAAGCAAAGTTAGTCTTGGTCATCACTTCTTTAGAGTAATCTCTGGGGTTTAACCTATGTGACAAACTTACTTCTTTAAAATTAAAATTTATTCAAAAGAAAATGCAAAGTAACTGGGGGGCAAGGGTGTATTTGTTTTGCATAAAGGGTTTCATCTGAAGTTCTTGCAAAGACATTTAGGTATGTGTTCTTTTTGTGCAAGAAAAGGAAAATTCTGCATTTTGAAGAACTAATTTCCTCCCTTTTAAGGCTTGCTTTATTTTTTTTATCAAATTCAGAATTCTTAAATTAGTAATTACACATCGTGATTAGTAGCGCGAATAGCTATGTTATTTTTCTACATCTTTCTTATCAGTATAGCTTACCAATATCTAAATTTTAGAGCCTTCCTTTTCTTCACATGATTATAGAAATTGCTGATCCTGATGTTTCTCTCTTATTCAATGAAAAAATAACAAGTAATAATCCTAAAAGTTGAATTTTTGTTTTATTTCTTTAATTGTTAATTCCTGAAGACTAATTTGTAGTCTTATTTCTTTACCAAAATATGTTTTTTATTTTTATTTAACTTGTTTTGATATTAGTCCTTGAGTGATAGAGAAGGAGTTGTTTTATTGGCAGGAGCTGAGGAAGGGAAGGATATTTGAGATAGAAAAGGTTTGCAAGAGCTAACATTAGCTAGATCACACATGTGGCTGCCTCTAAACAATTGCTAACTTTAAAGCTCTTATCTTTGTGTCTAATGTACTGACCTTGGTTACATTGAGGGACTAAAGCAGAGCTATTGCTATCGAGCCTTTTCTGCTGTTTTCCTCCCCGTCATCTGCTTGTGTAACTTTGGCAAAGGAAAGCTGAGTGGGAACCCCCCTGCTCCAACTGATGAAAGTTTTGCCATTCAAAACAACAGATAACATTTTGGATCATGTTAAATTTCTGTCTGTAAAGAGCAGTGTCTTGCTTCTTTGTATCAAAACCTTGAGTGTCATTTGTACTTATGGCCTCTGAATTATGTGAGTTTTTCAACCCATTTTAATGAAGGGCTTCACAGTATAGTGTTCTAGTTTAGTAAAAAAGAAGATAAATGGCTATTCTGCTGTACAGTTTGTGATTACAGCAACTTATTTTTGTTATGGTTCAAAGATAATAGGTTTTTCTTATTGCTTTTGAGCTGAATTTCCCCACAGGATATTTACAGTAGCTCAGGAAAAAAAAAAAAAAAGATAAGTGAGAAATGTACGAACATATGAAATATAACTTTTCTCTTTTATTTCACTGTGGCATCAATGAAGTTACAGGTGTGAACCGGCTCATTGGTCCTGTTCTGGAAACTGAACAGGGTGGGCTGAGTACAAAAGACTAGCAGGGAGAAATCAGCCACTTTATGGCAGACCTGAGGTATACTTACATGTCTGTATGGCTGGGGAAGAGTACATGTACAGCAGTTGTCACCCAGTGAGTGAAGAGCTGGTTTTCAGAATGACTTCTCGTGGAGCAGATTAGGTGGCCTCAAACAAAACTTAGCTTGCCCTCTGAGTTCCACATCTATGAATTTAAGACATCAGCTGTCATTTTCTCTTTCTCACTTACTGTAGCAAAAGCATTTTTGCCAAGAGGCTGGCCAGACTGGTGAGGACACTATTAAATTGGGAGTGACACAGGAGACAGATTACAGCACAGAGTTAAGTGAGAAAATGGTGGGGCAAGGGCAGAAAGAAAACGTGCAGGACAAGGAGAATAAGGCAGGGCTCCGGCATTTTAGAACTGAACAAAAGGACACCCACTTCCAGGGTGTGTGCACAACCACACACAACCTGGGAGTCGAGCAGCAGGGATGAGAGCTCAGCATGTGATCATAGAGCTGCAGCATCGCTGGGATACCTGTGACATGGTGGGACAGCTCATGGTGGATGGAGTGCTGCAACAGATAAAGATGAGCCCTTCAGGAGAGACAGGCAGGGAAGAGGAGGAAGGGAGCTGCCCTCTGAGTGACGGAGCAGCTCAGATGTGTGGCAATTAGGTCTGAATTAAGAGCTTGTGGGTAAGGGTCAGAGGAGAGGTCACTAAGTGTGATGCTGTGGTGGGATGTGTTACAGACCACTGACCAGGGTAAGGAATTAGGTGGAGCTTTCTCTGGAACACCTGAAGAAGTCTCTGTGTCACAGGTCCCCATCCTCATTGGGAACTTTAACATATCAGGACACTAGCCATCCAGGAGATTGCTGGAGGGTGTCAAGCACAACTTCATGTTGTCAAAAGGTTCTCCAGTGCTTGTGCAGCACACTATGCAGACCCTGTCCATAGGAAGGCTAGATCATTTTGCTCATTCAAGCTATTACAGGATTTTCTTCCAAGGAAACAACTCTTCCTTTTCTACTGGCAAGCAGAAAAAATGTTCTCATGAGAAGTTCTTGCTGCACTTTTAGATGAACACAAGGCAGCGCAGGTGATGTAATTGCCAGTGATGTGTGGGAGCTGCCCGCAAGCTCCTTAAAATTAGCTGGCTGAGTTTGTCCTGTGGCTAAGGAATTTGTGCAGCACAACACAGCCTGAAGGCCGTCACATATGCAGTGCAGCACAGCATGGGTAAGGGTGTACTCAGGTTAACTGGTATGTGTATCACTGACTCCTTGATATGCAATGGCCTTCCTGTCAGGATCACTACAGATGGAGAAGGTGATACAGCAACAGCAGCCACAGACAAGGCAGGTCCTCATCACCTTCTTTGTTGTCACCAGCAATGTCTGTCAGGCCTCTGCACTTAGTGATGAGGCTCAAGGAGGAGAGGAGCTACCAGCCAGTGATGATGGTCAAGTTGGGATTGCTCAGGACCACTTGACCCACACACGTCCCTTGGACTCACCAGGTTGCACCCAAAGGTGCTGAGGAAGGTCGTTGATGTCTTTGTGCAGCTGCCCTCCATCAGCTCTTAAAGGTTGTGGAAATCAGAGAGATGCCCAACAACTGACGAAAGACAAATGTCACACTTGCCTTCAAAAAAGGGCAAAAGCCACCCTAAGGAATTGGAGGCTGGCCAGCTTCCTGCCAGTCCCAGGTGAAATCAGGGAGTGAGACCTCCTGGAGCCCACATCTGGGCACAGCAGGGAGAACACAGTGGCAGGGGGCTGTTGGCAAGGATCTACCCAGGGTAAATTATGCCGGACCCACCTGACTGCCTTCTGTGACAAAATCGTGGGGATGAGAGGAGAGTAGCGTCTGCCATCTACCTCCACTCTAGTCAGGCTGTCGGCATTGTCTCCCCCAATATTCTTGTACCTGGGCTGGGACATTAGAGTCTGGGAAGGAGGACACATTGGCAGGTGAGGACCTGGTTGAGTGGTTGGCTAACAGGGTGGTGGTTAGGGGTCAGAGACTGCCTGGAGGCTGGTATCCAGCAGAGTCCAGGAGGGTCTGTGTCAGGACTGTCCTGTTCAGCATCTCCACCAAGAACACAGAAGAAGGGATGGAGGGCATGTGCAGACATGGGGCATGGCCCTAGGCGCTGGTGGGCAGCAAGGCAACCTGGAGCCACCCATGTGCCCAGGCAGCAATGAGGGCCAGTGGTGCCTGGGGTGGTGTGAGCAGGACATGGCCCTAGAGCCAGGGGAGGGCAGCGACTGTCTCCTCTGCTTCGTGCTTGTCAGACCCTGTCTGGGTGCTGCCTCCAGTTTGGGTCCCCAACACAGGAACACTGGCAAACTGGTGGGAGGTGAGGGTAGGCCACCGAGATGGTGGGGCTGAAGCCTGTGCCCTGCCAGGAGACATTGCAGGACCAGGGCTTGTTCAGCCAGGAGGAGTGACGTCTTTGCAGGCACGCAACAGCATTCGTGGCACTGATGGGAGCAGATGGAGGAGATGCAGTCGGGCTCTTCATGGTGGTGAGCAGAAGGAGGGCAAGAGGCAGCAACAGAAGCTGAAACATGGGAGGCTCAGGCTGGAGATAAGGAGAAACCTTTTCCCCAGTGGGACAGCCCGGCAGTGGAGTCGGGACTTGGGGAAGGTGCGCAGCCTCCATGCTTGGGGGTTTCGTGCCTCAACTGGGTGAAACGCTCAGCAGCCCAGTCTGACCGCCTGGCTGAACCTGTTCTGGGCAGAGGCTGGGACTGGAGACCTCCCCAGGTCCCTGCCAGCCTGAGTTACCCTGGGATTGTGTAAATCAACAGTAAAAAGTCCTTTGAGAATTAATTTACAAGATGCACAGTAGCACATCTAGTAACTCCTGTCTATAATCTTAGTAACTTCTTGAAAAACTTATAAACTTACCAACAGTGGTTACCAGAAGTAAAAAAGCTCTTCTTAAGAAAAGCAGAAAGAGGAGTTCTAGCCCAGGGTAGGGATGGGTAAAATAATCTAATAATATTGTAAAATGGAAAGTAACGTTTTGCCTAGCTATTCTCCCTCCTGCACCAGTGGGAGGGTGCGCCCCTGCCTTCTGCAGCCCCCACAGCCCAGCCACGGCTCCTCGCTGCCTCCTCCGGCCAGAGGATTTAGCTCACATGAGCTAGCTAAAAGCAGGTGTCCATTATATTTGGACGTAATACTTTTCTGATGGTTTCATTGCCCAGAAAGCGTAGCAATAACAAAATCCAATAAAAATGGAAACGAGAACTCTCTGTCAGCAGTGTGACTGGGAGGTGCGAAGAGGGCTTGGGCAGATGAAACCTATGAGAGGTGCTGGCGCAGGTTGCAAGTCAGACGTTGCTGCTGCTGTAGGACTTACATCATCAGATGAGTTGCAATGAATTTTACTTCTGATCTAGTTTTACCATCTTTGAAGGAAATATTTGTTTTTATCATGAATTTTTGAAAGTTCTTGGTAGATGAAGAAAGCATAACAAGTTCTTTGCACACTTTGTCAAGTATGACAAATTAGACATTTTGTCTAACTTTTATTTTAGGTAACTGCTCTTTTTTCTTCATTTTGGCATCTGTAAAATGAGTTTTAAGTATTCTGTACTATACAGTGGAGTGTTTTGGGGTGTTTTAGTTTGTTTCTGTGTGCTGTGGATGACCAACAATTTTTCTGACTGCTTATTTGGGTGGATTAATAACAAAGGCCAAACCAGTGGCTATTTTTACTTCAAATTAAATGCAGTTTTCTGCACGTCAACGTGAGATTGCTTTGTTAAGAATCTCTCCTGAATGCATTGCCTAGTTTCTCCCTGCAGTGGGTTTCCAGTGAGGAAACCTGTCAAGAAACTTCTTATAGTATACCAGTCCTATATACTTGATCTTGAGTTTGTTCTTTTACCAGTGGAAAAAAAAATAATTATATTCTGTGCATTACTTCTTTGGTGCATGTGTGGACTAGTCTGTTCAGTAGTGTGACAGCTGGATTTTTAAACATTAATAATTCATTATTTTTTTAGGGATCATTTTTTTTTTATCAGAACTGTCCCGAGGAAAATGTTTTCACTTGCCTGTTACCATTCTTGTGAAAGAGTTCTCTGTTGTGTGGACTGAGTTCTGCCTGATGCTGAAAAAACACCTATCATCCTCTGTTATTAGCATGAAGTGACTTTGAAATTGCTAAATTTTTTGCTGAAGGAAAAGTTTCAGATTTTGAATTTAATAATTCTGGAAGATGCTTATATTAGGCAACCCTCAGAAGTCACTTCCATGATAAATTACGCTATGATTGTAGCTTTTGAGAGTAGTACTCTGTATGTGGTAGAGTGTGGCATATGTGACGCAAGTTGCTGCAGGACTAGGATGTGACTTTTAGCACAGAAGTTGAGGAAAACAGGAAAAAAAACACAACCCAAACCCAAAGAGGAGAAAAAAGTTCTCATTAAAATGATTAAACAGTACAATAGTTCAATTTCCACAATTATCATCTGTTTGTCTCCCCTGAAAATGCATCAGGGGTTATTTTATTGAAGACATTGTGTCTAAGAAAATACCAAGAACTGAAGTTACCTTGCTGTTTTTCTTTCCTTCTTGTGGAGATAATAATTATTAATTATTAATACAGTCTATTCTGTATCTGAAATCAAAGTACATGTATTTCAAAAGGATATGGAAGTTTAATAATTATAATGATAGTGTCAAACTCCATAGGCAAAATTTAAAAATTATTAATAATTGCGGATTTCTGCCTTAGTCTCATTTACTTCTTTGAGGCCTGATAATTTTTAAGTGATGGCTGGCCTTCCTTTTTAATAACAGATTGATTTCAACCTGAACATCTAGAATTAACAGACATCTTTTAAAATCTTGTATGCTTCTAATTGTATGCTGTGGATGAACTGGTAGTCTGTGAGTTGATGATGTAGAGGTACCGTTGTCCCCAACCACCCTTCTTTCCTATTGAACCTTTTATCTATTGTCTGTTCTGTTCACTTGTTCAGGTCTTGCCTGATAATATTGGATTTTCTTAAAAAGAGAAAAAAAGTTTTAAATTGCAAACAATAATTTAAGGGTAAGGAAAAAGGAAACCAAGTGGTGTGGGGAGATGAGAAGTCCCTACACCTGTGACTAGGAGCATGAAAACTCGTGTCTAGATCAGGAGACACATTTACATTCTACAGTCTCTTTTGCAAGTGAGATCTCTGTGGTATTTTGAGTTATACCTTTTTTGTGGTATATTTTTTTCACTATTTTTCTTTTCACTGTAGGAAGCAACTATTGTGAGACACGCATGTAGGCTTTTGGAATTCACCTGAAGGTTATGGGATATTCTTTTATTCATCATAACATAATACAGATAAGTACTTCGCAAAGTATCTGAGATGTTAATATCAGTTAAGAAAGCAGAAGCACATTTTCAGGCACAACTTGCACTTTTTAGTCTAACACTGGCTGGAAAGTGATACAAGTATCCCATTATAACCTATTTGCTGTGTTTGTAGCTGAAAGCAACTCTTTAGAGACATATATTTGATACTTCTGCTGAAGCAGCACTTCAACAATCCTGTCACATTTCAAAATGAAAATAAAAAAAAAAAAAGTCTTATTCTTTTCTGGTACAAGTATTTTTTTCTGTTCTTATGTTCTTTTTGCTTTTAGATAACATATTTCCTTTAATGAAATAATGGAAGTATTGTGTAAAGAATATGCCAAATAGGTGATCTCCTGTTGCAACTTTTTGAAGTTTTTCATAAATTTCAGAGAAACTGTCTTGTTATAAAACCCTTTGAATCACAGTGACTGCAGAGGTGCAAGGAGAGAAAAATAAAATATCATATCTAAAGAAATAACCAAGTGAAAACTTTCTGCTCCTTATTGCTAGACTTTAAGTGCTTGCTCTCTGGAAATAAAGTGTGATGAGAGAAAGG
Source organism: Numenius arquata (assembly GCF_964106895.1). Taxonomy (NCBI): domain Eukaryota; kingdom Metazoa; phylum Chordata; class Aves; order Charadriiformes; family Scolopacidae; genus Numenius; species Numenius arquata. Next base: position 40,220,426 of record NC_133616.1, read on the forward strand.
ATCTGATGGTAATGCACTAATTTTATTATAGCTATTCTGTCTTTATTTCTCATTATTTCCTCTGAATGGCAATAATATGATATTTACTGTGATTTTTTTCAGCATTTTACTCATATATTTTATTATCTTTTTATGAACATGTCAGATAGCTTTATTTTTAGTGGCTAGGGTGAACTGGTTTATAGATGAGCTCAGGAAAAATTTAGATTTTATGAAGGCAGGTGAAGCTTCAGAGATGTCAGAGTATTTATGCTTAATCCTATTATGCATTTAAAATCAAGAATAAATGAATGGATAAATACGTCTGTACATATGTATTTCTCAACTTACCGGAAGTTGATTTTCAAATCTAAGACCAAGAAAGTCAGAGGAAGTTCCTGAGAGCAAAAGCTTATATTTAGCTTTATAAATGGTACCTTATTTCAAGTTGGTCATGACCTTAATGTTGAAATGTTGTTCTACCCATAGAAGGAGCATTAGCAGTGTTAACCAAGAGTTGAATCACACAAGCCACTTCTTTGTAGTTATCATCATCTGCATGTTCTAAAAATTAAAGACCCAGTTTGCATTAACTGACAGATCTTATGTACATGCGTTGAAAATTTTAGCTATGGAACAATAAAGTCTGTGAACTTCATGTTCTTTGAGGGGCGGGGGGAGATTTGCTTTCAAAACTACCAAAACTAAAGGCAAAGCCTGGACCTTTTTCTTGAACGGGCAGAGGTGATTGTAATAATTCTGCAGACCTAACAGCCTATTATTTCCATTCTCTGACTCCAAGCACAGGCCTCCATTAGTATTCCTTGGACCTCCAGAATGTGCCCTTATGCTGACCTACAGGATATTCTGGCACAGGACTGTTATTCTTTTGAGTGAATAAGGTCATTTGGGAAGGTGAAGATGGGTCCTTGTACCCACCCTGCTGGCTTCTTCACTGGACTAGTTGGTGTGCTGAAGATGCTAACAGGTTCTTCTCTCTGTTTTAGGAGTAGAACTAAGGCGAATCCAGCCTGGAATGTTGAAATTCATTTCTTGTTGGAGAAGCTGAAACAGGCCACAATATGTATCACTATTGGCTCTCATTTTTTCTTTTCATTTTGAAGGCAGTTGTTATGGAGAACCCAAATGCAATAGCTTTACTTCTTCAGTCTTCTCTGGTTCCCCAATGCAAACCAACCTTTGCTGTTAAAGGATTCCCAGACACCAGAAGTTTCACAGTCAGATGTGCTCTAGGGAATTTCATTAGTGGTCCCTCAAGAGAAGGGGATACAAAAAAAGGGAATGAAACAGAAAAGGAAATGTGGCCACTGCATGTGACAGGTTGACTTAGAATTTCCAAAGGGGCTGGTGGGAAGCTTTGGGTCTCAAAAAGTTGTCATAAGAAATAAGTAAGGTTGTAAAAATACCAGAAATTGTGAATGAAGCTTGGGGACAAGTGGAAAGCTACTGAGGCAACAAGGCAGGCAAGAAAGATTTTAAGGAGCTCAGCAGTGAAAGTAGATGCAGTGAGGTCCATCTTACAGAGTGAGCACATTTGTTCTCCCATTCAATTATGAAAATGGTGACAGGGCTGGATTTGATTCAATACAACTGTTCTGAGATTATGACCTTTTGATTTTAGATATGCATTTTGGTGTGAAGAAAATATTCCCCTAGTGTTTAGGCATTAGAGTAATTTTAAAAGGGAGTATTAAGAGACAACTGTCAATCATTTACATTGACAACAGAAGAACACAGATATTGTGTTGTATGAAAACACAATTTAATCAGAATTCAAGCTTTCAGCCTGTGTGGACGAGGACTACAAAGGCTCACATTCATTTCTGCTGCGATGCATTTGAAGTTGGTGGAATGTGCCCTAATGCTGAACATATAAAACCTTTAAATATAAGAATGTTAAAGTCTAGGGATACTAGAAAGCTTTTAAAAGGTCACAGTCTTAAAATTAACTCGTACAAGCCATTAAGAAGGCAAGCCCCTTAGTTATGATTGTTCTCTGTCAGTAGATTTGACAACCTTACTAAAACTCCCTAATGATTATTTCTCTGAGGTACTGAGAGGACTTCAGAGATGTTCTATTGCACACTGTTGCATCAATTGAGTTATGATGCAAATAGAGCAGTAATAATTTGTCCCTGGGTCAGTGCTTGAATGTGACTGTATAGAAGCCAGTTCATTATGCCATGTAGGTACTACTGGCACTATTCAGACTACAGAGTTTGTGAAAATCTAAGCTCAGTAATTAAGAAAATGCAGAATACAATAGGTGGATTGCAATGGACAACTTTCTTAAATGATGGCATAGTAGAAAGCAGTGGTTTCATTAACTGAGACATGGTGTTGTTGATCAAAGGATTTTTCTGCAGTAGTTAACTGAGAGTACAACTACCAAAATATTGAAATTACTCACAGAAGGATATTATTCAAAACCTAATCAGTGAATATCCCTCTGTTGATATTAGTAGATCCTCAAATAAGGGATGAATTTTGAGTCAACAAAAAAAACACTCATGATTTTGGTTCATCAAGTGCTTTTCTCATTGTTATGAACAAGATGCTCAGAGCTGGTGTTTTGGATTTTGTTTCAGTACAGACACAAGGTCATCACTGCAGACCAAATAAACAATTTTTATGAGATATAAATTAAGTGCTAGTCGCTGCTTGCGTCTCTGTAATCGACCAACTGCTGCATTGCAATTTGTTTGTGGTACTTCCATGGGAAAGCTGTGGCAAAGTAGTAACTGTACAGAAATGTCTTTTAAAGCAGAAGTTTGCCATAGCTATTTTTTCTACTTTTTAAAAGGGGGAGAGAGCAACAACCAACATCCTCACTGATGCATACTGTTGGAGGGGTTTCTCATTTGAAGAGAAACTTAGGACCCTTTAAAGATCCCTATGTGCTGTGACTTAAGAAAAAATGCAGTTCACCCAACTTCTGTAGATTGCACTCACTAAAATATCCTTATGCTTCCCCCTTGCCCATCATCAGCACCTCTTTGTCCTACTTTTCCTGTTTCATCAGTTGTGGGATGAATGGTCTGAACCTCCTCCACTCCAGTATCCCTTTTTAGGAGTTAATCATATCTAAAGATGTCAGATTTTTCTTGTAAGTCTGTGGTTTATTTGTGTGTGTCTTCCATGGACTGTGTTGTGAACTTGCGTGTGATAACTGTTCTATTCTTTCCCTCTAACAGAGACTTTCTGCAGCACTGAGATAACCATCTCTGCATATTTTCCTCTTCCCACTCCAATTTATATATATATGTGTGTATGTACATATATATATGTGTAAAGTCTTCTTGAAAGTTGAATCATAAGGATCTGTTTATATTGTGCTATTTTTGTAGAATGAGAAGAAGTACTATTATACTGGAAAATGGTGATGGGCTTTTTCTTTGTCTTGGTTTTTTTGGGGTTTTTTTGTTTTTTTTTTAATTCTGGCAAAAGTTAAAAGAATGTCATGGCAAATTTGTATAAGGACATTTCTTAGACCATTTCCAGCTGCTCACTTGGCATTATAACAGGATAGGAAGTGATTCTAATACCTGGACAGAGACTGAGACAGTCTCTGATAGAATTAGTCTCATAGCTGACTTTATTTAATGTTATGATATTGAGGATAATCTTTAGTCTCCTGCTGAAAATATCAGGTGTATTCCCTTTGTATAAAGGTTAAAATATTTTTAATTTTCTGGAGGTGGTGAGTCTAAAAGAATGAAATCACACAGTCTTACATGAGTGTTTTTCTTCACTTAATAATATGGCATGAGTAAGCTATAGCTAATTGTGCCTCCTGTGCTAATGACCTTGCTGACTATGATGTTGTCATCATCGGCAGCAAGGGAGATCAGTTTATTACTAGTGGTTGGGGTGTGTGTTCCACTAACAGCTGCATATCTCATTGCAGAATGTGTTCTAATGGAAGGAACAGTTCAAGTCAAATAAGGAAGGTTGAGAATATTTCACTGTTCCAGTAATACGACTAGATGAGATGCCAATACCTTTATAATCAGATCTAGTACACTGGGAATAGGGTCTCAAATTCATAATGTGAAAATCCATAAGTGTTTTCTTAATTCAATTTATTAATGTCAGAACTTCAGCTGTTGTAATTTCCAGGCCTCTGGACCTTGACATTCCCCTTAACGAGAAGACACCGTTTTGCTGTCAGATAGGGATGGAAGTGATAAGTATTGAATTTTATGGGGAAAATCAGCTGTTAAAATGTTGATTCTGCTGGAATCAACTGTTGTACTGCTAGTGTGATCGATTTGTATTCATGTCCACAACACAAGATTGGTATTAAGGGCTGGTAATAGATACACAACTGATTCAGTGCAGAGGCTATGGAAAGTATAGCTAACATGTATCTGGGCATTGTAAATAAGTCCTCCACTTGCCTCCACCAGCCCTTGTTCAAGGGGCTTTGCTGATTTTTCTGATTTTCTAGATATCCCACAGCTATAGTTCCAGATGTATTGTTGAGTGTTCAGAAATCCAGGTATATATGGTGCACTTGTGTAGGTGAGAAATCTAGCACATACAAAGTAGATCTTATATGTCTAGAAAACAAGAGTTTGCAAAGCTGGCTTGTGCACGTGTGGTACATCTGGCACCTGGTGCACTTGGGCTCCTCTGGGCTTGCATACATGTGGTACACAGCACATAAACTGTTTTCTTCTTGAAAACTCACAGTCCAGGACAGGATTTTGTCACAAAAGCTGTAGCTGAATTAATGAATTCATTCATGAACTAGTCCACCTGGAGGATTCCCAGATTTCTAGATAGAAAAGTTTGCCCTAAACACAGTCCCCCATATTACTGTGGTTTTGAAGTGGACTCTTCTATCGAGGTGTGGCATTGGCAAAGCCTTACTGCTGTAAGAAATGGAATATGATCTTTACAGATTTTCCGGAGTTACTTGTCAGTAGAGATTTTTAGAAGGAAACTTTAGAGACAAAAGAACAAGACTTCATTTTGAGATGAGCTTGTTGTGTAAAAATACAATTTTTTTTTTTTTAATTTTATTTTAGGTAACTGTATAAGACCTCTGTGTTTGATAAAGCATGAGTAATGCACAGTTGAAGAAAATGTTTTTATGACTTTCTCATACATGCAAGCAATGAAGTAACATATTTTCACAGGTGCGGTAGGGGACCTGGTGAATTTCTAAGCATATTCAGAACAAGGTAGTAGTATATTTATGTGGAATTCAAAGCAAAAATGAAGAAAAATCTAAACCTTGTTGAAAAACTTAGATTCTGTTTGCTGCTTGACTTTTTCACCTCTGATGGCTACAGTTGCTTTTCACATTTAAATAAAATCTTTGTGCAGTTATCAGCATACTTTTAGACACTGATATTGTCCATCTTCTTACATAGAGAGAAACAAGTCCATACACTTCCCAGGATATTGGAGAAATATTCAAAATACCTGCAATACAGATAGATGGCAATGTCACAAAGGTATGTGTTTGAAACACTTTTAAGACTATATGCTAAGTAACCTGGCATAGCAGCAATTTGCAAATAATTAAGAAATATATGGAGGTGAAATTGTGTCTTGGTAGTAAGAAGTTCTTTCACCACACAAAGTCTTTCAAAACTGAACACCATCTTTGTTTATATCAGAAGTATGCCACTAAGAAACCTCTCTTATGACTGATATATTTACGGATCAACACAGCTGAAATGTGGAAAGGTATGGTTCTCGCTGAAGAAGGAACCTTTTAAGGTTTAAGTAGTGATTTGTTATATTATAAAACATATCCTATTGCTAACTTTAAAATTCCTGGAGGGCTGAGGGTGATATGGAAGAAATAGGAATTTTAAAAGTCTCTTCCAAAAAAACAAGGGTTTCGAGGCCCTGTTGCAGGCAACCTAAGCCTGCTCATTTGATTTCTTAAGATTTGCTCTGAGAGATAAGGGTTATAGTAATAATTTCAGGTAAAGACCAAAACAAGCACCCTTCACTATTTTCAAATTGCTTTTAGAAATGTTTGTGTGCAGATGATGGTATGCTTTTTCTTTGTCTGCTTCAGCATGATACCAGGAATGTGAGAGGTCAGAAATTCTGGACTAATCATTTACTTTGTTTCAGTGAAAGAGAGGTCAGAACTGAACTGCTAAGTTGTTACCCCCACAGAGATAAGATGAAATTGGGAACGGGAATAATCATCGGAATATATCTTAAAACATAAAATCCCAAAGAGGATTTTTATGGACTTCTCAAACAGTCAGTACATTTGAAGTATATAGATGCTACAGAATTGTATAGGACTTAATTAAAAAGAAGTGTTTAAATAAAAAGTAACTCTTGGTATACACTGTTGTTAGTGTTTAATTTGTAGGCTTAGAAATATTTATTACAAAATTCTCTATTGAATTTGAAACCTGTCAGCAAATGCCAACAACAGAAGGAAAAAAAAAATCCAGTAAATCTGTTCTCAACACGTAGTTAGGTCTGCCCTTTAAAAAAAAGTACTATAGCTTTTTGGAGAGAAAAGAAACATAAAAAATTAATCTTTTTGAAGGGCATGTCTCATCACCATTCTTTTTCACTGAACAAAGAGGACTGAAATTTTTGTTTGACATAGTCATCCATTTACCAGACTTATTGTGGGATGTGTCTGGAGAACATCAACAATAAAATATTGAAAACTTTTATTACTACTGTAGAGAAACACACAGTTTGGACATGTATAAACGTGTACAGGCTATGGTCTACCTATTGCAGCAAGTGGACTTAGAAACAAAAAATTTATAATAAAAAAACCACCCCAGTGCATTAAATCAAATATTCAGACTCTTCAATTCTGAATCAGTTTTTTATGTTAGAATGAATCTTTCTTGAGTGTGTGCAGTGCAAAAGTATAAATCTGATGGCTTTTGTGTATCACATAGAAATTTACATTCAAATGTAATTCCATTTGACAGTATCACATGAGAACTGATTAACAAGCATTGACATACAAGGTTAGATTACAGCCTGTAGCAGTAAATCATTTTGTTTCAGCCTTGTTGGAGAACACCTCCTGCCTTGCAAATAAGTCTTGAACAGGGTCCTCAGAAAGAAAGCAGAAGCTGAAGATAGTCTGTCTAAGCTGCGTAGAGGAACAAGTATTAGTCTTCTGGGTTTCAAGGGACTCTCTGCAAATTATGATTTCAAAGCCTTTGGCTATCATTTCTTCTGAATAGTTTGGTCTTAAGAGTGCTTTACAGGTGCTGGAGTTCCACAGAACTTCAGATGTTTTCTGCTGGACTGGAGGTTCTTTTCGCAGGTGGTAATGATTGATTTCACAAAGTTCTGTGTGTGGCCGCTTCAACTCTTGATTTAACCTGAATAGTATGGGCTATTGTTTGCATGCTGTCATCTCCACAAAGTCTTCAAGCCACAAAACTTGAATATTTCCGATTCCTCTTTAGTTGCATAATCAGTGTGATATTACAATTCAGATGGGTTACTTTTGCTCAACTAGGATGGAATATGGAAGTGAAACATAACCTGGTATGTTGATGGCCAGGTAATTTGTAACAGGACCTAATCACTCAGCAGACAGAAATCAAAAAATTACTTGCCATTTCTAGTTTCAGCTATACTTTATGTTCTGATATAGTTATCCTATGTGTACTATTGTACAAAACTTGCCTTTGTCGTCTATGCTAATCCTGCATCATGTTAGGCATGTGTATCCTTAAATGCCTGGAGCTGTTCTAGTTATCCCAAGAGAATGAGGGCTGGTGCTCAGGCGTGCAAGAGAAATGCAGTCTAGGCTTCTCACTTGGTCTTGGTGAGTTAGAAAAATTCTTGTCGTTTCCCAGTTCACATATAACTGTGCAATCAAGCTTTAGAAAATTGATAGCTGTTTGTCATTTTAACAGCTACCCTGTGACCCAGCTTATGCTCAAGAGCTCACTTGCACAAATGTGTTTTGGCCTGTTTGGAAGTTTAATTTAAGTGAATGCCTGTTACGATTAGAGATGTCCTTTAGAGGCTGCTAGAGGAGATCAGCTGCTGAGAGTTTGTTTTATGTGGGCAAAGCCTCAACTAATTCCAGTGTTGACTTGTACATAACAAAAACTGTAGTTTTATGAGTGTTAATATAGTGTATATATAATAGGAACATTGCTGACCTGATTTCAGTTCCTGTAAGAACAAAAATTTTAAGCATTTTTTTTTGTTTTTTAACATTTGAGACTAACATTGCCTTTTTCTTTGTCAAAAACTTAAGTTCCACAGTTCAAATATGAAATCAAAGGGGACCAGCTTTCACTCTGAAGGCTGTTTATACCCTTATGCTTGTTGGCCCAGTGGTCTGCCATGAAACCATTGGTGGACCAGCATTCATTGAAAGCATGGAAGGTGTCTTCTGCATTGCTCTGTCTACTTCTTCCATTATCTTAAGTACTACATTATGACCTTTCCTTAAGTGTCTTGATAATCACTTTTAAAGTATCTGGGTATTTTGCATGAAGTGGTTAGCAATCATTCTCCTCAGTTCTAATCTAAATTTATTCATGGCCTTGTTGACCTATTTGTCCTTGGTTTGATGTCAACCCTTAGATGAGATAAGGTTTATCCTGTTGGTGTTACTAGTAAGTGACAGCTAGAAGCTAATCTAGCTCTCCTTTTTGAACATCTTTCTCTCTCAACAGCCCTTCTCTGTGCTTACACTAAAAGAAGCAAATATTTTTCCTTTTTTTTGTTTTCTAAACATAAATGGTTAAAGACTATAGGTTACTGCTATAGAATTCCAAAATTACTTTTTCTCCTGGAAGTATGTTTCCTGATACATCCTAGGACTTGGTGCCCTATAGTCTTATCCTCTAGCCCGCCTTGTCACGTAACAACTGCTGAGCGTGCAGTCTTGCCTTTTGTACTATGAAATTATCTTGCTTCTGTTGGCTGACAGGGATAAGTCATCCAGGTATTTCTGTGTGTGACCGGTGCTTTCCAAAATTCTGTCATTGACAAATGTGGCTGCTGTTACTGGAACAGTTTTTTTACGTTACAGCCACTAATGAAGCTGTGGAATAAGACTGGCCTCCAGAACGATACATGAGGAAGTCTGCTGGTAACCTCCCTCTTGTCTGATGCATTTTTATTCCTAACTACCCTTTCATGTGGTTGTTTTGACTTTCTGTAACAATTTCATTCTCTTGTAGCTTATCTAATCTCTTGTTATGTGACAGTATATCAAATGTTTTATTACAGTCAAAAGACATAAAATTTACTACACTTCCCCTTTGTTCAGAAATCTGGCTCTTTTTATCTAAGGAGGCTGTCTGGTCCATCTGACATGCTTTGTTTTCGCCAAATTTCCTCAGCTGGTTTTTCTCCTCAAATGTATGGAAAAGGCAGGTATTTTTTTTTTTCTTGTTTTTGGGGAGGAGTGCTTGGGAGGCTCAGGAAAACACATGTGTGGACTAATACACAAACAGCACTACTAATGGAGTTGAGTCTTGCACTTGAGTGGATAAGAAGTGTAACTGTACTAAAGAAAAGAACCAGGGAGACAAAACCAAGAATGAGGTATAGCATTTATGTTTAAGCAGCCTTCTGATTGCCATTTGCATTAAAGTGTCTACAGACTCCTACATATGTGTATCTTTTCTCTTAAGCCTTCAGCTTCCACTGAAACAAGTTATAATTAAAAAATAGTCTTGAAACCTGGCATGTATTTGGCTTGAATAAATAGTGTTATTACATAAAATGCCAGACTTTTGTAAAGGCAGACATTGTCGCTTGTGATACAAGTTTGACAACTTACTTGAATTTTCATACTGAAACAAAAGCAGTAAGTACTGAATACATTTGACAGATAAATTTTGCTAACAGAGGGTGGCTTCCATCCTGTCTTTTGGAGACATCTTGCTTTTCATTCTCCTTTTGGTGTATGTGAGGGCTCCTGGAAAGATACCAGTGTCATCCTGGTCAGGGAGACAGAGAAGGAAGTTTGTAATGGAGTCAGATGAAAGAAGCCCAAACCTTCCATGCGGCAAATGAGGTCTATGTGCACAAGGTAAACAGAGGAGTCTTGCAAGACTTGTGTAGCCAGATGCAATTGGTTTAGCCATAGTGCCTCTTCGTTACTGAAGAGTGATAACTATTTGAAGGTATCTTACATTTTATTTTTATACAATGTTTCATAGTCTCCATAAAAAGACAAGGAGTCTCCAAAAGGACAAGTATAAAAATCAATTAGTTTTTTTGTTCTTCATATATACATGGCAAAGAGTATAATTTGCAGCGTTCGACCTCATTAAAACTACCTTGTATTGCTAGAGGGGAGAAAGCAAAGGAACCGCTTCACTCCTGTTGACTGGGCAGGACATTGCACATACTTGTGCAGCTCTTGTGGCTGGTGGTAGGACTCTCCATTTCAGGAATTTGCCTAGTTGAGAGCTTGCTGAAGTTCTTTGTGGGTTGGTTTCTTTTTGTGTTTTTTTTTTTTTTTTTTTTTGTTCATAGTCACCTCACTCCTCTGAAGAGCATTTCATACTTTTAACGAAACAGTATATTGAATTTAATTGATTTAATGGGTGGAATGGGCAAAGGGCCGAAACAGTATGAATTAGTGCATGAACATGTAATCTAACTGAGATGAGAAAAGTCTAAGATTCTTGTTTCAAAAGATTCTATACTTACTAAAGGCCTACTTACTGTACAGGAGCTTTTAAATAGTAATAATTTTTTTTTAATTGTGATGTATGTGCATTGTGTTTTGTTATACTCATCAAGCTACTGTATAATTTGGAGTAAATATGTCAAAGTTTAGGGCACTCCTGATGTTTCCTGAGCTTCCTCTCTGTATCTGCTTACAGTCATGAAATATAGTCAATAAAAAATTGCTATACAACTAAGTATTGTTGCATACTTAGCTTTAATGTGCTGTAAAGTAAATCTATTGCAGTGGTTTTTGCAGGAGTGTTTAGAAGCAGTGTTACTAAACTGTTTATAAACGTTAGTATGGTAAGACTGTTCTCCAGAGCAGAAGGTCCCTGCTGAGGGCTAATCACAAGGAAAAAGCTCATCAGTGTATTATGTGGTTTAATTTAACCATCTGTATTACCTTGGCATTACAAGTAATATTTATCTGTCTTTACAGCCTATTTCAGGAAGCTCAGCTGCCAAGATGCAAAGTTTAAAGTAATCAGATAGCAGGAAGACAAAATATTCCTCTAGATATGGAATGAAGAGCAAAGACTGTGAAAACATTCTTTCAGTCCTGTCACTAAATAAAGTTGATGTTTCAACACTGGAAAATATCAAAGGCAATTAAAGTACTGTTTTTTAAATAAGATCCAGTTAATCCTACTACACAATCCTTTGAAAATAACCTCTGAAAACTAGTTGAGCATGTACCTTTACAGAAAAAAAAATCCCAAACCAAAACAATGAAAAAAATGTAGCTGAAAGTTAAAGCTATTATGTAGAAAGAAGTACAGACTAGGTCACCTTGTGTGGGCAATTTCTCCAAGCAGTGAAGTGCTGTAGTTATAACAATGTTGCAGTAACATTGCAAGTATTTTGGAGAATATGGGGGAGGAGGTGGGGTTTTGTGGTGTTTTCTTGTCTCACCCCTAATTATTAAGTACCAACTTTTGCTTTTTGGAGTATGAGAGTATGCATTATTTATGTAACAGAGTGGGCAAAAATTCAAAAGAAGATTTAAAATGCTGGCACCATTCCAGAAAAAAGATGAGAATCCTGACATGGAGCAGATGCCTTGATTAATTCTTTCCTACAAAACTGTAGACTACGTTGTTTGATATTGTTTTTAAACCTTTTACAGTTTGACAATAGTGGTGATTTGGCATACATCTTACAGGTGTGTGTGAGTTTGATTTTTTTCCCAGGGCTTAATCTTTATATATATTTATAAAGGGATATTAATAATGCACACATGTATCCACTCATTAAAATAAAATATATAATTTAGCAATATATTCATAGTTTGCATATACAATATGGATTACTTAACCATATAAAAACCAAGAGGAAGAGGCTTAGTTATTTGTATTTTCTACATTTTTCATTATAATTTCCTCAGTTGGAATTGGATCTGCTGGAGTTCTTGGGACCATTAGACCTCCAGTCAGCACATGGCAAGAAGAAAGTGACGGCATGATTTTCAGCACTATAGCTCACAATCACTGTTGTGTTTAGACAGTCCTGTCTGTCATTCATACTGCACGTGAACAGATTTGGCCCTTGAAAAATTTTCTGCACTTCATTCTGCAAGCTGCCACTCCAGAAACCAAACCCCTCTTCATAAATTGATGAACGTGTGGGAGGGTTACTCCGAGCTGTCCTGCAGTAACGTGTGCTTGAACATGGGCTTCCTCTGCTGACGGCTCAGGCATCTCTGAAGCTATTAAGGGAGATAATAGGCTCCTTGGTGCATTTTTGATGAACTTGTTCTACTTACAGCATAATGAGATTCCGTTCCTAGGCTTTTCTGCTGTGTCATGTCTTAAATCACAGGACTTGCAATAAGGGCAGGGAAGACAGGTATTGTTTTAGGCTAGCACAACTAGGCTATAGCTGTTTTCTTGCCTGAAAAAGATGATCCCTGTTCAATTACTTGTTTTTATAGCTTCTATATAATAGGAATTAGATTTTGAAAGCATTCCCTAGACTTAGTATGAGAAATTGTGCCATTTTAAAGAGAGAGTTTTTATCTTTGGAGGTCTAGCTAAACTTCTTGCATAAATTGGGCTGCTCTTGAGGCTCCAGTCAACTTTACTGTGATGTAATCTTTCACAATACAGAACTTATCCTTCTAATATACTCCATAATTAAGAGATTGCAAAAGGACCCTAGAAAGTTTTATCTGGAAACATTATATCAAATAATACCAGGTTAGTCTTTCTTACAATGTACATGGGTGTAAAACAGAGTGATCTCTTACTACCCTTACAGAAAGTAAAAAATTGGAGCTGGCAGGAAACAATGGATGGGCACATCTTGTGCTTATTATAGCTCTTGAATTTTAGTATTCTTAAATGAATACTAACAGCCCAACTTGCTCTCATATGAAGTTAATATTTCCCTGGGCCAAAGTTTCATCTTATTCTAGACCTTTTTGACCAAATACAGCCCCCGAATTAGTTTCATAGAATCATAGAATGGTTTGAGTTGGAAGGGACCTTAAAGATCATCTAGTTCCAACTCCCTTGCAATGGACAGGGACACGTTCCACCAGACCAGGTTGCTCAAAGCTCAATCCAACCTGGCCTTGAACACTCCAAGGGATGGGGCTTCCATAGCTTCTCTGGGGAACCTGTTCCAGTATCTCACCACCCTCAGAGCAAATAATCTACTAATCTAATCTAAATCTATGCTTTTTCAGTTTAAAACCATTAGCCCTCATCCTTCTACTATACTCCCTGATAAAGAGACCCTCCCCATCTTTCCTTTAGGTGCCCTTTAGGTACTGGAAGGCTGCTGCTATAAGGTCTCCCCCAATCCTTCTCTTCTTCAGGCTGAACAACCCCAACTCTCTCAGCCTGTCTTCATAGGAGAGGTGCTCCAGACCTCTGATCATCTTTGTGGCCCTCCTCTGGACTTGCTCCAACAGGTCCATGTCCTTCTGGTGTTGGGGACCCCAGATCTGGATGCAGTACTCTGGGTGGGGTCTTGTGAGAGTGGAGTAGAGGGGCAGAATCACCTCCCTTGATCTGCTGGCCACACTTCTTTTAATGCATCCCAGGATACTGTTGGCTTTCTGGGCTGCAAGTGTACATTGCTGTCTCATGTTGAGCTTCTCATGAACCAACAAGTCCTTCTCTACAGGGCTGTTCTCAATCCATTCTCCACCCAGCTTGTATTTGTGCATGAGATTGCTGTGACCCAGGTGCAGGAACTTGCACTTGATCTTGTTGACCTTCATGAGGTTTGCACAGGCCCACCTCTCAAGCCTGTCCAGGTGCCTCTGGATGGCATCCCTTCCCTCCAGCGTGTCAACTGCACCACACAGCTTGGTGTTATCGGCAAACTTGCTGAGGGTGCACTCAATCCCAACATCCATGTCACCAACAAAGACATTAAACAGCACTGTTCCCAGTACTGACTCCCGAGGAATGCCACTTGTCACTGCTTGTTCATATTCTTCTCTCTCCCCATCAGGTATTTATACATGGATAAGATCCCCCTGAGCTTTCCCTCCTCTCAGCCTCTCTTCATATGACAGATGATACAAACCCTTCACCGTCTTCATGGCCCTTCACTGGACTTTCTCCAGTGGCTCCATGTATCTCCTTTAGTGTGGATGCCAGATTTGGACACAGCACTCCTATGTGGCCTCAAAAGTCCTGACTGGAGGCAAAGGATCACCTCCTTCCACTTGCTGGCAATGGTCTTTCTAATGTGCTCAGGATTCCCTTGGCCTTTGCTCAACAGCATGTTGCTGGCTCTTGGTCAGCTTTGTTGTCCATGAGGACCCCCGGGGTTTTTCTGACAATACACATTCCATTTGTTCAGTCCCCAGCCTATGCTGGAGCCTGGAGTTATTCCTCCCCAGGGACAGGGGAGAAATTTGTTGAATTAAATGAGGTTTCTGTCAGCCCCTTTCTCCAGCCTGTCAAGGTCCCTCTGAATGGCAGCACACCCATTTGGTCTCCCAGCCACTTCTTTCATGTTGTATCATCTGCAAATCTAATGACAAATAGGTCTGTGCAGAAAAAGGCTAATTTTCTTGCTGGAAATTACTCTATGAAGATGACTTTATTTCCTTTCTCAAAATGCTTCAAAATTTGTGTATTTATGATGTTACTAATCTGGTTCTGTGAATTGATTTTGTCAATATCTTCAGCTCTGGCTGTTGGATGCTATTGCATTCCACGCTGAGCAGGACAAGTCCTCTTTCCATTGTGTCCACGTTTGAGGTAAAACAGAACCAATATTCTTTTCAGTAATTTTACTTTTCAGTTAAATCTCCTCTAACTAATTCTCTGAAGTTAAAAGCATGTTTTTCAGAAGTGTCTGCTTCTAGCAGATAAAGTCCGATGTTTATAGTTAATGTTAAGAAATGGTATGCAGAGAGGCTCCTGTTTATACTTATTGCTATAACAACCAAGGTCAGATAACTTTGTTATGTACCACTTTGGAGGGTCAGAAGCAGGAGAGAGTAGAGGGGTCACACCTGCAGGGAGGAGCAGACAGGACAGTTGACCCCAAACTGACCATCCCATCTGCCCCATCCTCAGTATAAAAGCTGAGGGATCAAAGGGGTCAGCCTCTTTCTTCAATGGCTGGCGTCTGAAGAGGACCCTGTCTGTTCGTCTGCCTTTGATCCCGATCTGTGAGTTACTGACTCCAGAGCTGGAATCCAGTTCCCGTCTGTCAGTGAGTCCAGTCTTGGACTTTCCCAGTCCCTGCTGGTGATGTGGTCCTCATCCTGGGAGCTTGATATAGTTGTGTATATATTGTATATATTACATTATTTTCTTATCAATATTATTATCTTTTCTTATTTTTATTTTATTAATGGTATTTCATTAAAGTAGTCTAGGTTCTTTTTCAATCCATAAGACTCTCTCTCTGTCTCATTCTCCTCTCCCTTGGATGAAAAGTTAAAGAGAGCATCTGTTGATCATTCCATGGCAACTGCAGCTCAAAGCATAACATATTGTCAGCTCAGAAATCTTTGAATATATAATCGAGACAGTCAGCTAACATCTGAAATGGTTAACAGTATTCAGGGATCCAGGAGACTGATCATCTGATTAGATGTGCTTTATATCAGATCTGCCTGATAAATAAGTATCAGAGCCTACAGGTTACAGGCTAGGATGGAGGTCTGATCTCTGTGGTCAGTAGCATGCCAGTAGATTGCTTTCTTTCTGGGATTTGATTGCTTGTTAAACTATATCAAGCTGTATGAAATAACTAGGCTTCTTTTTTTTATTATTTTCTTGAAATAGGTCTTCATTCATAACTATACAGATTGAAAACATTTGATATGAATGTGATCTGAACACTTTTATTTTTTAAAAATAAAAAGTGGAACAACCCGTAATCATCTGTAAGATGCACAATAAAATGAAAAAAAGAAAGGGAGGGAACATTTGCTTGTGATATATCTTCAAATGTGTTCAAATATGTGGTTTTGGAAAAAAGATATTCAGGTTTTTTTATATTGCTCATGCAAGAGGAAATGAGGAAAATATTTCTTGGAGCAACTTACACTAGAAGAACATGTTGGAATTCAGTTTGAGAGGTCTTTAATAAAAAGTTTCTCGGTAGCCTTATTTTCTGTTTCTTCTTAGAAGTCAAACTTTGCAAGTCTTCATTTCAAATAAGCAATTCTTTACCAATTTAACTAACTTGCAGTGAAATGCTTATTGCAAATGCTTGGGATGTGCTTCAGGGAAGTCTTTAGGTTACATCCTTCCTTTCTTTTCAAGATGAGAGCTATTGTATTATGAGTTTTCATTCTTTGAAAATCAAAGTGAGATTCTAATACTTGGTGATTCTAATTCCTGGTGAGGAAGAGAAAATAATTTACTGGGTTGAATAGCATTAATTTACACAAGTGTATGTGAAATTAGTCTAGGCAATTTTTAAGTAAATCATGCTATTTAAATTACCTTTTTGTCATGTTGATCTTTGATTTCTGGATTCTTTCAAAGCTAAATGTAAATGCCTGAGAACCTCCAGCTACTTCTGTAATTAGTGTTTACTTGCCTTCACTGCATCACATTTTGGTAACAGACACATTGCAAATTCAATATAAAATGAGGTGGGATTTTACAGGTACCCAGTATTGCAGAACTGATGTTAGATTTCCAACAGAGGAGGCCAGTCTGGTCTCTGGCCACCACTGCGTGCTGCAGTTAGATTGTTACTGAAGTTCCACTTCCAAACCAGCTAAGGCCAGTGTAACTCTACTGCTAGATAACAGCACCCCCTCCCACCCCAACCCCCAAGGGAGCACTGCAACCTCTACCCTCTCCCTGTGTTCTCCTTCTCTTAGGACATCTTTGAGAAAACATCTCAACCCTGTAGGGACCTTCCCTGTGCAAATCCTGAGAAATCTGGAGCCTGCTTGGGTCTACAGACTGAGAATTGAACCCTGGGCATGTTTTTGTCACAGTGAAGGGCCAACATGTCTTTCAGCTACTTCAAGGGCCTGGTATGTTCAGTCTTCACACAAACAAGAAATGCAACCTCAAGTTTTTTTTCACATTAAGCATTGAAACCTGCTGACTGGCAGGTCTGGAGGACAAACACAGGGGAAAAGAAACTTCTGTTCAGTCGGGGACTTCTAATGGCCACGGTGAGAGGGGTATACTGATGGCTAATCAAGAAAGAAAAAAATGTCTAAAAAAAGGAGTTTGATATGTAGAAAACTAGAGAGAAAAGAGTATGTGTCAAGCTAATATATATACCAGAGAGAAATGAAAAAATAAACAAAATGCCTTAATGAACCCAAACAAAATGTACTAAGCTGCAAGTATTTCTTGAAATTTTCTGTGTATCAGCAGGTCTTGGCAATCTTGTGACTTCAAATACTTAGCCCAGTATTGTTGTTTAGCTTTGTTGACAGCTTTCTATATGAAGGGTAAAAACGGTGAAAGCTTCCAGCTGTGAGTAGTGGAATAAAGGAAGGAGGAATACAGCAGTGCAAGCAGGGTGTGGGTTAGTACTGTAATTGGCAGGGACTTGTAACCCAGCTGTATCCCCACACTATAAGGCAGAGAGGAGGAACTGGGAAAAATAGAATTGTGGCTTTATGGAGTTGCAAGTAACAACTAGTGGATGAAGGAAAGTTTCTCAAATTTGAAAATTACATTTGCAGATTTTTTTTTTCTTCTGGTGATACACAGATGTACTTACTGTTGCAAAGATTATTTCAGTGAGATCTGAGATATGCACAGACTCCATGTATTGCATGTATGTGATTCCAAAGTAATCATTGCAGTGCCCTTTCTATCTAGCAAAAGGGTCAAGATATTTGTATTATAATCCCACAAAGGAACATTATTGTCATGAAGTTAGTAATGAATTAAGTCTCTGGTTTTAGAAGTGGTACTCAGAATTAAAAGCAATTCACTGGAATCTGAGGAAAAAAGACTAACTTTCTAATCCATTGCTGTTTTATGCAGCATATTTTTCATAAAGGTAAAACCAAATACTTTTCTAGTATTGCTGCAGTTGTATTATGATGTTTAAGATAATTCTTTTTATACACTGGAAACCAGATATACTTACCTTTAAGGGATATTTGTTTTAATCTGCTTTTATAAAGACATTATTGCAAGACAAAATTACAGTGTCAATGAAGATGTTATATATACATTTTAATGAAATAAGCCTAACACTTATTAATGAACATGTAAATCATTACAAAGTGCATGTAAGTTGGGACAACCGTTTGTAGCCTACTAAATTTTACTTCAAAATTAAGCAAATGGGCAGGTTTTGTGTGCGCTAATGAAGTGGAGAAAGTGAAAAGTGGCAAACGTGTTTGTCTGTAATATAATAAAGGTGGCTGGTGCCATCTTCTGGAGGTGGCCGTGATGATTCAGAGTGCCTAGGATTCTAGGCTGAAAAATGTGGGGTTCTTAAATGCAGTTCAGGACGTTTCAAAAAAACCAAGCAAAATACATATTAGCTACAAAGCATGGAGAGAAAACATCATGCAGCTCAGTCGCATTTGCTCTATCTGGGACATTTTGGGTGCTTTTTCAGCGGTGGTTTTCAATATTTGGCAGCCCTGGCTCAAGATAGCTAGAAGTGTTCATCTCATTTTCATAGAAAATGATCTCTTGTAAGTTATCTAACATTTTACACTAAATGCCTGGTGTTCTTATTTTTTTCTTTGGGGCTATATCAGTACTGTGGTGCCAGAGCAGAGGTCTAGGCTAGTTTTCCCAGTAGCAGCCTTTCCGTAGAGCTGTCAGTGTGTAGAAGTGGGTATGTGGAAAGCCATGTGGGAAGAGGAGGTTTTGTGATTTCCAGCAAGTTCTATTTTCACTGCCATTGGACAGCCGTGGATTTGCCCGAGTGTGTTCTTGCTCCTTTGTTCAACCGAAAAGATGTCACATTTTCCTTTAAAAAAACCCATATCCTAATCCATGTTTAAATGCTACAATTTATTCCTCTTTCTTCCATTCCCTCATTTCTTTGACAGCTGAGAGGGAGCTTGTCTTCACAGGCCAGTTCTGAACCTTTCGTAACCGGGTCATGTAACTTCTGTAATTCAGGCCTGCTACTTGCATAAAAGGTCTTAGAAAATAAAACAAAACAAAACAGACACCACAAAACAACAAAGGAAGACTGTAGAGGATGAGTCTCTGAGTCCTGGGTTGTTTACAACCGGAGGGGAAGACTAGTAATTCTCTAGTCTTATTTCAGGCTTCACTGTTTAATTAAGTTTCATTTTCTAAAGTTACCACACTCTTCAAATTTAATGATTCTATCTTCACTTCTCACAGTGGTTTTGAGAGACAGATCTTAGGGTCTTGATGGAGAAACTACTGTGCTTGGCTTTTAGAGGAGGTACAGAGTGACTGGGGACAATACGACTGCAGAATGTGGTAACTGGCAGAAAATATTTTGGTTTGTGTGTAACTGCTGCAGAGAAATGCACCCAATATTTAATACAAAAGTAAAATAATAGATGGATGCATTCATTTTTCTAGAGAGCATGGCTTCCTAGAAGCTTGTGTGGGTTTGGTTTTTTGTTTTCTATTTCAAATTAATATGTAGAAGAGAAAATCAATTGCCTGCTTGCTGTCTTCACTTCAGTGTTGCTGTGATACGATACTGCTGTGCTATGCTGGTTACTAGAAAGCCACTTAGATACAGGCCAGAGTATCTTATGCAAGTTGCAGCAGGGATCTCACAATTACGCTTTTATTTTTGTAATACACTAGTATCCGACTGCTAATGTGAAGATAGTTGTTGCTAATCACCTTTCTAAACACAGTAGTGTATCTTTTTTTCCCCCTAGAATACTGTGTGGGTACCCTGTTCTTAATCTGGTCTTCTGAGTATATGTTAACGATGGCATAGAGCAGTATAGCTTAAAACCCTCATGTTTATTGTTAATAAAAGCATAAAAGTTCCAGTACACAGGCCAACTGTGCATAGCGCAGTGACACTGTAGTGTAGGCTGATTTGGGTGTAAGGTACCAAATGAAAGTTAAATGCACCTAAAGCTATTTAATTTAAAACCAGGTTCTTATTTATTTGTCACTTTCTCAAAAGGTATTTTTTTCTTCAGATGTCACTGTTATTCTTGAAAGATTGTATTATGCAATGATGTAGAAATTAACCAAGGCATTGGGTAAAAACACTTCCAGTTTAAATATATGGGGAAAAAATTTGCTCTTCTAATTCAAAACATGGAGAAGCAGAAAATAAAACTTATTACTGGTATGTTTAATACAGAGAAGAAAGGTTCAGATGTCATCTATGGTTGAGCAAAATTCAGTGAAACTAGTAATTAAAAAATCCCCAACCAATCCTCAGTTATGATTTAATATTCTCAGGAGAAGACCAAGATGGTTAAGGTCACTTATATAAATTCTTTCATTTTGCAGAAGAAACATAGCATTAGTGCAGAAAAACGACTCAGTCTTGTGAAGAGCTGAGTACCTCCTGATGTTTGCTTCAGTAAGAGGTGATGTTGTGTATATGTATTCATACATACATATACATAATTTTTGCAGTATGAAGCCCGTATGTAAAGCCATTTATAAGTGACATTGAACACACACAGGCTGAGGACTATGGAAGGAATACCCTCCTCAGAAGTGCTAAGCATCTTCAACTCCTGTTGGGTAGATTTTGTAAAACTGGGTTTCACTTTAATATTTAATGCTTAAGGTGAATATTGAAATGGTTGAAAACAGCATATTCTCTTGGAAAGTTCATGGGGAGGTGAAAAAACAGCTTCTTTCCTTTGTTTTTTTAGGGAGTCATGGGACCCCAAAGGGCTTATTTTCTGCTCTGTTGATGTGTGCTCAGATAGTGATGACTCCATAAATTAATTTGTGTGAGATTATGGTATGGTCAGAAATATATATGATTAAATGACTATATGTCATGGTTTAACCCCAGCCAGCAGCTAGGACCACAGAGCCACTCGGTCTCTCCCCTGATTGGGATTAGGGAGAGAATCGGAACAGTAAAAGTGAGAAAACTCATGGGTTGATATAAAGATAGTGTAATACATAAAGCAAAAGCTGCGTACACAAGCAAAACAAAACCAGGAATTCATTCAGTACTTCCCATGGACAAGCAGGTGTTCAGCCGTCTCCAGGAAGGCAGGGCTCCATTACCTCTAATGGTTACTTGGGAAGACAAATGCCATAACTCCAAATGTTCCCTCCCTTCCTTCTTCTTCCCCCAGCTTTATATACAGAGCATGATGTCATATGTCATGGAGTATCCCTTTGGTCAGTTGAGGTCAGCTGTCCTGACTGTCTCTCCTCCCAACTTTTTGTGCACCCCCAGCCTACTTGCTGGCAGCGTGGTGAGATGAGCAGAAAAGGTCTTGACTGCTTAGCAACAACCAAAACCATCAGTGTTTTACCAACCCTACTCTCATCCCAGTTCCAAAACATAGCCCTACACCAGCTGCTAGTAAGAAATTCAGCTCTATCCCAGTTGAAACCATGACACCGTAGTACAATTGAAAGCTACTAAAAGCTGAACAGTGTATAAGTAAAATATGAAAAATTACTTAATGATTGCTTTCCAGCTGCTACAAATGCTATGTATGCAAGGTACTTTCATGTCAGATGACAAGTCAAGTTGCTTCATCATCTGTTGGGAAGTATATGCATGGAGGAGTGTCTCTGTGTAACCACACCAGGAAATTGTTCTAATTGCTCTCTGAAAATTTTCCATTAAAAGACATCATTAATTGTACAGTCAGAATATACTGAAGTATTTTTCTTATAAATAGTGCTTGTGTAATAAAATGCAATTATATAAAAATATACATGCACACAATATATATTTATTAAAAGTACATGCTTTCCTGCATATTTGAATTGCTTAAGGTAGTTTTTTTCTTTTTATTTACATCTTCAGGGAAAAACGTCCCATTCTTCTGAAAATATATATTCAGTTTAATTATAAATGTAGTAATTACAGTGTTTCCTTCTCAGCAGTATTTGGCGTTTTATTTCAGAATACTTTTAACTGGAAAATTGTTCCTACTGCTCATTAGTGAAAACTGTTCATTGTATTTATTTGCCCCAGTGCAGTCTACTTAGATTAAAATAACAAGTTAATTCTTTACTGTGGCAATTTAACAGTCTGGGGAGGCTTCGTGCATGATGCCATCAGCTGGTTTCTCAAGTTCGGAACATGAGAAGTTTATCTTATTGCACATGCTAATCCTGGTCTTTTCCTGAGAAATATTACCAAAGTTTTTGCCTATTTGTTGCTTTCAGCAGTTCATCTTCTGTCTTTCATTATTCTCACACCTTCTGACTCAGACTGCACATCATTCCTGTTTTTCAAATGTAGTTTAACTGCTTAAATAGTTTTGTTTGACAATATTTGTCACTATTCCTTTTTAATTAAATGAAGCACCTTCGACGTCATGCACAATTTTTTCTAACTTTCTCACCTGCTTACTTTTTGTCTTCCTTGCCCAGGCCTCTTTACATCATTAATGAGGATTTGATAAGCTGTTTCTGTATCCCCCTCGAATGTTTTGCTGCATCTGTCTATAAGAATAGTATGTTGAACATTCTTCCTAAGTTAGTTTAGCTGGATAGTATTCAAGTTTTCTGAATTAACTGTAGCTTTTTCTCCATCTGGATCTTTATAAATACATAGACAGACCAAGGCCTACTTTTATTTATTTAATTAATGTAGCTCTTTTATTCTACCATTTCATGGATTTTTCTCTGAGCATATGTTCTGTGGGGAAGGACAAATTAGCCCTCTAGTATTTGTACAATATTTGGTATTCTGGGGTTTTAAAAATAAATACGTGCTTGGCAGTGCCCGCACATAAGAGAGAAATCTGGTGCCAAGCACTGACAGTTTAATTAAATCCATTTTGTATTTTGTGCTGAAGTGTGCAGGGACGTGAGGCACATAAAAATAGAAGTAATGTAGTCAGGATGTAATACTGACGATCACCAAGTTAACAATGCTGCCCTCAAACAAGTGTTGCAACATACATATAATATGTATAATATATATAAAATCATACTTTTACAGACCGAGATAGTTTCTCATCATACAATTCCGGTTGAAAATCTTGAGTACATTCATTGAAACCATGTGAGCAATCCACGGAATTGTTATAGCTGGCTAACAGAGATCACTGTTGAATTGAAAAAGCTGAAATGGATAAATTTTGTGTTTAACATTCCTGAGTTCACTTTCAAATTGTTGTATTTTGGACATGTAGGAGCAGATCTTTTAATACAAATGCTATATGTAGAATATTTTACTGATTTCTAGATTAGTTCCTATTTTGGGGAAGGTATTTAGGTATTAAAAAATAGAAAGGATTGGGCATTTTTAATCAATTTCCAACATTTTTGGAATACTAAAAGAAGTTAAGAACTCCCTTGTAGGAGAAGAAATCCCTGCTCGGTCAGAGGCTGCAGCTTATGTTCTTGCATCAAAGCAGCGTGTTAGGATACGGTTGTCAGGATTCAATACCATTTCGGCCACAACAACCCCAAGCAACGCTACAGGCTTGGGGAAGAGTGGCTGGAAAGCTGCCCGGCAGAAAAGGACCTGGGAGTGTTAGTGGACAGCCGGCTTAACATGAGCCAGCAGTGTGCCCAGGTGGCCAAGAAGGCCAACGGCATCCTGGCCTGTATCAGGAATAGCGTGGCCAGCAGGAGTAGGGCAGTGATGGTGTCTCTGTACTCGGCACTGGTGAGGCCTCACCTCAAGTACTGTGTTCAGTTTTGGGCCCCTCACTACAGGAAGGACATTGAGCTGCTGGAGCGTGTCCAGAGGAGAGCCACCAAGCTGGTGAGGGGTCTGGAGAACAAGTCCTATGAGGAGAGGCTGAGGGAACTGGGCATGTTTAGTTTGGAGAAGAGGAGGCTGAGGGGAGATCTCATTGCCCTCTACAACTACCTGAAAGGAAACTGTAGAGAGGCGGGGGTTGGCCTCTTCTCCCAAGGGAATAACGACAGGACCAGAGGAAATGGTATGAAGCTGCGGCAAGGGAGGTTTAGATTAGATATTAGGAAGAATTACTTTACTGAGAGAGTGGTCAAGCACTGGAACAGCCTGCCCAGGGAGGTGGTGGAGTCACCATCCCTGGAGGTATTTAAGAAACGTGTAGACGTGGCTCTTCAGGGCATGCTCTAGTGCCCGGGATTGTTGGTTTGTGGTGGGGTGTTGTGTGTGGGGTTTAGTTGATGGATGCTGCTTTTTTTTTTTTTTTTTTTTTTTTGGGGGGGGGTGTTGTTGTTTGGTTGGTTTTGTGTTGTGTTTTTTTGTTTGTTTGTGTGTTTTTGTTTTTGTTTTTTTTTAATGTGGTTGGACTCGATGATCTCAAAGGTCCCTTCCAACCACTAAGATTCCGTGATTCTGTGACAATGCAGATGCTGTTTTGGGTTGGCCTAGCTTTATGAGGTATGCTGTCAACTTCTGCAGATGATGAGCCAGGCTCAGAAAAGCTAGGATCAAGTGGACTTTATGTACAGACAAGAAGATTTAATATTTCATAGACTACACTCTGGAGTGTTTAAAAATTAATTACTTCGCAAATATCATTATATATAATTTCAAATTTATCTTTTTCTTTTAATGTCCTTTGCTATTTAGCAGGAACAGCGTTATCTGAATTTCATAATAAATTTTCATTCTTGTGGGATATGTCATTTCAATTGGAAATATTGGCACAGGAAATAGCCATGACTTGAAAACAGCAGGAGCAAAAATATCTATTAAATATCTTGAAACTCAACAGTAGTTTTCATTCCCATTTAACACAAGTTGCCCATCTAATGAAAGGAGCAGACAAAGAACCTCTGTTGCTCTTTTATTAGCTTTTAGTCATCTGTGCTTCAGTAGCCCCCAATAAGTGTAATAGTAATTAGAAGAAAGAAACAAAAACTCAGTAGGACAAATGTGGGAGGAAAAAGCTGATGCACAGGAAAAAAAAAAACAAGATAATTTTAATACAGATATCTATGTGCCTAAAAAATGGTTAAGCCAGTTTCACCGATATAGCTGATCAAAAGCTTTTTCTTTTTCCCCAGAAAAATAATGTTAGCAGATATCTTCTTTATTTGTGTATCTCCATTTTATTTGTTTTGCATGAACAAACAAATGTACACACACAAAAAATTACACACACATCTAAAAGATATATTGAGATTAAGGAGATATATTGTAAAAATGAAATCTCATAATATTTGGTTTCTTTTGTGAGTTTCTATCTCTGCTATAATAAGAAAGGCTGATGGGTCAGAGCCTCAGTAGTCTCTGTCAGTGGCAGTAGAAAAGGCTGGTTAGAGAGAAACCATAGCTGTGTCATCAAGTGCATCTTTTGTGTCCACAGATGTCATGATTTTTTAAGCCCTGTGTGTGCTCTCCTCAGCTTTCTCCTTTCTAAACAGAGCAGTTCTACCCTTTTTAGTGTCTCCTTGTAGGGCAGAAATTCTATCCCCTTGATCAGTCCCTCTTTTCTGAACCTTTTCTAACTGCTATCACTCTTCCTGAGATTCAAAGGCTGGAATTGCATGCAGTACTCAAGATATGAGGAAATAGTGAGAAAATAATGTTTTATTTCTGTTCTGGTCAGCTACTCTGGCCAGCTGAAAGTCATTAACAATATTTTTACTAAGAGCCACTATCAAAGGTTTGTTTCACCTCCACCTGAGATTGGGTGATAAATATTCCTTTTTGTGGGACATGTGTTTCTATATTTATTCTCTTTTAAACCCTGAAAAGAAGAATGAAATTATTAGCTCAATGAGCGGTGGGTATCTCCATGGAAGAAATACCTTCTATTTCATCAGGACCCATATTGCCCTGAAGAAATTAAAATGAACACTAGAAACTGACCTGCTATTTCAGCTGTCACAGTAAGAGCGTGCCTCAGGTAGCAGAGCAATTCATGTGCTTGCTCAGGAGAGTGGGAGAAAACTCTGACTTCACTGAACCTTGTCATTCAGTGCCTGTAATATTGATACTTGAAGATCTGTGTTTTACAAAGACAACCACATGCTCTTCGCTTGGTGTCTGAATGTCTGCCGTTGTTTCTTTATCAGCACGATGGAAGTCCAGAAGGTGAGAGCTGCCCTTAGGGCACCGAACCTAGCATTGAATATAGTTGTATACTAAAAGCTATTGTATACAACATACTAAAATGTGATTTACAAGGGCTTAGAAATACCTTCGCTTTTTCTACATTGCAAGTAGAATTGGATTTCTGGAAATATTCTGATAATATGATATGTTATTATGGAGTTATATTAGGTTTATGTGAAATGCACTCTGCTTTTTAGTAACATTTAAACCTCAAAATCATAGTTTTTTTCCAGTATTCTACACAGCCATTTTTTCCCCCAAAAGATTTCCCTAATGCAATATGACACCACTTGCTGATTCTGTGATCTTTCTGCAAGTTAAGCATGAGGCATTTTTTGAACAGATAAATACTGTTTTTAAATAATAAGCTTGAAATGATTCACATCTGTGAAAAATCTTTTAATTGAGCAGTCTACTCATATTTTATACTACACAGAACACGCTAGGGGCTTATCACAGTAAGAGGAGATAGCATTTGAATTTTAGAGAGAAAAAGCACATTAAAAAGGAAAATGAGCAAAAATAGTCAATTTAGGATACAAATTAAAACAGAAAACCTGTTATTGATGTATTGTGAAGAAATAGAGTCAGTATTTCCTTACATTATGCATCCTGAAAATACTGTTCTAGTATATATAGGTTTTTCTGCTAAGAATTTTGATAAAAACAAGAGCTCAGGAGGAATGTTGGTAACGTTTTACTCACTGTATTATTTTTCTTATCAGAAATTAAAAAAAAAAACTTCAAACATTTTTCTGGGAGGTGTCTTATGTCACAAAGACATAAGGCATCTAAGCCATTTCTTAGTCTGTGGACTAAGAAATCTGTGTTTAATCACTTGTACACTCTCCTCATAACAAGGAGTTCAGCTTTATTTTAAAGCATGCACAATTTACTTGGAAGAACTGTTTAACACCTATAAGCATATTAAATTTGATTGAGGTTAATAGACCTGTGAGGTGGTACATGCTTAGTGATGCTAAAAGCAAGTTTTTGTAATGAAGTAATCATTGTGCAAGACTTTCAGTGACTGAATATCTTCAATTGCCTGCCAGTTTTCTTAGAGGAGCTGACAGAGTGGGAAGGCTGATGCAGGATGTGCTGCCCTGGGATTTCATCTCTGTTTCTTGGCATGTGTCATAAAGAACCAGCATGAGCAGGAAATGATCATGGCAAGCCAGGGGAATTAAAGGCCTGTGCAGGAAAAGGGGGAAGTGTGGCTTCCCAAAGAAAATGTAAACCAGCAGAAAACAAGCATGAAAGTGCTGGTCATAGTTACAGCAGTGGTGTCTTCTGATTGTCACTCTGTTCTTCTGAAAGGTGCCGTGGCCTGACACTGCCTGTAACTAGCACTGCTTAGCAGGAAGCACCCAGGTCTCCCCCAAGACTAACATCTGTGTTTGTCTTAGGAATGCCTCTTAAGGTTTAAACAAGTGTTGGCTGTTTCATTGCAGTTCTCATTCTTGCATACCTTTCCCATCTTTTATCATGGGTGTGATGTAAGGAATTATTTCTTCCTCAGTGATTTTGTAGATTTCTAGGTAGAAGAATCTTGACTATGCAAGTCCCCAGGCAACGTGATCTAACTTTAAAGCTAGCCTTACTTTGATTAGGAGGTGGGACTGGGTGGTCAGTGTCTTCAAACCTATATGAAATACAGGTTTTATCATTCCATAAGCCATATAAATAAGTAATTTAAGAAGTTCAGGCTGTCTAAAATTGTGTCCTGCATACAGGAAAAAGGAAGAGCTTGGATCCTAATAGCACCAGAATTTGTGTCTGAATTCAACAGAAGAAGAAAGTGAAATCCAGTCATCTAATATAAAGTTGCAAAGGAGTTTTGTAAAAGCTCACAGCTGGAGAAGCTGGCATGCGTGTGTGCGCTTGCGTGTGTGTATGCCTGCATGTGTTCGATTTCTAGCTCTGGAGATACTTTCAGTATGCTCTTGTATTATATGTATATAAGACAAGAGTGAATTACTGATATTGTTATCATGCTGGTTTTCCTTATATTGTCTTATGGCTTGTCCAGAGAGAGGAAACTCCTGCTGCTGGTATTTGCCTGTGTTACAGTGACTCGGAGCAGTCATTGTTTATGTAAGTATGCACTAATAGTTTGATAGCTCTAACAGAATTTGTTTGGACTAAATGAGAGCTAGACTATTAACTCTTTGTAAGTTTATGGTTAGGTGCTTGATCAGGATTAAATGTTTAACATTAAGAGATGAATTTTGTCTATCATATTCTGTTAATGATTTCAACTACAGCCTATTCATCTAAATGTCAGTCATACCTAGAGACTGACTCTTCTGGAAGTTTGTCTAGTCAAATAGACAGATAGATACAATAAAATATCATCTGAAGAATTGAACTGTGATGGTTTTGGAGTCTAAATACACTTGCCCTCAACTTATTCTATTAGCAGCAATTGCTGCAGCTAAAGTTTCACATCATCTTTCTGGGATAAAATAGGATTTTTCCCCTCAGGGTGCAGTTGATTTTTTGATCAATATATGCCTTGCTTTCTTGTCTTATTATTCTGGGAATGTAGGATAATCATATAGTAATTATTTCTATCAGTTCTATTTCTAGATTCTGCTTTTTTTTTTTTTTTGAGATGAAGTTTATCTGTCGTAGCTATGTCTACAAGTTTAAGTGAGAGTGGTTGAAACTCGGAGAATATGTCTACAGGAAAGGGGATGTTTGAGGGCCTTTCTATGTTGCAGACTTCATTCAAATAAGAAGACCAATGGACGTCCTTGACTTGACTTCTTCCTCCTGTTCCAGGTCAGAAGTCCTGAACCCCCGGTGCTGGCACCTCGCTGGTCTATTGTTAGCTCTACAACTTGTCACCTCTAACACAGTTTTATGCGCTTTCCTTAGACTGTTTTGTGGTATGGACTCAACTGCTGAGCAAAACAGCAAGTGCAATTGACTGATGTGAACTTCCAGCAGATGTCCCATGTAGAGTACCTGGCTGAATGGGAACTCTAAGTCCCGTAGGATTGGAATTGGATCCACTAGGAACCAACCAACCAGCCAGTCAGCCAGCCTAACCAACCAAATTTGTCTTAACATTGTCTGTCTTTCATTTGTCAGAAAGGTGGTTGTCTTGGCATCACGTTGAATTTTGTGTTTTATAGACAAATGCTGGGATATATAGGATCTTGAAACCTTCTATCCTAACCCTTTGGTTTGAGGTTCAAACTTGATGAACTTGGGTATTTGACATTAAATACAAAAAGAAGCTGTAATGATGATTTTTTTTTTAAATCAGCTGATTTTCAGGTAGTTCAGAGGTGTATGTGTGTGTGTGTATGTGTGTACACTATGTAATCTCCTGTTGTGTGTGGTATAAATTATCACATAAAAAGCAAACAAGATTGATATAAAATTCAGATCTGAACAACAAGACGAAGTTCAATTGCTTTCAATGGTAGAAATCAGCAAGTGAGTAAAAAACAAGTCTCCAAAGCTTTTATAAATAGAGATTGACACACTCCACAGAGTCAAGCTGCTATTCTGCTGTCTCTGGACGGGAGCTCTCTCTTGACAAAGGCCTCTTGGGCATGGTATTGGTATACAGTAGTTATGTGGAAGTGCTGAATTATGAAAAATCCCAGACAGTGATACCTGATGGATTAATATTTCTTGATATCACAAAAATTATTTGCATGTTTGTAAGAAGTAACCACAGCCAGTTTCTTTATCCTGTATTTCAAGATAATTCTTGTGCTTTGCAGTGGAGGAAGGATATGATATTTGGGTAGAAGGGTTGAATATATTCAGAAGAAAGGAAAGGGCTACAGGGGTGCCCTGTGTGAACCTTTGAAGTATCTACATTCTCCCATCCCAGAAAAAGAAAAAAGGATATGGATCTAATCCCAAATTCTCACAGAATTTTGGGGAGAGGCTTTGGGATTTGGGGCAATTTACCTTCTGTTCCGTATCAAAAACCACCTTGTTCTTCTTGGGTCTCATTTTCATTTTGTTGTCTTTTTCTTTTCATTTCTGTCTTGTACCTCTTTCTGGCCTTCTACCCACCCACTCCTACACACAACCAACCTCTCTTGGAGCCAGGAGCTCTCAGAGTAATTAAGATTTAAAGCCCTGCCCCTTACTACTACCTACTCTTTTTGTCCAGCTTTATGGTGTCTCTGTCCTGCCCATTCTGCCAGTCTTTCACGCTTGTCAGCTGTCAGGTAGGCGTGCAAGATGCTCACCAGATGCACTTGCTTGTGCCTCACCCACACGTCTTATCTAGTTTTAATGAGCATGATTAAATACTCATCTTTTTTCTCTCTGCCTCTTCCTGCTGTAAGTCAAAAGCTCCTAACACCCTTGCTCTCCCTTGATTATGCTGCTTAATACTTTATCCTGGGCCTTTGATTGGCGTTTTTTCCACCTACTTCCCTACTGTTGTCTGAGAAGCAACCTCCACAAGTGTGTACGTGCAAACATTTAGCCATCTTGCTTTTTCTTTCCTTATGTTATTTTTCCTCCTCTTCCCTTCCTCCTTAGACAGTTAGGGATGTGTCTCAACATGTAGTGGATATACTTAACATTCTGTTTAGATGTCCTTGTCCCTTTAAACACATCTATTCTATTTAAGAATAATAAAAAACCTAGTTCTGATTCATCAGTTCCACAATCCATCTATGCAGATAAATAATGGTATTTCCACAACGTTTCAAAAACAAATTTTCCATAGATACCTACTGAAATATCTTGGGATGCTGGAAATTCTCTATCAGTTGACATTGTTTTGAAAACTAGTGATTGCATTTGAAATGTGGAATGTATATGCATTCCACAGCATTTGAATATATTGTCCCTCTATCTTCTACTCCTTTTTCTCCACTGAATTAGAAAACATATTTTTAAATTTTTTTTAAAAAATCTGTTAAAATTTCAAAGCAAAGTGCTAGCATGCCAGTTTCATATGAACTGACTTGAAAATGAAGGCCTGCACCTGGAAGCCTTTTCCAAACTCTTACTGGAGTTTCTTGAAGTCCTGCTGTAGTTCATTGTAAACAGTGATGTCTGTGGGAGAAAGACAAACCAAGTTAACATGCTTTGTTAAAATGTGATTTATGTGTTATTATACCACATTTTTTTTTTCTGCAAAAGAGGCAATGAGGTCTTATGATGGATGAGACCTATATGTTGACAGTAAAATCTTATTCTAGGGAATCTTATTCTAGGCTTATTCTAGGGAAAACAGGCAGATTCATCTCTAAAAAAGTAACTTCACAATAAGGTGTTGTCTTATTAGGTAAGATTCTAGGTAACATGCTGATAACCAGACAAAGAGTTTGGTTCGTGCAGTGAAAGAAACACTTGTCTGTGCTGAAAGAAAAATGTGTCTGCGGTAATGAATTTATTAGGGGTTTTCTTTTTCATCTTTTTGGTTGTGCAGTGTAATGATTACTTTTGTATGTTTTATTTTCTGAATGACAGCTGTTTCTATAGCTGCTGGTAGCAGTATTATAAATGTTTTGTGCTAGATTTTCTGATGTAGATTCAGACATCTCCCTTCCCCCAGAAAATTATACCCTCATCAGAAATTTTCTATTTATGTATGTGATCCTACCCTGAATTATTTTATTCTGGGGGACATCCCTATAGATTGCAAATGAGGAAAATACAGAGCTACAAGAGTACAAATTATTTCAAATATAGCACAAAAACAAAAGACAAAATTCTATTTATAGGGAGATATCTTCTTTTTTTTTTTATTTTGATCAGAATTTTATGTAAATAAGAAAACAAATTTTGAGATGATATTTTTATTATTGTTGTGTGTATTTCTCCATATAACCAGGTGACAGTAAGCACAGTGTATTAAGATTTTTTGCTGAAGTTCTGTCATATCATTAATACTGTGTCTGGCATTCCCCTTGATCCAATATATTGTTGGACTCTTGGGCAGACTGGACAGGGGACTGATGTCCTTTCAAACCCTCTTTTACCTCTGTTTTACTGTAACTGGTGGGCCACTCCCAAAGTGTTGATTCTAAAGCTTAAAATAAATATTTACAGGTTTTCCCTGTATATGTATTTCATATAGTTTTGAGTACAGTTTTTCTGTCTTACCTAGAGTAATAGTCCACATACTTTTCTTTCCAGCTTTTGGTTTTTATTTTTCCTTACACTTCAGCAAAGATCATGATATAATGATCTGATTGAAGTGCTCGAGTCAGAGAAAAGGGCAACATGATATCAATATTGATTCTATATATCAAGCAAAATGAAAGTAAAGATTCAATATTTTCAAAGGAGGAAGATACTGATTTTCTAAGTATTTTATGATTTTAAAATCTCTCTTCACTCCAAATTGCATAATTCATATCATTCCAAAGAAAGTGAAATGCATGGTCTAAAGGCGTATAACATAAAATGTAAATTTCTCGTCTTTTGAGTAATTCTGTGATAGAAATTTGAAACTAATGACTACATTATGAAAAGTGTAAATGTGTGTGTCTCTTTGGTAAGTTGCTAGAAAATTTTAATGTAGAGAATCTGAATTCTACTAATATAACTGACGCGTGCCTTCATTACATTCATTGCCGTTGTTGTATATTGAATCCTTATAACCTACTGCTTTGAATCACAAATTGCCAGTACTAGAGGGAGTACTTTCAACAGTAATGTTTTTTAGTAGTTTTAGGTGAAAACTTTCAACAGTAGCTCCTGTAGATGCAATATTTTTCCTACAGACCATCTTTTAGATAGATTTCCTGTCTTAGTCATTCTGGTAATGTATTTCTAAGTTAATCTCTTGTAGAACATTTTGACAAAATACATATATTCCATGGCTATCTTCCCTTAGGGATGTAGAGTCTTACAGTCCATAAATGAGACATGTGAGTGTGAGTGAAAAAACAACCCTCCTACCTCCAAAAACAACCTTTCCTGATAGGCAGATTATCCGTTCATAGGTTGAATCAATTTCTTTTCTTGTGTAATATGTTTGACATGGTTTTATATACTTAATACACATTCTAAGGAAATCCAACTTACTGAGAACATTTTGCACTCAAAGTGCAGTTATCTAATCTTCTAACTGTCATTTAGTTAGAAGATCAGTGAGTGTAAATATGACTCAGCATTTTGGGATTGTGATTTACTGGTTTCTAGTACAGCTTCACATTTAATCAAACTTGATGCATGAACTTCTGACATGCGGGGGAGATGTATATACATGCCCCTTTAATTGTTGACAGTGGAAACACCCAGCATGTATTTGGCCTGATATCTCTGCTTGCTTTAGTTGATCATAATATTACTATGTCATCAGCCTGAGAGTTTATGTTTAAGTTAAATACCAAGGATTTAAATAGTAGAAAATGTCTCACTGTGTGAAGATGCCCCAGGGTGCACTGGAGCCAAATGCTATCATTCTGCAGATAAAAATAGTTGGGTTGAAGATGCTGGCCTTTCCTGAGTCTTCACGTATTGTCACCATATGATCACTATGATCTGAAGTGGTTGTATTTCTAAAATATAATGTCTCATCCCCTCGACAATTTTAATAAGAAATACTCAGAAAAGGGATTTTACTAATTCTCTTTTTTAAATAATGTTTTATTCTGATTAATTTTCTGTATATACAATCCTCACAAGATAGTTCTGCACAGGGTTGAAGTGCTACCACAGTAAATCTATTGACCATCTCAAAACTTTCTTCTCTTGCATCTACTTTGTAATCAAAATGAATTGAGTCAAGGGCTATTCTGTCATCCTAATAGTGAGTGCCCCTACAAATGCTTACTCAGACCAGAGATTACTGTTTACATGCGTCTGTCCTCATGGACCTATACTGACCCTAACTAAATTTTACATGAAATTATACATATACTGTCTAATATATCTAAGGAAAAAAACACTTTTATGCTCTGGTGACTTACACGGAGCCAGTTTGTGTTTACACACAGAGGAATCAGAACTGTCTTTCCTCAGAATGTATTTTTGAGATCCCAGATTCTCTGTCTTCTCCCCTTTAAACTAGTCAGATATAAGAAGAAAGGCAGCTTTTGAGTGGCTCTTTTCCCTTAGGAGGAAATATAGGATGAAGGAGTAGGCTGTTCTGTTTCTCTGGAAACAGAAAAAAACTGACACTCAGTAGACGTACCTAGGGAAGGATGGGAAATCCAATTTTGGACAACTTCTGTCTGTCCACGTGATGTTTCATAAAGTGCCAAAGAGAGGTCAGTCTCATAAATAGCATGGGTGATTATTGCTTTCATTAGGTATTGTGGCAAATTCTTGTTACAAAGGTTGATGGAGAGCCCAGAGGTTAACCATTGCACAGTGTCAGGAGAATATAACTAAGTTTCCTTTTCAAGAAGAGCTGTGACTTTCATAACTCCAGCAATTTGTATACAGTCTTTGTAAATCTTGACATATGAAAATTATTTACAATTTGGGAATGTTTTTCTTTTGGCTGATTAATGGTGCAAATCATAAATACTTCAACTGCTTGACAAGCATTCTAAGTAATACAGCAACCCTTTTAAGCCCTAGCCATGCCTTCTGCTGCTGCAGAGCATTACATCCTGTGTTTCAGGTCCTAGTAACCTCCATAGGCATCTGTTCTTGGCATGCTTGTGGACACTGTTCTTGCTTTACCTTTACAGCGACTGTATTGTTTCTCCTTCCCACACCTTGTTTAAATGTGTAATCCTTCAAGGTTATGCAATGACCACATATATGCCCTTTCTTGCAATCTTGGAAAATATTTTTATTTGGTCTTTTTTTCATGCTAAGCATCTTAGAGGTTCATTTTAATGCAATCCTCTCTCTGTTTAGACTTCCCTTTTTAACTTTAATTTCTTTTTTACCTATACCATTCCATCTTACCCTTAAATGCACTCTGAGTTTATATATTTATTTATACATTTCCAACTGGGGACACAGGCTTAAGGGCTTTTCCTGCAGGTGGAGAATTATAATAGAAATTAATCTATTCCTCTGATCTGAACCATTGTGAAGGGTGCAGTTAGGCATCCTGGCCCTCTGGATCATCACCCTGTTAGATTTCTCAAAATCTCTTTGTGCTAATATTTTGCTTTCTTGTCCTGTTGTCTTCTTTATATGTTGTGTACAGCTTTAAAATGAGAAGTCAGTCAACATAATTTCTTCTGGTGCTGTAATTTGGTTTATAAGTCATTATAAAAAAATGTAATTTTCAAGATGCTTGCAATAAAATCTTTTTTAAAATCTTCGTAGTCAGTTTATGTATGTCTGGTATGTATTTCACAAGTGGCAAAAACTTACATGATTGAATGCTAATAATTTCTTAGGAATGGTACCATTCCTCAGAGTTAGCCTTATCTTTTTATGTGTATAAATCTTCTATGAGTAAGTTGCCATTTCTCTTGATAAACTAATGTCATCTTAAGGGAAAATGTGTTATATATTTAAATGGATAGGCTATATGGACTGAAAATTGGAAGAAGAACTGTCCTTGCGTTGCGCTGAAATGCATGCACCCAGAAAATACAGACTTGAGTTAATATTTTTCACTTCTATATTAAGAAGTCATTGAGTGAAGAACTTAAATTCAAGTATGTGCATTTCCCTGTGAGCCACACCACCTGTGTTGACAATCACCTACTCTGTAGGGTACAACAGCGTGAGTTGGGTTTTCACAGTGCTCCACTCCAGAGATTTCTGGACAGAAAAGGTGCATCTGACATAGGGTCAGGTCCCACTGATTTTCCCATCCCCTTCTGCCATTACATAGCAATACAATTTCAGCTCCACTGGGGTGAGCACTTCTCTCCACTGTGGTATAAAGCACAGCAGTTCATGGCCAGCTCCAGGCTGGTACTGTGGGTAGGTTCGTTTGTATGCCACTTCATGACCATGACAAATGCGCCTCAAAATCTGTTTTCCCTATGGTGTTTCTTTCCAATGCTGACACATTGAGTAGGTTTGTAGATCATGCACTTATGCCCCTAGCAGGATTTTAACTGCTCTCTAGTGCATTGTAACTGAGGGAGATGGATTCGTAGAGCACATGGCTGTTAAATTTCCCGGTGAGTTGAAATCTTGTATCTTTTTTGGGGAGTTCATTCCTAATGAGTCAATCAGAACTAGCCACACAATGCTTCCCCTGCTACCAGTTGCACAGTGTGTGCAATAATCCTCAAAATGGCTATGTTGTGTTAAAATTAGTAATTTTAGATTACTAAAGTTAGATGAAAAATGCATCCAGCTGATGTAGATCTTCGCCCCCTTTGTCCTGTGTCCTAAACATTTGAGAGTTCATATACATATCAGAATGGAAATGAGTTTAAATAATTTCTTTTTAGAGTTGCTCAGCATCTTTGAGAACTTAAAAAGATTTCCAAACCAGAAAAGGGAACTCAGATGGGCTGTGATACAAATTTTGTTTTTGTAAGGTAAAATGTACTTGTTTCCTAAATAGATTTACTGAGGAAATGTGTCAGTTTTCAGGAAGATTCACGCTTACTAGGAACAAAAGAAAATTTATCTTGTACTTCTAGCCTAAGGAGGATATTATTTAGCTGATACAGTACAATTACATTTTACGCATTTGATACTTCTGATGTGCTATAAGTGTTTTCTCCTAGATCATCGGCTCATCCATATCTATGCCTCAGTCAATAATTGCTGTTGATACTCTGGGGAAATCCAGCTATGATTTTAAGAAGTGTAATGCACTTCCCTCTTGTCGCTTCTCAACTTAGCTGAAGTTTAAATTTAAAACTTAGCTGAAGCCATAATTGCATGGTTTTGGATCTTGAGGTGTCAGATTAAGTTCCACGTTGATGACAACTAGGTATTATTGCCTGAAGAGGGGTTATGGAAAACCAGTTGTACAAAGATAGGAGAGACACTGAATGAGTTTCAAAGAGCTTGCTCAGCCTTCTGGATGGAATTTGCTGGTTTAAGTATCATCCATTAAGTCCGAAGCTAGTGGACGTGAGGAGTTATAGGTATATTAAAACTGCTTAAGTATTAAATGAAGAGAAAATCCAAACACTTTTATCAATATGTAATAGAATTGAACATCCTGAAGTGCATGCTGCAGCATCGTTTTTCTCCAATTAAATATTACAGAGTTTGTAGAAACCCTTCACAAAAAAATGAAAAAAGTGGTTTTTAACTGATTTCTGTCTAGTATTGAACAGCTGAAGGAAATAGAACATGGAGATAGATTGTAAAATCAGAAGAATTTTATTTCCATAAGGTAGATTCTTGTGAATATAAGGTAGATACTTGTATATATACTAGTATAGCAAGAGTTACTATCCTGGGTGTTAGGATGGAATATATACACACCACTTAAGTTTTCTTTTTGGACCACCAAAGTTAGGCCGATAAACCTTTGTCTCAAAATAAATAACCAAGCCCTATTTGGGGAAGAGGATTCATTAGCTTCATATGGACTAATAATTAACAGGGAGGAAAGAGATTTCTAGAAAAACCTTACAGTATTTCCAGTCATTAAAAAATCATGCTTTAATTATGAATGAAACCAATAGTATCTTTGTGAGCTTACAAACAACCTAACAGAATAGCTCTGAAAGAAGTAACCTCATTCATATAGCTCTTGAAATGTAGATATCATTACTTAGGAATTTTACAGCTAGAGAGAATCTTTTAGCAAACAAATTAAATTTGTTAAATATTAAGAACAAGAAAATCTTTGAGTGATTATTACATGTTCGCCATGGAGGCAGATACATGGAAGAATTGAAAGAATTGAGGATTTGTTGGACAAAATATTCAAGTGCATGCAAACATATTTTCAAAGTGGCACCAGAACCAATGCTGCCCAGACCAGAGGTTTAGACAACTGTGCTCATTCCTGCTGTCTTCAAATAAAGTATTTCTTTGTATATAAGCAAAAGTAAGAGCCTGTGGATCAAAACAACTTAGCTGTTCAGATTCCTATCTCTGTTATCATTCTACTCTTTTTTTTTTTAACTTGTGATGAATTCTACAGTGCTGACAATGTATTCCACTTTGAAGATTTTTCCAGGTTTAGATAGATTTAGGTAATCTTTAGCAAATTAATTGGTTTAAGCTAATAAATTTGAACTAACAACAACATGGCAGATTTTACAACACAGCTGCATTTGATGGAGTTTAATTATAATTGCATCAGCTCCTGTATTTCATATATTAATAGAAATTATGAGCAACTAATTAACAGAAGTACATGCACTATTGGAAAGTTATATATAAAGAGCGATATATTTCCGCGATGTCACAGCTTCTCTTCCAAGAATAACATTCCACAAACATTTTGAATTCTGAGTACAATTTTCAGCAATCTTTCCTGGATAATATTTTTAAAAAAAATTTATTATTTTATTTATTCTCCAAGAGACATAGTTTGGCAACATGAGTGCTAAACTTTTTGAGAGGAGGAATTTCTCCTTACATATTGCATAGAACTGTCTGGATTGAGGTAGCATGAAGACAGATAACAAAACAAGAAAGAGTAATTTTATCTAACAATAACGTAATTGTTATTATTTGAAGGAAAAATAGAGGTGTTACTGTAATATTTACCTCCAAGAGCTAAATTTTTTTAGTTAAAATTGCCAAATATCAGATACAAATAAATAAGTTGAAGATGCTGCTTTACTATGTGTCTTGACATGCTAGCCTCTGGTGTGACTCCCAGCTATTCTTATTAACCTGAGATATTTACACAGCCACATGCACCATCTATTCCACTTGATGAAGCATCTGTCACTCCCTGAGCTGCAGCGTAAACTAGAAAGTAGGATTTGTTATGTTTCAGTATCAGGGAATGTGCAATCACTCTCTATAGCAACCAGCAGGCACACCAGTCTAAATGTGCCTAATAGCACTCTGAAGTGTTTTCACCTGAGACTTGTGCATGTATATGCCTTATTATTTTCATCCTCAGTTGTTATTTCAGACTTGCAAGTGGTCTGAATCAGTATTCCTGTGACCTCAATGGTCACAATTTTTGCTTTCTGGTTTTGAAACAATGTAGTACTGGGCTGGAGTTAAGGCTGTCTGTCATAGTTACAGCCATAGAATCATAGAATCATAGAGTGGTTTGAGTTGGAAGAGACCTTAAAGATCATTGAGTTCCAACCCCCCTGCTGTGGGCAGGGACACCTCCACTAGACCAGGTTGCTCAAAGCCCCGTCCAGCCTGGCCTTGAACACTTCCACGGATGGGGCGTCCGCAGCTTCCCTGGGCAACCTGTTCCAGTGCCTTACCACCCTCACAGTTAAGAATTTCTTTCTAGTATCTAATCTAAAACTCCCTTCTTTCAGTTTAAAACTGTTATCCCTTGTCCTATCACTCCACTCCCTGATAAAGGGTCCCTCCCCATCTCTCCTGTAGGCTCCCTTCAGGTACTGGAAGGCTGCTACAAGGTCTCCCCGGAGCCTTCTCTTCTCCAGGCTTAACAACCCCAGCTCTCTCAGCCTGTCCTCATAGGAGAGGTGCTCCAGCCCTCTGATCATTTTCGTGGCCCTCTGCTGGACCCATTCCAACAAGTCCGTGTCCTTCTTGTGCTGAGGACTCCAAAGCTGGACACAGTACTCCAGGTGGGGTCTCACCAGAGCAGAGTAGAGGGACAGAATCACCTCCCTCAACCTGCTGGCCATGCTTCTTTTCATGCAGCCCAGGATGCGGTTGGCTTCCTGGGCTGCCAGCATGCACTGCTGGCTCATGTTGAGCTTCTCATCCGGGAACCCTCCCAAGTCCTTCTTCTCAGGGCTGCTCTCCAGCCATTAAAGCAACAAGAAAGAGTCTTAATGAAATGAAAGATTTCCACTGTTAATACCATAAATAAATTGAAGTTGTGCAAAGTTGAGTCTAAATATCTGCAGAGCAATTGTGGGATTTAGGTTCCTGGATGGATTTGCACAGAGAAAATGAAGGATTGATGTAAATGATCAGTTTGGAGTCTAATGCTTGCTAAATAGAATGGCACCTCCTGCCACCAGTGTCAGATGAACCCCCCATTTTAGCATGGGCTTCACTGGGATGGGTTTGACTTCAGAACCCTGGATACCTGTAATAATATGGTTCTTTCTCCTCTGAACCACCACAGTCAACCTCAGAGCAAGAATATGGGTAGTGAGGACACTTACCTAGGAGAAAAAACAGTTTCAGTAAAGGGGTGCAGTTCTTGGAAGAAAAATTGACACTTTTCAAACCCAAGTAATGGACTCGTATCTTACACTGGAAATATTAAGTTGATGTGTTGATTAGGAAGAATATCTGAATTGGTTCAAGGCCCGTAATAATAGTGCTGTCATCAACTGATAAGTATATTAATATGATTCTTATTTTGTTTACACTCTACTTTTTCCTTCCATGCTAGATTATTGTAAAAGCTGCAGATAAATAAAAGTGGGAAAATACCAACCCTCATCTTAAAATATCTGGATAATCTGGCATTTTTAAACAGAATTTTATCTCAAAAAGGAAGTATGTGTTGCAAATTGCATTCAAAAGACGTTATCACAAATTACATTTACTGACATCTTACACCTTTATTTAGGTCTTGTGCAACTGATGTAAAAACTGACTTCTAACAGATGATGATTTGCCTCAAATCCCAATAGGCTGTATAACCCCTTAGTAATTGCTCTAGTAGGAAACAGCAAAAGAACATCTCACCTGCACTGAAACTAGCTTAATTTCTGGAATGGCTTGTTATCTGCCCACCCTGAAGGCTAAGAACAGTTGCTTAGAATAGTGGTCCATGAAGATCTATGAAATAAAATGCAAAATCTTTTCCATTTCATATTCAGGCATAAAGAGCCTGGGCAAGTATTTTAGGGACCAAAAATTGATGGGATGTGAGTATACTTCATTGTGTCCTAACAAGTGTCTCTGGTACTGACTTCTGGCTCCATTTCTTTTTACAGGTAAGGAAAAAGTAAGGGGAAAGTGGGACAGTTCAGCATGGTATTCTCATAGCTATGTGGGTCACATGGGTACTAGGTGGCTTAGCAAGTGGTGAATGTACAATGACTTAAACATTATGCTGCTGTTGGCATTGGGGATCTTGACCATTTCTCTTGTTGCCTGGATTTTGAAATTTGGTACCCCATGTCACTCAAATTTAATATCTTCAGATATTAAAACAGAACCAGTCCATAATATGTTGTTTGTGGGCCCCATCTTCAGATACGCTTTAGGTATGCGTGCTTTGGCAAAACAAAGTTTGTAACGCTGTAGATGTGCTGATTTTGTCATAAATGATAACGTTAGTTGTCTGGGAAAGTCTCAGAGTGAGGTACTACCATTTTCTCTCGGACTGTGTGAAAAATGGTGGTGATGTATATCACCGTATATCACCTCACCGTCTAGTGAGGGAGAAAGCATACATCTAACGTATAGAGTTCTTAGCCAGCTGCCTTAAGGCACATGGATGCATTTTCCTTTGACAACTTTGTATTTATTACCTGTACATGTAATTGCTGTCACTATGACTGAAAAACAACATTTATTTACCTATTTTTTCAGGTTATTTCTTCATGCATTTCAGAGAACAGCGTGGTATAACAACAGCCATGTCTTAATTAAATTTCCACTTGTCCAAGAGCATCTACTCTAAAAAACAGAAGTAAAGTCAAGACACTGCAGGTACTGATGTGCACTGTGAGGAAGAAAAGGGGGTAAAGCATGCAGTTGTAACTACAACTAAGAGTAACTACAAGTTATTCTTGTAACTGTAGTCAGGGATAACCAAAGTATTATGAAGGCGTCCAACCTTAGCCTTACCCTGTGTCCTTATCCATAAGCAATTTTACTGGAAGTACATTCTAAGACAGCAGTTTTCTAAGTGACTTATTTAAAATGACCAAGGTCTGTGGGTTTTGGTACATTACAGCAGATAAGCAGTACAACATGATTAAGTTTTGACTGAGTGGCTTGGTCAGTGTTTACAACACATACAAAGTAAGACTTGGATTTAATCACGGATTTCGGTGCAAAGAATTTATCTTCACCCATTCCATGAAGACTCATTGTAATGGAAATGAGGAAAAACTCTTTCCTGGGGATATCTCAAGATAAACAGAAAAGTTGGTTGGGCTTCAAATCCCAAGGAATCAATTATCTCACCACAATGTGAACCCTATTGACCCTTCCTGCCTAATCTCAGTGGATTTTTTAATTTGAAACTTTGCTATATTGGTTTTGGCCCTTTTCATGCCTCACTTGTCACTTGTTAGGTTCCATTTACAGAGCACAGCAATACCGCTAGTGTCAAAGAACTCTGTTCCTATAGTTGCTGAAGTAAATTAGTTTGCAGTCAAAGCCAGAGCATGACACCTAACCTCAGTTAAGGCTTTAGCTAGAATGAAGAGGAATTTTACTTAAATCTTTAGATTAGAGCATTTATGTGATGCAAAACCTATTTAATCTACAGCCATCAAATGAAGGATTTTGTTTCAATGACATGACAGCTTATTAATGTGCTGTGAGATTTGTACTATGATGTGTACGAAGTGCATATTGGCTAGAATTTTGTTGCTCATTAGTAAATATTTTCATTATCAATTCAATTTAAATGATATGTTATTACAGTTCTGTTTTTATTTCCTTGAATATTGTGTGCAGGCATTTACTGTTCATCTCTTTCCTTTCTGATGAAAACTTAATTATGGGTTATGCAGCAAATATCTAGAGTATAAGAAAAGCATGACAAATGACTAAGTAGTTAGTATTGCAGCATTTTGAATTATGTATTCCCAGGCAACAATGGCAAACACATCTTAAAGACATCTTATTAAAATTTCAGGTGAAACCTAGTCAATGGTCTGAATATTTACAATATCAGGAGAGAAATATCATGGGTTGCTTGACCTCAATCAAGCTCTTCATGCTTATTTGCATTTTGAGTGTGGAAATGCAGCATCCTTTTCTCAATATTTCTCAGAATATGTGTCTCCAGGTATTAGACATCTATCAACAAATGTCACTTCACTGTAACAGGTGTTTCTACTTAACCAGAATAACTTTTTATTAGGGTAGGGATAGAAGGGTTTTCAGTTTTCACTATTACAACTCTGAAGCTAATAATATTTTCTAGAACAATGGTAGAATATTGCGTAATTGCTGACATCCAGCTGTTTATTTCCCATAATTGTGGAAGGTAAAGAGTTGCTAATTTGCATAAGCACTGTGCGGTAATTAAATCATAGAATTATAGAATGGTTTGGGTTGGAAAGGACCTTTAGAGATCCAACCCCCCTGCCTCAGGCAACAACATCTTTCACTAGACCAGGTTGCTCAAAGCCCCATCCGATCTGGCCTTGAACATTTCCAGGGATGGGGCACCCACAACTTCTCTGGGCAGCCTCTTCCAGTGTCTCATCACCCTCACTGTAGAAAAAAGTCTTTGCTATGTCTAGTCTAAATGTACCCTCCTTCAGTTTAAAGCCATTGCCCTTTGTCCTGTCAATACAGGCCTTGGTAAATGTCTTTCTCTTTTTTCTTTTAAGCTCCCTTCCTATGCTGAAAGGCCATGGTAAGGTCTCCCCCAAAGCTTACCCATCTCTAGGCTAAACAACTCCAACTTTCTCAACCTTTCCTCA
Source organism: Numenius arquata (assembly GCF_964106895.1). Taxonomy (NCBI): domain Eukaryota; kingdom Metazoa; phylum Chordata; class Aves; order Charadriiformes; family Scolopacidae; genus Numenius; species Numenius arquata. Next base: position 40,264,267 of record NC_133616.1, read on the forward strand.
TGGAAGAGCTGTTCCAGCCCTCTGATCATTTTTGGGGCCCTGCTCTGGACCTGCTCTAACAGGTCTGTGTCTTTCTTGTTCTGGGGACCCCAGATCTGGGTGCAGTACTCCAGATAAGGGTCTCATGACAGTGGCCTAGAATGGGAGAAATCACTTTCCTCAATCTGCTGGCCATGGGGTTTTTTTGTTTGTTCAGCCCAAGATATAACTGACTTTCTGGGCTGCAAGAGCATGTTGCTGGCTCATATCTAATTATTCATCTACCAGTATCCCCAGGTCCTTCTCTGCAGGGCTGTTCTCAATCCATTCATTCCCTGGTCTGTATGGATACACTTGGCCTTGTTGAACTTCATGAAGGTCACATAGGCCCTCTTTTTAAGCTTGTCAAGATCCCTCTAATGGCATCCCTTTCCTCAACCTTATCAACTGCACCATTGAGTTTGATGTCATCGGCAAACTTGCTGAAGGTGTGCTCAATCCCACGTGTCTGTGTAATTGATAAAGATATTAAAAAGTATTGGTCCCAGCGTGAACCCTTGAGGGACATCACTCACTACTGCTTTCCATTTGGACATTGAGCCATTGACTGTAACTCTTTGGATGTGGCCCCCCAGCCAATTCCTTACACCAATTCCTTATCTAATAGCCCATCCATCAAATCCATTTATCTCCAATTTAGCAGCAAGAATGTTGCATGATACCACGTCAGAGTTCTTACAGAAGTCCAGGTAGGTGATAGCAATTCCTCTTCCCTTGTCTACTGATGCAGCCACTCCGTTGTAGAAAGCTATGTGGGATGCATCGGATCAAGTCCCATGGACCTGTGCATGTTCAGATTCCTCAGGTCTTGAACCTCATCTTCTCCTGCAATGGGAAGGACTTCATTCTCCCAGTCCCTGCCTTGAGGTTCAGGGACTTGAGATATGTGGGGAGAGATTACCACTTAAAACTGAGGCAAAAAGATTGTTCAGTATCTCAGCCTTCTCCGTGTCAGATGTCACTAGATCTTCTGACTTACTGACTGGGGAGGATAATGATTTTTAGTCTTCCTTTTCTGGCCAACATACGTGTAGAAACCCTTATTATTACTCTTAATGCACATGAGATATATTTCTCTGTACTCTTACTTGAAAGTGACCATTTGCCAGGCAGATATAAAAAGAATATAAACAATATGTTAGAATCCCTTTGTCTGAAAATTTTAAGACAGGATGCTCAAAGAGTTACTGTCAGGTTTTTTTATTAATAATTTCGATTTTCTTTTTACATAACACACTTCAATACACATTTCAACAATAATTTAATAATTTCCAATGAAAAGTGAGACTATGTTATCTTCCCTTCTGTATATATGTGTCAGGAGCTGCTCCATTCATGAGACTGTTTTTACTATCTTAAGCTGCAAGGAACTGGCCTCTGTCAGGTAAGATCTGACTCTTTGAATGTAGAGTGGCTGATGAGTACCCTAAACTAGTGCTAAATTCACCTGAAAGCTATTGTGTGTTCTGGGTTCTTGTTTTCATTTTTACGTTTGAAGTGGCAGTGTTCTTGAATAAATTTACATGTTTTATGTGGAACACTCTGGTACCCTGAAGAAATTCAACCCGTAAACCAAGATGCACAATAGAATTTTGATTACAAGTGAGATGTTCAGTGGGTTTTAGAGAGCAATCAGTTTCCAGCAAGCCTGGACATTCAGTATTTGATGTCCTTATAACGTCTGGAAATGGCCACTGGGATGAGCAAAGCTTGAGACGTGATTCTGTCATTTTCACTTAATTGACCGTTGCTCATTTTTTGGGTTATGTTATGCTTTGGCATAAATGGATACTGCAAAACATCTCCCTTCTAAATTAGGGAGTTAGATACACATTTCCATCGTATGTGCTAGCAAAACAATCCTTGTACTAATTTTGGGTTGAATACAGGGCAGGAGGGCAGGACAAGCTGCATTTACTGAAGGCTTCCATGATACTGCTTTTATTGTATCTGCCTTCAAAATGTTTGCTCTTGATGTTTTTCCCTTTCCAGCCATTTTTGTGCCCTCTGTGCTTTAGTAACTGTTTACTTGGAGTTTCTCTTCTCTGACTCCATACTCAACTCCCCGTTCTGTTCTGGTACTTGTCCTGGTTTGAGGTAAAACAGAACCAATTTTCTGTTCAGTAATTTTACTTTTTAACTAAGCTTCTTGTAGCCAACTAAACTCTGAAATTAACAGCATATTGTGCAGAAACTGTTAGTTCTCAGAGTGATAAGACCTATGTTTATAGCTAATGCCGAGGAATGGTATGCAGAGAGGCCCTTGCTTATACTTATATGCCCCATTGGAGGGTCAGAAGCAGGAGAGCATAGAGGGGTCACACCTGGAGGGAGGAGAAGACAGGACAGGTGACACAAAACTGGTCAACAGGGTATTCCATCCCATCTCAGCACCCCTATACTGAGCCCCATGTTCAGTATAAAAGCTGAGAGATCAAAGGGGTCAGCCTCTTTCTTCAATGGCTGGCGTCTGAGGAGGACCCTATCTGTTCTTCTGCCTTTGATCCCGATCCATGTGTTCCTGACTGCAGAGCTGGAATACAGTTTCTGTTGGTCAGTGAGTCCAGTCTTGGACTTTCCCAGTGCCTGCTGGTGATGTGATCATCACCCTGGGAGCTTGATATAGTTATGTATATATTGTATATATTTCACTATTTAAAAAAAAAAATAATATTAATTTATTAATATTTTCATTAAGGTAGTTCAGTTTTTTCTAAAATCATAAATCTCTTTATCTATCTCTCTCCTCTCTTTGGAGAGGTTGGAGGGGAGCATCTGTTGCTGGCTTCAGTGGTCAGTTCAGCCCAAACCGTGACAGTACTAATGACTATTCCATCTCCATTGATATGTTCATCGCCAAATCTCAAAGTCAGCATGATTTCTCTGCTTGGGCTGTCAGCTGCCTTTGGCCTAGGAGCCCTTGTGCCTTTTCTGAAGAGTCTCTCCTGACTTGGTTTCCACAGCTCTGACCCATACTCATTCATCTGATGGCTCTCTGCTGCCTCTTTCAGAAATTGTGTTTGAAGACATAGAGTCAGTTCGTTTCCAGCCTGCCTTTTAGCAAATCTCTCCCCAGAGCTTAAAACTTTGACCACTAGCACAAAGGGACAGAAGTGTTTTCTTAAAAATGGTCCTTTAAATCACCTTATTGCTTTTTCCTTCACTTCACAGTAGGCAAAAATTATTTCTGTGATATTCAGCTGTCCTTTTCTGAACTCTTGAAATCTAATTAATCTTTCAAGAGATCTTCCTTCCTGCACCTACTGTGAAACTCACATCATTTGAGCTCTAGAGATAGTTTAGGATTAAGTAATTGCAGCTGCAGTGTGGTTGTATGTTATTTGTGGCATGGTGGTGTGTTTGGGATGCAGTATATTGAACTGAAACACTGGCACTGGCAATATGCAATTTAATCTTTTTTTTTTTTTTTGCTTGATATGGTGATTTAAACTCTTGTGGTGATATTTCTGGATGGATATTCTTATGTAAATAAACCAACTGCTTTTTATTATTAATGTGAAAACAGGGAAAGCAACAGTTCATAAAGAAAATATTTTATTTAAAAAAAATGTAAAAATTGTTTTCAAAGGCTGTATAAAACTGGTCTAGGAATCTGTTTCTTCATTTGTGATGAAAAAGGGATACAGTTTTGCGAGTTTTACGTGTTTCTTTAGTTGTTGAATTACTTCTTCTAGAAGTTGTCCATCTAAGATCAAAAGATATCTCTTAAAAATTTTAAGACATGCAGCCCATACTTGTTCTAACTCTTTTACTGACACCTAAGAATTATACTGCAGCCAGAATATTTAAAATTACCTTTTCTGTTTTAAACAACAGGATAGCATCTTTCATATAGAACATTGACTTTTTATTGAAGTCATAGCAAGAAACTTACAGGATTCTGTTTTTATGGTTCGAGTGTTTCCAAGCAGATTTTCAAAGGTGGATGTAGTGCATTTTGTATGCTTTTAATTTGCCTTTAGCACAAATGGAGCTAGAGACATCTAGTGGTTTCAATGAAAAATATGGGTAATTTTACAGAGCTGAAACTTGCATTTAGCAGTTATCAAAATGGTACTGCAAATAGCATATGCAAAATATCATCATATCAAAATTAGCATTGACAAAATAACTAGTATTTTCGCTTTTGTTGTAAATTAATGGATCTATGTATGGTTATTATTTTCAGAATAAAGTTGCAGATTTTTTTGACCCACCTTGCAAAATAACTGGAAGTGCAAGCAGACATTACCTCAGGTCTCAAACAGCACACATGTTAATTTCTTCATTTTTATTTCTAGCGCTACAATACAAGTCACTTCACAGAAGGAAAAAAACACATATTAGTACCTTAGCAAAATGTGTAAGCTGCACATATGTTCATGTTACAAGTCAAAGTAATCTGCTTTTGCCTTAGCAGTGCTCATGTTCATGGTCCTCTCATGGTCACTTCAGGGCAGACTGTATGATAAGGGTCCCAGTGCACATATTGTCATTTTCTTCCCATGGCTGACAGAAAATGTCTGTATAGACAGGTTGAATAACCCGTCTGCAGGAATAAAGCCATTTATTTCCTGAAATGCTTGGAACTTATGCTTTATCCAGTTGTTACCAGTCATAACTGCAAAGAAAACCTGTACTCCCAGTCATTTTGCAAAGTGATTTAGCTCCTCTTTGGCTTTAGTGAATGTTGAAGATTCCTGTCACTTCATCACTGTCAACATTGTTTTGCCATTTTTTTAGGAACTGGTGGCTGATAGCTTATGGCTTACCACCTCAAAAGCAGGTCTCATATAAAGACTACTGACAAGATCAGATGCTGAAGCTGGATCCAGTAATACATTTACTTTTACAACCAGCCAGAGAAGCCACCAAGAATTAAAAATACTGCTTGGTGACTCTTTCTCAGCAGGCACATTTCTTTATGTGATTTAGTATGACTGTTTCAGTAGATAGGCAGCAATGCATAAAACTTCTTGGGTTTTGTTGGGTTTTGGGTTTTTTTTAAAGAGAAAAAAAAGGCAAATTTATCTAAAATTTGATGGTGGCTATGGCAACAGAGAGTTTTGCACATTTTGAATGATCTGTTGCTGTCAGCTGTGTTTCCCAGCTGAACAGTTTAATACTAGTTCAGTTATAAACTGGACATGGGAACTGCCAGGCACTTATGACCAGGAGTTCTTCTGATGTTCAAAACTTTATGTTTTCTTGCACAGCTATCATCAGCTGTCAAATTCCATATGAACTTAGAGATGTTTGATAGTTTTTATTGATCAGTTTAGCAATGTTGCCTATTTACTGAATTCTCTTATGTATTTTTATTTTCTCAGTTCTCTGGAAAGCTGCCCTGTGCCTAGAAGAGTGTTATATTTTCTGTCTTGCAATCCTAATGAATAGTTGTTCATAAATAGTGAGAAATCAAAAATTTTTATTACCTTTCTCAACCTTCTAGAAGTCTTTGGGTATATGCCATTTGGCACGGTGTATCAATATATCAGTTTGTCTAGATAGCTCTTCTCTTCATTGATGAACTGGATGTATTTCCTTCACTTAGCTTCTCAGTAACTTTCCTTAACGGATGATATAAACCTTTGTGAAGACACGCACCTTACAGATCCTTCTTGTTTGCAACATTTTCTGTAAAATGCCTTCTTTACTTCAGCAAAACTTCAGCTTTTGCTCTTCTAATTTTATTCTCTGGGGCTGCTGTTTTCTGGAGTTTGACAATGTTAGTTTTTTCCCGATACTTCAAAAATTTCTTCAGGGAGCTACAAATGAAAATCCAGAAAGAAAATCCAGGCCTTAGGGATACTGCTGTACTCCACTTGTTTATTCCTTGTTTTGTTTCTGCTTCCAGCTATTACATTGTGGTTTATCTTTGATAAAATCTATTGCCAGCAAGTGTTCTCACATCAATACTACTTTGATCCAACTGCTTCTTCACCATTCCATTAAAATATGATTTTAACAATTGCGTTTAATTATATTCTTCTATGGTGAGCTATATTTATCACTGACTAAGATTTAAGTAATTTTCAAGGCTAAAAACAAAAAGAAAAAAATGCTCTGCTCCAAAAAGGTGGGTTAATTTCTTCAGTTTTTGTGCAGATGGTGCAACAGATGTCTCTTGTCAATAACTTCTAAACTTGTAATTCTGTTTTGAAGATTTCTGCATATGTAAATAAATATGCAAACAGCTTCGTAATTTTTTGGCACAACTTGTGTTAGGGAAAGACAATGATCTATACAGGAAAGGTGAAAGCTGCTTTATGTTTATAAATTATTTTTGCTGCTACTTTACATATCACTGACTAATTTAGCAGAAATAGAGTTAGCTTGTGTGAAACATCACTGGAAGTTTGAAAGCCATGGCAAAATATTCCAGGAACATCTTAAAACTAGCCTGCCAAAGCTTTCTTCCAAGATTGAAAAAACTGTTTTCCATTCACTGAACAGGTTCCCCATGATGTGATTTTTGCCATCTGATGTGTTGTTACAGTTGAGACTGGAGCTCCAAATGCTAAATATATTTCAAATTGTTCACTTTCATAAATGACTAGTTCTGGTAAATATAGTTCAATTTTTCACATCCTGTAGGTTGGATAAAACTTATTTAGTAAATCAGGATGGTTGTCTGTAGGCGTTACAGTACCTGTGTTAACAGGTTGAACTTCCCACGTGTGCCCTTTGTGCTGGAGGAGATGGGCATCTGTCAGCAGCCCAGTAGAGATCCATCTGCTGTCTGTACCTTAGCCCTGTCAGCCCTGTGCAAATCTGCAACCAGGGGGATAGCATAGCCCCAAAACATATAGACAAATACTTTCACTTTAAAATACTTTATTTAGCTAAAATCACAATTGTTCACCTTTTTTCTTGGCCTAGATTCTCAAAAAATGGTTGTGCGTGAGCTTGCCTAAACACTTGGAGCACCACTGAACTTGATGGTAACTTACACATTTAGAGCTAAGTGTCTTTTGTGCACATTTAGAGCTAAGTGCATTTGTAATTTTTGTAAATTCAGAACTAACCCTTTTTGCTAAGCTGTTTTCTTTTTTGATATTTCATTAGTGATTTTTATAGCAAGAATGTGACTTGCCTCCAGAATTTACTCTCTACATGTAGAATAAACTTAACAAGTAAGTGTAGGGACAAAAGTCTACAGGTCAGTACAGAAGTCTCCAGGCTCCTGTGAGAGCATCACTGGGTAGGGTACAAGGCTGCTTCTTTGGTGCTTTAAGAGATAGCATTGATAGAAATCACAGGAGACGATGGTATAAAGGATACAATAGTGAAGGAATAGGTGGTAAATGACTATGAAACTGGAGATAAGTATTTAGCAAATGGAAGCAAAGAGAGCAGTAGTAAGGTCAAATCTGTATGCTCAAAAAAAAAAAAAAAAAGAATACCTGAACATAAACAAGCCAACAACCCAGTCACTAAGTAAATCTATCTTTCTTCTTTTGCTGAAGCTTTGATAAACCATCTGATGTTACTTGTAAGCTGTTCTTAAACCAGAAGTGTAAGACATGGAAATTTTCATTACTACCAGGTCATTTATTTTTGACAATTAAATAGAGCTGTGCAGACGACAGCAATTTTATTCAATGAAACTTTACCATTTGTCTTCAAGTAAGAAAATCCAAAGTATGAAATGATTACTGAAGAATTTTTCACTTTCTTCTCAGATGACATTTTTAGAATTCATTTCAATCATTTTCATTAGGTATAGGTAAAGACAAAACATTTTCAAAAAAAGAGTTGAAAATCTTTTCCTGATTTTTCCTCTCCTTTTCTATTCTTTCTTTTTAAAAATCTTTTAAAATTTTCTGTGCTTTCTCTAGCATAATGCTTTAGAAATGTTGCAGGTGTTGTATAAAGGATCTCAGCTTTGAAAATTAAGTCATCCCATTTAAAAAAAAAATTCTTTTTAACTCTGCCATAAATAGAAGCTTTAGAAATGGATATGTTTTGGAAGTTGGCACATTTGCATATGAAGCTGTATGCTTCTATGACTAGAATGACTAGGAAGAGCATTGGTCTAATGGTATTAGGCATTTAAATGTTGCATGCAGTCATTCATGCACCTAGTTTGCTTTTAAAACTGGCAAACTAATTTTCTTTTCTCTCTGTCAGATGATATTTGAAGAGTTATACAAGCAAATGCTTTGAAGTTATGCTAAAGATTAAAATAAGAAAAAAATCAATTACAATTCAAGGATCTAAACTTGTCAGAAAAGATATTCTCTTTCCTTTGTATTTACTCTTACCAAGAGAGAATGCTGCCCTGAATTGTCATAAAATTATGTGCTGAAAGAAGATATTTCTTCACATTTTCCCATGAAAAATTACTGAAATAAATTGGGAAGATGCAGAATTTTCTATGCTCTGTCAGCATTACCTTTTTAGGCCATGGTAGTATGTGTAGTCATTGTCTCTACAGCTAATCTCTGAAATTTTTTATTGGAACATGGGTTCTGACAAAATATGCATCTGACTATATACAGGTAATAAACAGAGACAGTTTCATTCTTTACAAAAGTAATAACAACTAGACCATAACACCTTCTTGTTAGCATCATTAGTTAAGAGCAATTTTTGTTAGAGGTGCTACCCAAACAAAAAGCTGCTTTATTGTATATCTATAAATATATGTAAGAAATATGAATCCTAGTTGGAATTGGGACACTGCTGCCCAGGCACGTAATTTGTTCTTAATATTCTAAAGTAAATTTCTGATCTTCACCTTCCTGCCTGGTCAGTTATTAGTAAAAACATTTTTTCTCATAATATACCTAGCCATCTGTCAGTAATTGTTTAATCTTTTGAAAACTGTATATACTCGCAAACGATTTTCAAGCCAAAAGTTTTTTTATTTATTGATGTTTTACCATGCACCTTACTCAGTATATAGTGTCAATTCTTTATGTGTAGTAATACTTTTACTGATTTCAACAGATTTTTGCCAACGTACCCTACTTTATAAACTGTTTTAGTGTATGTGCATAATGAAAAACATTGGCACATTGACTTTTGTATGCAATTATTTTTTTTTTAGTTAGCAAGGCATTTTTGTATGTTTTTCCCAGCACAATTCCTCTCTATTTGTTTTTTTCAAAGGGAAGGTCAGTCAGATATTTTTCATCTTCCAAGAAATCTTTTAAAGCTGGAGTGTTCTTCCTCTTAGATAAGCACTGTTACAAAGAGACATAGAGGAGCCTAAAATGAAGAGCTTTTTTTGCATAGGGATATGTAATGCTCAGAAAGTTTTAAACTTAATATCTTCAGAAGACAATTTGACATACTAAATACTGTAATGACTTTCATTAGTAAATGTCTAGTATGTACACAATTGTACAAAATAAATACTGTAATGTCTTTCATCATCCATAAACAGGATTATATGACCAGAGATAACACCTTCTTTCCTCCCTTAAGTGAATGCAATCATAGCTGCCCCTGGGGAGCTTCAAAAACTGCAAAGAATATTGCCAAAAATGAAAAACATGTTGGAGTATATATTATATAATACTGAATCACCAGTACTTAATGTGGATTTTTTTAAAGTGCAGTTCTTGAGATACTCTGATTTTAAAAATATCATTTTAATTAATTAAATTTTAATTTTTGTTTCAGAGAATTAATAATCTTTGACTTTTAAAAATGCAAGATAATGTATCTTTTTGCAATCTACACAATCTCACTGAAATCAGGAACAGAAAGTATTTTATTTATTGCACTGTAAAGAGCAATTTACAGAAGTTGAATATAGTATAGTCAAGCACACAAAATATGTAGGCTTAATGCAGTGTAACAGTCATAAAAATAAAAGATCATATGCTTCTACTCAGAATGCCGATATCTTTCCACCTGCCTACCTACTTTGTTAAATCTTAGGAGGACGGAGTCACCGATCATAATAGCAGCAGCTGTATTCATCCATTTAAAATTACAGTAATAGTTGACACACAAACACCTAGGAAAAGTACATTTTATAGCTAGGAAGGCTAGCTACAGAGAATAACCTTTATTTCTGGCCAACACTACTTATTTTATTTTATCATTGAAGCAAAATCTTTATGCCAAGAGAAGGAGAAATTGAAAATACACTTCTGCCTAGTGCTAAAAATGATTTGCACAACAACGACCTTACAATTACACAGCAACCACCTTATCATGAAGTTTTAGGATCCCAAAGTCATTATTTCAAATTTTCTTTTTTATTTCTTATAAGCACTTATTGTAAGAGAAATACGAACAGAGAGGCACAGAGACTTGAGTGATAATCTTCCAACAAATACATGATTGCAGGGTAGGATCATAGGATAATTAAGATTGACAGTGACTTCAGAAGGTCCTCTGGTCCAATCACCTGCTCAAACCATATGAGGTAAACCCATATTAAGGTGTAGTCCAATATGAGAATAAGCTAAGGCTTGGGAACATTTTTTCCTCTCCTCCTTTTCCCAAAGAAGAAGAAAACATTTTCATTATGTTTAGAAAATGTTTCAGAGGCATAATCAGCACTTAGCTTTTAATAGCTATTTTGAATGATATTAAAAATTCTTACCTGTGAATACCAAGGAATATAGTCAGTGCTTAAGAATGAAGTGTGTGTTACTGACGGGTAGTATCAAAGATCTCATTCACTTGCTATTACAGTTTTAATTGTTGAGCATACTCTGAAATGATGGTATTCCCCTATTCAAGATTTAAAAAAGACATTGGTGAATGGTGTGTCTTCTCATACAATGCTTGCATTGTTTTCCCTGTGTCTTACTTATCTTCTTATGTTACTCAAGAAATATATTACTCAATACAGAATAAGCATTTGGTAGAAAATGCAAGAAGAAGTTCTTAACTCATCTTATGCAGATTTCTTCTTTATAGCCAGAGGAACTTTTCAAAGAATTTCCCAGGAGCAACAATATTTTTTCCTGAAGGGAAAAAAGTATGTCCGTGCTACTTTTTTCCTTTTGCAGTCTCAATAATTTTTTTTTTTTTTAGTACTATCTATCCAAACAGTACTAATTGAATCACAAAACCATATTTTGTTACAAATGAAGAATCTTATTTATTACAAGTACATTAATTCCATTCTGTATTAAATTCAGTAACTATATGTGTAGGGATACTTCTTCATGTCTAAGAATCATACAAATTGTTGAAGATGAACCCTTCTGCCATAAACATTGGTCTTTTTTGTCCCTGGCTTATTCCCACTATTTTGATAGCTTTCAACAACCTTTTTTCCTCCTTTCACCAACTTCTTACTGCCTTCCACAAAGATATTTTCATTTCTGAAATGTCCCCTGTTGGATCTTGAGAAACTGCTGCTAAGTAAACAGCTTAGTTATTGGGAAAGACATACGGTAAAACCAAGCAAGCAACAAACATTTGATGCCCAAACATAATGGATTTCTGACTGGTTGGTGCTGGTCTTTTTGGAAAGTGGAAATCAGGGAGGGATTATGTGGGTTGGTTGGTTGTTTTTCACAAGATCATTATTGTAGTTGCCTCTCATTGCCCCTTTAACTCTTGTTCCCCCACCCAATTGAAGCCATGGGTTGAAAACAGGTCCCTGATGATTTTTCTTTTTATTCTGTCTGGGGAACGGGCTGTATTCCACTAGCAAAGTACATCACTTGTCTGGTTTTCCATTTTTGTTATCTTTTTATATCACATTCAGTATAAATGTAGAGATAATGCATTTCATTTCTATTGTCCTATATTTTTAAAGTGAGGTTAAACCATTGCTTAGATTGAATAATCAGCGTCAGAAAATGAACGTAGAATTCCTGCGAGATTTAGCATATGCAAAACTCTTAACCTCTGACTCATATGACTATTCTATAATTAATATTTCTCTAGGTGCAATACAACTTCTTCTTGCACCAGCATCTTCTAAGGTGATGTTTCTAAGTATTAATCTCTTTTATGTACTTGTGTCACATAGGGCTCTCTATTGCTCTTGGGCTAAGGTTGAAGGACACCTTAGACTGCTTAATAACTGCTAGTATTTTTATAGTTGGCAGAGGTCATGCTCAAGTACGTACATTTATTGAGATGAGAGAACTGAATACAGAAGACTTTTTAATTTTTCTGAATAACCATGACAGAATAGTGCTGAGAGAAGGGAAAATGAAAACACTGAAAAATACACAAATCATTAATGCAATCATGATTCACTCAACACAGCATGGTCTTGATTCAGTAACCAGTATTGCATTAAGATGTATGGGTTTAGACTCTGCTTTTTAGTAAGCGCAACTTTTTGTAGGTGCTAGTTCTGTTAGATCCTATTAACTTCTGCAGCAGCTTTTATTTGAATACTTCAGGATACTGACATTAGCAATTGGATTCCTGTAAAACTAAAAGGGTGTGTAAGGATCACGTCAGCAGCAACTAAAACATTACCAAAGAAGTAGCTGTTTAGCAGCAATGCACAGTAGATTAGGAAATGTAGAAGAAAATTTGACTAACACTATTCAAAAATACCAATTCTTCCTTTAAAGTGGAATTCACAGTTGCGTGGATTACTGTATTGCATGCAAACTAGGCACATTATTGTGTTGCATAGAAATCTATGCTATTTTGTCAAACATCCACTGGTATTTTTGTCATAAAATTGAACGTTCAAATCTTCACTCAATAAGTATCTCTGTTCAAGATCTTATAAGATAAAAATCATGTTTCAATGAATTCTGAAAAACATATCTATATTAAATGTCATTTTTCAAAATCCTTTCCTTCCATGTAATGCAAATACTTTTATTCTGATTCCTAAACATTTGTAACACTGTTTTTTAATACATTGGTAAAATAGCATTAATCTTCATAAAGTTACTGTTCAGTGCAAATAATTTCATTCTCATTTTTTGTCCAAATATAACTAAAGCACCATTTGACACTATGCTTTTGTGTTCTTTTAAAAAGCTGAAGTTCTAATTAGAAGATAGATTCTTCAGGCTACTTTCCTAGGTTACTTACTCATGAGAATTGTTTTTTTAGTGTCTGAAAGGTTTTTTCTTATTCTGCTGTTACTTTTAGAACAACATTTGAGCAACATAATTACCAATTCCTTTCAATACTCAGGATATATTTTCCAAAGAAATCACAAGATGAATGATTAATCTGAATAATATTTTGCAGAAAAAAACATTAATACTGAATGAAGAAACAGTGGAATTGGGGCATAAACCTTTCTAGTTTCTGCATAAGGAAAATTCAAAGTCAGCTTTTTCTTAATTCATACTCAAGTAATATATGCACTCAATTTGCATATAAGAGACTTGGGTGGGTGTTGCATGTTAGGCAGAAAGAACAAGTTGTTCTCTTATCATGCAAATTGAATTTTGCTTTTTGTCAAAATGCTTCACAACCAGATTTTATCTGCCTATTCTAAAACCTTGGTAAGAAAAAATACACCCACTCTCTGCTAAACTTTTCCCAAGTTTTTTATATTTACCCCCTCATATGTTCCCCTCTTTTAGTGCATTGTCTGTGTGTTGCACTTTGTGGCAAAAATATCTTTGCCTCGTAATAAATTGTAGATAGCTGGATAACAACACTGAGTAGTGGAAGATTTTAAGAAGGTACCCAGTATTTATTTAAGGAAAATTATACAGGTATTAAAATTTATTGTAATGGGATATATTTAGAAGTATTAGTAGTGCTAAATGATTCTTACTATATTAATTTTCTCAGTATTTTAACTTCCAAATACACAACTACAGAATTGAAATTAAGTTTTTCATCTGGTAAATACATTTAATGTATTTTGACTCTCAAACTGGAATTCAGGAGTGGATCTAGTCAGAACAACTTTGGAAACACGTTGCTAGTTTTATATTTTCCCGTGAAAATAACAATGCATGACATTCTGGTAAAATTAACATTCAGAGTGAAAAACGATTGGAAAAATAGTCCTGATCATGCCAAATGCCCCAGTTTAATGTAACAAGTTTAGAAACTATTTTTAATATAAAAATATATTTTTATAAACTATTTTTTCCTAGAAAAGTGGGAGTTTTTCTTAGTGAATAGTTTGCAATAAATGAACTCAAAGTTACTCTTTGTGCTCTCTGGGCTGAGTTAGAGGATGGACTTGCGAGTACAGACAAATCTTTACAGTTCTTTGGAAACAATAAATCACCCGTGGTTGAATTTAAAAAATCCAAACAAACTGACAAACTCAAATGTGACAACATTAATTTGTCACACTACTATGACTTTAACTTTGGAGAAAAATATCTTTAAGTTAATACTACTTAGGCTTGCATATTTCTTCAAATAGAAAGATCAATAGTTTAATAGAAAGAACTGTTACCCCTGCTGCCTTTACTGTGTTTCTCAATAGAGCCAGGAAACTGTACAGCACAGCCGATGGTCAGATACCTATTTTATTTATATATAGTTTAACCTTTTATTAATAAATGTTGCTCTGCCTGATTGGGTCAACTTCCACACTCAAAGACTGGCACACGGAAGTGGTTTTAGATGATGTATGGGATTTGGCATCAAGTTCCTTTAGCAAGCAGTTTGTGCATTCAACCACATTTTTATGGGATTGTTTTTCTACAATAGTGATTGGTTTATTTGAATAAAACAGGTTCAAGATTCCCATAATATTGGCTGAGTAGAACTCTGTGTGTGTAAAATAGCTAAGGTTTAGCTAAATAAAAACATGTTCTCATAATGGAGCCATTGTTTGATACCAGGTAGTTAGGGTGGCCAAACAGTATATCCTAACTGTAGGACATGCTGTGTTTGTGTTAAAGACTATGTTCCTTTTTTTTTTCATCCTCCCCACCTCTACTACTCCTTCATTCTTACTCTGATCCTTTTCTCCATGGTGGGTTTGGTTTGGTTTTGTTTTGGGGGTGTGGTGTGTGTGTGGGGGGGGGTGTCCTGTATTTCCTGCATTTATTATATATTCAGTTTGTCCTAGACTAAATTCAAAAGAAAATAACCTGTGCGTATGTACGAGAATTATTCTGTCAGAGTGAACATCAATGACTGATTGGTTATCCGTTTTACTTCAGTCTGTTTGTTTTATTATTATTATTTAACTAGATAATGTTCTTACTGCTGTGCTTTTACAGGCTTGACATCTAAGGCATGACTCCTCCAGGATTTGGTTCACAATTCTTTCCATATCCCATATTTCAAAATCCGATTCTCTGTACCTGTAGAGCTGAAGTCTGTATCTTTTCAACACTGGATTATTGGGGACTGCTGGCACTGATGCCACATCTCTGAGCAGGAAAGCATAGCTTTCCCCATTACAATTTCTTTCTTTATTTGTATAGCAGTGTTATGTCTTGAACCAACACTATGATTCTTACTAATGTTGAAACAGATGTTTAGTTCAGAGATGGATAGTGGTTGATACAACATGTACATAATTTATAAAAAATATGTAAAGCCTATAAGCAAACACAGAAGTTACCGCTTTCTTCTTCAGTTAATGTTTATCTTAATTGAATAATGCTTTTCAGAGAATCTTTGTACTTGACTTTTCAAAATGTGAGCACTTGTTGTTTCTCTCAGATCAGTATCTGTCAGGTCTTTTTTTCACTGACATACAATGTAATTGATATTGATATCTGTCACATGAAGTAACTAAGATCTAGCTCCTGTCTCCTGATGGTGCTTTTTAAAAGCTTTTTTTTCTCCTTTCCCTCCTTCACATCTGGTGAGCCTTCATTGAGCATGGTATCCTTGGAATCTGCAATACCTGCATTGCAACAACTCAGAGAGATCTCTTATCTTTTAAGGCTTTTATCAGAAGCCAAAATCAAAGATATGCAATGGAAGAAAGAATAAGAAATAAATAAATGAAAAAGCTTCAGCCAGTTACTGAATTTGTATTTTAATATTCAAACTTCATTTATGAGAGTGCTCACTCCTATTAACACAAGAAAATTATGATAAGTGCCTACCTATATTGCTATGTTGCATATAGAAATAATATTATTCTGCAGAAATGTAATTTATTCACTATACCAATGCATAGAGTATTTTTAATAGGGATTCCAAAACCCCCTATAGTTTGCATTCTACAAGAATGCTTTTGGATTAAAACCCACAGGATTCATGAACCAAGTAAGTTACCTTTAAGTGGTTTCTATGACACTTAGCTTTACAAGCAATACTAATTTGAAAGCCATTGGGGTAATAGAAGTGTAGTCATACTTTCTTTATTATTTTTGTTTTAAAATAATTTTTGTGAGCAATAGATATTCAGAATTACTAATAATACTGTATGATGTGCTATGCCATGTTTTTAAATGAAAAAGAAATAAGATACAGCAGAATTACCAAGGTGTATTTTAAATCATACGGTGGATTAACTTGTATTTTAGTTAAATTTAGAAGCAACATTATTAAGACACCCTTTTTTTAGGTTAAGTTTTCGAAACTTGTTCTACCGGTTTGATATTTTACACCACTAGATGTCATTGTAGTTGAATCCTACTGCTAGTTTTATATTAACTCCAACTGCCTTCAGCCACTGGATGGCATCTTTCAATTGTTTTCAGGTATAAGGCTTTTTAATAAGCTGATTTACACAAAGCAGATTATTTTAATGCTTCATTTATTGCTAGAGTGCCTCTAAAAGCCTATGTTGTGTTTGAAGAAAAAAAAATTATATGAATGTCTGAATTTTAGATTTTTAATGAAGTCTGGAAAGATAATACTCAAAAGTGAACTGGGAAGATATACATTTCAGTAGCATATTCAATAATCCTTGCCTGCAGGGAGGTTTTTTGTGGTGCAGTTTCTGTGAGTGTTAGGGACATTGTGATCTGAAGAATTCTTTGCGCCTCACCAGAGAAATTCCAGGTTTACTGAAAAGAGCATGCAGTGTACTGTGCTTAATGTGGTATTGAAAGCATCTGTGTAATTGTTTATTTGGTATTTACCTAGCACAGTGAGTGTAATAAAGCTTCTTTTAATACTATGACAGGTAAGAAGGCATAGGTGTTATACAAGCTTAACCTTTTAGCAACACAAGTGTTAAATAAAGCATTAAGAGTTTGGTTTTTTTGAAGGGTCTAGGGTGGCATTTTTTTCCTTTACTTGTCCTCCCTGTCTTTCCTGTAAGGTCACCTCTGGCCGGGCATCAACAAGCCGACCAGGGGAGCAAGACTCCAAAGTCTCCCTCCTGCAGCCCCGGCTACCCAGAGAGATGAGATCTCCTGCCCTCAGCTCTGGGTGGGACATTTTGTCCTCGCTGTATGGGTAGGTGTGCCGGTGGTGCCAAATGTGAGTCACCTGCAGTGAAAGATGGTTGGCATCCTTCGCATCTGCAAGCGAAGCCCATCTGTGCTGAGGGTGGGGAGAGAGGCTGTGCCAGCTCCTTCCTCCCTCAATAATCAGCAAGGCATTTTCTTCCCTTGCCCTGATTTCCCTGCTAATCTATGTTGTCTAACTTGTATATTTGACCATAAATTAAGCTTACGCATAGCTGGGTGGAGATTTGCCATGTTGCATAAAGGATCCTTTTTGTATACCTTGCACTGCAGCAGCAGCTTTGCAAGTGCTTCTGCTCAAGAATTGGAGGCTTATGGCCACTGGGCCTCCTCTTGGAGACCCATGAGCACAGGCCATTACACTGATGGGCTGTGACTCCCAGCAGTGGTGTACAAACGGGTATGCGCTGCTTTTATCTCAGAGCTCAGGTCTGCTTGTGGAGTTATTTTTGTAGTACTCTCTTGTTAAAAATCATTTTATTGGTTATTTAATATTACAACAGAGCAATTTTAAAGCCCATTGAGATAGGGGAAGATGGTGCTTAGGTCTTCACACAGATTTTAACAAGCCCCATGAGTCACAGTGCTAAATTCAGTCTGGCTTTTTAAAATTAAAATTCACAAAATCTATTGGTTATGCACCTGTATTTACTTCATTTACCCTCAAGGGAATGTGAATACTTCTTCCTCCAAAAAAAGAAATTAAACTTATTACTTGCCTTCACATATACATTGTTTTAAGTGTACTTTTAAAATGTCTCTAAGATATTAAGAAATTTCATCTCCAGTGTGAAATTGATGTTCTTGTGCAGTTCATGTTGATACCTGGAAACCCACTATATTTTCCACAGTGTGGTCATCACCTTGACTCCCTTTGCCTAAGAGTTAAAGTGCGACCTATTCTGCAATGATTTGCATGGTACATCTAGAAGCAGAAGGATGCAGTTAGCCTTAATTATTGACAGGAACAAATCAGTATACTTAATGGGAGAGGCATGAACCTGTCAAATGCATCTTCGTGTTTGAACAGCAAACATAATTGGGAATACCTGAGGAAACCAGAGGAATATTATGAAGCCTCAGTGGAATGCTTTCAAGCAAAAAAGTTTCAATAAATTGAGTGAATTAATTAATGAAAGGTTAAATGAGCAGACTGAATCAGCAGTTCAGTCACTGATCATTATAGTCATAATTATAAGATTGCAGTGACTTATTCCACTAATTTATACAGTGTAGTATCTACAGCACTTCCAGTTTACAAATAATTGAACAAGACTTTGCTAATCCAATCTCGTGTTAAATCTAAAGTGATTTACTTTATTTTAGGCTCTTTGCTGTATTCATTGTGAAGCATTTTGTACCATGACCTGGCAGTTTCCTCTGTGGAGGGAAGAGCTCTGTAACTTATCTTTCTGTGCTCCATTTTTCATGCTCACTACCTGCCCCTCCAGTCCCAGCTGTTTCTTCTATCCCTAAGTGTGGACCTCTCTGCAGTAATAGTCACAGGTAGTGTTGCACTGGGCAATCACCAAGAATTACACTGCTGTATCTTTTAGTTCTTGTTCTCCTGCTCCTCCTGACTCTGTTGCTGTAGCACCCAAAGACAGTATTCCCATTATGGGAGGTGCTGTATACAGCAAAGAGATTGTGCTCTGAAGGCCAAGGTCTTCCTGTTTGTTTCTTTGACATCATTAAGGTGTCTTTAGAGTGACATGAGCTCTCAATAATGACCTCTTTTTTTGCTGCTGCTGACCCTTCAGCACAGGTAATTTCAGCCTGCTGTTTTTTCTGTTCCCATATTTCTAAAAGGCTTGGTCTATATTGTCTATATTTGTTTCACTGACAATTTTAGATGGTAGGTTTCTTTTTTGGAAATTGAATTAAGATTTGAGGAAGAAATGTTGAGTTTCCAAATAAACCCAGAAGAGGCCAGAATTTTACCTGTTGAGCACAATAGAAATGTAACACTTCTGTTGACACAGAGCTTTCAGTCAGTGAATTGAACTTACTCTATATTTAAATTGTCTGTGAAATTCTATTCCCTGCTGTACAAAATATTTTTTCCCAGCTATTCTGCAACTGCCCTATTGTTCTGACATAAGGAGAAATAAAAAAGTAGTATGTGAGGGAAAAGAACAGTTATATTTGAAATCCAGGGTTTTAAAAGGAGGACTTAGCCTCACTGAACTCCCCCGCTCTCTTAGAGTTTTAGGGAAATTTTAAGGATGTAAATCATACTCTTATTCCTTCAGGAAAAGCTTAGGTAAACTGAATTCCTGCCCATTATGCTGGATTAGGAACCATAAGGATTTTTAATATAATGTGACAATGGAAAGGATGAGTCATAGGAGACTTATAAATACAAATGAACATTCCAGTTTTCATTAGAAATTGTTAATTAAGAACTCCCTATGAAAAAGGGAAAAAGAAAAGAAATCTGGATCAACCCATTGTGAAAGGTGTTATGATTAAAGGTCAGAAAAATAGCTTTATTCAGTATCTTCTTTATGTGCAGTCTCTGCTTTCATTTATTATCATGCTGTTTGCTGTGGCTCGCACAGGACTGCAGCAAATCAGTGTCTGTATGAATCTAGTGTGTTGCCATACTGAATTATACTCCAGAAAGCAGCAGAAAAGAGCTTTCAGGCAGCCTTCTCTGTTCTGCCATGTTCTCATGCACTAATTCATAACAAGACACCCTGAATGTATTCCATCAAATTTGATTTTATCATGTTCAAACATGTTTGCTGTTATAACCTTGAAATGTTTCTTCATGTCGGTCATAAAGTCCCTTGTGGGTGTTGTAACTGACAGGTGCTGCCATATTAAAACAGAACCAAAAATGCTTTTGCTAAACAAATAGGAGACACAAAAATGGTTCTGACAGATTTCTAACAGTATCTGTGATTTAGAAAGATCCAACTATTGCTGTAATGTAAGTTGTGTGGGAATGATTACTTACTGTTTTCTGGTTTTCTTTCATAGGAAAAAATCCATGATCTTTAGCTGCTAACTAATAATTGAGAAACTAGGGAATTAAGTTTCTCTTTAAAATATGCAGAGAGGAAAATGTATCATTTGCATTATTCTTTCATGTTTACTATGACTTAAATAGTAAGTGACAGTATGATAGTAAAAAAACCAAAACAAGCCCCACTCAGAAACTGATTGAAGTTTATTTATTCAACTAGGTTGTATTCCATATATTAGAAGGTCTTTTTAAAGAGAAGGACATAGAAACATTTTTCTCAGATGAATATCTGGCTATGTAATTCTCTTACTACATTTGAAGAGCGCCTCTGTTTAATGACTTATTCTGCTTTAAATTCACTGCAAGCATCTTTACACAAAATGTGCATAAGTAAAGCTATAGGCGGCAAATGTGCTGGCCATTATGAGAGTTCCTGTTTGCAGAAGGGTGTTTCCTTTCTGAAATCAAAGAGCTTTCTTAGGTACATACATCATCTGACTGCATTTATGTTTTCAGGACAAAGGCCTAAAAGTGTAAGTTAAGCAGCCTGGGTTAGTGTTGTTACTTTATGATAATGACTGCCACTTACTGAAGGGCTTTGTGTGACAGTGCTTAGGTTCAGAAAAGCACAATTCCAAAGAGCTTTTAGTTTAACACAAGGCCTGGCTTTAGTGCATCTTACAATTCTACAGTGAACCTTACAGGTGCCTTGAGCTGGTTGGTTTTTTATGTGATTCTTTGCAAGTACTGGCTATCACCTTTTTAGTAATTTCATACATTTGATGCATTCCTGACATGTACAGATTTTTTTGACACTTAAATACATTTTGTTGCAATACTGGGAAGGCTGTATGATGCTTCACGGATGTGTGCTGAAGTTTTGCTTCAGTATTGGCAGCTGTCAGGATTTGTGGGTAAATGCTTTCAAAACCAGCGACAGAATTTACTTCATACAGACTGTTTTGAATAGTTGCTCTCATGAGATTGGGGAAATGTCTGTTTCAATTGAGCACTTAGCTTTCTGATTCCTTAATTTAACTGCAGTGCAGATTTTACGCATTTATAACACAGTTAAAAATAGAGGAGCAAGAACTAATGTTGTAAGAGTGATATATGCATGCAAACACTCTACCACCTCAACCAAGAACTAAAATAACACGGCAAAAATAGGTATTGTTTTCTTGTGGAGGATTTTTTTCCCCCATACTAGAATATAGAGTGACGTTAAAGACCAGGAAGACGCTATGCCATGCAGTCATCTCAGAAAGCTCAATCCAACATCTCCTCAAAGAGGAACGTTAGGAGGTGATTTGATCTGTGTCAGCACATACTTGGTAAGAGGACGTTATATTCTAACAAAGTATACCAGAATTCATGGATGGAAGACGGCAAGTTTTAATCTAAAAAAAGCACATGCTTGCAAAAACCATTTGTCCATTGCAAAAGATCAGTTGCCAGAAGCTACTGTTTGCTGGCAATTTTTAAAGCAGAGTTAGATGTTTTGTGTCATATATGCATTTCCGTGCAGTGGTGATCCATTCAAGAAAGTTCTGCTGTTTATCCACTCAGGACATTGAACTGAATGACTCTTCCTGACATTTATAGACCCAGTATGACTCTATCTGTACAGCAAGGTATTTGTGCAGTGACGGTTGATTTCATTTAGTTGCACTTAATTTTACTGTCTTTGCCCACTTTTCCCTCTCCAGACAGGATTCAACTTTAATATCTAAGACATTTATTCACTGGCATGACTTGTTTACTTCTTATGTTTTTATGGGAGTTGGTTTATAAACAATAGGTCTGTGTTAAGGAAAGCCACTGTATCAATGACGCAGTAGGACCGGACCCTGCTATGTACTGAGAGGCTTGAGCACTGCTTCTGCTGTATCGCATTCACATTCCAGTTTATCCTCCTGACACCGGGAGGATAAACTGCAGTCAGGTGTCTGGTGTTGAATGAAACCCTGCATCAATCCACAGGGCAGAGAAGTGGTGAAAGCGTTTGTAGGGCAAAAGTCAAGCACCTGTAGACATGTTTTTAGGTGGAACAATTTCTTTTACAGAGGCTGTTACTCAACGCATACTATGCTTTCATGGACAGAAAATGTAATTTTACAACGCAATAAAAATACTCCTATTTTAGAAACCCAGCCTGAATGCATTTTTAAAAATAAGTGGATGGAGGGGAATTCTAAGCTAAACAAAAGGATAATCGTCAGCGATTTCAGCACCATTTGTTTAGAAGAAAGAATATGGATAGTGTAAGAATTTGGGTTTGAATGGATGTTACTGTAATGCAAGACATTTTTAAGCAGCTCAGAAGTTCCCTTCTGTATTAGTTTTCTGGATCTCTATCATTAGTACTGTACAGGGCATTTATTTTAACAATGCATATTTTTTGCACAGTTGTCATGTTGTTTATAAATATTTATGAACAAGTTTTTACTGTAGTACAGATCCAAAATTGTTCAAACTTGCATGTGTCAAATTTTGGGAGATGGGCCAACATGTAGAGGGATTCTAAGTGGATGTTTTGGTGTTCAGTTAAGCATAGAAAGGCACTTGCAGTTCTGATTTTATCTTCAGGAAAGTTCTGGTTTTATTTTCTGAACCTTAGAGAAGATCATGGCTCAAGAAGGCTACAATAGATAACGTGGGAAATGAGGAATTGTAATGGATATGTCCAGGTTGCGTGTCAACTTAGTTGTTGAATATGCTCCTACATTTGCTAAGAAAACTGCATTTTTCTGGCCCTTTTTAGTGGCTAAAGTAATGTACGGGCATTATTTATTTATGTACAAGAATGACAGAATCATCCTATTCACAACTGAAAGCTACAGGGAAGCATATTTTTTTTAAAAAAATAGACTCATGCTTCTCCTCAATTTTCATAAACACTTAAGGGATGTGGCTAGTTTAATGAACTCATTATCTTTTGGCTCATGCTTTCACTTTTTCATTTTTTAAAAAATACCTAGTACCACCTTTCACTCTAAAGATACTGGAAACTATTTATATTTTAAAAAAACAAACAAACAAACAAAAACCACAAACAAAACAAAACAAAACAAAAAGAAAAAAGGATATATTCCACTCTTCCCCAAATATTTCACGTTGAAATTTGCCACCTCATGTATAATGTTCTGAGTTTCTGGTTACTTAAAGACGAGCTAAGGAGGATTAGCCTGTTTTCTAAAAGCATGAACTCTGTGCACACCTCCAACACCTTGCAATAAGCTGGATTTATTTAAGCGTGTATATTCTAGTCAGCAGTTTTATGTTTCCTTTTTCTACTAAAATTTGTTAATACCTTTTCAGTTGCCACTAAGATTTTATTTTCAGAATTCAAACATGATTCAACCCTAAAAAACTGACACACCTTGAAATCTTAGAATTGAACATACTGATGCAAAGTATTGGTGACTGAAATGCTAAATGAATTCTGTTTCTGTGTAGTGTGTATGTTTAATACATATTGATTGTTGTCAACTTGAAAATACTTAAAGTTCTCATATGGCAAATTATTGATAAGGTTTTTCCATGTACCACGTTTCCACGTTTCTTTTTCCATGTTCCATGTTTCCATGATATTAGGATTTATCTGTTGCTGGTAATCAGGAAAATGGAAATGGTTTGGAAGATTTGGGGATTCAAGTTCCTGTACAAAATACTGAATTTCCTATCTTTCCTGTCGCTACACTTCTTGTCAGCATGAACTGTTATATGGCTGTTAAAGAAACACACAATTTTTATTAACATCATGTGGCTAACGTCTGGAAAAAATGGACATGTTACGAGGGGCTAGGTGAACAGGGAAATGTCTCTCAAAGTATTTTAAGATTATTCATACCTGTGTCTGGCAATGCATGGTGATTTGTCTTTTTGTTTTTCTTTTTGCAGTAAAATATTTGATTTCTATTGTGGGAATAAGATGATGCTGAGTAGGCTATTAATATTTTATAAATTACTGTTAAAAAAATCACACTCATGATTTTCTAGCACACTCTGGATCCCTCTAATGGCATGCTGTTCTGAACTTTTATTGAAAATTGAAGTACTGGTAGTATAAGTGGGAAAAAGGCTGTGGAGTTAAAAAGGGAAAACAAACACCCAAAGCATTCCTTTTACATCACATAAATTAAATTCAATTTTTGTATTGTTCTGCTATTCATTATAAAATTATTTTTATTCTAACTCTTTGCAGCTATAACACTAGGGCAATACTAGTTATCTACGAGAAAACTGAGAAAATATAGGAAGTACCATACGGAAGCTCTTTTATGATAGAATTAATTTCATCTCAGACTTTAGGTAGAGCACATCAGTAAAGCCTGGTTTCCCCAGCATGGTATCTGTATAGTCCTTAAGCACGCTTCTCTCTCAACTCTTAAAATGACATAGGACTAGTGTGATATAAGTGACCCTGTCCACTGAACATATTTATGGGCATTAAAGTTCTGATTTAATGGTACTTTACTGGTTTAATGGTGCTATACAAGATATACATTCTCTTCAGTGGAGGAGAGGAAACGATACAGTGCAGAGAGTCTACAGTCTTCACAGAAACCTGGTACACTCTTGGTATTGCTCTACAGAGTTTCTCTTGTGATTCAGGAAACTCTGACAGGATCTCAGTGGGTGGAAACATACTCCTTTAGATGTACCCTGTTTTGTGATCAGCTTATGAAATCATTTGCTTCACGTTTTTAGCAGAATTACTGGAGACAAAGACTGCATTCACAGCTAGCCACGAGTTTCCACTTGGTAGGTGTTTGCTTTTGTGCCAGCAAGATGTCTGTGGCACTCTACAGATAAATTTTGAATGACAAACCACTGAGTGAAGGAACTTGGCAGTCTCAAAACAAAGTGATGCTTTGTCTCAGGAAAAGCAGGGTTTATGGGATGAATGTGGTGTGAACATCTGTATGTACTACCCAAGTATCATTGTTACCAGAATAGTCAGAACAGTTCAGGTCACTTTTGCATTCTATTTGCAAATGAAATAAAAGGTGAAATAAATACAAACAGTTTAGTAGAAAAAGTCTATGATAGTGGAGAAGAGCCGAGAAGCTCCTAGGCAAGAACTGGAACAATATTCTTGTCTCCCTGTTATTTGGATGGATGAAATTTGACTGTTCACCTGTCTTTTTCCTGATGTACAACAATACTTTGAGATAGAAAATGTGTTCTTTATACTCTAGAGTGTGTTCAGAAATCCAAAAAAACGATATTGTGGCCAGATTCCCTCTTCAGATCAGTGCAAAACTACCTTTTTTTTGAGGAGTACGTCATGAATAATTGTCCTTATTGTAAATTTAGGACGAACTTTTGTAATCCTTTTGATCCACATTCCCATAGGTCTCTCCCCCAAGTGATTACAATGTAATGTTTTAAGTAAATAAGAAAATACGGCACTGAAAGTTGCAGCTGTGCAATTAGAACTGCTGTTATCCATCCTCTTGTCTTAAACGAAGCAGTACTAAATCTCATTTTTGATCTTTACGCTGAAAAAAAAATCTCTTTTGTTTCTCTGAGTATTAATTTTTCCCCACTTTCATTTATCCGAGAACTAGAGTTTCAAAGTTTAGTGACTCTTCCATATCTCATTATGATTTGATTTTGCTAGCAATCTCAAACTTATTTGGATTGTAGATAACTGGCTTTTTCAATCTCTAATGAATTGCTCTCCTTCTCTGCTACAGTGACCAATTCTGTATGTCAGGAAGGATGGGCTTTGATGCAGTACTGATGCTGAAGAACTAAAACAGGGGCTATGAGCATTCCTCTCTGCAGTGAGCTCTGAGAGCATAAAGAGTAACTGCCCTGTCTTCTGGACCACAATGGGACTTAGTCTTCCTGGCAGGCAAGGGAACTTGATAGGATAATTAACAGCATACGGGAATAGAGGCTTTGGTGCTATGCCTTGTTTTGCTTCTTTCTTTTTGGCATTTCTTGACTTTCTTCCCCCCTTTCTTTGCTTTTCTTTCCATTTTTTCTTTTTTTCTTTTTTTTTCTGATTTATTTCCTACCTTTCTGCTCTTTAGTTTGTTGTATTGGTATCAAATTACTGCCTAAAATTTCTATTCACAGGTCTTGATATTAGCTGTTCAAATACATGCCAACAGGTTGCTCTAGTCCCCTTTCTCCACCCAAACTCCCAGAAATGGAAGTGAAATGTATTGACGTTATAATTGTGAGTGAAAATATGAAGTGAATGAGTGAAATAATGAAATGAAATTGAGGAAAATACATTATTTCTTAAAAAAAAAAGGAAAAAGGGAAACTAGAGTATTAATGGGACAACCGCAGTTAGATCAGGTACCATGGAAAAGGAGAGCTATAAGGAGTTATTTAAAGAATGAGATAACAGCACGTTAGTTATTAGGGAGAAGATCCATCCATGTTTGTAAGGCAGCAAAGAAGAAGAAAGAAAAGTCTGAAAAAATATTAAATGGAGAATGAAGTCTACTGTCTTGATTAAGGCAGATCAACACATTGAAGTGTGGTAAGTTTACGCATTAGGCAGTGATTGCTTGTGAGTGGACCAGCATACAAGATGCAGAAAAGTATAATATGGTAGAGATAATCTAGCCTCTAATCTAGCATTCAAAGTACTAGCACCTCCTCTTTAATTTCTTATAAGACTCAGAAAAACAGTTCTGTGACATTTTACTTGTTTTTCAAAATTGAGAGTTTCTCTGAAGAGTTTAATAGTAGTAACACCGAAATCTGTTTTACTAAATATATTTTGTTGTATCTACTGAAAATAATGTTTATTGTGTAGACTATATTTTTGCTGTCAGGTAAAAATCTTTTATCACTGCTGAGTGCAAAGTTGATGTATAGGTTGTAAAAAGGGATGAGTGTTGCATTCATATTCTAACTTTTCTAGTCAGATGCATCTAACAGGTAAATAAATGGTATAGATTTAGTTTGATTTCACCCAATATTGTACACAATCTCAGCTCCTATAAGGGTTGTGATGTGAGCTGAGAAGTGATATCGTGAGTATAAAAAGTCAGGAAAAAAAATTACTTTAAACAGACCAAGTTCTTTAAAAAAAAAAAAAAAGGGAAAAAAAAGAGAAGCTATTAAGAAGTAAAATATTGGGAGACGTATCTCTTCCTTAAAAGATCATTCTGAAGCAAAACTTAGTAGGTTTAGACTTTTGAGCCTTAGATCTTTAGGCATGGATACATGCGGTTAACCCCCTAATTGTGGAAGAAGTGGTGCTGTCATGAGCATAGCAATGTTATGCTGTGTTTTAAGGTACCAGTGAAGGATGGGAGGGTGCCAGGGTCTGAAAGGCTTATTGGTGTGAGAAAGGAAAAGCTAGTCTTGAGCTGGAGGTAGTTGAAGCAAATGAAGTTTTGGAAATCAAACTCAGGGATCTCAGGTTCCAGAGTGACATGTGATGCACAGTGGGTGTGGTGATGTCTTTGCCTAAGGATGTGTTGACTAGAAACAAGGCAGAAAGCGTACTGGAATAAAACATTTAAAGAGGGGATGTTAAATAATCTCCATCTCGGGAGACTACTGAATTTGACAGCAGATACGGGATGGAAAGATACTTGTGGGAAAACCTGTAAATGTTGACTCTTCCTGGGGTCTCTGTATCTCCCAATGGGAAAATGTTGGGCTAAATAGCTTGAGTCAGTGTAGTAGTTATTTTTAGGGAGGGGTATAGGTTTAGGGAGACAGAAGTCTGAAACTCTCAACCGCATTGCTGTGTAAGGTTGCCTGTCATATCATGTGCTAGAGACTTTCCAGTCCCAAATTCTTTATCCTTTGTTAAAGAATACATGCAACGGTACATTTCCTGACTATTGCTGTCTGCTGTTGAAATCTCCCTCAAGATGCTGTGAAGCTTCTAATGTCTCTTCCACTCTATGCTAAGACTTATGTTGTTTTCCTCCTTTTCTGCTTTAAAATCTGCTACCTGTACTCCTATGAAAATGATGATGGTTCTTGAGTATTTTCAGACCAGTGGGGGATCCAAAGGAGAGGAAGAAAGTGAACTGTAATGACAGAGCAGTGAAGAGGTTAGAGGACACTGTGGTGGAAACAGCAAGGAAGACCGGAAATTATATTGAAGCATACTTGAAAATGTTTGCCTATTGTTGTTCTAGTAGGACTCTGAAAGGCCTACAAATTGGCTAGACTTTCCAAATGGAAGTGGTAAAGAAATGAAAAGCTGTTAAAAGAGAAGAAAATAACAGGGAATAAAGGTGCTGAAAATCTGAAATTGCCAGTTCACTTAGGACTTTTTATTTTTGGTTGTGGAGGTGTTTTGAAATTTTTTTTTTTAATTTAAGGAACTCCTTCAGGTAAGACCGCTCTGCCAGTAATTATGAAGGACGCCTGCCCTTCACTAGTACAAAATGTGAAATTTCTCCGTTTGCTTTCTCTTTGTTTTTAGGTTTGGTTTTCTCATATGTGTTCAGTTATGTTTTCTTTAAGAAAAGGAAAAGGAATATTGCTCTGATGAAGGATTATGAAATTCTAAAGTACTGGGCACATTAAGAATAGGCTCAACTTTTAAATTCAGTTGCTCATGATGTAGCTTTATCAGTGACTGTATTATAAGGGAGACATTTTGTAAAAGACCTGTCTGATTCAAGTCAAACAATTCTCCATCTTAGTGGGTTATAGATAATGTAGGAGGCAGCAGACATTTGTATTGTCTTGACAAGTATTTTGTACACTAGAAGCTTTTCTTCTCTAATGAAACCTCTCTGTATTTTAGTCTTCTGTTATTTCTGACCATTATGTGTCCCTTCTCCTTTATGATCCTTGAGTAATATTCTCTGCATTACAGCAAAGTTGCCCTGCATTTACAGTCCTCCTGGGAAAGCCTTTGGAGTTTCCTTTTTTTAATGTTTAAAAAATGTATAGTAGTGTCTGAGTATCGTCATTTCCACTATAACTCATGGGAGACATATCAGACAGCTGTGTTTACACATTCAAATTGCAGTTTAAAGTCTGAGACTTATGGTAATCCTTCTCTTCTAATCAGATACTTATTCCAGCAAGAATTAAAACTGTAGAACTGCTTACTCATTATCATTATTATTTCAGTAGATATCTATACAGCAATAAAGTAGGTTAGGAATTTTTTGATGAAATATCTATTAGGCAGACCAAAAATTTTCAGTTAATTTAAACCGACTGACTGTATTTTTATCCGAAAAAAAAAACCCACAAAACTTTTTCATAAATGGTTCCTTAGTCAAAGGAAAGTAGAGATCTGAAACTCAGAGCCATCAATGGTCTGCTAATGGCTGAAGTGTTCACTGTAGATGCAGGAGATTA
The DNA here is from genome assembly GCF_964106895.1 of Numenius arquata. Classification (NCBI taxonomy): domain Eukaryota; kingdom Metazoa; phylum Chordata; class Aves; order Charadriiformes; family Scolopacidae; genus Numenius; species Numenius arquata. Next base: position 40,293,847 of record NC_133616.1, read on the forward strand.
AGCTGATATTTCTGCTTTACCTGGTTTACAGCAGGATCTTGGAATTGCATTTTCAGCATTGCAGATTGCTGCTCTGGTCAACAGAGTATAGTGATAGTCTAGTATCAGCCTCTTACTGGCTAGATGAATATTTCCTGGTTAAGCAAAAGGGAAACACTCCAAACAGAGATAATGGCAGGAGTTCAGGGAAGAAGAAAATCGCAATAACCAGATAGGCAAGGGAAAATCAGTTGGTCTATAGAAGACCCAAGTAAATATTTTTTGACTAACTTTGAAGAATATACTAAAATGTTTTGATCCTGTCTTTATATGGAATGCAAATGAGCTTTTCATTGTGTTGCATTTTTAGTGGATTTTTTTGTTGTTGTTATTTTTGGTCTGGCTCCTGATAGCCCTCTAGTACAACTTTTACTTTAGTGAGACATTGAAATACAGTATTAATAATATACTTAATGGGATACATTAACAGAGGTAAGCTATCCCTCAGTTTTCACGTTGGATGAACAATGCATTTATGATGAATGGTTGTTACTTGTACTTTTAGCTCCTTAAAATACATTTCAATGTCAATTTACAACTTCATTGGATAGACTGCAGTGACCCTATTATAGAGCTATAGTATTTTCAACAGTAAATCCCTAGGCCTGTGAGTTACAGGTTGATTCTTAAATAGAGTGAAAATGAGTAGTAGGAGATTAAAGTATAGAAACAGAATTTTGAATTAATTTTATGCTGTGTACTATCCACCTTCCTTTGTATCCTTCCATGTAAAAGGTGTGAGTTTAAAAAAAAAAAAAAAAAGTGGAAATAATGTTTCTTAACATGTAAAACCATTTTGTTTAACATGTCCACTTTCCTAACCTACTTTTTTCAAATAATAGAAAAATAAAATGTGTTAATTTCTGTAAGTAATTTTCACTACCAAAAAACCACTAGTCAGCAGACGTTTGAGAAATGCACAAATCTGGGATATGCCTGGTTCAAGGAAAACAAAATTTTGCATGTATCTCTCTCCAGCCTCCTATTGTTATTGTTCTCTCATGAAATTTTAATTCAGGCTGCTCCTGCATCTATTACCCACCCCACCCCACCCCACTTCACCCCTATGGAGATAACAACCACATAATGTTTTCTGCTTCAGAAAAGTTTAACTGGTTATGGGTTTTTTTGCCAAAAAAACAAACATTCAGAGCAAATATTGATAAATGATGAAAAAATAATGATGCTTGTTGGTTTGCCCTAAGGATTTTTTTTTTTTTAGTATGTAATAACTTCTGCATAATGTAATTTGAAAAGGGTTTGCTCTGATATTATTTCAGCCTAAACTGAAAACCTAAACCAGGAAAAAACAGTTAACAAAAGTTAATTATGCACTGGTTAGGATTTTGAGAGACCTTTCCAAGAATTTAATGTCAGAATTGTTCTTAAGCTCATTTACTAAACTCATCCAAGAAATATATATTTAATGTATTCCTGAAGCTTTGTCCTTAAACTGCACTGTTCAAAAGAAGTGAGAGCAGTGGCAGCAGGTTCAGATTTCAGAGCAAATAAACAGAGTGCAGGGAAGCTGCTTGCAGCCTTATTTTCAAATATGCTTGAATATATAGCTGCAACTCCTAGTGCTTTAAAGGCTGGATGCGAGGTTGCAGCTGAAAATCAGGCTGTAAATGAACTCCAGAAACAAAAGGGGAAGTAGTGTTCACAAACTCTTGTTGTCTGTTTTAGTAGGTGTTGATATTGTGCCACTAATTTTTTAACATACTGCTTTAATTAACACTGTTTGCTGAGGCCTCCTGTTCAAGTACTTATTTTTGCTGCATTTACATAGACAGAAGGTAATGTTTTTCTGAAGCTGAAGTAGAAAAGACTACTGTGCATAAGTAGCAAATGTCTTTCTCAAGTGTCAAAAACAAACCCCCGAGTGCTAGGGATGTGTGAAAGATGTTTCTTTTTAACAGCTAAGACTGAGCACGTCACTAGTTCCACAGTGAACCAGGGCACTGTGGAAAAGGATGCATTTCTAGTAAATGTGAAATCAGCCAGAAGCTTTCAGTAATTGCATTTTGACCTTAACAAAGCTTGGGGATATAGCTGATGCATACAGGTTAAGTGGACATGTTAAGTTAATACTATTATTACCTTTTTTCCAGGAAAACATGTCTGATCTGAGGCTATACTAGCATCAGTCAGATCCAAATGTTTTCAAAATCCTTGGTGATAAGAGCACCTTGTCACCCAGAAGGAATTATTTTCAGTTTGATAAGGACCCAGCTAAGACAAAGTTTGAAGATAGTTATATAAAAAAGTAACTATTAATTTCCAAGTAAGGTACGTTCTTAATTTAAGCATGAACAACCAAATCCTAAGCTCTTGGAGTACCTAAGGTAAAAACCTATTTGGAGTTGGCTTAGACTATATAGGATAAATAACCTCTCCTTCACCTAATAATAATTAATTATTCAAAGAGATGTTGTTAAAAAGTTTGCTTTTAAGTTATTTTTTGTATAGATGTCTCAAACACAGGACTAGGATCAAAGCATTAGTAAGGTACTGTTCGGAGTTTAACAACAAGAAAAATCTTTCAAGTGAACATATGGATTTTCAGGTCAAGGTGATGTGAATGAAGATCATGGGAACATCCACACACCTAGAAAAGTCTGGATGTGATTGTGCCTTGTACTGAAAAGCTACTGCTGAAATAAATTTCTTTGTGATGATCCCAGGTTAATTTTTACTTCCGTAAAAGTTGTGAAACTGAAAGCACTGATGAGTGTTCATGCTTTTGAAATAGTGCATGAAAATGTCATGGACGTGGTAGAGAATGACTGAGACTTGCTTAATGCAGAGTAGTGATGAAAAGGATAAAATCATCCAGTACTACCCAAGACATTAATTGGCAGCTAAACCACAGCAGAATTTAGCTTGCACTGGATGGCCTTCTGCAGACAAGAAAACACTGCCAGCAGCCAGAAGGCTGTTCCTTTTTGGTTTACATGGTAGTGAGAATGATTTCAGACTTGTAGAGCATGGAACGAAGCAGAAGCAAAAATTCTTCTAATATTCCTTGTTAATATTAAATAAACTGATTTAATGTCACGCTAAGTTGCAATGGAATTTGAATAGCAGTCCAAGATGATGTGTTTGTGATATATCAAGGAGGTACACAGTTAGTGCTCTGCAGTTATTTATAGTTATAAACTATATATTAGTTATAAACTATATATAAATACTATATATATATACACTATATATAAAGGCTATATATATACTATATATAAATACTATATATATATACTATATATAAATACTATTAAAAAACTATATATATAAACTGTATAAACTATATATTTAGTTATAAACTAGGAAATTCCTAGTTTTCAGTGACATTGATGGGTCGTATGATTCTTGCTGCTTTCATAAGGATTGGCAAAGATGCCATTTTTCAGAGGCTTCCCTTTCTCAGTTCTTGCTGGAGTCATATTTCAATCTGGCAGATCTTTTGAATTTTCTGTTTGTAACTTGACATATGTTTCTAATAAAATAACTATTGTCAGTGTATCTGTTTTCTGGCCAAAATGATTCTCAGCTCCTTTTAGTTCTGTAGAGTTGGTGTGGTAGTGGAAGAAAGGCCTCAACCAATTTATAAGTTAGCTGAGACTTGAAAAAAATTTTGATTGTGAAAAGCAAAATAAGAGAAAAAAGTTGCTGGACTTTTTTTAAGTTACTGCCTAGGTTTTCAGAAAATTCATCTTTTTATTTACAAATAAGAAGGTTTAATATGAGAGTCTTTAAAGAAACATATATCTGAAATAATGGTACCTTTTCGTTAACTTTTCATACTGTAACTGTGTCCACAAAGCACCACAACTATGACAGTAGTGATGATGAAAAAACTGCATAAGTTGTGAAATACCCAGAGATATGGAATCCAAGTTGCACTATAGAGTTAAAGTAACATGTCAAAAATATTTCTAGAGGGACCTAAGTGTAATCTAAGCTTTGAGAACAGCATAGACTAGTTTTAGATAATGACACTGGTTAAGACCATATAAGTGTATAAAATAATGAATTAATTATCGGGATTTTACTTCTAAATTTTCATTGGGTGCCTTGATTTCTGTGCCAGTCATAAATTAACGTTATAATTTCTGAAGTAATTCAGGATTCAGGAATGAATATAGATTGCTGCAAAGTTGTGGATTAAATTAAGAAAGTGGAACTTGCTAACTGTATAGCAAACACCAAAACTCACCGGCATTCAACATGAAGCCTTCAAAGAAGGAAAAAGGCATGTTCATAGATGTATCATATGCAAAACCAATAATTTAAAAAAAAACAAACAAGCAAACAAAGAAAACCCCAACAATAAAGCATGTGGAAAATATTTGGAGTTTTTGAGGGCTTCACAGAATTCATTTTTTTGCATCACCCACTTCAATGGTGTTCACTTACAGCAAACACTTCAGAGACATTGTAAGAGATCCATGAAGTTTCATAAATCTCTTATGGGAAAAAAGCTCAGCCTACCATCACAGACTTCAGAAGCAGGAGAAATGTTTCAGGACTAGGTCATAGAGGCTAACCATGTTTCTGTTAGCTTTCTTGTGAGACCACCTATATTTTGACATAATTCACTATCCGAGTGTCCACTTGATAATTAGTGGGTTTTTACATTTTCAAACCTCATTGCATTCCTCCTAGTTAATTTTATTTCTTAAAAAAGTCTTGCTTATGTTTTGTACCCTTTTCACAAAAAAAACCTCAAACCAACCCAGCAACAAAACAGTCTTTCTTTCTCAGATGAGTATACCTATTGAAGTTTTAATCTGTTGTCATTGAATAAGGGGAGATTAAAAAAGTTTATCAGGGGAGATTAAATGAGACTTCGTATAGAACGGTTTGTGGATTTGCGTTATCACATTGGAGCTCAAACCCTTCAAAGTTACTGCATATTCTTACGTGAAATACAAGACCAAAGTAACACAGTATTATCATAGCTTTCCTAGTGGCACACAAGACTTTGAAAGCAGTAAATGTGCAGGCACACAGGAACTTTGACTCGTGCAGATATTGATTTTCCTTTAAGACCCATGAATGTTTGATCACAGGACTAAAATTCATTTTGCTGTCAAACCTGAATGACATCTGCTCATGCCTGTCATCTGGCTGCTTTCCATGCTGCTGCTGCACCATCTCTGAGTTGCCAATCCATTTCCAAACCAGTGAGGGAGAAATGGTTCAGCAGGAAAAAAACCTCCGTAAAGCTGGAGGCTCCTGGCACACTGCATGTAATCCAGGACAGACGGGTCAAGCTTTGAATTCAAGCACAGGCACAGGAAATCTACCCACAGGAAATTATTATTCATTCGTGTAGTAGTAGTAGTAGTACCAAGGGAAGCTCATTAGGAATCTGGGTCGGTTGTCATAGGAACACTATGCATAATGATTTTTGAAAGATAGAAAGCACTTTAAATTTTATCAAAAGCAGAAGAGTTTAGTCATGTAAGGGGTACTTATTAGTAGCATTCCTGTTTTCCATGGTGTTTTCAAGGAGAAATTAGGAACTATTTTTTCCTCTACTCTGCCAGAGAAAGCCAGGGTAGTAAGTGAAGGGGCAGAGTAGGGAAGTACAGAGAAGACTCTGTGTGGGAGCCACACTTCTCAGTAAAGGTGCCTGGCACTCAGGTGGAATGGAAAAAAGGTTGACGTGGTTTTGGAGGCACTGGGGCTACATCAGCACCTATTCAGCGTACTACCGTGTTTTTCCTTCTTGCTGGTCCACCTGTTAGATTTAGAGATCCATCTGGCTTGTTTTCAAAGGTCTGAATAACACATGCTGCCAAGTCCAAAATGAAATGGAAAAATTCTCTGAGTGAAAGATGGGTACAGTTTAAATACTGCATTGAATTTGGAAGTGTCCCCAAAATGTCATGGCAGTAGATGCTGGAATCATTTACTCTGCAGGAAAATGGCACTAGTAGCAGTAGTCAACAGCTGGTTCTGATGCTGTTGGTGCTTAGGCAGGTTTTCAGTTAAAACTAAGAAGGGTAAGGGAAACAGTATTATAAAGACTTCAGGAATTTATCTGTAATAAAACATATTTGTATAAAAATCAGAACCGTAAGCTTTTGAATGTAAGTAGGGTAAGAAAATGGAGACAGTGGCTCAAAGTACTTACATCTAAGAGGGCAGTCAAAAATTTCTGAAGGCTAGGCTGAATGTCTGATGACTAACTTTGGTTCAGACAGTGGGATAAAATACTCAGTGAGAGAGGCCTCTGAGGGGGGACATGGAGGGGACCAAAAACCAAGCAACAAGAAACCACAGCATTTCACCAAGCAGATCCTATGACGTTTCAAAGCATGGGCTGGTCAATTCTGCTTGAGACTGTATGTACTATAGAGTACTACAAGCCAAAATCTGAACAAGATCTCAGTTGGACACCACAATACCAGTACATGAAAACAAACAGACTGAGTCAATCACGGCTTTTGGGCAAGCCAAGCCCATTTGGAAACAGACACAAGAACTTAAATAGATTATATCACTTTTGGGACCTGCAACACCAGCAGGTTCTGCACAGCATATAGAAAGAGCACAGTATGGTTAAAGGCAACATCAATATCTCCAGCATCTCTTTGGTGTAGGAAGAGACCAGTGACAACATTGAATGATGAACTGTGCAAGAAGAGTTGTGCCAAAGTCAACCACCACCTGAGACTGCTGCTTTGAAAAACTGGCTGTGGGAAGCAGTCCTGATGGATGGGGTTTGAGAATCAGAAAAAATGTCATTAGGTGAACTTTGCCAAAAGGGATTAAAATAAAAAATGTGCATTTATATACCAAATTCATCAATGAGGTTTTGGGGGATTTTTTCTTTTCATTAATATTATTATTTAAGAATGAACCAGTGTTTAGAAGAAAGTGACCTTAAAGCATGTATACACAGCAAGGTGCTGATCTGAATGTTATTAGCAACTTCTGTTATATTTTAGGGTTAGTTTCATGGAAGGAACACAGGGAAATATAAAAATCCTCTTTAGAGCCCTATTGTATGAAATTATTTTCCCTTTGTTAATTACCTGGTACATTTGACTCAAACATTACAATTTGTCATCTGCCCCTACATAGTATGCCTGTTTGTTGTGGTCTTTAAATAGTTAAATTTCCCACAGGTTTTTATCCCAGCCAGCTTCAGAAATGCAGAATCAGGGTTTACTTATAAGCCTGTTGTAAGAAAAGTTAGCAGAAGATGCCATGTGACAGTAAAGCAAATACTCATAGGCTAATCTACATTCTTCCCTGATAAATTACATTATTTCTGTGCAAAGTGTGACATGTCAAAGAATTGTATGTAAAAGTTGTTTTATTGCAAGTGATCCTCTTTCCCCTCTGACTTCTGACCCTTGAATGATAATGAATGCTGCACAGAGCACCAATCTGTGGAAACTAATCAAGTCTATGCTCTGGATAGCCACAGGAGCAGCTGAGAAAGCCATTGAAAAATTGCTAGCGTTTCTACACTTGGAAAGTTCAGGCTAAAGGTGATGTGAACTAGAAATGTATATTATTTACAGGACAGATTTGCATGGTGCTTTTATGATTAAAGCAGCCTTTCTGCTCTTCTTTTGCTAAACTGAAAGCTAGCAGTACTTAAATAATACTACATTTTTGTTTCATATAATATAATAATATAATTTTGTAGCATATAAACTATCTTTTTCTAAAGTATAATTTGCAATTCCTCTGTAAACTATAATCCAGGTGAATTGTACTGTTGGGTAAAAAGCCCTAATGCATTTATTAAAATTTTCTTGTAAAAACTTAATATATCTCACCACTGTCTCTGAAAGCTTTCAATCTCAGGTATTTCTTGTTTCTAATGGTCTTTATACCCAGAAAGCTGTCTTCCACAAACATTACAATATGCTGGGTAGGTACAGAGAGCTGTGGATTTAAAAATATACATAGGCATTATCAATTCTATATAGGGAGGGAGTTTACATGACTTGCCTACTGTTAGCTAGTTGGCAAGCATCTAATGTATGCATAGGGATATCCCCCAAAAAACTATTTTTCCCATGCTGGAAAAACTCACCTCTCTTTCCTCACTGACTCTAAAAAGAGCCAAGATGACTAGCTGAGATGTGGTACCCAGCTGATGTTACTGTTAATATCCTGTTCTTACTTTCTTTCTTAATTTAATTTGCATGTAAGTTGCTGCTTTGTTGCTTTACTATCTATCCCTCAAATGAAAACAGTGTCTAGGACAGCATTAGGGAGAAATACAGTATACTTTTGCCCTGTTGTTACTCCAACTGCTGCTAACAGAAAGAAGATACTGAATTATGTGGAAGAATATATGAACTACTATGGCCATTCATAAAGAGGTGCTCTTACTTACTAAGTTTGTTTTTCATCGTTTTAGCCTTTCTTTTTTTTAGTCTGGGCATTTTGTGATCATCTATTTTTAAAACATTTTCCAGTGAAAATAGTGAAAAATGTCTGGCAGTCATTATTTATTTATGTGGTGCAACCTTGGTAATGGGAACACTTAAAATAAAATGTATATTTCTGACACAACATCACTATCATTTCTTCATCCGATAGTTTTAATCTAAATTGCTCTTAATGTAAGCACTTTGCTGTAATGTGCACTTTTGCACATTACATCCCTGTGAGTTTCTAGCCAGTGTCACCATGCCTGTATGCGCAAAATTTATGTTTTAATAAAATTTATTAGAAAAACAGTAGCAAGGAACTTTAAAACCCATCCTGCCTTTATTTTTTGATACCTGCGAAATTTTCAAGCCCATCCAGATTAGTTCTCTGCCTGGGCTAGAAAGATGGGTATTTGTGATGTATATTGTCATGTTTGTGGTAAAGTTTCTCATTAGACCCTCCTTTAGTACCATGTTTACCATATCAGAGTAATCTAAGGTGTTCTGGGATGTTATTTCTCTCTGTCAGTATATGTAACTAATGTTAAGGATCCTCCTACATCTCAGTTAAGATCTTTAAAGGGCACAAGTCCATTTGCTTTTTGTTTACTTTTACAGTTCTACTTGGAAGGAGATTGTTAACTACTTTATCTTCTGTATTATTCATTTCCTACTTGTTATTGGGCTCTTGGATTTTTTACAGCAAAAACTAACAGAAATATATTTAAAGTATAGGAAGTGTAACTAATTCCAGAAAAACTAGAGACTCACAGGCATCTGCAGTATATGAAATGATACTTAGACAGAGGAACCTAGAATTTTAAATAACCACCTTTAACCAGACCTGAAACTTGTTGCTAAAATGAATGTTTCCCTGAAACTCATCTTACAGATTTTTCAGTGGCCAGCTAGACTAGGTTGAGTCAAGAAGAGGAGAAAAACATGTATGTTGTAGAGAGCCAGGGCTGATTCACTGCTTTTCATGATCCAAGACTGAGCCTGCTACTCATTCTACATCACACTTAAATTTCCTAATTGGACATAAACTTTCCACTCCCAGATGAGCCATACTGGTTGTAATTTGTTTACAAGAAAAGGGAACTTGGTAGCTTTCCCAAATCTGTGTTTTGATTTGTGATAAGCATATTTGGTTTTTTTGCCGTGACAGCCCTTAGTGGGCATTAGTGTCCTGGTAAAACGATGCTGTTAACGCTCTTTCTCTGACATTCTCTAAAAATAGTTTCCTGTCCTTTGCTACCTGCATACATGATCTGAATCATTTTGGTGTGAATCACAGCTGCACCTCGTCTTGGCCATGTGATTGGCCTTTTGATCTCCTCTAAAGTTTCTCAGCTTAGCTCTCATTTCATCTTTCGGAAAACACTCCAGCATGCCAGGAAACACAACACAAACACTGAACAGCAGAGTTAAAGAGCAGCCCTGCAGGTACCCGCTCGGGTGAAATGCCGGTTCAGGACAAAATATCTGTCCCCAGAAGTCTGTCTGTCTGCAGTTGTCAAAGCAAAATCTCTTGTGAGAGGTAACTACCTCTTATGAGAACAGCAACATTGTTGGGAAAAAAGGTCATTGCTTTAGACACATTTTGTATACCCATCACCTCACCCGTGTTCTTTCCGACAAAGTACTTAAGTCTTTATAAAAACCCCACATATTAAGTGACACCTATCATCTTGCAGTAAACCTGTTTGCTGCCTAAGTTATCCCACTAATGAGCCAGGGGTTGTGATGTGTGCATGTCACACAGAAGGAAGTGTGCAGTTGCATGATGATTTTTAAGTTGCTGTTAGAAGCAGGCCAACCTTCTGATTTATCTATGAATACATTGGAAGTGCTAGGAAAAATATGTTCTCTCCTGTCTTCTTATCTCAGTACTGCTATCCTCAGTTGATTGTAGCTTATGACATGCAGACATAAATTGAGTGTATTTCTGAAATTTGATGCTCAGTCATTCACGTTTTTCTCACTCTGCAGTTTTCAGGCATTTTGCATGAAAAGTCAGACTCAGTTGTATAAGGTGAGTGAAAGAAGGTGTCAGTTTCAGCTTTTTACTAAAACCTGAATGGTGCCAAAAGCTGAGAAGGGCTTAAAATTGCATCATTTCTAATGAAAGATGGAAATTTTATGGGTAATTCAAAATATTTACTGTAACTTCGTTGATGACTGATGCTATGTTACATTACAGCAGTACTAAATTCTGGTAGAAAGTAATTACATTTTATAGAGTATAAGAACAGCTACAGCTAGATCCCTCTAAATTACATGACCGGAGTTATTTTAATGAAACTGCATATTCTAGCCTTCATTGCCAACTACCTCTTGCTCTCAGAACCAGCAGCTAATAAATATATGAAGTATGTAAAGCATAAGGAAGTGGCAATATTTTTACTTAGGATCAGGTTCAGCTGTTACTCTTCCTAAGGCTTCAGTATATGGTGTTCATAGAGGCCTTAGCTATACATGATAGATTTTCCACTATATCTATTTTCCTCCATCAGCAACTATGCTTTTCTGCCAGACTTTTGTTCTGCCCTGGAGAAAAATTCATGCACAGCTGCTTGCTGGTAAACTTTTCTCCATTAGAAGCTGTTTTCCTGATACTGATCCTTCCTTGGATTCCCTGGGTCTCCATACCTACTGTTAAAGCATTAAAGAGCCTAACAAAGTGGTATAAAAAAAGTCATTGCCAAACAATCCAGGCAGCTACAAATAGCCTTCAATCTAACCTGCAGAGCCACGAAAATCAATCTCTAAGCCAGTGAAAGTCTAGCCTTGCTACTCCTCTGCCTAAGGGGATGCAGCACAGAATGCGCACCAGAAACCCAACTTCACCCTCCTCAAAGGGTACTTGCTCTTGAGTCCTTGCATTTTCAGGTGCACACCTTTACTTTCACTGGACAAGTTGTTAAGCCAAAATGGGTATGTAGAATGGGCATGCATGAAGAAAGGAGGAAAAGGTTCTGAGGAAGACCCTGTTAAGGCTGATGTGGTAAAATGCCCCCCAGTGTGCAAGATGGTAACAAGGGTATGTCATTGTTGACTTATTCCTTTGTTTTTTCACTTTCAGTGTCTTGCAACACTGGTATATGTAGACACCTGCCTGTTCCTAAAGTAACCTGTCACATATTAATACTTGCATAGTATATCAAATTATGTTACACACTACCCCCAGCTGCTGACAGCTCCTCTGGTATGTGCTCCTGGTGGTGAATGCTTCTATAGCTGCTCTGGAAGGAACAAGGTCACAGTGTTTTCATCTTTGCTTGTTATTTTAGCTGCCTGTCACAACTTTTGAAAGAGCCCTTGCAAGAAATGGGAGAAATGAGCTTTTATCTCAGGCAGTTACAGTATGACTTCATGAGATGCATCAATTACTGTAGCCTTGGACACTCACCTTGCTATATTTGAAAAGCTTGCCTCAGTTGAGGGAGATCTTCAAAAAATCGTAGGAATTCTGTTGCCTGGAAAGTTAGAGGAAACCTAGACACAGCCACTGCTTATTGTAGAGTCTTGTGTATGGAAAAAAAGTTTATTGTATAGACAAAGAAGCTTTGTAATTAAAAATGCTCTTGCAGATTTGCTGCTGCTTTACGCAATATCACATGAAAAATGGGCTGCAGGTGCATCATTTATTGTTGTTTCTAAACAAACAGACAGGATGAGACAATACTCTACTTCAGAGATAATTTAAATTTTGCTTCCTCAGTATTTTTTTTAAGTAATCATGAATACTTCTGAAGTAACAGATACAGTGTTGGCAGAACAGTCTGGAGGTTTTGTGAGAGAATTCTTGCAAAACTATTTTAACTGCCTGCTAAAATATCCCTTATTAAAGGAGGGGAAAATCCATGAGCATAAACAGCTTATGTCATGATGTTGTGTAGACATAGTGTATTTTATTAATCTTTTTCATAGGTCTCTGAATTCTTTTATTTGGAAAGTTAATTCAATATGGTTGGGGACTTGGGCCATTGTTGTTCAAACCACGCCAACACAGTTTTCAGTGACTTGATGCAGTGTGCAGATGCTCCCACTGCATGGCCTAACAGGGCTACTCATACGCCTTGCACTGCACATGCACTCATGTGCAGAATAGGAGCTCCTATCTGCCCCTCAGCATACTTAGGCATTCGGACCAGTATGATTTCAATTTAATGAATGTATCTACTTCCCTTTAAATGATGAAGAGAAATGTGTACAGATAAAAATTAATTTCTACTGCCTAGACAGGAATACTGTAGACAACTCGGATCCTCACAGAGAAAATGTTGAGGTTTTGTTTCTTTTTGTTTGCTTTAACAATAAATGAAGATAATTTTTTATTGTTGTTTAAGTATTATTATAACTTTATTTTTATAGTCCTGTTGTGCCCTCTTCAGTGTTCATTTACTAATTGTTCATCCAGTGATTAAAAAAATGATCTTTGAACTGTATGAAATTCAAAAATACTCCGAAGTTCAATATTCGTGAACATTTCTGCATATCTTTTCCATATGATGTGCTAAGCTAATGTAATCCTCCTACAATATTCAAGAAATTGTCAAATAAGCATCTCATTAAATAGATCAGTAAGTTCTCTTGGTTAAAACCATAAACTTAGGCATAAATCCTTCTCACGTAGTGAGATTTTGCATGGAGTGACAGGATGGTTAGATTGTAGCAGGTCAGTATTCCTGAACAACATGAAAATCTGATAAAGTCATTTATTGTTCAAAATTAGAATAAGAAAGAGATGCTTTAGTTTTCTTTGAAAAAGAAATAGTAAAACTTTGAATCTTCCAGAAATCTTTATAATGTGTTTTATTTTTTCATTTTAATGATTGTTTTTATATTTTTCTTTCAATTGTCTAATTTGTGGTTATTTTCATTTTGTTTTACAATACAGCAGTGAAAGCAGCACATTTTATCACAAGTGCTACATTCTGACTTTACATAAGGCATATAAAAACTCAGAAATATTGCTTTATTCATTACTTTAGTACTCATGTACTATGGTATATTAAAAATTGAAGTTATTTAATGACAGTGTAAAACAATACCTTAAAATTTTGCTGATGTTGAGTTCTAAGTAACAATGTTTCCACTTTTTAAAATTTTTGAAAAACCCCCCATGAACTAAATAATGCAATATAGAAAAAAAACAGCTAAATCTCTGTGCCTGGGAAGATCATGGAGCAGATCCTTCTGGATGCCATGCTTGGGCACGTGGAGGACAGGGGAATGATTCAGGACAGCCAACATGGCTTTACTAGGGGCAAGTCCTGCCTGACTAACCTAGTGGCCTTCTATGATGAAGTGACTAGGTCAGTAGACAAGGGGCAACCTATGGATGTGATCTATCTGGACTTCTGTAAGGCCTTTGACACAGTTCCTCACAACATCCTGCTTGCCAAATTGGAGGGATACGGATTTGATGGGTGGACGGTTCGGTGGATTGGCTGAATGGTCACACCCAGAGGGTGGTACTCAATGGCTTTAAGTCCAGATGGAGAGCAGTGACAAGTGGTATCCCTCAAGGGTCCGTGCTGGGACCAGTACTGTTTAGCATTTTATCAAAGACATAGACAGAGGGATTGAGAGCACCATCAACAAGTTTGCAGATGACACCAAGCTGTGTGGTGTTGTCGATACACCAGAGGGATGGGATGTCATTCAGAGGGACCTGGACAGGCTGGAGAGGTGGGCCCAGTTGAACCTCATGAGGATCAACAAAAGCAAGTGCAGGATTCTGCACCTGGGAAGAAACAATCCTCAGTATAAATACAGACTGGGGGATGAGGTATTAGAGAGCAGCCCTGAGGAAAGGGACTTGGGGTGCTGATGGACGAGAAGCTGGACATGAGCAGGCAATGTGCTCTCGCAGCCCAGAAGGCCAATCCCATCCTGGGCTGCATCAAAAGAAGTGTTGCCAGCAGATCCAGAGAGGTGATTCTGCCACTTTACTCTGCTCTGGTGAGACCTCACCTGGAGTACTGTGTGCAGGTCTGGAGCCTTCAATATAGAAAGGACATGGACCTGATGGAGCGGGTCCAGAGGAGGGCCACCAAAATGATCAGGGGGCTGGAGCACCTCTCCTATGAGGACTGACTGAGGGAGCTGGGGTTGTTCAGCCTGGAGAAAAGGAGGCTCCGGGGAGACCTCATAGCGGCCTTCCAGTACCCGAGGGGGGCCTACAGGAAGGCTGGGGAGGGTCTGTTTACAAAGGCCTGCAGTGACAGGATGAGGGGCAATGGTTTTAAGTTGGAGAAGGGGAGATTTAGATTGGATATTAGGAAAAAGTTCTTTACGCTGAGGGTGGTGGAACACTGGAACAGGTTGCCCAGGGAGGTGGTTGAGGTCCCTTCCCTGGAGACGTTCAAGGTGAAGCTCGACGAGGCCCTGGGCAACCTGGTCTAGTTGGGGGTGTCCCTGCTGACTGCGGGGAGGTCGGACTAGATGACCTTTGGAGGTCCCTTCCGGCCTGGACCAATCTATGAATCTATGAATCTATGAATAAATAGAAGTCAAAGTTCTGGGGTTGATCTTTCATTTCAATTATGTGATTGGTTTATAATGCATACTAGAAAAGGAGGAAAGATTTTCTAAGTAGTATAATGAGACTCTGGGGTTTGTATAAGGGTGTCATACTTCACAAAAGAAGTAGTTACTAACTTGACACGTAGGGTTCCCTTTCTGCCATTTTATGTCTGTTTTGAAACAATTTAGGTTGCCAATATAGCCTATGCTTTAGCATGCTTAGTAACATGCTTCTTGCTATGCACAGTTGTATTTTATGGTTTCGTGGTACATTTTTTAAATGAAGATGACGTGTAACACCATTACCTGATGCTGTCTCATATGTGCACTCTTAAAATATCTATTTCACCACAGAATAATATTGGTGCTTGTGCAGCCTTTTTCCAGCATGAGCTCTCAAAGTATACCATAAGTATTGATTAAGTAACATTTTTGTGCAGAAGAGCATCACACTTGGAAGTTTGATCCTGGGAAGGACTGAAGAGCCACAGAGAGTGTGGCTCACAGCTGATTCCAGAAGCTGTCTTTACTGCTGCTGCTAAATGCAGGATATTCTCCTTTTGAATTCTGCAAGTTTGCTGTAAAGTGCCTTGCCAAAATGAGTGGCTTTTAAAGCATAATGGTTAGAAAGAACAGCTGTTCTTTTAATTTATCTTCATCTTCCATTCTTCAATGAAGAAAGGAAAGAAATGTAGGAGGTGGGGAGAGCTAGCAGGAATGTAGTTGCATGCTTCTGTGGAGAGAAATTTCAGAAAATGGGTGGGAAGCATCTTGCAGTACAAAGCCACAGACACTGGTAACAGGACTAGATGTGAAGCTGTGACCTGCCTGAGTCTGTCCCCTGCCCTAAAAACCTGCTTGTGTTTCAATACACCCATCCAGATTGTTGCTGTTTTCTGCCTCCTTATGCCTCTTGCCTATGCTTCAGTGTCTGCCACTTTCTAAAGCTACTGATGAACTCCATGCTCTTCATTCTTGAAAAAAAAATAGCAATAAAGAATTAAAACATTTGCATGGTCTGTTTTCTTTATTTCCTTGTTTATATCTTGTCTTTCTCATAAACACACGACTCCACAGTTGTATCTGAAAGAACTGATGGTGGGGCAACATGAAAGACAGAGAACTGCTTGGACCAGAGGAACAATGTTGGGAAAACTGGGTAAATCTCTTTTGCTTGTGGTTGGTGATAAGATGCTGGTCACCAGGAATTTGAGAAGCAGAGCCAGAACGAAGGAATTCCTTTCAAGTGCGAAGAATGACAGTAGTAGAGAAGGTCCCGTGAGCCAGCAACGTGCCCTTGTCACCAAGAGGGCCAATGGAATGCTGGGCTATATAGGGAAGAGTGTGGCCAGTAGGTCGAGGGAGGTCATTCTCCCCCTCTGCTCTGCTCTGCACTGGTGAGGCCACAGCTGGAATACTGCGTCCAGTTCTGGGCTCCCCAGTTCAAGAGAGACAGGGAACTAATGGAGAGAGTCCAGCAGAGAGCAACAAAGATGATTAAGCTATTGGAGCATCTCCCTTATGAGGAAAGGCTGAGAGAGTGGGGACACTAGCCTGGAGAAGAGAAGGCTGAGGGGAGACCTTATTAATGCTTGTAAGTATCTAAAGGGTGAGTTGAAGGAGGATGGAGCTGGACTCTTTTCAGTGGTTCCCAGTGACAGGACGAGGGGCAATGGGCACAAGCTGGAACATAGGAAGTTCCAATTCAAATATGAGGAAGAACTTCTTTACGGTGAGGGAGGGTGACAGAGCACTGGAACAGGCTGCCCAGGGAGGCTGTGGAGTCTCCTTCCCTGGAGATCTTCAAGACCCACCTGGATGCAGTCCTGAGTAATGTATTTTAATATTTCCAAAAGTCTGCATTCTCTTTCTGTGTTATTCTTCAACTTTTCAATCTGTTACAAATATAGCATTTAATTTTATATTTTTTTTTCTAAATATCTTGGGTGAGCCTTTCTATAATATTAACCCTTCAAAATTGGACTGCCTGAGATATCTGTTGTTGGGTGCTCTTGCCCAGTAACACCCTCTTGAAACACTGAGCATCAGTGAGGCATTCATTCTTACTAACACTTCCTTTAAATAAATCTCTTGATGGTGTATCTGTAGACATTTGTTTTGTCATGTAGGACACTAAATTCAGCTTTGTGAATAATCCAATTTAACAGTACCTATAATGAGCCTAACATAGTCACAGATCGAAATAGATATCTTTCCATTACTTCGTTCTGTTCTCAGCCAGAATAAATCTCTGGAAAGAATTCAAAAGTATAGGCGATTTGATATGCATTATTTCTTAAACTGAAATATATGTGGAAGTAAAGAAGAAAACAATGTGTTTGCAATTACTTGCTTTTAGAAATGCTAAGGAAATTATTTTGGTTCAATTTTCCATGTGCTAGAGACGCTGTAGTCATGATGGTCTAAGAAATGAAGCTCTGTAGAAAAAAAGGAGTGGATTTAATTAAATGACTAATATTTTTTTAATTTGGAGGAGCACAGTTCCTTGATGAGATGAAAGGATTCTAAGTTTGCAGACTTATCATTTAATTTTTCTGAAGCACTCTACATCTGAGTCAAAAGATAGCACCTATATCCTCAGTTTTTTTGTTAGCCAGTGTTTTTTTCATTTGTCAATCTATTTTGATCTATAGCTAATACACACCCAGTTCATTTAGACATAATTATTGATAACACTCAGAACTCATGCATTCAAGCATGAACTGGTATTTTAGCAAAAGACAAAACGGCAATATTCTGAGGGCAGGTGGGAGGGGGAGTAGTGCAGATTGTTGACCTGCATTGATTGTCAATGAATGAAACAATACCTTATGTTGAATGTCTACTCTAAAAATTAATGTTAAAACATTACTTATACATATCTGATTTCAACAAACAAATGAACAGATGTTTGGCCACAGGAACCAAAGTCAGAAAATATTTCTTTGATTTACAGTCATTCTGATTAAAAGCCTCTGTCTGAAGTGTGATTTCAACATGTTCCTGAGGAGATGGCTGAGGAATATCACAATTTTAAGGCTGGTTTAGTACTGAAATATTTTCAGTTCATTCATAGGTGTAGCCTTGTACAGAAACATTTGAGAAACAAAAGGTAGTGACTAAACATTTGAGATAGATACATTTGATCCATTCGATGCTTGTCATTTGATGAACAATAGCGTCCCTGGTGAATATTCACTTTCACTTCTCAGTGGCCATTTCTCAGCTAGGCAGTCAGCTTGTCTGGTACAGTATTAGTCATGGGAATTCACTGAGAGTGGATAACGCCATTGTTGCATCGACTGTAATCCTCCTTAATTTCAGCATTCAGAGAGAAAATACCACTACATTAGAGCTGTTAGTAACTGTGGATAATAATAGATACATATCTAATTATGCAGTTAAAAGTGAAAACATCTGATAAAATATATTTAGCATCACAAGTATACTATCATCTCCAAAATAAATGTAAAAGATAATGTTTAAATCCCCAAAATCCAATATCCTCTTCTGTTCACAAATAAAAGATGTCAAAATAATAATTTCAATTGATGTTGAATTCTAACACAATTGAGGAATGCTAGAAAGCATATGGGTTATACTCTGAAAAATAATATGCAAAGCTGCTTATCTCTTGCCTCAGAATTTGAAGTGTTTCCCTCTGCAGGGATTCCAGCTTGATCTCTCCAGATCAGGAGGGGTTTCTTGCAGGTATCTGCAGTATCAGTATGGAGAAGCAAACTAAGAACATTTCACTGAGATTATGATATTCTTACAGGAACATAAACAATGTCAAAATGTATTTTTAGTTCTTCAAAATATCACCGATAATCTTCATTAGGCATTAATGTCAGAAGCCTCCGTTTAGCCTAGGTAAATCTTGCATAATCCCCAAGGTATTGTGCATGTTGCAAACCATGGAAATGGCATTGAATGTTTCCTGATGTCTGGTTCCAATATATCTCCATAGAAAGAAGAGTAGGACAACCTCAAGTATTCAGGTTAGGAACTGAGCAAAACAGGAGGAAAAAGAGGCTTAGAGAAAGGAAGAAAATCGGATGGTATGGATAAGGATTCATTATTAAGGATGAATGTTCTAAATAATTTTTGCTGTGAACAGATTTCAGTGCCATCTGAGACCGACGGTAATAGTTCTCCCTCTAAATAAAAAATGTGGAAGTGCATTTACTTCTATCTCCAGCAGATGAAATTGCTGCAGATAGGCTGATATTGCATTGCTCACAATTATTTTTTTCTTTCTAACTTAAAATGTTTATTTAGCTTTAAAGACGTATTTTTTTTTCCCTGCAGAAAACAACTCCTATATTATTAGGATTCATGCTTAGAAAATAAATACATCAGGTCATATTGCGGAGCATTGGGGGGACTTTTTATGTTATTCTTATTAGAATTTCTTCAGCATAGAAGTACGTACATCTGTGTTTCAAGCAAATGTGACACATGGTACCCCATAGTAACCCCATGACTTCATAGGGATCAGAGGGGAAAAAATAATTCTTCTTGCTGGAATGGTGAGATGACTTATAAAAGGCTGTACAAAATGTACCATCCAAAACAGTTAGTGTTTGCCATTCTCCTTTTACATTTAAATCTATTAAAATTGTAAACCACTTGTTACAACATGAATGTAATTTTTTTTCAAATGTTTATACAAGTAATTCCATTTTGAGAAGAATAATGTCAAACATGAAATATAAAGCATTCAAATACCCTTTTCATCCACACAAGGAGCTATTTCCACATAGCTGAACTAATGCGTGCAAATAACAGTTTTCATGAAGGTCATAAAACAAAAAATAATGCCCGAGGAAACTTATGTAGGATTCCAGTTGGCTTAATCAGTATTTAGACCTAAGAGATTATTTGATGGTCATACAAAGTATATTGCTCAAGTGCATTCTTCACTGCCTGCCACGAGTATAATGTGGCTGGTTTTGGCTGGGAGGAAGCCCTGTACCTGAGATTGTTGTAGAGTACAACTTTCCATTTTGGAATTATATTACAATTCCTTAGAATTTACTTATTGTCACTTTCTCTCTTTTTCTTAGCTTTATATTATCAGACTGTTTAATCTTTTTTGTCATTTATCTGATGGTGTAGGGGGGGAAATGCTAGGCTTTGAGGTGTTTATTTTTGTGAGGGAGGTAAAGAGCAGAGCCTTCTTTACAGCCATCTTCACATAAGAAGGTATTCCACCCTAATTTGGGTATTACATCCTATTGCTTCATAAAAGGAAAGTAGAGCAAAACTAAGTGTGCAGAGACAACAGAAAATGTAACAACAAAGAACTCTTGAGATGGATATTGGACAGCTGTATGTGCCTCAGATGCTATTTTGTCATACTGGAAGTAGTTCTAAGTAGTACCTAAATTTTTCACTGAGCAGAGCATGGAAACCACAGAGAGATACAATATAAAGATGTTCAGAATAGACAGTAAAGTGATATTTCTAGCTGGAATAAAACAGAAATATTTACAGTTGCAGAAATAAACCTGTTTTGCTCTATTGGATCAATATTAATCTTTTACTTTTTTCTTCTTGCAAATTCAGATTCAACTTATGATAGCAATACAAGAGAGAGAAGATATCCGTAAAAATCTTATTATCAGTAAGGCATCTATTGTAGAAATGACAAGATTGTCACATTATTAAAAGGAAAATCTTGTATAATGTTCAAGTGTAAGCAGCTTATTGCAAAAGTTATGTTCACATCATGGAAAAACATGAGCAGCTAAAGATACTCAGCTTTAAGTACTGAAGTACTGGGTTTCTCTAGGACACTGTTACCATTCTCCCAGGCTGCTTTGTGTTCCAGACATCAGTTTAGTTTTCCAACTCACTCTGCAGCACTCTTCCCTAACCACCAGAGAACAAGCGCAATGCTTGAGATGCGTTGAAGCTGCCTTGCTGAGGCTGGCAGAGAGCTGTGGAGATGTAAGTTGGCAAAATGCTGCAAGGTGCCCTGAGGGAAACCATTCATCCACAGCTTTTCTTTTTAAACAGACTCCTGCCATATTTTTACCACATCACTCCCATGAAAACAGTGTCCAATGTACAGGAATTACACTGGGATTTACATTTGTGTTGTGCTCATATATGATGTGCGCCTAAATAATTATGGAAGCCATAATGTCTGCCCACTGTACCATTAAAATCTGACACAGTGACTTGTGCTTTTCTTAGTGGTAAGCACAGACTCTCAGCAAAACACTGTGTGTCATGCCAGGATAGCTGATAAAATCATCCAGTGACTGCCTTCTATTCACTGGTGTCAACTTGTAAATCTTTTCATTGCACCGATATCTCTTTATCCTTTATGTAGTCTCCAGCAACAGAACGTGTTGGCAGTGCAAAGATCCCTGAATTCAGGAATTAGTATTTGGGTTCTAGTTTGAGCCAGTGTCAGTAAGGTGTCACTAATTAAAGTGAAAATTTAAGCGTCTCAAAGGCTGTAAATAACAGTCATATCTTCTGCTTCAGCCCTATTTCTCTCACATACCCTGTTCATGTCTAATGAAAGTTCTTACTCCTTTCAGGAATATTTCTTACCACATGTTATCCAGGAACAAAAGGAGCAGTAAGCTACCTCGCACTGATTTTGCTTTAAACAATATACCTAATGCGATCCAATCCTTCCATGGGTGCAAGTGACAGAAGTCATTACAATGGGACTGTGGGGTCATTCTTACCACCATACTAGTAAATTACATAGCCACTCCCTACTCTTTCAAGATGCAGAAGCAAATTTACCGTGGCATGCTTCCCTGGGAGGAGAGAGAACAGCCTTGTTCTCTAGGTAGGGTTGGGTTATAAATAGTCTGTATGACTGCAGTTCAGAATGGCTGAGATATGTTTCCCCCAGCCCTACCTTGGAGTCAGTTGTCCAGGCTTTGGGACAGTCCAGAATCCTCTGTGATTCCTTTGGTTTCATAAATTAGCATCTGCTCTGAATTGCACCAGCGGAAGTCTCCTTTTTTGTCAGCTTCTCCATTTCACTGTGGAACAAACCAAAGATAAGTGTTTGTCTTGAGGATTTTTTTCTTACAATAATGAAATAGTCCTTTATAAAATAGAATTTATGCCAAAATACTATCTTCTATCCAACCTTTTAATCATCCATGTATTTTATCAAACTCATGGGCAGATTTTGTAATCAGAGAAACAAAATTAATGTTTCATGGGGCTCAACATCTGAAGTAAATACCTGGCTATATCCCGAAATTTGCATGTTCTTTTTTGTGGATATTTGCAATGAATTTTTACTTATCATCTGTTTTACAGAGTAACTCAGGTGTTTCAAGAGCCGCAAGGGCGACATTGCTTAAGTCAGCCTTTTAGGCATGGCAGTCTATCTCCAAAGGAAAGAAAGTTAAACATATCAATTATTAAATGCTTTCAGATAGATTCTTCTTAAAAAATTTAAAGGAAATGTAGGCGGTCTAGACCCGACAAAATAAGAAATGGCCTTCAAACAAAATGCTAGCTGAACTAGAAACAGACTAGTAATAGAGGGAAAATTTTCCTTATATGAAGGAAGTTCAAAGGAGGGTTTTGATTTCTTCACACCTTGCTAGAACAAATTCTATTTCAAGATAGCTGCAGATCATCTATATGGACAAAGTCTATACAGATGTCTATCAAAGATATCTGTTAAATAAATGAAGTGAATAATTCTTGAGGAGTAAAACTGTGGTTAAAGCTGCCTTCCAAAGACCTCTTAGCCTCCTTTATCAATGTAAAAATTAACAACGTAAAATCAATCAATGCAGTGTTTTTCCTTTCTAATTTTGTGTTTCTGTGACATTTCTCTGGCAGTGTTATTAGATATTCTGTGGGCTGCCTAAGACTCAGAGATCAGGAGAGGAAGACAACGGAAGGACTCTGAGATTTCAGTTTTACGTTAGTGTTCCTACATTATTTCATTCCTTTCTATTTAGGCACCAAAAAAAAAAAACCCACACCAAAGTAGACTGCAAACAGAATTCCAGAATTCCAAGAATTCTATTAAATTCTGATGCAAATTCATTTTCTGTTACTAAGCACAAATGAAAATAGAAGAAGGGCTGAGCTTACTCGCATTTCTTTGTTCTTCATTTGTGTGCAATGTGCCAGAAGTAGGCTAGGATTTTAACAAAGAATATGAAAACATTCCTGTTATATCTTTCAGATGGCCAACACAAAAGAAATGATGGAGTGGTAAGGCTTACACACAACTTGCCGTTTTCCCCTTTTAAAAATTTCTCTTGATCCATTTATTTTGACAACTCTTGTTTGAGAGCAAGGATATAAATGCACAAAAGAGAGAGAAAATGGCTTGCTAATTACACATTAGGAGCTGAAATATGAAATTATACAGTATGGAGACAAGGTAGTGTAGATTCTAAGTGTTAGAATGTCAGTGATCCAATTTTCTCAAATACAATTTCTGTTGTACACATCTTCATTGCAGAATGTCAGACCCATTTCAGATGTCAGTCTGTTACCTGCCTAATTTCCCTCTTACCTGTATTATATTTATATTAGTCACTTTCCTGGTCATTGACTCGTAGAACAAGAATATTTTTCTAGAAAAAAACCCAATTTAATAGACTAATCCAAGCGAGCTTTTCTCATTCTTCCATATGCAGATGCTAATTAATACTTTACAATAATATCCAGGGAATGCTGATGTCTTCAGTGGATTAGAAAATTCTGCCACTCACTTTGTGGGGAGGATTCTAATGGGGAAAATCCAATTTAGCAAGCTTACACATTCAATGTGCAACTGCAGCTTCAAGAGTCAAAGGGAAAAAAGTGCCTGTGGACTTCTTACGGAGATGTGAAATGCCAGAGAATCTGTACATCAGTTTTTCACTCCTTGAAAAACCCAGCCTACCCAATTAGTACTATGTTTGCTTTTCAAAGAACTGTTACTGTATGTTCTATTCACATGAATGCATGTATCAAAAAATTAAACTTCCTAGGGGAATTAATGGTTTGTTTTAATGCATATAAAGCATATATATGTATCTATAGGCCATACATCTCAAACTACATATAGCGAGAGCAAACCATCTCTGAACATTCCCAGTTGTTGCTTCTGTGGAACTTGTAAAACACAATAAATTCCTTCCTTGCACTGCAAAGGCTTACAGGGCTAGATTTGTATGAATAAAGCTAGTTCTGTGCCAGTGCAAATCCAGTGTTGTTGTAGTAACTACCAATCTAATGGAAACAGTGGATAAGGAGTGTCTGGACATATGTCATATAATTTAGCTTTAGGTGGTCCCACAAGGGAGTTGGACACGATGATCCAGATGGGCCCCGTCCAATTTGAGATATTCTATGATTCTATAATTCTATAAATATATCACTGTGAGGTACAGAATAATGTGGGAGAAGGGGACATTTTTCTTGGTTCAGGCATGCTTACAAGTTCTTACAAGTAACTTCTGTGTCTCTTTCTCATCACTGAGTAAAGACTGAGCTAAGAGGAAGGAGCTGAGGAGAAGCCACAGGATAGTGGCAGCAGTCTGGGGTTGTCTTGTGGCATCCCATTCACCCAGTGTTGTGTGACATACTTATTGTCATGTAGCTATGCAGTATGTGCACACACTCATACACACTTACACATAAATACCTTTAACATTGGACCATGAAGTCTTAAGAAGGTTTGCCTTGCTAAAGTAGCAGTACTTTCATCTTACTGCAGGTCAGGTAATCATTACTCTCAAAACTTAAAAAGCTTTCAAGACCTGTAACACAGGCTTACAGCATCTTCAGCTGCCTTACCCATCTGACTGCCAATGCAACTGCAGTCTGTTTGGACGGCCAACGATTCAGATACGGTGGAATGCAAAATACTCCATTAAATAAAGGAGTCACAGACTTCTGATAGCAGAGGAACAGACTCAGTGACCCAGAAGGTTCCTTCTGGTTTGGTGCGTTGTGTTCCTCTTGTCAGGGCAAAGTTCGCTTTCTGTAGCACATCCTGCCAGCAGCTCTTCTTAGGAAATGGGAAAGAAATACGAAAGTTTTCTGCAAATGGAAGCTATGGTAATATGGCATGGAAAAGGAAGCATTCGCTTAAGTAGTGAAGCATAAAACTAATTTAGGTTTTATGGATTGAGTCTTAAAGTCAATCCAGGTAGCAGCAGGAGACTCCTGGAGATCACAGAACAGAGATGGCATATGCTGTCTCTTGGAGACTGATACTGCCAGCAAGAAATATTACCATATTATTCCCATATTCTGCACTGTTTTAAGCTCCTCGGTAGATGCAGTCTCTGATCTGAAGAGGTTTTTAAAAACCACAATTTTACTATCCAGTTTGGATGTTAGCATGCTGCTTTCAAACTCTTATGTACAAATTATTTTAGTTCTAATTTATATTCTGTTAATAATGACAGATTTTACAGTATGTTTATTTTTAACAAGTCAGTGCTATGATAACTGTCAAGGTGTTTGACCAAGGAGAGAGAGGCCGTGCACATAGAAATGATGTTATGTTGTGCAACATGATGTCTGAAAATTCTAACTCCCAAAAGAAATGGAGTATAGTTTACAAACATTAGAAGCTTGATTATTACCATGTTAATTCATCAAATTAAGACACGTTTCCCAAGCTTCTGAAGGGGACCTGGGAAAACTGAAAATGTGCTTTCCTTCCAAAGTGCAAATACAGGGGGATATATAATTATAGGTGCTCTGAACCGTGCTGCTCCTTCTAAGTTTTTTCTAATACCTATTGAAATCAAAGAGAGTACTCCCCTGGCACCAATAAGCTTTAAGTTTGGCCTTTGGTTGTCTTCTTTTTGGTTATATTCTGAAACCATTTAATCAACTGTGGGATGTAGGGTAAGTTCCTGTAAATTATTCCTAACTGCATTAAAAAAAAGAAAATTTCTGCAGTTGCTTCTGCAGAACTTCCTTTTCACTAGATATCTCATAATAAGTAACAAATCATCTCTGCTTTTGCAGTGTTTTATTTAGATTTCATTTTTAGTTGAAATTAACCTTTTCAAATGTTTGTAATGCTGAAAGTTGTTTTCAAGTTGCATAACAGCAAGTTCAGGAAATGAGTGTGACAGATAGAGTAGTCAGGTAAGCTTAAGAAGATGGATACTTCTTAAAAAGTAGTTTTTTTCCTTGCTGAATCATAACACACCTTTGTTAAATAATTTATGTACTCTAACTCTTCCTTTAACAACCTTCTTGTGATTAGTAACTTGTTTTACAATTTATTTTAATAAGTTGTTTAGTCTGCTGGTATTGGTACCACAGTTTCCCATTCTTTGTGGTCTCTAATGTAATTATAAACTACAGTTCCATCAAATAGTGGGAAAGAAGGAGTTGAAAAATATTTCATTCTGTAAGCAAAAAGCTTTCAAGCTTCCTTCATTTTTGTTCTTTTAAATCAGTATACTGCTTTGTGGGGTTTTGTTGCTTAAATATTGGTATGGCTAGATATTTCTAGACCTTCTAAAGGGAATTTTGTACAGCAGTCAAGGTTGTGTATCCTGTAGTGTTTGTCTATAAAGATTATCCTATCATGGCTAAGAACAGCCTCTTCTATGTCAGTCCCAAGGTCCACCCACACCATTTGTCTGTCTCTGACCTTGGCTGTTAGGGAAGACTGAGAACAGGACAACCATACAGCGAGATTATTGAAGACACTCTCCAGCCTCCAGCCTTTTGGCACAAAGTCATTTAGACATAGATTTGGTCTTTCTGTATTTAACAGACTTACATGGACTTTTTCTTTCCCCCATGAATTTGTTGAATATCTTCTGATATCCCAGTGACTTCTGTGTATCTGACATGTCTTGGTACGAAGCCTTCCACGCTAAGTACAGGCTGTGCAGAGGAGCAGGTTTTTTGTTTATTTTGTACCAGCTAGTTTTCTTCAATGTCTTTTAGTTCTTGTAAAGAAAAAAAAAAAAAAAAAACAAAAAAAAAAAACCCACACAAATAAATTCAACAATTCTTTCCTCTTCACTTTTGAGATTCCATCGGCAACTTCATGTCTTTCTATCATACCTGTTCTGCTTATCTCTTTCCAAGGGCAATGACTCCTTGTCAGGTTAATCATTCCCATTTATACTTACAATTATCAATGTCACCTTCCTCAGAACTTTATATGCTGTTTTCAGATGAAGAAGCAAACCCTATACAATGTTGAAGATGAAATGTACTATGGATTTATATAGTAGAAAATATCATTGTGCTGTTAAGATTTTTCCTTTCCTAATAAATCCTAGCATTTGATTTGCTTTTTTTATCTCTGCTGAGCTCTGAGATGACATTTTCATGGAACTATCTATTATAGTCTTGAAATCTCATTTTTATGTAGTAAAAGCCACCTCAGAGACTATCATTAGGTATATAAAAATAGGATTAGGGTTTATTTGTATGCATTACTTTGTCTGCATGAAAGTTCATCATTTTATCAGAAATTCACCCTTGAAAGGTCTTTCTGCCTTTCTTCATGTTAGGGCATCATCTTTAATTTTGTTGCCTTATAGCAAATATCAGTAAACTTTGTCACTCGCTATTTTTCACTTTTCTAGAGCATTCATAAATCTGATGAACAGCATGAGACCAAAACACACTGTGGAATATTGCCCTCCATTCTCTAGTGCAAAAACTTGCCCTTCAACTCATTCTTTGATTCCAGTAGTGTTTGGCTGCTAGTTTTCCATTTAAGCTTTCCTGGTTTTAGTTTCTTTAAGGATTTGTAATATGAAGTGCCTCTCAATTACCTTTTGAAAACTCAAATAAGCTGCATCAAGCCCATCTTCTTTATCCATGTGCATGTCAAATATCCCAAAGAACTCTTGTGTTTGTTTGTGAGGAATGTCTTTCTTGCAGAAAACTGTGTTAATGGTTTTACTGTATCTGTATTTCCACTAATTCTATTCTAGAGTGGCTTGTCTCACAAATGTATGAGGCTTTCTGGCATTTTCTTCCCTGAATCTTCTCCTGAACCCTCATTTGATGCCTTCCAGTTTTTCTGATGTCATGCAGTTTCAAGCCAACTTGAGTTGCACGTAATCTGTCCCTAATGTTATATTGTTGTTCATTTTGACAATGCATTTTCTGTTTCACTTGACTTCACTTTAAGTCAGAAGGAATTCCTTTCTGAGGGTTCCAACATGAAAAACTTCCTTCTGCTGTCCATTGTGAACACAGCTATGAAAAATTTGTTTCTGTTTATACCTTATCTCTTCTGGGAGATCTTTTATGTTCTATCAGTCATCTGCTGGCTTTACAAACTCTCTGGCAGACTTGCTCCTCCTTAGTGTGCTTAAATAAGTGTGTATATATATATGTATGCATATGTTTATACCCTCTGGAAGTGGTTCTCAAATTCTCTTTTTGCTGCCTTGTGTTTTTAAGTTGTTTTTGAGTTTATAATCCTTTTTATTATCCTTCCTTAAGAATGACTTTGGTTTTTAAAAGATGCCCTCTTATTTCCAACATCCTCTTTTATCCTGTAGTGCCATGCAGACTTTGTTTTGGTCCTCCTGAAATGTTCTTGGACAGGTGCTATGCATTTGACCCAAGTTGCTAATAAGTACTTTCTGTGTTGTCTTCAAACATTTTTCTCTTTTAGTTATTCTTCATTGTTTCTTTTTAGAGAGTTTCTTCTCTAAAGGACTACCATAATGAAGTTGTTGGCTTTTTTTCTCATGCAAGGAAGCTGAATCAAGGTATACTTTTGACATCTTTGGAAAGCCTTTCACTGGAAACATTTCAAATTATGTCCTGTGTGCTACTCAGAATAGCTTTTTCTCTCCTAGACTCCCTGTATAATTCTGCCTCAGCATTAGGATTTGTTTTCGTATGGACTGAAGCTATTTGGAGGTAGTCACAGTCTTCTGTTGTTATGTTTCTTGCCCTCCTAGACACACTGATCTCCCTAAACAAATCATAGTCACTGTTCCTATCTTCTTAAGTTGATAATAAGATTGTATATGCAAAAAAGTTACTTTGCTTATCTTAATTTTACAGAGGTAGAATTAATGTTACCATCAGAATTTATTTCAGTCTCAATAATTTAAAATCTAAATCTAAAAAATTAAATTTCAGGGCACAATTGGTTCCATCTGTATATCAGTGATCCACTAAGCTAAAACAGGTAGTAGATGAGGAAATTTAAGTAGACTTAAAACTCTCCTTTTAGCGCATTTCTTGTATTCCTATTTATGAAATATGAAACACACATTACTATTTAAACATGTCTGAAGTAGTATTTTATTACTGGTTAATAGTTCAAATGCTGAAACATATGTACCTGCTGATCATGTATCTTATGGACAAACAACTCGGAAATGCTTGTAAAGGTCACTGTATTGAAATGGTGACAGGCCTCAGCATTCATCCTGCTGGTTCTGTGCTTTTTTTCCTGAACAGCACGTTCGCACTGGAGTCTGACTTAGCTCCACACGTTCCCATCCTTGTGCACAGCAATACAGCAAATGTATTGCTCCACTGTTGCCACTGATTTACCACATAAGGATCTTGTGTGTTGCTTATGGTGATCAATTCTGGTTAATGTAAAAATTGTACTTCTCATGTCCATGAATTTCTCATCTGTTAAGTCCTTACCTGTAGACTACAACTGAGAAATAAAATGGAGGTGTGAATCTATCTTGCAGGATTATAGTGGGTGAAGGCATTTTGTGAGTGGGCACATACTGCTAACGCAGATAGCTGGATTACATAGACAAAGTGAGTGGAGAGTACATGCTCTGGTAGCTATGCCAGACATGGGTTATATTAATACAGTGAGTGGTGTGTGGGAATGAGTTTTGCTGACAAGAGGCACAGCTTATATACCGGCAGCGGTCTGTAACTCCCAACAAGCTGTGAAGCCAAATGTTAATCATTCCAAAACTGGTTAGTTCTTAGGTAGCTATTTCAGCATGAATACCTTTTCCTTGTTTGAAAACATGAAACACCATATCTAAGGCAAAACCCTACTTTTTACAAAACACCCTCAGTAACTATTTGAGAATAGCAAACAGAAGTCCACAATGATAATTAGTCAGCTAGGGCTCAGATGTGAATAAAATCATCAATATTATTTCTCACTATGTAAATTTTAATAAACTGGTGCTTAATTGCAATGATAAATTTATAGGCTTACACTTAGACTTATTTATCCTAATTCCTCTCCTCAAAAAGGTCAAAGTTCATATAATCCTCACTGGTCTTTATTTCCTGATAGCTATTTAATCAACTGCAGCAATCTCTGATATTGAAACCTCTGAAAGCTTTTACTGTGGATGCATTGATCCTTTTTTAATCCATGTCTACCAGGAGAGCAGTTTGTACACCTAGTCTGTAATAGATAAGCAGAAGTTCCACTGTGTGGCTATTTATACATTTCACAGCAATTTCTTGAGTGTCAATATCTTCACCATTCCTGTCTTGGGTAAGTATTTGCATGCTGTTTATTTCCCAGTTATAATACACTATGGAAAATTATTTATTAATTGTAGTCCTTTCCTTTCCTTATCTGTTGCGTACAGTTGCTGTGCAAAGCTAACCAGTCATTCAAATCCTATGGATAAGTCTACATTTCAGTGAAAGAATATGTGAAATGATTAAATAGGGCTTTTAAAAATTTTAAAATTGAAATTGCTGAATTTTTCAATTTTTCAGGATGAAAAACATTGCATGAACATAAATTTACAGTCAGTAAAGTGCTACTGTCAATTAAAAATCTACCATTCTTGTTTTTCTAAAGAGGCTGTTTAAGTACCTAGAGCTGCTATAAACCAAAGCAAACCAAACCAAAGCAAACCAAATCAAAGCAAACCATCCAACCCAAAAATGTTCTTATGTAAAACACTTACTTCATGAGTTGAAATGGACTTTCTGTAAAGTCTAACAGTTACAAAGCATGGTTTTAGTTTGTAAAATAAAACAACCAGACCTTCACTGGTGTGAATGTACCTTACTGTGTCTCATCTTAGAACTTACGGCAAGAGGCAAGCTACTCCACGACTCGGATATCATTGCTGTGAGGCAAAGAGTATTTGTTTGTCTCCAAATGTTCATCCACATCTGAAGGTGTGAAAAGACTCAGATCCTCTCTGTAAAAACAGTCAGCTTGATAAATAAGAATAGATTTGTTCTTCAGGGCTGGAGCATGTACCTTTTCCTTATGAGGAAGAAGTACTTAGGGCCTCCTTAAAAAATGTGAGGAAGCCTCATGTTCACAGGTCTGGGTACTCATTAGACACTTATATCAGACTAGTAACTACTGGAGGGGCAGCAAAAGAAGCATGAGTCATCTGGGAGGTTTCTGGAGTGCTTTGATGACAACTTTATGACAAAATTAATCAAGAAGCCAAAAAGCTCCCTTCTTTGCAAATCTCCATTCTATTGAACCTCATATTTTCAAACATGGAAGGACTGGTCAAGGATGTGAAGGATCAATCATGGCTGCAATGACCATGAGATGATGGAGCTAAGGATCCCAAAACGTGGGGAAAAAGCAAAAAGCAGTATCACAACTTCAGGAGCACAGTTTATCCTGTTCAGGAAACTGCTTGGAAGAATCCTATGGGATCTCTTAGACAGAAGAAGGGTCCAGAAGAGCTGGTGGATTTTCAAGATGACCCACCCTCAAGATCAAGAATGGTCTGCTCCTGACAAGCTGGAAATCAAGCAGAAGGCCTGCATGGAAAAACAGGTTGCTTGTGACAAAATTCAAACATGAAAAAAAAGAAGCGCACAAGAGGCAGAAGTAGGGTCAGATGGCCAGGGAGGAATTCAGACACATACTCTGAGCATGCAGGGATGGGGTTAGGAAAGCCAAAGTTGGTTGGGAGTTGAATCTGGTGAAGAAATTGAAGGATAACAAGAAACGTATGTGAGCAAAATGGAAATTTTATGGGTATGTGAGTAAAAAAGGAAGAATAGGACAAGTGTGGGCCCACTGGTGAATGGGGCAGACGACCTGGCGACACAGAAGACAGGAAAAACAATGTACTCAGTGCTTTCTTTGCTTTAGTTTTACTGGTAAGACTTGCTCTTAGGAGTCCAAGGCCACAGAGCCTAATGAGAAAGTCCAGAGAAAGGAAGACTTACCTTAGTGGAGAAGGATCAGGTTAGGGACCATTTAAACAGATTGAAGACACACAACTCCATGGGCCCTGATGGAATGCACCCACAAAAAAGAGAGTTGGCTGATACCTTTGCGAGACTTACCTGGATGCAATCCTGGGCAACCTGCTGACCCTGCACTGTGCCCGTGTTAAGTATGCCATACTCAGGTGTTTTGTTGCACTTAATTACTGCTCAGTCATAACCGTGAGTGAGCATTTTGGAAGATCAGTTTTTCATCAAAAAAATTCATGGTTTTGAAGAGTTTGGGGATTTCTTTCATTATTGGTTGATCAAATGATCAAATAACTTGACCAGCTGATCGAACACACAGACATAATTTTTCTTTAAAGTATTAATCTATTGCTTTTAAATTTTTTTTTGTCAATTCTAATTATATATATATTAGTTTCACGTTGTTCCTGAAATGTATGCTTAATGATATTCCAAAAGCAGCTGTATGCTTTAGCAATATTCTATTTGGTTTCATAAAAGGTATCCTAAATGCTTAATAATACAAGCTAATGTGTGCAATGCTATGCTTGAAAAAGGTCTTTTTCCTTCTCTAATTAGAGTTGCTAAGTTTCAAGTAAAGTCAGATGTAATTTCACTGAGCTGGTCTTTCTAACTCAGATGAACATGGAAAAGCAGCACCAAGGCAGACAACTGGGCTCTGAAATTTGTACTAATAACACTTATTTCTATTTAACATTTCATTGTGGACAGCCTTTGTCATATGACATTGTTCAATCTTGCTTCATAAGAACTGTTAGACAGGAACCATATTTTTAAGTGGTCTTTGAAAAATTGTAGCTTTAAAGGCAATTTTTTCTTGTTATTGAAACAGTGAAAAAGAAAAACTCTTCATTTGCCATGCATAGAATAACTGTAGACAAAAGATAGAGCTGTAACGTCATAGTATCTAAATATTTTCCACTCCTCCATGTATTATTGCTTGACACTGTCTTTAATCAACACCAGAGGAAACCCATCAAATAAGCTTGTTTACTAGTTTCACTTAATGAATTTAAATTGCACAGAAATTTATGTAGCGTCACTTTTGCATGGCATGGCATTAGTTCTAGGTTTTAACCTTAATAACCCTCATCATTTATATATGATGTCCCCCAAGCCATTGCTATCTGCACAAAAACAATGTATGTAAATTGTGCTGGCTGATGGGCATATGTTAGGTAATATGTTGAATGGGCCACAGACTAATTTCCATGGAAAACCATTGGATATCAGAGGAATGGATTGTTTAACCTGTTATGCTAAACCTACCATCTAAAATATCAAGAATAAAAGTTGCATAAATATGTTCTAAAATTTTCCTCTAATAGGATGCTTACTGAACATCTAGCAATGTGTAAACTTTTTACCACTGCAAAGTTTATTTACTACTTGTTAATTATTATATCTGACTAATCACACAAATCCAGAAGTGGCTATGTTGCCTTTGTGATACTTTTCTATATGTTTTTTGATACAGGCTCTTTAGAAAGGATGACCTTTTTGTTATAGGTACAGGTGTCTAGTTCAGTCAAGTTGGGGGACGACAGGATATAGGACTTCTGAGATCATCTTGTTGCACATGTATGAAGTAGCAGCATTCTAAAGACTTTTTGTTGAAATGCACATTATTGTCACACCATTTCAGGAGAGATTATTAATGATGATAGCTCTTGATTAAGGGATTTCATTTCTGGTGCACATTTTCTGCTTTTTCATGGAGAACCGAAAGAAGCTGAAGGCAGACATGAGTTTGTACCATATTAGTTAAGCTGGAAAGTGTTGAATAGTGTCAATAAATGACATTTCATTAAATAATATATAGTACGGGGCTGTAGAAACTACTGTACTGTAATATGCCAAGAAAAAGAAATTAAGTGGATGTTTTATGTGTTTATAATGATGTTTTGGTACAGAATCCTTTCCATTGAAGTAGTATCTTTGCCTACTTATGGTTCTTAGAGTACTACTGAATTGCCTGAACTGTGACCGCAAATATTTATACAAGTGACTAAAATTACAATTGGCTTATACAGAAATTACTCCTCAGATTGCCCTAACACAGCTAGAAAAAGAGCATGGGAGCCACCAAGACCCCCTTGGTTCTTACATTGCACATCCAGGCTGTTATGTTCAAGATGAGAGAGGGGAGCCATAGAGTTACTATTTCCCCCCTGTCAGGAAATGAGGGAGGAGACATCAGGCCACAAAAGGTCACAGTTGACTGGCTGGGAACACCTGCAGGGTAAATGTCCCTCTCACTTGCTGGTTCTGCTTCAGGAGCATGGGCTGCAGATCCTGTGCCCTGCCAGTATCAGCCGAACCTCTGTTATTTTTCTGTGGTCATAAGAGAAGTTTGCAAAGTGTAGCTCATGGCTGGGTTGCAGTCCTTAAAGCCTGTGTATGGGTGTTACAGAGGCCCTTTGTGTTGCTGCATTTGATGGAGGTATTGAGTTTCTCTTTAATCTTGGGCAGCCCTCAGCTAGATCCTCTCCACTGGGGATCCCCCATATACAGAACCCTCAGAGGTTCCAGTGTGGGTCTGGGAATAATGAACCCACCCTGTGTCAGGCTGCCCTGCAGTGTGTCACCCAAGTGTTGCATCACTGATATAAAGAACTTTTTCTCTTTACAGGGAGTTCAAGGGAAGTCTCCTATGTGCTTGTCTTCTTTTTTGCTTTACTGGCTTGTGGTCTAAAGCAGTAGGCTCTGCGCAGACCAATTTTCATTGAGGCTGTAGTTGTTGTTAACAATACCTGAATTCTTAGCAGCATATTAAACAATTATTGAAATGATTGTATCTCTCTTCCCTCAGAGTCTCTTTCCAAGGTAGATAATACATTTATTTGACAACAAAATTCTAGGGAAGTCACTGATACTCATTTTGGAAAATCTCATTAAGTATCTTCTCACTGTTTCTATTTTGTACTTGGAAATTGCCTACTGTGTTAATCTAGTATATAAATAATATACTACACCCCTCAAGTGAAATGCAAAAAAAAATGTATGAGTAAGAGAAATGCAATTTGATAAATGCTCAGTATAGTGAAAGCAGGCCCTTTTCCCTGGGTAAGAGAGAAAAAAAAAAAGAGGTTGCCTGTGCCCAAAGCAGTCCAGATGGAATCCCAGTAGGCAGCATACTAGTGTAAATGAAAGGAGTTTTATTTATTTCAGGCAATGTATGCTTCGCATTTCCGTTATGTTTTTTTGCTTTCCCAAATATGGCATGCTAATATTCAATTAGTAAGTCTTCAGGGATTTTTTAATTTCCAGTGTGCTTTGTCATAAATAGCTTCTACATTTTCCTTGTGTTAAAAATATATTTACTTTATGACAAGAATGGTTTCAAAACACTGCACAATGCTTTTGTTTCCCTGTATGTTTCAATATAGTTGAAACATTACATATTATGCCAAATAAAATACCTCAGGTAGCAAACCATCTTATCTCGTTACATTCTTTAAAGTAATTTATGTAAGCTGTGCTGTAACAACTTTCTGGAGCTCAAAATATAAATCTAGGTTGTCATGGATACACACATGAGAAGACTTTCTTTATAAATATGTTATGAGTCTGACAATTTATTTTTAGTACATAAAAGTAGATTTTTCCAAAAAAAAGATGTTGTATATAACTAGAGTCATTATTGGTTACTCTGATTGCACTTAAATGTAATTTCTTTTTCTTCCTGTTCATCATCTCAAAATATTTTTAAATATTGAGGTTTATGTGGATTTCAAAAATGGCTGATGAGAGCCCTGGGCTTTTCTCTCACCTGTTTGACCCCCACTTCGTACCAAGTATGCCTGAAGTGGAATTTGTATACTGCTTACCTCCACTTAGAAAGTTGGGCTTTTTTATCTAGCACAGGGTCCAGCTGTACTTTCAGGTCTGAAGATATTTCAGCTGGCATTTTTCTCTCCCAGTAGTTAAACTGAATGCAGTAATTATAACATGTAGCTGGATAAGCTAAATAATTCATGGAACTTCTAAGTCAGTAGATACCTTCTGGTATCGTATGTTATATTTTGCTCCCCCTTCCCTGCTACATCAGTAGTGCAAGAGGCAATGCCTTAATATGTGATTTGCTGTTTGTCATGATTATGAAACAGAAAGTTATAAGCCTGTGATAAAAAAAAAAAAAAAGAAAAAAAAAATGGCCGAGAATAATTCACAGTAATAAAATAAAAGTATCCTAAACAAATGGTGCTTTTAACACTTTTGATTGTAGATTTCTACAGAACACTGGGCAGAGGAGATGCTCATTTAGAGCTCTCAAACTGGGTGTGTCTTGACATAAAGTAAAACAAAACAAAACAAACTCTTAAAGAGGGTATATGGAGGATTTTCATAGCGTAAGCACAAAATATTAAAAATTATTTAGAAAATCACTTTTCTTCCAAGAGTATAGAAATGTTGATCTCCTGTTTGTTGCATGAACTGTGATGGAAAACCAGATTATATTCAGAATTTGTGCAGTTATTTTCAAGGAAATGTTACGTTAATCAAAAATTTATGAAAAATTCCACATACAAAAGTATACTCCCAAGGGCTGATTTGTTTGAAGTTTGTATCTAACATCAAATAATTTTGAAAATCAGGTGTTAAAGATGTTGATG
Source organism: Numenius arquata (assembly GCF_964106895.1). Taxonomy (NCBI): domain Eukaryota; kingdom Metazoa; phylum Chordata; class Aves; order Charadriiformes; family Scolopacidae; genus Numenius; species Numenius arquata. The sequence continues at coordinate 40,330,571 of NC_133616.1, forward strand.
CAAATACTTGTACAGGTGTTCACTGATATTTTCCAGAAGGCTTTTCTCGCAAGAATTTCTAACTCGTTTATGTTTGTCCAGGTTCAATAGTCAGTTTTCAGTTTTTTCTCCTCTGAATTAGCTTAATAGCTGTAGTAAAATGATACATAAATCATATCCATAGATACTCTGTTCCATTAAGAACCAGAAAGTTTTTTTTATGAGTCTGAAAAATAATTCATGACTTGTGTCCTAAATATAACAGATACTTTATACATAACACAATAGATGCATAAAGTCTAGTGCCAACAAACCTGGAAGAATCTGTTTGTTTGCCTTCTGGGACTAAAGCATAAATCACAAAGCCAAAATTTCTGACCTATTATATTAATAAAGTGCTAAAAACATGAAAGAGAGGGTGAAATCGCAGTCCTGGAGAGAATGTGTCATCTGTTTGGCTGCCAGCATCACCATTGTTTGATGAAATATAACATGGGATTACTACATTATAAAACTGTTGTCTCTCAATCTTATTTTTAGGTTCAAGTGGTGGAGAAAGAGCCTAAAATACAATCTACATGTACTGGTTTTGCTTGTGGTTTGAAAATCTTAATAATGAGGATTCAGAAGTAGGACTAGAATTAGTAGAATTACACAAATTATGGAACTCAAATGAGCTTTAAAAATAACTAATATGCTATGCCTGATGGATGTTAATAGGACAGTCTTCAACGAGGACATTAACCTGACAAAAGCTTATTGGTACGCCAAGAAAGCTCCTCCCGAAAAGCCTTCCAGCAGCTCTATATTGCCAGTGGGATCTGTCTGTTTGCTGTTGCTATGAATGGCTAGAGTTTCGTAGCAGTGAAATGGGAACCATAAGCACCGTGTGGTGTTAGAAAATGCATGCTTAACAGCTATTGCAGAGACCAATTGTGTAACTGAGTGACACTTTTAAGAAAAATAATCCTCTTTCCTCTTCTTTTGCTCTGTTTTCCTGTTCCTGTGGATTCCGCCGTTGATACGTCTGAAAAGTTATGTGTACTCACTTTGGAGATGTGGAAAAGCATGGGCAGCTTGTCTCCTTAAATAAATGAGTAGTTAGTCTGTCATGAGTAGTACTACAGTTGTGCTTTACCAAAAAAGATAGATTCTTCTGCATTGCAGTTTTATATTCCAGTTACACTCTGCTGTCTGATTTAAGAGTTTAGAACTCCATGAAGAGGGGACTATTGCTGCTACTCAGTACAAGGATTCACAAACAAATATTTAAAAATCACCCCAAAAGTCACATAGTTCGGGCAGGCACTTTTGGAGTATAAGTGATAGCTTTTCAGATGGACTGAATTAATTAATCCATAAACTGTGAAACAGATGCAATGTAAAAATAACAATGAGGATTTAGTTTCTGATTTCCTAATTTCTGTGGTTTCTTTTGAGCAAGGAACTAAACTATGCTTTACGTATGAACAGGAAAAGGGTTTAAATCCTATAACAACTACATCAAAAGAGATTTTAAAAAGACCAGCAGAGTTTTTTCTATCTTTCAAAGAAAAAATTACTGGAAATTGCTTCCTCCTCATGAGCAATTTTTTTCAGTAATTTCTGAGGTATCTACAGTCACAGGACTTCAGAAACATATCATTAACATGCAATATCAGACTCCAGTAAAAAAATGCCTATAATATAAGACACTATGAGAGAATGTCATGTTTAATGGTGGTATATGCGCTTAATGGATTTGAGTCATCTCTCAGAGCTAGAAGGATTTTTAGTAAGTCAGTGCCGACCATTTATCTAATTTTTACAGGCATCTGCCTTGGTGCCTTCAAACAGCATCCCTAGAAAGTGGTTAGACAAGTGCAAGCTGAGACTACAGCTTATTTCATGTAATTGATGCTCTTTTTACTGTTGCCCTCATCTGGCACTTTTCGTGTCACCCATCTGTTGCATCTGGGTAAGAAACTAGATTACTGTCTCTGGAGGGCATTAACTACTTTTCCTACAGCTTTGATCAGTCCTCAGTCTGAAAGGCCCCAAACTGTGATTTTGTCCCCAGTGTGTCACTGAATGGAAATACATAATAAATGCACCAGGCACTATGGAAAACACCTATATTGCACAATCCAGAGTTTGTCACTGTCCAGATGTGCTTATAATTGTGAAAATGTGGGTGTAAAATTGCAGGTGATTGTAAGCCCAGGATATAACAAGAATGTATGTGGACTTAATATGTGACTTTAAAATTAAATAAAAACAAAACCTGTAAAGTGCTAAAAATAGACTTGATTAAAGTGGTCAGTTTGAAAATGTATTTCAAAGTAGACCATAGGAGTTATTTATATGTGTGTGAAAAGAAAAGTGTGGTTTTGAATAATACTTTTTGTTGCATAACTTGGTCCAGCTTTTGCCATTTCCCTTTTGTTTAATTTCATGAAGATCCCAATCTTACACTTCTCCTTGTGTTATTCTTTAAAAGAAAAATATAAATTGCTCAGGGAGTCCAGAGGATCAGCAGCTCTGTAAGTCATCTTCCCATTGCATGGTAGAAGACATCGCTGCTCAAAATGTTTGAGGTAAAAACACTTAAAACTCTTGTGCAAGCTTTATTGTCCAGTAAGTCTGAAAATCCTGTGAAGGATTTTCTAATAAAATTGCAAATATACACTTAGTTAATTAGTAGCACCTTTGTAGTAATCATAATTTTAGCTCTTTACCAAGGATCTTTTCCTGTTAGTTACTGGCACTACACCTGTGTTACATTGATTTGACAATCTTCCTGTGGCTGCTTCTGTGGTGCTGCCTGCTCTGTCTATCTGTTCTGGGCCACTAGTCACTGGGGTAAACTTGCGAGCTTGAGGGTATTCCAGCGTGGTCTTTTCAGTTTTGGTGACTGAAACATTCCACCAGCAGGGACCCTTCACCCTTAGCACTTGGTGGCCAGATTAGTTCCTCCAACTGATATGAATACTGGCACACAGCTAACTGAACAGCTGGGGAAAGTACTAAAGGCAGCACAGGATTTGCACTGATGCGTGCTGAAGATGATAAAAAATTGGTGGAAGGGAATTCTCATGAAAGCAGGAGGGTCAGTAATGAAAAAAACAAATGTGCTTAAACCTGCAAGTCCAAGCCAAGTGGTTACAGGAGGCTTAATCACCAGAGATGATGTCTGCTCTAGGGCAAGGCCTTTGTGTTTGGGATGAGGGTAAAGCTGGTGTGGGGATACATGCAGATATGCAATACCTGTAGAAAATATCGTTTGGTTATCTTCGTTCTTTATAACCCCGTAGCAGAAGGCATTAGAGATTTTTGTAATTCTTTGCCACTTTTAAAGGATACTAAGCTACTTTCCAGTTCTGGATAACTATGAGCTGGGGCAAGAAAGACGCTTTCATTGTATACTGCATATATCTGCAGCAAATTAAGAGAAGCGCTGTATTGCAAGATAGTTCCTGTGTAGGTTCTTTGTTGAAATGCTTAACAGTCAGTGGGAATTGGTCCCTTTCATGAAGTTTCATGTTTTTCCCGCATTTTATTTACCAAGATAATCAAGACTAGAAAATGTTTCCCATTTATCTGTTGGAAAATATTACACCATCATAACTCAGTAAAGTTGATATCTGAGCTGGAAATAATAAAGTGAGGTTGCAAGTCAAAGCTGAGAAAGCATTAACACGAAGTTAAAGAGTGCAGATAAGAACATGGTGGCTTAGATGGAGAGAAGCTTTTAGCATGAACAGAAATCTGAATGTTTGAGCAGCCTAATTTCTGTTGTATGCTGTAGAGGTTACAGAACTAACAGCTTGCCTACACTTGAAAGTCAATTTAAATTAAGATAGATTGTAATTTAAAATGCCATATTTGTTTCTAAGTAACAATCAACCATGGACATTTCTAGTCCCAAAATAAAAATGTTATAGGCCTATGTGTTTTAACCCCTTTCAAAGATAAACTCTAAAAGGCTGCAAACTGCAATTGAAGAAGAGCGTGTGGTGAAATGCACCATTCAAGGATACAGCTTCAATAGTTAATGGTAGGCAGATTAACAAGTACCAGGAGGGCAGCTGAAAGTAAAATGGTGCAAATTATCAGGACTTTCTGCCAGCACAAATAGTGGTGAATGCTGCTTGTGACATATCTGCTCAAACTTCTATTTTCTGTGTGTACAGTCTGACTTTGAGCCTGCAGGTCCCCTTGTTTATTTTGCACCTGGGAACAATCTAACAGGGTCTCTAGGAGAATACAAGGGAGCATGGGGTATGTCTTCACTGCCCAGACCACCTGCTGTCTCACAAGTCCCCTTCCCCTGCTTCTCTGCAGTGGCTGTGTGCTGTCGTACCCCTGAGACCTCTTATGGTAGCCCAGGGTGCTTTGCCGGGCAAAAGCCAGATGCAGAGCAGTTAAAGAAGACCTCAAGGTGGTAGTGAGCAGGTATATAAAATAATTTAGTCATATTTGATATTCATCACACACGTATAGATTTAAGTTAACAGAAGGAACCTTTATTCTGGCTTTTCAGTCAGTTGCCAAAAGCTATAATTTATAGCTACATACAATGCTGTTTATGTACGTGCTTGAAACCATCTACAGAATTGCCTGCATTTAGGACTAATTATTTAATTAACATTTAATAAGTATATAGACATTACATTAATATGCGTGTCTGTGTCTGGGGGAGAGGGAGTAATGGATACGTGCATGTGGCAGAAGACCTGTGAAATACCTTAGCAAAGATAACAGCAGAAAAAGCTACCTCAGACATGCTGTGAATAAAAAAGATGTGAGAGTAGTGGAGAAATTTTATAAATTAATTATCAGTTGAGTTAAGCTTCAAGAAAATATGAGTCCATTAAGATGTTATTGTAGGCATAAAATTAAGCATAGTTTATCCAAACTTTATAACATATGCTTTCTCTGATTTTTGCAAGAAATCACGCAAAATAAAGGTAAATCAATTGAAATATGAGCGTGTTGAAAAAAAGTGCTTTAGCTGTTATAAACATAGGCTTCTGTTCATTGTTGTACTCTTCAATACTGTTTAGCTTACAGACCTGCGACGTGACTGGGTAGTAAGATGACCGATACTTCTTGACTATACCTGTGAAACGCTTTGTTGGCTATAACTTTTAAATAAGAGTATCTGAATTACTTCTTTTTCTATTGCCATTCTGTCATTTCCTCTGCAAACATAGAAGATGACTAAAGTGTGTTATGAAAAGCTACCACCTCTGCTTCAGCAGCGTCTCTGTAGTACTCCCATAATGAGCAAGCAGTGCAACCCAAGGGGCACAAGAATAGCTGTATTTTCTCTGGTATTTGCTACCTCACTGGACAGTGCAAGCCGTTGGGGAAGCAAGAAAGGTGCTCCAAGAGCAAGGAAGCCTTGGAAAAGTGGCTCTATAGCTGTGCTGCGAAGATGTATCTTTCTTCTCATGTCTGTTGATGCACATGGGAAAAACAGGTGTGATATCATGGGAAAACTCTCCACCTGATGTTTGTCCCCAGTTAGGCAGTGGGCACAAAGAAGAGGTTGCTTTCTACCATGCTGACCAATACACCTTTCTGGTTTCCTTGTCCTGCCCTTTCTGCTTTTCATTTACACAGCATCTCTTATTTCATAAAGGAATTGTTAATGGGGAAGGCTATGAGAGCAGTAGCTGGGTTTGTAGTCCATAATAGCTTTTTGTTAAATAATTGCTCTCAATTTGAAATTGTTGGACATTACTGGTGTGCTGAGAGTAGTCTGGATGTTAATGGGCTTCTCAGCAATTTTTCATTCTCTAGTGTTCCCAGAGTTGTTAAAGTTTGCTGTATGAAAGCTTTCTAAGTGTAGGATTATTATCACAGGAATCTACAGAGACGTGCTCTTAAAAATGCTTTCCTTGAACAATAGGTTTAAGAAAAATAGAAATCTGTCTGTACTGCAGGAAGCAATGGAATTTGTCTTCTATTTGCTGTGCTTTCCTGTGGTATCAAAGGTGCTCCTTGGCAAGAGACAAAGAACTAGATGTGAATACTGATGGTGCAGTAAGCATGCTTCAGGGATGAAACGTTTTAATATGAAAGTGACAGCCGTCTTTTACCTCTAGCAAAGTACGAACTTAAACCCTAGTGGGATTGCTACATCTTTACATCTCCTAATGGGCCTCAGATTGTAGAAGAGCTGAGCTGAGGACTTTCTATTTCCAGCAGGATAGAAAAAGAGATAAAACTCTGACTTTTTCACTGAAGTGATAAACCCCCCCACAAACCAAACAAAAACCAAGATTTCCCTCATCTGTCACTATATTTTTTATCTATTGTTGTCAGCATCTCTGAAAAAAAGCTTTGTGGAATTTGTTTCTTCTCTTCCTAACCCTTTGCCATTTACACTTACCAAAAATTGGTGGAGGCTGCTGCCAAGACAAAGAAATCTCCTTGCTTGACTTTTCTCAAATTTACACTCAAGAGCCTCAGAATCACTGCAGTATTGCTTATAGGTAAGAGACATACATTAAAGTTAAAATGAATTAAAATGAAGGCCAAGCAGGGATTAAGTGATCCATCCAAAGGAATCCAAGGACTTTGTGGTGGAAGTGATGCTTCCATGTCATGGTAATGTCCTGTCCATCAGAGCTTCCTTGCTGCCACTGATAGAAGTTAGTATTCTTGCACTCACTTTCTGCAGATATAAATGACTAGGCAAGGCACAAGGCCACGGGAAACAGGCCTGTGAAGGAAGGTCGGTGCGTGTTAAACACTGCAGCACATAACAGCTCTTGTCCCTGAAGTACTGTTTGCAGAAGAAGGCAATGATCAAGCTCATCTCAAAGACAGGAAGCTCTGTGGAAGCTATAAGATACATTGGGCTCACTATTTTTAGTTTATTAAAGCTATCTGTTATATTTCTTTATTGTCTTCAGCTCTCTAGCCTCCTTAGAGATTTGTTACTCTACTCATTGAAATAAAGGACAGCATACTATGGTTCCTCTGTCTTCTTTGTCCCTAGCACATAGGCTGAACATATTGGTTTATGGCAGATACCTAATGCAAAACAGATGTGAAAGGGTCAAGGTGATGATGAGTCTTGTACCTTCCCAAGAAACTCTTTCCTGATCTTCAAGGGTAAAGAAAAGTCATCAGCGTGGCTTGGGGGTGGGAGATAAAGGAAAGGTATGGTCTTGGGAGTGCTGGGAATCCTTGTGTCTGATTTGTTTGAATCTTTTACTTTCTTTTTGCTATGAATCCCAAAAGCTTAATCATTGTATATTATTACTTTTATAACAGAGGGAAGTTATCATGCAGCAAATGGTTTAAGGTGCATGGTATTTAAAGTCAGGATTATTTTCTTCTGCCTACTTGATTTTGCATCTTTAATGGAGCCTTAGAAATGTAGCTTCAGAAAATCATATTTATTTACTCGGGTTCCATTTCACTATCAACAGCAAGGTTTTCTTTCCCTCCTTTTATAGAACAAATACATTCAGAGATCAAGCACGAAGGCATTTAAACATGTATAATATAAACTAGATGCCCAGTCATAACCAGAAATTCATCTGCACAAATTTTGTCACAAGGGAGTGGCTCCTGGTGTTCTACCTGTTGCATTCCACAGACAACCCACACTCTTGTCTCTGCACCTGTGAAGTTTTAAAGCTTTGCCAGGTGCAGTGGGGTGGAACAGGCGAGAGAGCTCTTCTGGTGCATAGTCAGCCTTGCAGTATGTTCTGGGCCATTGTATTCTGGGCAGAGTAATTTTCTATCTGAGTAAGAACTTTCATACAGTTGTTGAGAGGGTACAGTGAGGAGGAGCTGGCTGGTATGTCTATGTTCAAAAGAAGCATAAAAGTACATGGGCTACCACCTCAATGCACATGGGCTCCGTCTCCAGGGACCCCAATACATAGTCTTTAGAGAATATCGATCTATGTACAAGGGCAAGACCTCCTTTGGGGAGGAAGACTTGGGTGTAAACATGAATCCTTACCCGGCTATACTCCAATAACTTCAGTGTTTTTAGGATCCTCCTTGGAGGATCTGATGGTGTTGACTGGTACTGAGTTTCCCTGTTCTCCCCAGAGTTGTCTGTCCTTAAACAAACTTTAAAAAGCAAACCAGAAGTATTGTTCCATGTTAGAGGGTTTTAGATTTGTGACCCTCCTTCAAGCCATTAAAGACAGTAATATGTAAACCAGGCATATTAGCACAGCCTTGTGGAAACAATACTCTTCATGTGTCTCCCCTCATTTGGAGAATTATTCAGTTTTTGCTGATGAATGTAGACACAATAATAAGAATAAATTATAAATAGAGGAGAAAAATATGTCCACTATGGGAATTAAAAGGAAATAGGGAAATGGAAGATCAGTGAAATCTACCCAAGTAAACTGAATGTGTATTATCTAACCTGAGTTACGACAGATTTAAACTTTAGTGAGAAGCGGCTGTTTTCCTCCATAATCTGAGCAAACTCTCATCATCACTGGCAAAATAAAAAATTCCCATTGCTTTACAAGATGTTTGGTTTTGCACTTTCTAACTCTTCCCTCATGTAATCTTCATCCCTGCCAAAAAATAGTGGGAAAAAGGTATTTCTCCTTTAGCGGGAGAGCTGGCTTTAAGAATACCTTCATTAACTGGGAAAGGCAGATACTGCCCCAAATGGAAACATGCCTTGCTATAGTTGAATTGCCCCAAATGGAAACATACACTTGGATTGCCCCACCACTACTACTTCATGTGTTTGCACGTCTTCAAACAAATTATTCTGCACATAGGTTTAATATTAAAATTAGCTGAATTCTGAACTTGGTGGGTTTTTGGTTTTTTGCCCGAATGGACACGTTAACACCCATACTCTTATAGTATAGCTTCTAACCACTGCCACTTGCCGCTATGCCAGACCAATGAAACTATGCTTTCTAGGTCCATTATATCAGTAAATCAGGAGTGAAATATTTTTTTTTCCCCTCTCAATCTTTGCTGTCTGAGCGTTGGCCCCTCCCCTCATGCCGGTTTCCCTCTCTTCGCAATGCTTTGGGAAAGAAAGTGCAAGTGCCCCTCCGCTTGCTTTATTTAAATTATCTCCTTTCCGCCCTGCTCGTCGCCCGGGGAAGCGGGGGAGCGCGGCGGATGGCCCAGCTTGCCGGGGAGCGGCTAACCTGGCATCTCTCTGCTGAGGAGGGCAGGAGGGAGAGAGCGGGAGCGGCAGCATCTCCCACTGCAGCCTCTTTTTTTATGCGGGCTGCCCCTTTCCGCCCAGGCAGCGCAGCCTGCCCCGAGCGGCGGGCACATCGCCTCCATCCCGCCGCATTTGGTATGCATGAGCACTGCCGTTCCCACGCAGGAGGTTGCTTTCTTAAGGAGGATCGGTGGCCGCAGCCGCTCGCCCAGCCCAGCCCAGCCCTCTGCCCGCGCCGGGCCAGCCCTGCCCTGCGGCACCGCGGGCGCGGGCGGATCGCGCGTGGGATGCCCGCGCCCCGGCGGGCGGTCTCGGCGGTCGGCGCTGCCAGGTCTGCGGCGGATCTCCCCGTGGGGTTTGTGGAGGGGTCATGAATCAGACCGACGCTCCCCGGCCACTCAACTGGACCATCCGGAAGCTGTGCCATGCCGCCTTCCTCCCCTCCGTCAGACTTCTTAAGGTAGGGTGGGTGACAGCCGGCGGTGGGAACCGCTCAGCATCCGCCCGGAGGGCTGCGGGCGCTGTTGCTGGAAAGTTAATTCAGAAATAGTCCCAACTTTACTGTTAATTAGCCGCCCTGCTGCTAATTTAACACCTCTTGCGAGTACCTGAAGATACCAAAATTGGGTGTCTGTACTCCCCTTGGGAACGTTTTTCTGTCGAGACGGGTCTGTGAGAGGGGTAAAAAGGGAGTAGGATGGTGGATATCCTCTGTGTTTCTATTTGCTTCGTCTTAGAGAAATTAAGGCGTGAACTTCTAGGGATGAAGAAGCAGTCTGTTTCTAAGGTGTGTTCCTTTGTGAACAGCCGTCTGCTCTCTATTCTTTGGGAAACCCTTAGGTTTCCCAAAGATCCGCTACCCGAAGGTCTGCTACTACTCAGAACAATTTGCAAGTCAAATAGTATGAGAGTAGACAAAAATTATCTCGGTTTGTTGAAAGCTCTGCATAGGAGCAAGGGTTAGTTAAAGACCAGCAGTGCAGGCAGCATCAGTGAAACTTTCTGATGGTGGTTTATTTATTTATTTATTTTGTTTAAACCAAGTGGCACAGTTCTGAAGGTGCTTTTGAAGGTGTTTTAAATGTGCTTTCCTAGGACGTAATTATTAATTATTTGAAAAAATTATTTGTGGTTATAGACAGTGGAGACCTCTTAATCTCAGCACGCAAAGTTCCACTACTACTGTGTGTTCCACTGAAGCTGTTTTAGAGACTTGTGTAATTGGAAAACAAAGTATCTTGAATCAACTTTTTGATGAAAAATAACCCCCACATTACGTTAAAGTGAAAAATCGTCTTTGTTCTTGGAACTTCTTAATTGGATTATACAATGAAAACTTAAACAGTATAATCAGGTCCCTTTAGCTTTCTGCACCTGTAATGTGTTTTATAAAATGTTGGATTAATGACACTAATTAACTCGGTTCATCTTAGTATTTGATAGTTTGGCTTTGAAATTAATATGCAGCCAGGTAAAACATGGCTACTCGAATACTGTATTAGGAGGTAATGTTTGATATAACCATTTGATTTTGTGTGGGTAGCTTTGAAATTAGGTCAGTCCTTACTAATGCAACGTATTTGAACAGCAGTGTGGTGTATGATAGTGCACTCAGCAGACTTACTGCACATATAGCTATTGTATATGTGATACATAAGGGACCATACTGTGTATCATAACAGGTATTTGTCAAATCCTGACAGGAAGGATCTACCCTTGAAATATATTTTTGCTTCCAAACCAGATGCATGGCTGCTGGGAGATACATTGTGAGCAGAAGAAAGATAAAACTTAGATTGCTGAAAAAAATCAAAATATAACTAATAAAGAACAAATCAGAAAAGTGGTTTGGATTCCTTTGCAAAGGCTTCGCCCCTCTTCCCCCCACCGCAGAAGCACACAGTACAATATCCATAGTCTACAAGTCAAATACCTTTAGGAAAATATGATTTTCCTGAAGTGTGAGAACACAGATGTGGGGAATTTTATTATCATTCTCAATATCAGGAAAGGAAAGAAAAGGAAAAAAAGTAGTCTGCAATATTCCTTTTTTGGGAGACGAATGTTGCCCCCTGTGTATGGTTTCTCTTCACTGCACGTTTTAAGGGTGAATGTTGCAATTAATTATTAAAAGAGCTGACTAGAAATGATTTTCTGAAGCTACAGCTGTAGCCTTTTAAGGCCAGATAGTGAGTGGACCCTGTGGTGTTAATAAGACCAGGGCAAATAACGTGAGACAAGCAACCTCTGCACGAAGGGGTGTGTGAGGTGTGTGAGAGACCACAGCAAAGGAGGTGGGACTCTGGCGCCTTCCTGAGCTGATGCACAGAACTGGTTGATTGGAGAGGGAAACGCATATATCAGCATCTTCAAGGCTCCCAATCAGCTTAAAATTTTGCTTCCAATACATGCTTCTTATCTTTGTCTTTTATTATTTAACATGTTCAAAGCAAGTGAGTCACATAAGAGCAAGGTCCCCATTGTCCTAATTTCCCAAGAGACCCAATCGCCAACCTGAAGGACTTCTGTCATGAAGAGCTATTAAGGAAAGTGTGGTAACAGCAGCATTAAATTACCAGATGAGTAGTATAAATATTTTCCTGCTTTTCCTCAGGGATTTTGAAAAAAATATGTATACAAATTCATTCATCAGAAAGGTGTCTGTATTATTTTCTCTTTTGTGTCTTTCTCCAAAAAAAAAAAAAAAAAAAAGAAACCTTTACACACACACCACACCCCCCAAATGAGAGGTGCTCCTGTAAATCCACGAACATTGGGAAGGTGAGTGCAATAATTTAAGTTTGCTTTTTAATTGCCCAGTTTCCAATGGATTAAGTGGTTTTAAGGGCTAATGCAATATTGTTTCTCAGAGAACATCCAGTAGACCCTTTTTTATACAGCCTTTCTCTGCAGAGAATGCCCTCAGTAACAGAATAAACTTTGCAAAAGCTGATATGTAATGGCACATTTTATTATTATCTGCTTTATCTATGGTTGCCAAACTCTATTTCAATGTACATTGTAAATTTATTAAGAGGATATAGAATATTGTCGTTTCTTTGTCATTTCCATGCTTTATTTTGGTCTACTGGAACAAAAAAACTAAATGACATCATTAAGTTCAATGATACACCTTTGCCTGAAGTTGTAAGAATGAGAGGTAGCAGAGATTTCCTGTTTTACACACACAAAAAATGGCATGACCTGCACCTTGGTAATAAACAGCACAAACTTTTCAATTAATACCGTGTCTTCTCAATTAGAAGTTTAAAGTTCTTATCCTGCAGATATAATTTTAAGCAAAGCATCAGTCCTTTCACACTGATGGATCTAAATAAACACTGGAATCTAGGACTTGCATGGAGGCCTCTCACTTTGTATTGGCCACTAACAAATATATAGGATTGTCTTGAAATGACCGGTTTTAAATAAATAATAAAAGGTGTTATTCAACAGGTAGGCTATGCTCTTATTCTGTTCTGTTGAAATGGCGTGCAGTGCTCGGTTGCCTGAACTGTCATTTGATACAGCTGTGGCCACAGTGGCCTCATTTGATTTAGATAAACTAGGATCATTTGCAGATGCTGTTCTGCTTTGCTCCCTGTGCTTTTCTTCCAGGCATATGTTCCTGTTCTAACCCACTTCCACTAATACCCTCTTGTTTAGGTACAGTTTTATAATCCTATTTTTTCAGTTTTTCGTTTTCTAACAGGCACACAGAGTACTAGGAGATGTATTTGAAGTACAGATTGAGACAAATTATTGGAGAACACTTACAACTTGTGTCATCAGCTCATCCTTCGCTGCTCCCATTTTTATCCCTAATAAATATTTCCTGTAGCACATTCTATGCTGGTACTTTTTGTAGTTGTTACAATATGCTTAAACACACACTAACGCACCATCTAATGCCTTCCCATCTGAAGTAAGAGGATTAAGAAGTGCCTTGAGCACATGTGCAGAGAGGGCAGCTTTGTGCAGAGAGGGGAACCGTCATTCTCCCCAGGCGGTCAGGTTAGTTTCCAGAGAGGGCTTTCCAGCAGTGACTTGTTCAGCTTCTGTTACTCTACCTGACTTCTGAAGATTCTTTCTTTTGGCCTGTGTTTGGCCAGGGTCTTGTTACCTTAATGCTTTTTTATTTCTTTTAAGGAAGGTTTAGTATTAGCAGCAAGCAGTCCTGATCCACTTTGTGCTATTGTATATGTAAGAGCTATTGTTCCAGTTGCAGAAAGATCTGCTAGTCACATTTCTGTTTGTTTTATGGTGGAAGAGAGTTTCCAACACTCCACAGGTCAAAAGAAGAGATTGCCTCCCAAGAAAGGAAGCCAAGTCCAAATGGCAGGATTTAGAGAAAACAGAAATTTTAGAACAACATTGTATGCTCCAAAAAAATTAATGAATGACATCATACTAAAGACTTCTCTCAGAGGACCCTGTGCACTAGGAGAGCCTGCGGATGTTGCACTTCTGCTTGGGACAGATATGATACAGATATGACACATAATCAATACACTAAAAAAACCCAAACAACCTAAAATGAAAATACTTGGAGGACTGAAAAATAAAGTCTGTAATGCACAATAAGTTTAACACCACAGATTTAGAGATGTGCATGCGTAGAAGTATTATACTAAAAATTTGGAAAGCAACAAATTATCCAACCTATTTTTTCTTAATAACACTACTAAAATTTTTTATAATGAATTTGAATTACATATGAGTAAGTAGACATGGAAGGCAGAAACTTTGGAAGGGTCAGAGGAAAGGAAACAGAGTGAACCAAAAGAAACACTGGAGAAAATGTTTTGGCTAATTTTTCCCAGCACGTGGCTCAGTAAAAATGCCTGCTCAGTTCTACCAAATAAATACAAAGACCATATACCTAACGTGGGCATCAGCCTAATCTAGCTCCAGGAACTGATGGAAGCTTAAAGAGATCAGACACTAAAATTCTTACCAAAAGGGAAACTAGATTTTTTTTTTGTTAATTATTTTTATTTGATTGCCTACCAAGAATATATAAGGTAACCCAAGCGAAAATTAAAAAGCTAAAAAATGGTTCATTAGACACAGTGTCTTTTAAGTGTGACAATATGTACATATGAAATTCTGGCTGGGCTGGAATATGTGAAATAGAAGCGTGGGCAGTATTTCTCTGGCTACAGCAAGTTTGGTTAAGTCCATTAAGAAGGTATCTACAGCATTAAAGACTGGGAAATATGTGGCAGGATTACCTTTTATTAAGGTAGATGGTGAAATACCACACTGTTCAACAGCTTAAAGAAGCTAAAATATGATTTCTATTTGATTACCAAACACAACTTTATTTCAGGATAGTTTTAAAAAATCTGATTTGGTAAACTGAATGAAAAATTTGCTCTCCAGAATGGTGGAAGAATGAAACATGTTCTTCATAAAACTAAATATTTATGCTTCTACACCCTCTATTGTGAGAAAAAGGGACTGTAAGACAGAAGAAAGTTGTATCTTTTGGAGCTGATTTAATTTCTCACACGGATTTGAAATTAAAAAATATTATTGGACTGATAGAGTAGTCCTATAACTCAGGGAAGATACTTATAATACATACATTTTAAAATTACTTGCAAGTGGATTTTTGTGCCATAATCATGAGATGGTAATATTAGATTTTGTTATGGTCTTCAGAAACAGAAGTGTAAGCATTTTATGCTATTTTATTAACTATCAATGAGAAAATGAGCAGAAGTCTAGACACAAAGACAGTCAAAATGTGTACATTTTTTTCTCTTAGCTAGTCTTTTTATGTCCAGTTGACAGCGGGGTCTTCTGGTTTGTCACTGCTTAATAGTTAAGTATTGATCTGATTATTGTTTTAGTTTATTTACCCTATCCGCCTTTCAAACTGCAACAAAACAAGAGGGCAGGTTTACTAAGCCTTGACTGAAGAACTGAGATACTTGGAACGAATCCTAATGCATACTGTTATCATTAGTGAGCTGGTGCACTAAATGTTTCTGAAAGTAATATGCACATTACCGACAGTAAAACGAGGGTAGTAATTTACCTGTGCCTGCACTCAGCTGCTTACTGAATTAAATTCTAATAACGAATGAGCCACTGCTATGCTTCCTTCAGGAGAGTTTGATGCATTCTGGGAAGTAATGACAGTTCAGCCCTTAGGATCAGACTGCTTAAAACACAGGCATGTAGAAAATATCAGTCAATGTAACAGTTTTCTTGTAAATTCACTAATAGAAAAACTACTCATGCCTCTTGGTATGGTGGGACGCTGTAGACGGTATAAAAGATAGATGAGTTTTCAGAGTGCATGCAAATTCTGTTCAGAAAGAAATTATTTGATAAACAAACTTGTGTTTTCCTACCAGAAAGATCATATTTATATCTATTACAGTTGTAATAGATGTTGCATGTTTTTGACTCTAATTCACATATTTTCTGGAGTGCATTATTTGTCCTCAGAAGCTCAGAAGCCATGTTATCAGCAAAGATGAAGATTCTACTTTCTTTTGTGTGTTCTGTTTGGCACTCCTGTGCCACCAGTTTCATCATTTAAAGATGGCAGGAAAAAAGACCTGGCTAGGGCATTGCTATGTCTTTGCAGTCTCTTGCTTTATCATCAAGAAATTAATTTAACACCCCAAATCAGGGGAGCAATGGCTGCTGCAACGGATCTTCACCGCACCGTTGCACGGGTATGCTTGCATTACTGCTGCTCAGCTGTTAATGGCAGCTCTAGTGCTTCACATTTCACAACCAAGTAATGGCAGCGTGGTGAAGGCATTTTACAGCTAGGGTTGAAGAACTGATAATATGTCTTTTGGGGAGCTGCACATTCCCAAAAAGCTGCTTCTTTCTTGAAGTCACGCTTCTCACCGACAATGAGATGAGCTGATCCTTCTCACATGGCAACTGGGCGTGTTCATGTGTAAGGAGTTCCTGACAGATTATGTCAGTTCATTTCTTCTGAAGGGGAAAGAAATGTGGAAGCTGATAATGATTTTCCTTTTTTATACACAGAAGTAGTCACTTTGTGTCATTAATTCTTTGGTGCAGCATACATTTTTATGTGCTCTTAGGTGAATCAGAGCTAGTTAGCAATTTGCCTTATTGACTGAATTTTTTCCATGAATATGACTCAGGTTGATGACCACTGACTCGGAAATGATGTAGCAGCAAATCAGTATCCACAACAGGAAATATTATCCCAATTAAGGCAAAAGAAAGGGAGAGATCAAACCAAAAAGCCTAGCAGTAGAAGTCATGTTTCCATGGGTTAGCCTACATGTAAAAGAGGTAGATGCATTAGTGCCATTTTGAAGGAAGAGGCTGTAGTCTACTAATTTCATGTAAAAGGAAAAATTATTTTGACTTTCAGGTTGGAAAAGGCTGCATGAATGCAAAGTTTCTGCTTTTAAACCAGAGAATTATAGAAAGAAATGGCTTTTCTTTCTAGGTGTGTCACCACTGTGTGAGTGCGTTCCAAAAAGAAGTGATAGAAATGTAAACAGGTAGTATTGAATTTTCAGTCTTGATGCAGCAGCTAAGATACAGAAATACCTGGCTGTTTTAAAGTAAGGATCCTGCAATGACTACAGGTTTTTTGTCCTCTTGCATGTCAGTATTATTTTGCAGTGTTTTCCCTAAATCCAGCTGTTCCATTAGTGTCTTTGCCTTTGTCCTACAAAGCACAGTGGAGTTCTGCCGCCTTCTGTGCCACAAGACCAGTGAGCTACAGCAACGTATCAGAGGAGTCATCCAGGGTTGTCCATGTTTCCTGCACACAGACGGGCTTGGCTCATAAATGATCTCTGCTTCCCATGAGGCTCAGTCTTTTCAGATTTGAATGAGTGGCCTCTATTCCTGCTGGCCTTTGCAAGAATCGATAATATATGAAACACTGCAATAAACTTGCCTATCAGAAAGAAAATGCAAGTTTCCTAATTTGTGATTGCATAAGAGATGCTTTAGGGTCTTGTTTCCAGGGAACTTAATTTTTTTTTAAAAGTAACATTTTGCTGTATATTAACACAATAGAAAAAAAAAATAAGGCTGATTCTGAGTAGATGCCATTGTCTTAGAAATAGTTGAAAATGCTACTAAGTACAGAAGTCATACAAGCAAGAGGCTACAAATACAATGCTTTTTAATGTATTGGTGGAATTCTGTATTAACAACATAAGTTTCTAATGTTGTTCTGCAATACCGTTCCTTATGTTTGAAAGGATGGCATGTGAGAAATTCAGGGCACAAGACCATAAAGTGAAAGAGTGGTTTTATTCCACCTGAATTGCTAACAAGACTATGCTACAGTGCAAAAAGAAATACCCTTGGGGCCCTCTGGAAATTTATGTCAAAGCTGGTAATAAAGCATGAAATAAAATCACTTCATTGAAAATATCTTTCATCCCCCCAATAATATGATGACATGAAACAGTCTGTCAAACTGCTTTTAGCAGTGTCAAGGAAGTTACTGAAGAAAATATCAGGATTCTTATAATGTAATTAAAACAATAATCAGACTGATTTTACATTAGTGAGAAGATGATTGAGTGAAAACACAATCTTTCACCTGTTGTTGGTAGATGCAGAGGGCAGATGTAGTAACTTACTGAGGCATCATAATTAAGAATTCAAGGAGGATGCACCACGTTGTTTTGTTACGGGAGGATGCCATTTTTTTGAACTTTATGATTTACTGAATCAGCATGTCATGTTGCTGCCAATTGTTTTATGTTTTAATGCAATACCACACCTCAGTTTCCCAGTACGATAGCTCAATGTGCATCTTTGCATACAGCTAGAAAGAGAAACCAAAATTATAGTTGGATGAACTAATTACAGGTTACACTGAGGACCTTCCAGACTAACTTTTCTGTGAGTGTATGTAGAATTCTCTAAGTTTTCTGAATCGCAGAAGGCATTTTCCAAATACATTCTTATTCAACTTTTGGGTTCCGTACTTCAGATTACTTGGTAGTGCATTGTGCAGGGGGCTGTATTTGATGAACAGGTTTTTTTTTCTGGCTGCAAATTCTGTGTTATCATATTAAAACTGTGAAGGTTTGCACAACCTAGCCATAATACTACTGCTTTTCTCAGGTTTGGTTGGGCTTTTTTTCCTACATTTCTGCCTACCTCCTTGCTGGCACTTTTCCTGAACTGCATCACTCAGAGCAGTTTTCTGACATTCAGCTGGTTAGCCTGTACTCACAGAAGCAATAGTGGTGCCAGGTTAAGGTGCCAATAATAATAGGAAATAATTTGCTACTTGCAGTCCAATGATTGAGCTATCCAAGCAAGACAACTCCCCCTCCCTGAAGGATGGGTAGCTCAGGCATCAACATTGCCCAAAATGCTCATTAAGACAAGCACAGCAATAGCTAAAGGAATCCCTTTGTTTTTTGGATCTGATGGCTGTAATTTTGTATTGTCTTTGATGTATCTAGTTGCAAAGTAATACTGCTTGGAAGTCAAACACTTTTTAAAATTATTCAGTTCAAATCCAAATGAGTCTTAAAAAAGAATATGATGCCAATTTTTTAGAGGTCCTACACTTAGTTTCTTCTGTGAGAACAGTGTAAATTGGGATACATCATGAAAAGAGATCCTCAAAAGTTGCTTACCGTATCCTGCCACTAGCAGAACTATGTCAATACACATAATTCTTACAGGCATGTCCTGGTTTGTGGCAAAACAGAATCAGCCCAGGCCAAACCTCAACAAGGTGTTTGTCTAAGACATGTCTAAGATTGTCAGGGGCAATCTTTTTACAGTGATCTTATCTATGGCATCAGAAACATTTTACTGTAGTGTCTGCCTGGATCTTTCTTGCTGCACTTTTAAAGTCTGTGATTTCTTGTTTTGCCTACTATGAGCACAGAGGACAGATGTAGCAATCATTTGCGCTTAAAAATTTTTGTGCTTTGTTTGAAATTGGCTGGTTTAATAGATCCGCTCATGACATATGGCTCTTTGTCATCTTCCAACATAGATTATTAGAGTATTTATTCCACTGTTTCCTCCACAGAAGTTAGACTGAGATTCCCTTGCTGCTTTCTTTTTTCTCTCTTTCTCTAGTCTTCAGGTGTCTTACTGGGAAGGCCAGCAGGGACATGAGGGACTCCTGCTCAATTTTCCATGCTAATCCTAGCTCTATAAGCTGGGCAAGGGTTGATAAGAAAACAGAAAGTACCACAACTCTCCTTCATTTCTGTCTCCTGAAGAGGAGACTCTGTTAAATTGCCTATGAAGTCTTTCTGATTTAACTGACTTTACAAGAATGTGAGGTGACTAACAACTATCAGTCTTCATTGAAAGCTTTGGGGGGCACAATCACTTTCTATTTGCACAGTAGAAACATTCCTTTTGTTTCTTTGCATGGTAATAAAATGAGTGCTTTTTAATGGTTGCATTAGCCCAGAAATTTTAAAACTCAATGTGGGGGACAATCAGCAGCCCAGTACTTATTAAGACACTGAACTGCAAGCAGTTTGCTACTTTTATTACATACAAATGAGGAAATTTAATGTTTATGTTAATTTCCTTGGAATAAAAAGGTGATTCTGATCCTTCTGACACAAACTTGGGGGGAGGGGAGGCAACAAAAGTGGTTTTCAGAGATATCCTACTGGGAAATTAAATGTGATCAGGTTATTTTATCTTGATACATGTGATTATTTAAGAATAATTTAAAGATCTGATCTATCAAGCTGAAAATATCGTGTGCAATTTCTTATTAATGGTAACTGTGGGAGCTTTAGCCTATTCAAGTTGGGAATAGTAAATTGTTCAGCGGGTTTCTTCCCCTTAGAAGCTAAGGACTGCTATTACTAACAACCAAGGATGAGTTTTTTTTCTTGTGGTTGCTTTTATTTTTTAAGTAGTGCAAATTTACAGTTTTATTTAATGTTCAAAAATTCTCAAGCATTATTAAAACATCCCATGATAAAATTGACATCTGTAGAGTTAGAACAAATGAGAACTACTTGTTCACTCACTATAGCAGTCTGCCAGGGATGTGACTACAATAGGCAGTCTTTAAGTATGGCAACTGAGCAAATCGTTTGCATCAAATTATCTGACAGATTTAACATCACAGTGCCATGAATTGTGTTAGCACAGATAATTTCCATTATTTTATTTAGGACTCCCCTTAAATCCAATCAAATCAATGGAGACAACGTCACTGATTTTTTTGGGGGGTTACCCTTATTTGCCAGATAGCAGAGCTTGAAGCTTGGAGCAGAGACACTGCAATAGTCCGTGATATATGTAATGTATACTATGTTATTTTGATTCAAGGCTGGGCATACGTTCAAGTATCTCTGCTGCAAACAGTTGTGTGCATAACTAATGCTGTAATTTTTTTCCATACCAAATCCCAAGTCTACTCTCCCCTTAAAGTAAATGAGGAGGGCAAAAAGCTGAAGCAAAATATTTAATATGATTAAACAAATATGAGTAGCTGCAGAGAAATGTGTGGAACATTTATTAATTAAATTGATTAACAGCATAGCATAGAGGAAAAAAAATGCTTTTTTATTTTCTTTGACCACTGAGGATGTGCTTACTATTCATGGCAGTTCTAGCCCTTGTTTGCATCAATGCAATCACAAAATTACATTTATTACAGTTAAACTACACTAATAGTGGAGTGTTTCCTCTTAGGGCTTTGCATATTGAAGTATTCTACTTTAGGTTGTTTTGTGGAATACGCTTTATTTCTGTATCAATGTGATCACTTAATATGATATAGCTTCAAGCCTTGATAACTAGATTCTTTGTGACAGTCATCCCAACCCTAATTCTACGCTTAGCACTTGTTATTAAATGCTCATTTGAAAGGCAGAGGTCATTTCATGTCAGGAAGGACTTTCTCCCCAATGGGGTTTAAGCTTGGCTGATGTGGCAGTTGGAACCCAGTTCCTTGGCCTTAGCCAAAGCAAGGTTAATACTGCAACACCATCTGAACTACGCTGGCGTATGTCTCTTCTCCTGCCAAAATGCTATTGCTTGCACTGGGTGTATATGTGTAGTCTAGAAAAAGATCTCTTGCAGATGAAAAATCCCAGTTCGGAAGCATCGTTTATGTACCATCATGAGTAAAACTAACATTAACATCCTCAAAGTTGCTTTTTAATGCCTAGTTTTTGTGTGCTCAGAATTAATATCCCTTGACACTTGATTGATTTTTCAGAAACCGCTGAGGCATCATTCTCTGGAAATAACAGTCCCAATACAACTGTAACAGCCTATTATCTTGTTTCCTGGAGCTGGAGGACTCAAAATTGCTAAGATGAGGGACTTACAGAGTGTCTGTATCAAAACTGCTCTGTTAAAACTCTAACTTTTTCTGGATTTCCTGTTCTGTGTTTCCATGATGCAATAGGCTATGACTCTGAATTTTGTGTTTGAGGTCTTCCTCAGATACTCGAATTAGCTGCCATTAAAACACTTGCTTCCTGCTGTGGGGGCTTTCAACTTTTCACCAGGAGGCCACAGGCAGCATAACATAATGCACTTGTTTCAGTGCAAAAAGGAAAGATTCAGTAAGGAATGAGATACCCATAATTAATTCAGTTAGTTGATATGTGATCTGAATATTCTGTGAATACATAAATGTTAAAGCACATTATGCTTAAAGCAGCAATTATTATTATATCCCACTTGTTTGGATTACATACGTATTAGTAGGTCTCCACTTGTACTATATTTTTTCCAAATTCCATTCATAAAAGTGGGTTATTTAAAAATAAAAAATTGAAGTAGATTAGCAACAGAAATATTGAAAAGATATTACAAGTAAAATAAAGCAGATGAAAATAGAAAAGTTAACATTAATGCAATGTCTTTGAACTTCATTCACAGAATAAAATACAGATACATTTTAGAATGTCCTACTACTAATACCAGTTTATTGCAGAAAGTTTGGGTATTACTAATACTAGTTTGTTGCAGACACTGTCTGCTGTTTGCTGTCTGCTTCCCGATCTCATTCTGGAGATAGCAGAACACCAGTCCCAGATCTGAGCTAAAATTAGTTAGCTCATCCATGTATAATTAGAATCATAGAATATCTTGAGTTGGAAGGGACCCATAAGGCCCATGGAGTCCAACTCCCTGCCCCTTGCAGGACTACCTAAAACTAAACCATATGAATAAGAGCATCATTAAGATGTTCCTTGAACTCTGACAGCCTTGGTGCTGTGACCTCTTTGCTAGAGAACCAGTGGCCGACCACCCTCTCAGTGAAGAACCTTTTCCTAACATCCAATCTGAACTCCCCTGGCACAGCTTCATTCCACTTCCACCACAGAGAGGAGATCAGCACCTCCACCTCCGCTGTCCCCCTTGAGGAAGCTGTAGACTGTGATGGGGTCACCCCTCAGCCTTGTATTCTCCAAGCTGAGCAAGCCAAGTGACCTCATCCGTTTCTCCTAAGTCTTGCCCTCAAGACCTTTCATCACCTTGGTCACCCTTCCCTGGTCACACTCTAATAGTTTGATGTCCTTCTTATACTGAGGCACTCAAAACTGCACACAGTATTTGAGGTGGGGCCACACCAGTGCGGTGTAGAGTGGGACAGTCGCTTCCCTTTAACCAGCCAGCTACGCTATGCTTGATGCACTCCAGGACACAGATAACCCTTTAGTCTGACAGGGCACACTGTTGACTCATATGCAACTTGCCATCAACCCAAACCCCAAGATCTCTTTCTGGGGGGCTGCTCTCCAGCCTTTCATACCTAATTTGTATGTGTAACCAGGATTACCCCTTCTCAGGTGGAGAATCCTGCCCTTGCTCTTGTTAACTTTCATACAGTTGGTGATGGCCCAGCTCTCTAGTCTGTCCAGATCACACTGTAAGGCCTCTCCACCCTTGAGGGAGTCCACAGCTTTTCCTAGTTTAATATCATCAGCAAACTTACTTAATGTACATTCAACTCCTGCATCCAGATAATTTATAAAAACTTTAAAACATTACTTGAATTTCCATTTGCTATTTTACTCTCAATACTAGAAACAGTGGTGGAAACTGGAGTTTGTGATGGACAGTGAGGTTAAATATGAGGCATCAGTGTGTTCTTTCAGCAAAGAGAGCCAGCTGCCTCCTGCACTGCATTAGGACTGTAGCCAGCAAGGGTCAAGGGAAGTGATCCTTCCCCTCTATTTTAAAGACCACATCTGAGTGCTGTGTCCAGTACTGGGCTCCCCAGAACAAGCATATGGACGTGTCGGATTGAGTGTGGTGGAGGCCACTGAACTGGTCAGGGAGTTTTGCGCATGACATGCAAGAGAGAGCTGTGTTTGTTCAGCCAAAGGAAGGGAAGGTAGAGGGGAAATCCTGTTTCTAGCTTTCTACATCTAAAAGTAGGGTACAGAAGAGTTGAAGCCAGAGGTTTTTCAGAGGTGCAGATTGTCAGGACAAGAGTAATGGAAACAGGTCATCATAAGGGTGTTTAAGCAGTGAAACAGGTTGATGTGGGGAAGCTGCAGACTTTCCATCCTTGGAGATGCTCAAAATTAAGCTGTATGGGGCCTGAGCAACCTGATCTAACTGGAGCTGTCTGGCAAATAGTGTTTCCTTGGTTTGATATAGTTTGCAAAATTGAGCAAAGATTGTTAATCATCAAAGAAAATGTCCTTGGTTTTGCAGACATCTCCTCTGTTTTAAGTGTGGGCAGAGATATATTGATATATTTTTAAGCACTTTCTTAAGCAGTGCAGAACAGCACTGCAACTGCTAGGCTGTTATCACAGGAGCTTCTTGAACTCAGGAGTTGTCAGAAGAGTCTTCAGAAGTTACTCTCAATGCTTGGTGACAGTGGATATATCAACGGTGAAAGGTGACAAACTTTCTATGTATTCAGTGGATGTGGAGCAGAGTGGTTTCTAGGTATACTTTACATTGCAGTTATGTTCCAGAGTTGTTTCTGCTGTAGCAGCTCTGCAGCTGAGTGTCTTACAGATTTGTTTGGATAGCTGATTGTATCACAATTGTAGAAACTGATTTACAGCAACAGGCAGCTTTCAGAAAGTTCAGACAGCCATTATGTCGACTCTTTAGCATGCTAGCAGTTGAGCTGGCAATTTATATCAGCTACCTGCTGTCAGGAGGTTTGTTATCTGTGACCTACTTCATTTCAAATTGAATATTTACTTGTTTATGCACACTTATGCACAGTGGGACTATCAGTCATTTCTTTGGCAGGATTTGTTTTGATAAGTCTTTATGAATAAGGCTGGGCATCACTGGCACCAATGGTGGAGGAAGCATCCCGAATGAAGCAGGGATTTCTTTTCAGGCTCTGGCTATCTCCTTCACAGAGAGAAGCACACAGACCCTGTTTGTCTGCTAACAATGAGGTTGTGCTTCTGCAACCATGTCTGCCAAGGATGATAGCAAAACTGTGTGCAGGATGAGGAAGGTCAAAGTGTCTCGGGGCTCACGTGTTATGGGTCCCCTTTGGATGATCCTGCTATCTACAGCAGAGGCAGTGGTTGATGTGCTTTCCTTTTCTTCTCCTCTCCTTGGAAGATGAGCTATTGATTGTACCTGGAACCAAAATATTAACTCACAGTCAGTTCTTCTGAAGGATCTTGTAGGATCCTTTCTAAAGTACAGTTGCAACACCTGCATTTATTTCCAAAGCTAGAAGATCTAGTCAGATAATTCCACTTCTGAAGCATGGAAGATTAATCACCTGTTAAAGTTATGCAGCTATATCCAGCCAAATGACATATGAGTTATTTACCAGCTATTCATGGGGCCTTGGTCATCAATGATGCTTTGAGCTCTGCTGTTTCTTCCCTTTGGCATATGGCAAAAGGTTTTGTGTGGATTGAAAGTGTTTTAATATGAACCAATTCAGCTAAATATAGAGTTCTATAATATACTGAAGGTCAGATCATATTATTTCTTTTCCAAATGGCTCTGAATTCTTACAAATATTAGAAATGGATTTCACTTTTATTTTTCAAACATTTTATCAACAGAAGGTGTAAACAAAACTCATTGCAGTGAATTAGAAGGATGGTTTCCTCCGTATTTGAATTAAAACAGAGATAAAGTAATATTATTTTTCTTAGTAAATATATAGTCTGTTGTATGGCAAAAAATAGCAGTTCTGGTACAAATCAGGTTAAAAAAAATAATTCTTGGATTCTTAATTAGTTATAGTTTGGGTCATTGAGTCTGTTTAAATATGATGTGCTCAGTAGTCATATTCCCATTGACAATTAGATGAAAAGAAAGAAACATTGTATTCACCTCTCAATGTTTTACAAACCATGTTCGGATTTGTACTCAGGTAGGAGTAAGACCCCACAATAGTACCTTCTCAGTTTGTGATGCTTTCATGTTATATGAGCCAAGAAAGTTAAGATTGTTTAATCGACCAAGAAATCTCCGAAGAGAACTCAAAGGAAGAAAGAAGGTAGAATTAATGATTCAATAGATGATTCTAGGAGTTGTGAGCCAGTGGGCTGAACCAATACTTCAGTATGGTGTTAGATGGACTGTGTAGCTGCTTCTGCTGGAAAACCAGGTTTTTCACATTACATGTATAATTTGGGGTGGGTATGTATTTGTCAGCTTTGAATGACCTGTATTGCGTTGCTAACAAAGTCTGCTTAGTCATCTGCATATTCCAACCCAGACCTCATGCTTTCTTGTGACAGGATACACAGTTTGCACAGGTACTTTGTTCTTTATTCAGATTTTAAAAATTTTTTTTAACCTTCATTGTGAAAGATGATTAAATTACTGTCTCCAAGGCCATGCAGAATGAAGATATAAATAAACTATTTATGAGGTATGAATCTCTAGCTAAGAAAATGAAAAGTTTCTGATATAGCCACCTTAGAAAAGTTTTAATATGTGAAAATTAGATGCATACTTGTGAAACTTTGATAAAATGAAAAGTTGTCATCAGAATGTAAGAGTAATGAGTGTAATAATAATCTGCCTATTCTTGATTTTTGCAGCAATCACACAATCATACGTGTAGCTGATCTGAATAAAGCAAGATGCTGTGTTTTCCATACCCAGTATCTGTGCATAAACAACCAAGTAAAAAGCAGTCAAA
This sequence comes from Numenius arquata, assembly GCF_964106895.1. Taxonomy (NCBI): domain Eukaryota; kingdom Metazoa; phylum Chordata; class Aves; order Charadriiformes; family Scolopacidae; genus Numenius; species Numenius arquata. The sequence continues at coordinate 40,356,802 of NC_133616.1, forward strand.
ACAAAATGGTCTTAACCTAAACTCTAATTTTGTCCTAATCTTGTAATTGCTGCAAGCAATTACCTGTTAAAGGGAAAAGAATTACGAGAAAACCTTGCCACTCTCTTCAGAATTACTTTTGTTAGGAAATGATTATGCTACCCTAATAAATATGTGTTAATAACCTAATAATGAATACTTACCTCTTGATCTTACCTCCAAGTCCTGAGAGACTTCACTGAGGTACATATACAGACAGCATGGAGACCTAGTGTATCAGAGAACATGTGCTGTTTTAATTTCCAACCTTGGCTGGTTTTTCCTCAAGTGGGTGTGTCATCTTTTCTATGTTATGGTTCTTGAAGCTTTTCTTGCTAGAACCATATAATTGGAACACAGAAATTAGGGGAAATTTGGCCCAGAATTCTACCTCTGTCATTTTGTAGACTCTGGGTTACCTCTACCTATGACACAAGGCTTTTGCTATGGTACTGGGATATGAAGCTGTAAAATTAATTATGTTGTAAAAAAATGAGCAGTGATTTGAAAAGAAAGTCCAAGGATGGTTTCAGGGCTAAACACCAAAGTAGGTTTGTTTTTTTTTTAAATAGATAATGTAATGCGTAACAAGTGATATATTGATTGCTTCTCTTTGTGCCTATATACATAACACAAACAATAATATTTACTCAAAAATGTAAAACAACAATGCATTTCTTAAAAAGAAGATAGTGGTAAAAACAGAATATACAAACAAAACACCTGATAGTACCTTAGTTGAACACATTTGAATTCTTTTCATTAATTCATGCACTTTAAAAGATTTTTCTCCAAATTTAGAATATCCCATCATTTGCTGTGAAGGGTAATATCTGATTCAGAAAGCTGAAGTGTAAAGATTGCAGACTAAACTTAGGGTAAAATAGTAAAGAGAAAAGATTAGAAAGGCAATGGTGAATTAAATATGATACCTCTATAAATACCATTGCATACATTCTTCATATACCAAATCTGCACTGCACATTCAAATTTACTCTTTTCATATGGTAATCTATCGTATTGAGTTTTTCAGCTGCAGAGTAGGAAATGCTTCCCAAACTGCAAGATGGATTTTTACAAAGTAGATTCAGCTTTCATTTCTTATTGTGAGATTGGTTATTTTCACTTCATATAGGTCATTTGTATACGTACAGCAGTTTTGTTACTTATTCAGTGGTCTGAATTTTCATAAGATAATAACGTACCAACAAAAATAATGAAGATACGATTTTTCCTTTGTGGTATTAGTGTATAAATTTCATTTGCTTTTGGTACATTGCTGTGGAGATGAGGAAGCTGTCTTTATTCAGAATAGTATTGCTAGTCTGATGCATTTGTGTGCTGTCTTCAAACATGGATGTATCTTGCAATAGTCCAGATCAAAATCATAAATTCTATGGAGATGATCAGAGAAGGTGCTTGTAGAGGCTACACTAAGGCCACACTCAAACGGCACTAATTTATCATTCCCTGCACCTGGAATATACACGATTCTGCTAAGATATAGTGTCTTATTTTGTAGAATTTATGTGATCTATTTTTGTGTACTTACATGCAAATAATTTATGACCAACTGAAAAGTTTCTCTTTGAGCTGCTAGTGAAAAATGTCTCTCTCATGAGTCTGCTATGCATTATTTTACAGGAAACATGCTATCATATTTTCTTAGTGAACTTCCAACATTCTTATTTGTTTGGTGCATTTAAGTACATATACTATTGATTTCACCTCAGTTATGATTGTTGCTTGGGTGTTGAAAGTAGCAAAAAAAAAAAGAAGCCTTCCATCATCTTTTCATGATGTGAAACTCAATTTTTGAGAATGATGCAATTTTTTTCAGTTCTCTTTTGAATAAGTCTCATCCAGATATAGTGCTACTGATCTCAACTTGGCAAGGTTTGTAGGTCTTTGGTTTTTCATACACTTCATTCGTAAGGTACATGCTTCTGCTCAATCAGTTGGCAACCCCAGCTATGCTAATTGCACAGTGTTCTGGAGGCTGGCGATGATTCCAGTTCATTGGGTTGCATATAGCATATGAAGATACAGTTGAGTTCTTTATTTTCACCTTATGGACCACCATGAGATGCCTCTTGAAGAAACTGGTTTTTGTTTGATTTTCTTAACTAAAACCCCACAATGTGAAGATTTTGGACATCCATTGACGGCTGACTTCTGCCTTTGTTACAAGAATACAAATCTCTGCAAACCCATAAATTTCTATTGTACAGGACATTTGCTTTTGTGTGGAATGGTTTACTTTTATAGAACATCTTTTCCATCTGAATGACTTGTCTTTTCAGGTTAAATGCACTTTGTTGCACATTCACAGTCTGCATTTTTTTCCTGTAAGGCCTGTAAATCAGACATTCCTGGTTGCCTACTGTGTAACATGAGATCTATAAGGCAGATTTTTGTCCTTGGCATGACATCATAGTTTATTTGCGATAGAAATGTAGCTATTTCTTCAGATCATCATTTTGTCTGTGAGACTTACCTCTTTTGGCTTTGATTTCCAAATATTAATATTCAACTACTAAATGAACATTAGGTTGCTTTGTGGACATATGTTGGATATGTTGAGGTGCATTTGAGTATAATATGTTTGGCTGCTGCTTGTGCACATGGAGTGTATGTTCTGTGTGTATTTTCTGGCACTTTTTTTTTCTTTTGATATTTTTCTACCGTGCAGCTTTTTATTGTTATAGTCCTCAGTAGACCTGAACAGAAAATAATTTCCTTACCCTGCCAGAAGCATTGAGATTTCATAAATTCTTTCCTACTACAGAACAAACCTGAGATTCCCACTCCTTCCCTTGATGACTCCTGAGACATATAGGAAACCTCAGTTCAAAAGGTCCTCTAGTCAATATGAAATTATTTTATCATCTTTCTTTATTCTGTGTTCCAATAAGTAACTTCTGGTAAATTCCTACAGATTATCGAGGTGGGGTCTTAGTAAATTGCCTGTTATTTAATTAAATAATTTTTCCTGCATTATAATTTAAACATGCTGAACTTCTAGGAAATTAATTTTTGTATTTTAAAAGACAAGATTCTCATATAATTCAATGAACAGTTTAAAAATCAGTTAGAAAAAACATCATAAAATATTTAATATTTCGAATGCATTTTTTTTCCATTTAAGATGAACTTATAACTTGAGTAACCTGGTCTAGTGGGAGGTGTCTCTGCCCACGGCAGGAGGGTTGGAACTCGATCATCTTTAAAGTCCCTTCCAACTCTAACCATTCTATGATTCTATATTTCAAGAACTACTTCTCTTTTAGGGGATCTTTACCAATTTCTAAAACATAAATTAAATTCTCATTTATTAAATGCAAATTAAGAATTAGTAAATTACAATAAGACGGTGTTTTGGGGCCCAGTTCAGCTTAGGAGGGCAGAGAGACTAGGCCATAGCAGTTTGCAGGTATATTACACAATGACATGACATTGTACATGACATAGGCTGCTTATTTTCTCTGTGACACAAATTCTGTGCCTACTCTCATCTTGATCAGTATTTGTTTCCTGCTCAAAAAGAGCAAAGGAATAGAATATTCAACATTACCTAACATGGTTTAAGTTGATTCTTTCAAATCAGACAACTATATTTTTCAGCCTTTATAGGGAAAGAACTTTTCAGATTAGGCACTACCTAATTTCTTTTTTTTTCTTTTTTAAGGGGGAGTCCCCTTATGAGTGCTGTACATCTAGCCTTACTTGCTCTTCTGTTTTGAAGTGGGTGTCTGAGAGTTTCTCCCAGATGCCTGTGCCACCTTCCCTTGTAGTACTGAGCCAGCAGCTTCTCTCAGTCTTTAAAAAGGATAATGTGTTTTGTTTACACGTCTCTACAATGGATCAACAGGATGTCTTCTGCAAGAATAAAAGGGAAAATAACAGATGTAGGTTTTGGAAAATGGCAGGATTTGGTTCAAAGTCCACTGGTTTATGTTTGAAAAAAATGCGTAATATAGCTCATTCACCTTTTCCAGCTTTCTTTTATACACCTGACTTTAAGCCAGATCTTTTTCATCCGGCAAAAGCTAATGGCTGTTGAAAAGGGAGCACCTTTCCTGCTTCTTCAATGCTGGCTGCTTTTTTTCCACCAACTCTTTTCTTCCAGTAGCAGCATACATGTGGCCACGTTGTGAGCAGGGTATCAACTGATCCAGCTTAGAAAGATCTCCACTTTTAACAACACAGGGGGAAACAATGGTTGTAAGTTACCTGGGACAAGAGAAAAGTGAGATCATCCTTTTTGGATTTTTGCTAGATTAAAGTAGCAAAGTAATCACAGCTTTAATGGATGTCTTTTCATGGCAGGCTATTCAGATCTCTTTTGAAAGTATATTTGTTCAATACGGTGAGTGCTTGATATTAGCTCTTCCTTCATGTGATCCTTTGCACTTCAGGTTTGTTTCTGTTTCTGCAGGCATCAGTGAAAATCACATGCTTCCTCTCTACCAAGGTAGCAAATTCAGTCTGCATTATTAGTATTTTGGATACCATGTATATTTTCATTTCCTTTTAGTGGCAAACCAGCCCAGTATGCTCCTGCTTTCACCTCCGCCCTTACCCCTATACTCATATTGGCACTGAAATGCTCTGAGCAATGCATTTCCAATGTATTACTGCATTTCTTGAGCCTTTAAGTTCTCCTGGCTGTGCATGACATGCCTTAGATTACCATCAGCAGCATGCAATAATTTACAACCAAATGCTTTCTTTTCGTGTCTTATTATCTAAATGAATTATATACCATTGACGATACATATAATTGTCTAAAAAAACTATTTCATGATCCGTGCCAGCAAATTTCTCTATTCTAATGTGTGTTTTGGTTTGCTGTATTTGTACTCCTTAGCTTTATTCTTGAGCAGCAGCAGTCAAAGGTGATGTTGACCGGGTCAGTGGGCACATCGCTATGGTTGCCCTTGTTTGTTCATTGTGGCAGTACAATTCATCAGTCTCTGTTTTTTTAAGTTTTGACCTGACTTAAATTCTTCTGAAAACATAAGCCCTAATGGGCCAGGCTGTTCACTGTCTGACATCAGTCTTACACAGCTAGCAAGTCAAAACTATATGGTGTTGGTATTTGTATACAGGACAGCCTCATGATAAATACATCTAATCAACTTAATTTTAAACCAGAGAACTTTCACACAAGATTTCTTTTGACCTTTCTTCCTTAATCTATTTTTATTTATTTTGAGTACAAAAGGTGGGTGCACACATATACATACATACTGTGTACTTTGCCTATGTGTAAGTTCAATATGTAAATGCAATTCATTCTCTATGTGCTTTATAGTAGTGAAAGTGTTATTACCAAGAAGACTAGGACTGGATAAGCAATGAAAAACAGATGCTTCTCTCTTTAAATCATCTTAAATTGTGATCTACAGAAGGATCAGCAGCCGTGCTGGTATAGACATGTAAGCATATGGCAGATGTCACCGTGATTTCGTTAGAGCAGTTAATACTAAGACATCACTCTCTTAAAGTTCCTGAACACAAATAATTGTTTCAAAAGGAGAGAATTTGAAACACGGGTGTATCTACAATACTGGCTATATTTCCATCTGGTTTACAGTGAATTTTATTTTCTTTCAGATAGGAGATTTTACCTTTGACACTCTTCCTTTCTTGCTCCTCCAGCCTGAGTAAATCTTGTTTAAAAAACAAAAAGATCCTTCACTAAAATCTGTGTGAATTTGCACAAGCCATTTACAAATACAAATAAATATTTCTTCACTGTGCTGCTGCAATACATGAAATTTTATCTTTCTGTGCCCTTTTTGAAAAAGTTTAGCCTAAGGACCTGAGGGCCCTAAACAAACCTGAAGATGATCAATGTGTTTTTCTATATTCTCATAGGAATGGAGAAAGTACACTGTAGCCCAATGTTAGAAAGTACAGACAAGGAGACAGATTCTTCATCTGTATCTATGAGTGAGCTACCATTCCAAGGGAAGTACGAGTATGCAGGCAGAGTTTTCTGTGTGATGCTAGAAAAACAAGAATTCTGGAAATCCTGAATTCTTTGTAGGAAAGATGCCAGCCACTGGCAAATGCTGCTTCCCTTTTTCCATAGAAAGGAGCATTTGGAGCCTTCCTTATTCCATTTCTGTCCTGGAGGAGTGAGGGGAGAGATCTCTGTCTGAAAATACTGGAGGTCCTGGGGAAGGGAGGGAGTGACTAAGGGCAGTCTTGCAGTGCATACCCAGGAATGCTACAAAGTTGAATACTTGGGAATTCTGAAAGCTTTGAAGGCTGGGGTTTGCAGAGAGGCATTCAGATACAGTTCTGCATACTAGATGTCTTTTTTAGACACCAACATTGTAAAAATGCATGAAGACTACAACTCAGCAGGATGTTGTTGTGACAGGCATTGTACAAACGTAATATACAAATGAGTATAAAATTGTGCAGTGAAAACATTAAGAAAGAAATAGAGAGATCAATGCAGAAATTGGGTGTTTGTATAACCTATACTGTAAGCTGTATCACAGAGCAGCCCAGCTGAAACCCTTCTGCTTCCCCTACTTGTTTAAACAGTTGGTGATTTCTGGCTCTCCTGGGGAGCTGCCATTGGTTACTATGAAACTTGAAACTGGCTGCAAAACTGATTCACTTGAAAGTACCGTAGCAATGGTTTGTCTCAAAAATAAGGACATTATACATGAATTTTAATATAATACAATTCTTAAACTATATTTTAATGCTCATTGTATTAGTACAGGTCCAGCTTTAACAGTTGTTACTGCTACTGTGCTGTTACAAGTTATTAAAATATTTATTAAAATATTTTTTAATATCTGTTGTGTCCAGTTATGCTCTCTCTATATATTTTAAATCCTATGAGGGACAGCTTCTTTATAAGTTCATAATCTTGATGGCATTTGTCAATTGACAAATTCGTTCTGAGTCAATTTTTTCTGAGTTACCTACAAAGAGATTTCCTCTTCCACAGGATAATAATAATTTCAGGATGTCTGCCAAGTTGTTTGACTTCTTTTCAGAATATTGTTTCTTTCTTAACTAACAGCTCTTGTAACTATGGTGTATCTATAGACTGTAGGAAAAAAAGACAATTTTTCTCAGAACAGTCTGGTATTTGAACTTGTTGAGTCTCTGCTCCTCCAGCCTTTCCGAGTGAAGGCTCTTTTCTTTGTATCCCATCAAACTTCCTTTAATGTTGACGTTTACAGAAGTTTGACATTTCATGTTAGGCAGTCTCATGTGAATACTCTTTTTTGATACGAAAGTGTAAGATATTTTCTATTGCCATCTTTCACAAGTAACTACTCTTTCTTGTAAGTGGATGAGTGAATTACAGAAATGCTGAGATCATAGAAGAAAGATTCATGCCTCAGGGAGGATATAATCTGGAAGTAAACAAAATAGTGGTGTTTTTCACCTACTGGAAAGATAGAAGAATTATTGTGTGTCTTTTCTGAGGAGAAAAAAAAAAAGTTGATTTGGTATTTGATATGTTCAAGTCTCTGAATTTGTAGCACTGACTTTGAAATGTAAATACAGTAATAGAGTATATCACTGTGTACTCAAATTATGACTTTTTTTTTTAATATGTAGTTAATGACTCCATTTCCAATAATTATTTCTTTGAGATCAATTGTAAGCTAGAATAGTTTTCATAGCTCTCACTGTAAGGAAAACTGTGCAAAATATCTATAGTAATAGAACTGATATGTCATTAAAAGCTCATCAATCTCTTTCTGGCATGGCAAAAAGCCTGTAGCGAGTAGTTCGTAAGCAAAAATCATCTCTTGCCTCCGCCCAGAATTTGATAATACTTCTTTATATCTTTTGAGTTGCTCAGATCTCATGTATGTTTATAATAAATCAAAGATGAAATGGTTATCCTTCATGTATGTGTACTATATAGTAACAGTATGAAGGAGCATAAAATGGTCATAATCTATCCATGTAAAATTCAAACATAGCTAGCAGTTATGCTTCAAACAGCTTCAAACATAGCAAGAAGCAAAGCCCTCAAAATATCAGCATTGTCCCCAAAAAACATTATCAGTGAGTTAAAAGTACTAGGAATTTCCTCAACAGCCTGTACAGATTCATCAGGGTTGGCTGAAAGCAAACTTTTTTTTTCCTTCATTGAAATGCTGTTGGCTTCACCAGATATAAGAAACAAGCTAAAGCAAACCCAGAGAACTTCCTTCTTTGTGAGAGTTTTCTGTCTGTTGTCATTTCTGTAGTTAAATAATTAATCATAGCAGGATAGTCTCAGAGTGGCAAAGTCTGGGTTATCTAGACACCTTTCTACTACTATTATTTACTGCCATTCCACTGCCAGTGGAATATACTGCCAGTGGAGAATGCTGATTGCTGAGGAAAGAAGCTATTTAAATGGAAAATAAATGAAAACTCCACTCATTGTATGCCATGAATTATTCCTTCTGTATGCACAAACCTTCCTTTTCCCTCTATCAAAAGAAATTCTATTTTTACTTAATTGACTTATATCCTGTATTATAAATCTGTCTGCTCATTAAACTCAGGCAGAATTACAGTGGAATTTAATACAGCAGTAGCTATTAATAATCCCCAGAATTTAGCACTTATTATTATCCAAACTGATGCCTACCAGACAGATTAATGATATTTTTACAGTATTAGAAAGTTGTAAAACATTATTTCAATGTTACTCATGCTAAGAACTTCATTTGCGAAATATCCAGAGTCTTTCCACTCCTGCTCTTGCTGAAATGTGTGTTCACATCTTCCACGAAGATGTGAAGGAGGATAGGATTTTGCAAACACGTCCAGACACAGTGTGCAGTAGTGTGAGCAGCTGTACTAAATATAGGAGGTCTAGGGTGTTAGTGGAGCCAAAAGCCAGACTACCGCTGTTAAGACCGTAAATGATCAAACTTCTCATTGGAAGTTTCACTTTGTACAAACATTCATTTGTTGTGGTATGTTAGGGTGGCAGGAACAGTAGTTAAGTCAGGACTATAAAATACAGACCCTGACATTTCTTTCTGACTTAGATGCGAGGCACCTTTGCTCTTCTGAAAAAGTCTTGGGTGAAAAAAAAAAAAGAAGGAGGGCATGAAATGTGGGACCATCAAAAGAAGACAGTATGCAAGCGGCAAGGAAAAAAAAAAAAAGTCAAAGATTATTTTTAGAAGGAGGAGTTGATGGAAAACTGCAGGAAAGACAAGGCAGTGAAATCCAAGTGAAAGACTTAAGAGTTTTGTCTCTGTCATGAGTACAGGGAAGGAAGTAGACAAGCCAGTATTGTGAGGAGATCGTATGGAACATTAGCTCTCTTCCAGCTACAAAAGATGTTCCAAGGAAAGCTAGGCTAAAAATTGCTTTGAAGGTCTGTTTTTTCAAGGTTCCTTGATGCTTTATTTCAGAAATTCTTGCTTCCCCTCCTGCCCGCCTTTCCTTCACTCAAAACCTAATGATGATGTAATTTCTCACAGAAATGAGTAAAGGTAGTGCTTGCTATAAATACGTATTTTAGAGAAAGTTTAGAGTACCTTTTAAAAATTACAAGCACAGGAGTCTTGATGATTTTGTTCCCAATGGAAAAATAAAAAAGTAATAACAAATATTTCAGACACAGAGAAACAGGAAAGCTATTTTGAATGTTTGTTTCACAAGTGAAAATTAAATCTAGAGCCAACATAACAAAAAGCAAATGGAATTAGAAATGAACAATGCACTGCATTCTGCAAAAGTGACCTTCATGTAAGTGTGTGCATCGTTCATGATCTCTCACAGCATGTGAAGCATATAGCAGCCAGCAATATTGGAACACATCCCTCAGTCAGCCCACCTCATTTCTGCTGATCTCACCCATATCTTCTTTTTTTTTTTTTTTTTCCCCTAGAAGACAAGCTGTGTTGTGTAAATATTTTACAATGTTTCATTCTCATTCTTTCACGGCATTCTGAATAACACATACAAAGATTCTGTGCATCTTATCAAAATACGTTTTCCATCTTCATTCCTTTCCTCCCTCTCCAAAAATCTTTCTCTTCAAACAAAATCTTCTGTGTCATTTATCGTCATGGACTCCAACAGGATTATATCTTGTGTACAGAACCCTTCAGCTCTCACAAGTGTTATGAAATTTAAAAGACTGTTTAAAATACCAATTTCCATTTTTAAAAAGTGCAATACTAAGCACTAATTGACTTACAGGCCAGACTGTGGCTTGAAGACTGCAGGTTGTGGATATATATGTGCGTGAGATGGCTTCATAGCTTATTGCTACCTGGTGTCCTTGGGGGACTCTCTAGTAGTATTCTTCCCATTGCACCAACCACACATGCACTGGAGTAACATCTCCATCTCAGCTGCTGAAGGGGTGCTGCCTTCTGTAAGACCAGCTTTGCTTGGATGCTCAGGGAGGGTAAGGACATTGACCTAGTTTATGCTCCTTTTTTTCACTTTTGAAGAAACTGGTACCTTATCCACTAGGATGCCAGTATTGGTTATACCTTACAGTGTTTATCCAGCCCGCAGTACAGGCTGAATACCCCTTGCACAGGATTTGAGGGGAGTGAAAGGACTGAGTATATCATCTCCTATTGTACATCCACAAGAGCCAGGCTCAAGTGGATTACAATATCTTTGCGGCATAGAATACCCAGAGGATCGCTAGTGCCGTGGGTAGCTGCTCATCAATGACAATTCTTGTACATATTTCTAGGAATGACCGTTCAGCATATAAATATCCTGAAGTGTTGTTCATAATATCCTACATTTTACTTTCTTTCATTTTCCTAAAATATGTGGCCCAGCTGTTTGCAGAGTGGATCATGCTGAAATTTTGGAGCAGGGAGTGAAAGTACAGTAGAGATGTCCTTAACGGGCTTGAGCATAAAGAGGCTTAAGCTTCTGAGGTCTCTTAACTTGATGATGTTAATCCTGTGTGTTTGGTAAAGCTAATGTGTAACTTCTCTTCTTGTGACCACAGCTTGTGTTTGTGAAATTTTTCCTAAATATTGAAATATATTGTGAGTCTGAACAGGGAAGAAAACTGAAAGTTGTTACGTGTTAAGGTAATATAAAGTGTCATAAAGCAAAAATATGTTCCAAACAGCATCCTATCTCTGGCAATGACTAATGCTTCCTCTTTTTTAAAAAATGCTCAAAGTATCCTACAGAAGATAGAACAAAAAGTTTCAGCTTTACACTGAGCAGTAAATGTTTGGCATATTTGCAGAAGCATGAGCATGTGCATATATAGTAATCCCATCTAATGGAACTGTGAATGGTAGCAATACTTTGAATTATATCTAATCCTAGTTTAGTTCTTGTTTTCCATATTATGTGGAAATAAATCTTTGTGGTTAATTATTCACTAAGTTAGTTTCTTTTCACTGGATTTAAATTTCACTGAATATCCCAGTGTTTCTCCAGTTTTTACTTACAATTAATGATCTTCATAACCATTTATATTAATTGCCTCTTCAAAACAGATAGTTCAATTGTTCAGTCCTTCATATATCCATTATGTCCTTTCCACACTTAGTTCATCACGTATACTGCAATTGGGTTTTTTAGCATACAGTGAGAACCCTAAATGAAACTGAAACAGTTTCATTTAGACAGACACCTGTGTTGAAATTGCATCCTTAAACTCACCCCTCACTATCCAGCCAACACAACTGCTTTTCTTTATAGAATTAGATAACCTTCTCATGCATGTTTATCTGAGTAACTGGGATTTCTTATAAAGCTAGTTGGTTTAAGTTTTGGGGAGGTGGCCTTTTTTTCTAATTATTATTATTAATTTATAGGTGTGCTGTACTTTGATTAGGATGCAGGTTTACTCCAGATACAATTCAGTAATTCTTCTTCCGTCTAGCTGAAGGCAGGACTCAGGCCATCCCTTACTGAGGTGTGTAGGTTGATTTTGAGTAAGTATTGTGTATGAAAGTTATCTCTGTGATCACCATTGAGGTTTTAAAGCCAGATCCACTAAGTTCTCGCAACAGGGTTGCAAAAAGTGGTGGAACTACCTATGAAGTGCCATTGCTTCCTCCTGCACATACACTTATATGAGTTAAATGTGTTACATATAAAGTATGGGGAGCAGAATGAACCCCCCGTAATCCAAAAGAAAATGGTTAGCAACCTGCTACACCACTTAGACACACACAAGTCTATGGTGCCAAATGGGATCCACCTGAGGGTACCGAGGGACCTGGCAGAAGTGCTCAGCATCCTCTTTCCTTCATTTATCAGCAGTCCTGGCTGACTGAGGAGATCCTAGTTGACTGGACGTTAGCAAATGTGATGCCCATCTACAAGAAGGGATGCAAGGAGAATCCAGAGAACTACAGGCCTGTCAGTCTGACCTCAGTGCTTGGGAAGGTCATGGAGCAGATCATCTTAAGTGCCACCACACAGCTCGCACAGGACAACCCAGTTAGCATGGATTTATGAAAGGCAGGTCCTGCTTGACAAACCTGATCTCCTTCTATGACAAGGTGACCCACTTAGTGGATGAGGGAAAGGCTGTGGTAGTTGTCTACCTAGACTAATTTAGACTTTCTATTTCTGTATATTTACTTGTAAAATGGGGGCTCTTTTTTTCTCTCCTGTAGTGTGAGCCACCATCAGAAGTAGCGGGGAGGTACTTTCTGGCTTGGGAACCCTGGAGACAAGTGTTTCCCTCCCTCCGTAGCCTGCCAGGGCAAGTGCTTTTGCATGATTTCCCTGAGCTCCCTACCAGCAGCTCCTACTCCAATTTCATCCTGCAGCCAAGCAGCCCTCTGCTCCTCGGGGAGCGTAGCCCTGGCAGAGGAGGCTGCTCAGAGATACGCACGTGTCTCTGTCCTGTCCCCAGCTGGCCCTGGGGGCCCTGGGGGCTCCGCTGCTGGCTCCTAGGCTGCTGCCAGAGTAAAAGGCAGGCAGTAGCTGCCAGCACAGCTGCCCTCTGCTCCCAGGAGACCCTCTTCTGCTGGGACTCTGGAGTGAACGTCTTGCCAACCCTGTAAATCAGGACCCAATTTTTTCATAACACTCTCTCCCCCCACTTTTTAAAATAAATAACGACAATTTAAAAATCCAGCTGTGTGTGTGGAACGTTGCGGATGTAGCTGTTTGAGCTGGATGTTCAAATAACATCTGCCCCCTCAGCCAGTGTTTCTGGTTTGTTTATCTTCTGCCAGGGTAGCCCATGAGGACGTGCAGTGATGGTGCTGGAGACACAGCTCTTAAGCCTGTCACTTTCTGTGCCAGTGGAAGCTACATTGAAGGGACTTGTCAGAGGAGAGCTAGCTCTGCGAATTACTTTGTAACAGTTGGCTGCTTCAGAAAAAGGGAATTTTCTTCCTTGCCAGATCCTGCCTCATCAATATTGTATTGCTTTCACTCTCCCTGGGTAGCCAGAGCAAGCATGGTACATCTCTACCCATTTTCACAGAACATGAGAGAGCTTTAATGACATTATACTGCCTAGAATGGAAGCGGCATTAAAAAGGCTTTAGAAAGTGGTTCTCCTGTATCTTTTTAATGTTCTTGCACTGGAAGGAATGATTGCAATTAGTAATAGATAACATTAAGTGGAAAGTAAGAACTAATTTGCTTCTTTACCCAGAAATAAATCAAAGGGGTTTTGTGTCTGAAAGAAGAACCATATGCAGTTGAAATGATTGCAAAAGCTTACAAAATTTAAGTACTTCCCAATTGTATTTTAATACCTTGGGGGTAGATCAAGTATGCTTGCTATATGAATAAAATAATAATGTGTTGCCTATAGTTTATATGTACGTTTTGTTTGCTGGGTGTAGTAGTGTCTTTTTGCAGGGAGATAAAGCACATATTTAATGTGCACATAATTTAATGTCTTGTTTCACATCTGTACACCACAGTTGTTTTTAGACCAGGAGAGAGAGTGGATCCTGTATCTCCTTGGATTACTAGTTTCTATGACAGCAGAAATGGAGATAATGAATTTAGAGGATCTTGGTTTCTTTTATAATTTACTGTTATAGTCCCTTCCAAAACTGCCGTGCTTCACTGCAAGGGGTAAGAGGCAATGACCTCTGTGGAATTATCTAGAAGAAAGAAAATCAAAGCTGATAATTCCCCTAAGAGATTATTCAGATTCTCCATCCTTACTAACTAACTAGTAGCTCATGTAATCAATCTGAAATATTTCTATACATTTTCAGCACCTGAATTATCTTAAATAGTACTCTAAGGATTGGAAAAGGTGATGTTAGTTGGATATTATTCTGTAATCCTACCACAAAGGACACAGAGGAGAAAAAAAATCACCTTTTGTCTGCCCACTTAAGCTCTTTTTTCTTTTTCTTTTTTTTTTTTTAAGTTACTATGTATTTGCTTATGTTTAATTATAAGGGAATGTTGCTGCCATGGCAAACCCGGAAATTGTGTCTGATTGAGCTTGTGTTTCCCTTGTGTTTGCTTTAAAGCATGCTCTTCCCCCTTTAAACAGACTACTATACTACTGTATAGTGTTCTTGGCTACTTCTTGCTTCTTTACAAAATAGTGCTGATACCAAGACAAGGAATGTAACTGTTAGTCTTTAGAAATAGTGTGAAAGAAAGCAAACAACCAAGTAAATAGACTTATGACTCTTAAAAAACACAACTAAGTACAATTGGGAAATACAGTTAACCATTCAAACCAAATTGATATCTCTAACATATCTTGCATAAGCAGCATTATTTTGTGATTGTAGATTATGTTTATTCTAACATGTGTATCATCATATGGCAGATAACTTTCAAGTCTTTCTTCTTTAAAAGAGAGCAAAATACTGAGCAGAAATAGTTTTACCACCTCAAAGTCCAATGTATGTTTGCACAAAAGCCTCCACATTTTTCACTTGTATGTGCTGATCTAGCTAATTGTATTAGTCTTCTCTACAGATTTTGCCTTTCAGGATTATTTTTTTTTTTCCAGGAAGCAAAAAGCTTGGATTCCCTATGGTTAGTGTTGCTCCAAAACCATCTGGATGGCTGACACAGGCCCATGCAGCACTAGCCATGCCCTCCCAACCTTACCAGTGTTGCTGAGGGCATGCTGGCTTGTGCCAAGCGCATGGGAGGGACATGTTGTCACCTTTCCTATTCTGGAAGAGCCAGAGAGCAAATTTCTGCCTCCCTCAAGCAGCTTCTGTGCACTGAGGATGCATGGGTTTCAGATGGTCTGGTGATAAACACTCCGAATGTCAAACGTGTAGTACATCTTTCCCCTTCATCCCTTTCCAGTGCTGTTTGGAGAAAGTCCATGAACATTAGAATTGCTGCCTTCTTCTCAGGCCACAGAATTTTTTCTTTTCATCTGTCCAGATGCATGTGTGTAAGGAAGGTAATCTCTACCTAATGTCTTGAACATAGTGAGAAAGACGTTATTCACTGTTGTAGACATCCAGAGGTCACCTGGTCCAGCCTCCTGATAAGCAAGACAAATTTCAGTGTTAGGTCAAATTGCCCGGCTGAGCTGTGAAAGTCTTCAAAGACGGATATACCACAACCTGCCTGGGAAACCTGTCCCAGTGTTGACTACTCTAATAGGATATTTTACCTATATGCATTTGGAATTGTGCTTATTGCAACTTTCGACCACTGCCTCTTGTCCTTTCACTGTGCCTCTGAGCAAACCTTGACACTCTCTTTCCTACAAGTCCCTTTATGTAGTGGAATTCAGCAATTATCTCCCACCCTTAACTTTCTCTAGGCTGGATAAACTAATCTGCTCCTCATATGTCATATACTCCTGTAATGAGCTTTTTCTGTTCTTCCTTACACTGAAATTACCTCAGTGGAGCACATTAATGTGAATGCTGCATATCAGGATCCCTTGTTACTTCTGTTATAGCTAGCAAAAGCAAAACTGTGATAAGGAAACATCTTTTAGATAACTGGTAATAACTCAGGTTCTAAAAAGAAAAAAACCTGACCCTTCTGTTTTCTTCATTTTCCTCATGCAGTTTTCAGCTTGCCTCCTCTTCACTATGCCTGTATGTAATTGCTGTCTCTGACCACCCAGCTTCATCAAGTCTATGACCATACCTTTCAGTCTTGTTCTACCTATGATACTTGTGACACCTTAGATCTACAGGAATCGAGCTGAATGGCTGGCCCAGACAAAAGACTTGAGTACCTTCTGTGGACCATCATCCCCTAAGGCTGCTTCTCTTGAGCACAGGATTCTGAGTAATGGTAGAGCTTTCTGGATCAGATTATTGGTACAACTACCATTAGGTCACTGTATTCTTTACGGTTTTCATAATGATCCAGTGGAGAATCGGCCTAAGGCAATGACCTGGCTTGCCTTTGAACTGTGAATATCCTATGCATGCAGTCATTCAGGGAAGTGTGTTAACTGTAATTAATAAGGCACTCATACTGAGTGGACCATACAGAAATATACAAAAGAGCTTCCATCCAACTTCATTTAATTGACTTTGAATTTGGACAAAGGAAATCAGGCAAGAACAGCCAGCTGCTCCTTACAATATAGATGTAAGTACTATCCTGAGTTTTAAACTTGTTATCAGTTTGTAGAGCATATGGAAGGAAAAGTAGTGTTTCTGTGGATTTTATCACTTTCCCAGTGACTTTCATAGACACTTTTACAAGGTAGCCACCAGTGAGGCATACTAGGAGTAGCAGCTTCTGTCTCAAATTCAGTTTGAAGCGCTATGGAACTTCTCCCAACAGCCAACTTCTGCCAGCCACTTCCTATCTGATTTCCTCTCTCATTGTACTTATAAATCAGTTTTAAACAAAATTAATAGCCTTTGAATGTGGGGAGGATATGTAAGTTCTGCGCTATATAAAGCATGATATTTCTGTATGTGTGTGAGTACTTACATACACACATATATAAAGAACGCTCAACAAGCGCAGACTGTGTTAGAGGCTGATTATAGAACATAGCAAAGTACCAAACACACTTTTCGTGCTTTCCTTATCTTTCCCTTACCTCCCATGACCCACAAAGCTGGGGAAGTCACTTGGGACTAGATGTACCAACACAAGTCACCATGGTTTGGCTGCTGTCTAATTTGTCTTAAAGTAGCATTGAATAAAATGCCTTCATCCCCAAGCTACAGTCAGTCTCTTCTTGCAAGTTTGTGCATACAGAAATTTGTTCATCACTTTGGTCATAATCACAGTCCCAACAGGAATTGTTGAATTCATTATTCCACCCATAAAGAAAATAATCCAAGTTTTTGGAGTTTGGAGGTTTCTCCCACTAGACTTAATTCTCCAGGATGACTTAGCCACCTATACAAAATTTATGATAGCAGAAATTCAGTTCCATGTCTATGCCTAACAGAGATGCTGTTCCTTCTTGAATTTGCAAAAAGTGGAAGGAAAATGAGGATTTTTTTTTTACATTGTCTGACCATATGACATTGGTCTGATTTTTCAACTCTGAAGGTGCTCTTATGGCAAAAAAAAAAAAAAAAAAAAAAAAGGCATAAAGACTTGAACTGTGTCTAAGTTGATGTTTTATGAGATTTTCAGTTGAATTGATCTAGCTCAATAGGCTTAATGTAGTTGAAAATGAGCCATTTCCCTGTTCTAAGCAAGATATGAACTGAAAGTATCACAACAAAAAACTGAAAGTTGTTCTAGTAAACATTAACATCTGAATCTTACTTCCCTCTGTAATGCTGTTTAAAACCAGAGAGGGGAAAAATTCTTTTAATAGATGATAGCTGTTTCCCAGTGATGAATCAGGAGAACATATATTGTTTATTTGCGAAGCATGAACAATGTAGTCAATGTTGCATAAGGCATTAAAAGCAGTCTGTGCCTCAAAGAACATTTTAATCTAACAACACAGATGCTGAATAGGCAAAACATGCCAGAGTCCCCAGCAGTAGATAATTGGTATTTTTAGTCAAATTTGTAATTAATATAATTTATTCACTGTTTCTGGGCTCGGTTGAAACAGTCTTGACTAAATACTCACTGAGACAAGAGTCCATTTACTAAGCTGTATGAAAACATACTTAATATGAGAAGTGGTTAGTGTAATTTCATCTGGCATCAAGCAGATCAATGAGTGACTGAACTGCTTCTTTGAAATTATTTACTGTACTCAAAACACAAGATAATTCTTTCTATGTGAAAAGGAAATGGCATTCCCTTCTGGAAACAGCAATTGGTATTGAATGCGAGCTGTTGCTGTTACAAATTTCAACAATACTTTCTTTCTACTACTTTCCCTTTTGTACCTGCACTCCATGGGCCTAACAATATTGTGTATTTGAAGTCAAGGGGACTACCTGTTGACTTCCTGTGGAGACAGATGTTTGGGATATGAATCCAGAACAGAAGAGATAAGCTGCATTCTCCATGGACTGTGAGCAGCAGCACTTTCTCTACCTGCCTTGAAAATCTAGGCTCTGTCAGGCAGAGATGCAGAGGCCTTGCAGCTGCAGTCAAGGAAAAGGAGTGTTTTAAATAGCAAAGCTCTCTCTGTGATGTGTTCTAAAAAAAAAAAAAAAACAACCATAGTGTTTGCTCATTTGGATGCCCAAAATTAGAATGTATGTTGGCATGAATCTGTCTCTGGCAGACAGATAATTCAACTGCTGATTTCACAAGTCTTGTGAAAATTGGTATCTGTGAAGCTCTCAGACATCAGCAAAGACAGATGCAAAAAAATCATTAGCATAGCCTGTTTCTCCATTTATAGTCTTATGCAAGAAAAGAGAAAACGGATATCGACTGATTTTCATAAACAGGTCTTGTGCATACACCTCAAAAATAGCTGTGTGCTAATAGACTGAATTTTCCTGTAACTGGATTTTACTGAGGATTATTTTTAAAATTCCATTACAAATTCTTGATGAAAAATTATTTGTTGCATTCTCCTACTGATGTATTGAAAGTTATCCTCAGCTGCAGGTATAAAAATGTATTCCATCTTTCTCAGTCTAAAGGAACTCTAAGGATTAGACGTGAGAGAAGTAGCTTCAAAAAGGGACTGAAAACCAGCAGCCAGTTGTGGCTGGCAGGTCTGGGCAGAGAGTCTCCCAAGTGATGACAAAGCACTACCAGTGCAGTTTCCCAGAGCGTGAGCTGAGAGAACAGGGTAGTGGAGGGGGACCTGGATTCCCGCTTCAGATTTAAGAAAATTTAAGAAATTATGAGAGTACCAGAAAGCTGGAGCGGGATATATCCACTCCCCAAAGACTAAGAAAACATTTTTTCACATATATGTGATTGCTATTCTGGGTTCTCATCTTGCACTCCCAGCCAGGATTCATGCCACAGTGATATTGCTGTGATGGTGGGAAAGCTTGAGTTTCATCCAGCACGAAAGAGGCAGCACTGTGGTAGTGCAAACACGAGTGATTGGCATTGAGTGGGATGATAACCATGTGCATAGGTCTTGTCCTGAATGCATAACTCTTGAAGGATATGGTACTGGCCATTGGATTTTATAAGGTAATACAAGAGTTCAACTGCAGGACAAGTAAATTCTTCCATTTCAGTACTGCAAATGCAGCCTTCTTAGGCCATGTCAGAATCCTTGCATTCTCAATGTGGAAAAGGGGGAGTGCTTAATATGCGAATGATGTGTACTTTGTTTCTAATTTTATTCTTTTTGTGGCTTCTTATGATGAAGATGATTGCCATAATCAATTTTTCCTTTGAGCAAAATGTTGCTCTTTATGGGTATTTATTTGATATATTTTAAATCATTGATGTTCTTTGGTGTAAAAGAAAACAGGAAAAGCAGAAAGTGGAATTTAATGCCATCCAAAGAAAAAATGGGTGGTTTCTTCCTGAAAATAAGAAATACTACAAATTACACTGCAGAAATAACAAAAATACATTCTAAAAAGAACTTTTAAAATAGGAAATATCTTTTGCCTAAACATTATGCATTTTACTTCAAGTAAGTTAAAAGTACTTTAGTTCATGTAAAGCCATTCTTAATTACATTATTGAAGGATTAAAATCAGCTCTAAGCAACAGTGTTATTTAATTAATTAAATTTTATTGTAAGAGCTGAACTAACATGGTATTGTTGGAAAGCTGGTACTTGTGAATCAAAATCTTTACACACCCTCTGATCCTGCTTCTTTTTCAATTGTTTTCATGCCTAGTACTAGTATCAAATAAATAAACACAAATATATAGCCCATTTAGAAGCCCACAGTGAAAAATACATAATTTGCTAAATACAAATATGCTCATGTGTAGAACCAGCAAATGTATTTTAAATATCCTCCAATAACCATTAAAATAATTTCTGAATCCAGCTTAGCAGTTCTGTTCATGTCACATTTCATTTTATTGCTTGCATTTTAACACACTGAGGAGCTTTCTGATGATCTGTTTATGACTTTTTCATTTCCTCAATTGGTAGATGTGTAATTTTTATTTAAAATTAAATTTCATGGTGTCAACCACAGCCATTAAATTTTTGAAGCACAACATATGGCAAATTCCAGCTTCTGCTCAGTCAGAAAGAGATGGGAGGTATAGTGAAGAACATTAGCAAATAGAAGATGGCGTATATGCAGATATTTTTTTTGTAACAGACAATTGTAAAACATAAACTTTGGTTTCAGTTATAAGGGCATGAATAGTATTTAGCACTTTGATTCCCTTTATTTCAATAAAGTAGTGTGTTTATATGGAATGGGTATGGTGTCTTCAGAGCTGACACACAAGTTTTAATGGAAACTAGACACACTCTACTGTGTCTAGTGCAGAAGCCACATGTAAAGTTTGGGGTTGATGCTCCTCTAAACCATCCTTGTGCCTGAGTAATCTGCTTGACACTGCAGCACAGGCATAAACCAACAAGTTTTACAGCCAATTTGGAGTAATCCTAATGATTTCTTTGAATATAACTGTGGCAAGGCACCTCTTGCTGTAGATCTGTAAGGAAAGGGAAACAAGATGCGTACTTTGGAATGTTTGATTTGACTTTTGGCAGTGGCTCTGGAAATTAGAACTAGACGCAAATAGTTAATCTCAGGACCAGACCCTCAGCATCATGTTTCAAATCAAGCTGGTCAGCAGCCTCAGCCCCTCTGAAGGCAACCAGAAGAGGCAAATATTTTTCCAGCTAGTTTGGATTTCCCTTTCTGTTCTCCAAGTGGGTTTGTTCCCTCTTTATTCAAAAAGCAGTCAGATGGAGGCAATTTACTTCTGTGTATGTATAACTTATCATGCTGTGAAGACTCTTCTTGTTTGTGTCTTGTTTGGCAATGTTTTTCATGTTCTCCACTTGTTGGGATGCTGTAGGAGCTGGGAAACACAGAAGAAGGCAGTAAATGCACCATCTGTGGCAGCACCCTGGAGCCTCTACTGTTTCTTCCTTTAGACATGATAAGAAATTTGTCCTATATATCCTGGGTTTGCTTTTTTTGTTATTATTGCTTCCAGTGCTGAATTAGCGAGCAAATCTCATTGCCCAGGAGTTTGAATCTCACTGCCAGAATTTACATGTGTTCTCAATGGAAGCATGCCATTATAGGAAATCTCAGCTGTTCAATGGAAGAGAAAATCAGTGTTCTGGCTGCTTTTAGGAAAAACAAGCTGGTAAAACTGTTTGTAATAAACAGAGCATTCAACCACTTGGTGCTTTTGTGTATATATATTTTTATAGGTAAGATACTTATCTGCATGTATCAAGTGCAATGAAGGTACTAGGTAAGACAATGTCAGCCAGTAGACTGCTTAGTAATATTGCATAGGAAATTCTCAGTAAGTAATGAGTTTAGACAAACAATAATAGTATTTCTGTTCTTTGAGAGAAGAGAAAGTGAATAAAGAAGAAATGAAGAAGTTCAAATTACTGACCCTTTGATTCACAGAGTAAGACCAATGTGGATAGGGTATATTAATATTTTCATATCAGGTCCAGCTTTGAGACATTGCTGTCAGAAGAAATAGGGCTGGTAATATTTTGGAAACAAATTTAAATAGAACTTTCTTTAGAAATGAGAAATACAAGGTAACACACTGTTATATGTTTGGTATTTCTATTCATTGGGTCAGCCACAAAAGGAAGTCAGTTCCACCTGTTTCTCTTAACCTCTGGCTTCCTGCCCATTTTTCATGATTCTGGTTGCAGTGAGCTTGGTCATTTACCCTACATAAGGTTACTGATGAACTGAGGTGTTACACCCAGACATTATATAATAAACTAGCAAGTTTTACAGCAAATTTGGAGTAATCCTAATGATTTCTTTGGATATAACTGTGAAATATTGGAAGGGAGGTTCTGCTTAACCAACTTGATCTCTTTCTATGACCATGTGACCCGCCTTCTCAATGCGGGGAAGGCTGTGGACGTTGTCTACCCGGACTTTGGTAAGACCTTTGACACCGTCCCCCACAGCGTTCTCCTGGAGAAGCTGGCGAATCATGGCATAGACAAGTGTACTCTTCACTGGGTGAAAAACTGGCTGGATGGCCGTGCCCAGAGAGTTGTAATTAATGGGGTGAAATCTTGTTGGCGGCTGGTCACCAGTGGTGTCCCTCAGGGCTCAGTTTTGGGGCCAGTCCTGTTTAATATCTTTATTGATGATCTGGATAAGGGGATTGAGTGCACCCTCAGTAAGTTTGCAGATGACACCAAGCTAGGTGGGAGTGTTGATCTGCTTGAGGGTCGGCAGGCTCTACAGAGGAACCTGGACAGGTTGGATCAATGGGCCAAGGCCAATGGGACGAGGTTTAGTAAGGCCAAGTGCCGGGTCCTGCATTTCGGTCACAACAACCCCAGGCGACGCTACAGGCTTGGGGAAGAGTGGCTGGAAAGCTGCCCAGCAGAAAAGGACCTGGGGGTGTTGGTGGACAACCAGCTTAACATGAGCCACCAGCGTGCCCAGGTAGCCAAGAAAGCCAACGGCATCCTGGCCTGTATCAGGAATAGCGTGGCCAGCAGGAGTAGGGAAGTGGTGGTGCCTCTGTACTCGGCCCTGGTGAGGCCTCACCTCGAGTGCTGTGTTCAGTTCTGGGCCTCTCACTACAGGAAGGACATTGAAGTGCTGGAGTGTGTCCAGAGGAGAGCCACCAAGCTGGTGAGGAGTCTAGAGAACAAGTCATATGAGGAGAGGCTGAGGGAACTGGGCATGTTCAGTTTGGAGAAGAGGAGGCTGAGGGGAGACCTCATTGCCCTCTACAACTACCTGAAAGGAGGTTGTAGGGAGGTGGGTGTTGGACTCTTCTCCCAAGTGAATAATGACAGGACCAGAGGAAATGGTCTGAAGTTGTGGCAGGGGAGGTTTAGATTAGATATTAGGAAGAATTACTTTACTGAGAGAGTGGTCAGGCACTGGAACAGCCTGCCCAGGGAGGTGGTGGAGTCGCCATCCCTGAAGGTATTTAAGAAACGTGTAGACATGGCACTTCAGGGCATGCTCTAGTGTCTGAGATTGTTGGGTTGTGTCTGTTTGTGGGTGGGTGTGGTGTGTGATTGTGGGCATTTGTTTTGTTTTCGTGTTTGGTGTTGTGTGTTTCTGTTGGTTTTTTGGGGTTTTTTTGTTGTTGGTTGGACTCGATGATCTCAAAGGTCCCTTCCAACCAAGAAGATTCTGTGATTATGTGATTATCATAATTGAATAATACTTGCAGTGTGTTTTGTAGGAAAGGCTTGGTCATATTTTAGGTCATTGCTACAGTTAATTGCACGTTGTTCAAAGTTTTTGCTATAAGCAGGAAGTAGGAGAAGATACCAAATCTCCAAGGACAACGCTGACTCTTTGGGAAGCAAGGCACTACCAGGATTAGAGTTTTGTCCTTTTATCTAGTACATCTCTAATGTTCCTAAATGGCTTGTGAGCTTTTGACATGAAAAAACAATTATTAGGAAGTTGTGGCTTCATTTCCATTCTTTTAGCTTATTCATAATAAGACTTTTCTTGCATGCAGGAAGGGAGAAGCTCTGTGATTCTAACAGACATACTGCTGAAGTGAATTTTCCAATAAATGTCTGCAGTACCTTCAAAAGTCTTTTCCATTTTACAGTAGTAAAGTTAAGGCTGGGAGAAAGCCAGAGGAGAAAGTTGTCTTCATGTATATTCTCCAGAGCCATATCAGGTCTTATGACAAGTGGTTCCCATGGCAGTTGCCGACATGTAGATTGCCATACACACACATGTACACAGAATAGGGCCCCTTGCCCAGGGGAAGAGATAGAAATGGGATATAATGATAAGACAAGGAAGACTGCACTTAACAGGCTTAGTACACATCAGATAAGTGTACTAACCAGCCCTGTTTTCACATGAATGGCCCCTTTTATCCTGCTTTTTGTTTGTGCTTATTCCTCCTCCATGCTCATTTCTCCTCAAACCACTATGATCCCTCCTGATTCTTCCCCTGAACATTCCATAGTAAGTCTTGTACAAACCCAAAAGGCTCTTCCTGGCATAATGAGTCCTACAGCTCTGGTGGCCAAAGCCCTGCAGTACGTGTGAGGATGTCGGGTCAGTGGGCCCCAGCATTGCTAATGGGGCTGGCTGCTCTTCTGCTGTCACTCCAGAAGCCCAGCCAGGAGCTCCTGGAGGGTGACCAGGGATCCCCACCTACTCTTCCCGTGCCCTCTTTTTGTTTGTGGAGACTAGCATCTAATAGCATAGCCCAACAATAAGGAAAGAGGAAATCTGGATTCTTTAAAAAAAATCAATTCCATGCAACACACGGATAAATAATGTACTAATAGCATGCAAGGGGCTCTAAAAATGTTGTGAGAACTAGAGAGGGAAGACGGAGGGAAAGAAGGATGGTAGTTCTTGATAATGCAAGGCAAAAGGGGGCTGGCTCCTGCTTAGGGACCACCTGCTGCTGATTGATAGTCCCTGGCTCTCCTGAAACAGAGGTCTCCTTCGTCATGTGACCTTATGTTATCATAGGAAGTCACGCTAGAAAATTTCTCAGAAAAGAAGTTCTCCAATATTTCATAAACAGATCTTGGTAAATCTCAAAACGTTCTATATCAGCATTATGACCATTATGTTTCCAACACAAGCCTATGAAATGACTGAAATGAAAGGAAGTTAAAGTGAGAAAATTTAATATGACCGAGATTTTGATTTTCAATAGTCTTTTCCATCAGATCTAAAAACAATTAGCGTAGTTCCATGAAATATTTTACTTCTAATTGTAAATATTTACAGTTCTTAAAACTGGGAATCTCTTCTCTCCAAAAATGTATGTTACTTATAAAGTAGTAGATTATAATATACTACCATAGTATTTTAAAAAATGTGTTTATTTTCTTGATTGGTCACAGATTGATGTATTGATCACAGTCTTTTCACAGCACTTCTCAGCCCCAGACTGTCTGTTTTATTAGTTCTTACCATCTCCATCTGATAAAAAAAAAAAAAAAAGTGGTTTCATTTTGCTGGTGTTTATCAGGTTGGGAAACTGAGGTAAAGTCCGGGATTAATTTAAGTAAGAGTATTCAGGAATTTGCTGGCAGAGTAATATTTTCAACCTCCAGACATCTCCAGGCATCTTGGATGCAATGATAGGAACCCCCAAAATTTCCTTTTGCCAGAAACACACTGTTAATGTAATCAGGTTTAAGCCAATAGTGACATCCAGTGGTCAGACTCATTTTATTTGAAAAGTCTGTTTTCATTCATCTGGCTAAGCACCATTAGTCTAAGTATAAACTAGGTTAATTTAGCCCCTCTTTTTTTCTGAGCATCTTCTATGGAAAGACAGACTTTGAAAATGTGCGCTGCTCAAAAAGCTGTTCAGTGGATTATGTCCATGAATCCATTTTGTCATCAGGATTGCTTTGAAATTCCTTGGTTGTAATTATTGCTTTATGTACCTACTGATTATAATTTATAGATAGTATTTTTGAATTGATGATCAAAGCCTCACTGTGTTAAGATCCTTTTACTGAATGTCTCAGACCTGCTGAAAGCTTGCAGAATGAGATGGAGGTGTGTCTGTGTGAATCTTTATGTGCATATTCCAGTACTCCTACTGATCTTGCCTCTGATGCTGCACTTTTTCCATTTTATTATACACTTTGGGAGCAAAAATTCACCTAGGGAAGACTGAAACTTGTGACTGGAAGTGACCGCATAACATCAAGAAATTCACTCTGCTGTGGGCAAGAATACTGCCTAATCCCTTTCAAGAATGTCTCACAAAACAGGGATCCACAAAGAACAGAAATACAGTTCTGTCAAATAGGCTTTTTACTCCTTGAAACATCATTAAATACTTCTTCTGCTTTCTTTTACTCAGATTCAGTCATTGCCATATGTATCTCCGAAGATCTCAGTGTTTTTCCCCTTATCGCATAAATAGCAAAACATGCTCCTCAAATAATGCTAAATTTGGGCAGGGCATGGGAGGAGACAGGACTTATGATAAATGCGTTGAAAATGATCTTTTATCTCTGGGGGGAAAACTGATGACTGAAAATGCATATCATAAGAGAGGAAAGTGTTATAGAATAGGAGTGAAAAATAGGAATTCTGCTATTTTGAGAGCAAGAAAAAAGCTGACATTAACTCTCGCAATGAAATATAACTAACCTGTGTATTTGAAGATGTTTTGTGCTTTTTTCTTTCATTCTAGGTATGAGAGTTATATTTCACCCTTTTTTATTGTTGATCGCACAGCTGCCAATTAGTGTGTAAATTATTGCCCATCACCAGGCTGACCCCGCAAACTCAACAGATATGTATTCCTGTTACAAAAAGTACTTGGGAAGTTAAACATTCACTTTGTTTCTAATCAACTAACATGAGGTGAGTCAATGAACCAGGTCTAGACTAAAAGATAACTAAGTCACATGATTTAAGTGGGCTACTTTATTTTAACAATTAAGTGTCTTATCTGCAATGCAATTACATTTCAGAGAGGTGACATGAGTGTGTTCATTTAGCCCACACTGCCTTTTGTTGAGCTGTACCTTAATACTATGTTCTATCTAACCACACTGCCCAAGTCACGGAAGGCAAAAACAAGGGCTCCTGAGGGAGCTGGCAGATGAAGTTGCTAAGCCGCTTTCCATCATATTTGAGAAATCGTGGCAATCTGGTGAAGTTCCCGCTGACTGGAAAAAGGGGAACATAACCCCAATATTCAAACAAGGAAAAAAGGAAGACCCAGGGAACTATAGGCCAGTCAGCCTCACCTCTGTGCCTGGCAAGATCATGGAGCAGATCCTCCTGGAATCTCTGCTAAGGCACATGGAAAATAAAGAGGTGATTGGAGACAGCCAACATGGCAAAAAAAAAAACCAAAGGCAAATTGTGCCTGACAAATTTGGTGGCCTTTTACAATACTGCCACAGGCTTGGTGGACAAGGGCAGAGCAACAGACGTCATCTACCTGGACTTATGCAAAGCATTTGACACTGTCCCGCATGACATCCTGGTCTCAAAATTGGAAAGTCATGGATTCTATGGATGGACCACTCTGTGGATAAGGAACTGGCTGAATGGCTTTACTCAAAGGGTTGTGGTCAATGGTTCAATGTCCAATTGGCGGCCAGTGACGAGTGGAGTTCCTCAGGGGTCGGTACTGGGACCAGTGCTGTTCAACATCTTTGTCGGAGACATGGACAGTGGGATAGAGTGCACCCTCAGCAAGTTTGCTGACGACACCAAGCTCGGTGGCGCGGTCGACACGCTGGATGGAAGGGATGCCGTCCAGAGGGACCTGGACAGGCTTGAGAGATGGGCTCGTGAAAATCGCATGAAGTTCAACCAGGCCAAGTGCAGGGTCCTGCACCTGGGACGTGGCAATCCCAGGCACAAATACAGGTTGGGCAGAGAATGGCTGGAGAGCAGCCCTGAGGAGAAGGACTTGGGGGTGTTGGTGGATGAGAAGCTCAACATGAGCCAGCAGTGCACACTGGGAGCCCAAAAAGCCAACCAGATCCTGGGCTGCATCAAGAGAAGTGTGGCCAGCAGGTTGCGGGAGGTGATTCTGCCCCTCTACTCTGCGCTCGTGAGACCCCACCTGGAATACTGTGTCTAGCTTTGGAGTCCTCAACACAGCAAGGACATGGACCTATTGGATGGGTCCAGCAGAGGCCACGAAGATGATCAGAGGGATGGAGCACCTCCCCTATGAAGACAGGCTGAGAGAGCTGGGGTTGTTAAGCCTGGAGAAGAGAAGGCTCCAGGGAGACCTCATAGCAGCCTTCCAATATCTGAAGGGAGCCCACAGGAGAGACGGAGAGGGTTTCTTTGTCAGCAGATGTAGTGACAGGAAAAGGGGTAATGGTTTAAAATTGGAAGAGGGGAGATTTAGATTAGATATTAGGAAGACATTCTTTACTGTAAGGGTAGTGAAGCAGTGGAACAGGTTGCCCAGGGAAGTTGTGGATGTCCCATCCCTGGAAGTGTTTAAGGCCAGGCTGGGGCTTTGAGCAACCTGGTCTAGTGGAGGTGTCCCTGCCCGTGGCTGGGGGGTTGGAACTTGATGATCTTTAAGGTCCCTTCCAACTCTAACCATTCTATGATTCTATGATCTCACAGTGAATTACAAACCGGAATCTTCTTTCTCAGGAACAAAACCACAAAACAAAACACTGGTACTGAAGTAATAAGGTATTTTGTTGGTAGCAAAATTATTTTGAATTTTATTATTATTATTATTGAGATTAGAAAAGTGATGTTCTCCTAACGACCTCAGGAAAGTGCAAAAAGCAATTTTAGTCTATTGCTTTTGTCATAAAGAAAGTTAAAAAACATCACATGGTAAGCACTGATTATTATTTCTGGCTGCAAGCCCAATCTAGTCTTCAAGACTAACATCTTTTGCTCATTGCATTTTGTGGCAAAATAGTCATGTTTCTTGTAACATAGTAATAATGTAAGTCTAATAATTGCAATGACAGAAATGCAGTGTTGCATGCAATATTCTGTGTTCATAGAGAACCTTTTATCCCCAAAAATGTCAGTGCGTTTCACAAACTAGGTATGTACTAAGGCTATATTCATCACTGAAGGGGGAAGACACACATCGTCTGTCATTACCAGCACGTATCAAAAGCGAACTTACCAAAACCAGGCAAAACACATAGGCCCTTATCACTGAGGGTGACAGCAGAAAGTTACCTTGCATGGCATGTTGCAATGCAGTTGCCAAGAGAGGAAGAAAGTGGTGATATTTGACTTCGGAATGTTGAGTAAATTCTCCTTTGTAGTAAATATATAATAGAGATTTTTAATATTTGGGAGGAGTAGGTGTAGGAATTGATGTGAATTTTTTTTTTTTCTGGTGACATTGCAGAACTTTCTAAGATTGAAGAAAGTAAAGCCATGTACAATATGTACAGTGTGAATTCAGCCCTCCAAAGAGTGAATGTCGTGCATTGAGTATCACTGGGATATATTCAAAGCCTTCCTTTCCAGAGCTGACATTTTCTTTCACCATTGATCAGAGAGGCTTAAAAAGTCAAAATGAGACACCAATAAATAATTGCACTCACACTATTGGTGAACAAGTAGTTCTTGTTTTCAGTGCTACAAACAGCAACCCAGGCAAAGCTTAAGTTTTAAGGTACCACTCACTTGACTTGGTATGTGCAAAATCAAGGATAAAAGGCAAAATGTAACCGTGTGGACATGGAATGTTTCTTTTCCTGCTCCTGAACGTCCTTGTGTAGGTTCAACCTCTCTTTCCTTTAAGTCTCGACAGGATAAAACACTCCCCTCTCTATTAGCTTTTTCACTCCTTCGCTAGTTCCGTCTTTGCCTGCATGGAATCCTCATGCAACTCCGTTCTTGAATACATTTCTGTTAAAGGTTAATTTTACATCTCCAGTGATAACCTAGTCTCCTTTCTGCTTCACAAACCGTACTCTTAAGAGAGATAGCTGTGATACACTATTTCCTTTTCTTTATTATGAAAGTGGTTTGGGTTGGGTTTGTGGGAGTGCTCTCACGATTGTAAAGACACCGGTTGCTTAAAACTCAAATCAGTTAAATCAGGGGCTTATGTGAAAGTGGAGGAGCGGGAAAGAGGTGATTGCATTTTGGGTCAGCTTCCATTGTACAGCTAGCTGCTTCCTGTACAATATATAGAAACTGTCAGGGTGGGATCATTCAAGGACTCTAAAGCAACTGGGACGCTGCACTATGCATTTGTATTTGCCTGGACTGCATGTTACAATAGGGATTTGGGAAGGAGAGATAAAATAATCACCCGTTTATTAGGAGCATAATGAAATACTGTTATAATCTAGCTGTATTGGGTGTGCATGGCAAGGTGCATGGGGGGAGGTGGATGGGAGGAGGCAGGAAGGGGTGGGTAAGAGGGGTTAACAAGGTAACAAGGTGGCTTCTGTAAAAAGATGCAAGAAGCTTCCCCCATGTCCAATAGAACCAACACCAGCCAGCTCCAAGATGGACCCGCTGCCGGCCAAGGCAGAGCTCATCAGCGATGGTGGTAGTGCCTCTGGGATAACATATTTAAGAAGGGGAAAAAAGTTACCATGCAACAGCAACTGCAGCCAGAGGAAGGAGTGACAGTACGTGAGAGGAACAACTCTGCAGACACCAAATCCAGTGGAGAAGGAGGCGGGGGGAGGTGCCCCAGGTGCCAGAGAAGAGATTCCTGTTGTGAAGACCACAGTGAGGCAGGCTGTCCCGCTGCAGCCCACGGAGAACCACAGTGGAGCAGATATCCACCTGCAGCCCGTGGAGGTCCACAGTGGAGCAGATATCCACCTGCAGCCCACAGAGGATCCCATGCTGGAGCAGATGGGTGCCCAAAGGAGGCTGTGACACTGTGGGAAGCCTGCGCTGGACCAGGCTCCTGGCAGGACCTGTGGACGCGAGGAGAGAGGAGCCCACACTGGAGCAGGTTTGCTGGCAGGACTTGTGAGCCCATGGAGGACCCACACTGGAGCAGTCTGTTCCTGAAGGACTGCACCCCATGGAAGGCACCTACACTGGAGCAGTTTGTGAAGAACTGCAATCTGTGGGAAGGACTCATGATGGAGAAGTTCATGGACAGCTGCCTCCCATGGGAGGAACCCCATATTGGAGCCAGGAAGAGTGTGAGGAGTCCTCCCCCTGAGGAGGAAGGAGTGTTAGAGACAGCATGTAATGAACTGACCACAACCCCCGTTCCCTGTCCCTCTGCACTGCTTGCAGGGAGGAGGTAGAGAAATTGGGAGTGCAGCTGATCCTGAGAAGAAGGGAGGGGTTGGGGGAAGGTGTTTTAAGATTTGGTTTTATTTCTCATTACCCTACTCTGATTTGCTTGGTAACAAATCAAATTAATTTTCCCCAAGTTAAGTATGTTTTGCCCATGACAGTAATCACTGAGTGATCTCTCCCTGTCCTTATCTCAGCCCAGGAGCCTTTTGTTCTATTTTCTCTGTGATAGGGGTGCTTTGGTGGTTGGCCTCCAGCCAATATCAACCCACCACAGTGGCGCAAAAAAAAACCAGTGCACCTTTTCCTGACACATTGCTGGTATAAAGTTACTGAAGGCCTTGGATAGATGCCTGATCTTCTCCCAAGCAGAAGTTAATTTTCTAAATCTGAGCTTACGTTACATAACTGGAGAAAAGAAAGCAAATCACTGCATTTGCTAATTAGCTCCTCCATACAAATAAAGGAGAATCAAATATTAAGAGTTTAATTAGTTGTTAAACAAAGACAGTTCCATTCTTAAATAGTTAATTAGCTCTCAGAAAATCAGAGGTATGGTCTTGAGGGCTCTTAGTTACCTTCTCTCTGAAATACACATATGTTAGTCACAAGAAACCTTAAATCTTACTCTTGTAATTTTATGTAGACAGATTAAGATGAAGGTGGAGAAGAAGCATGATCAAAGACTGTAGTTCTTGTGACCTAGACAACTGAGCTTTTGTCCCATTCTTACTAATTTTATGTAATCAGTTACAATGAATTAAATAAAACTCACTACAATAACATCTTCCATCTAAAATGAATTATTCAGTGTGTTGAGTGTGCAGCCACCTTTCAAAAAATTACCAATTTTCAAGGAAAGTCTTATCACAGTTATTAAAAGACTTCCAACAGTTCTGTTGTAAAATTATTTCCCTTCATAGATAGTATTTCTACTGTAAATCTCCGAGTAACATCAAGAGGGTAAGCAGTGCTTAGTCAAATTGAAAATTAAGAGATGTGATTTGTACTGAAAAGAAGATTAGTCTGATTATATTGCAGATGTTTGAAGTGTTGCATTTCACATACTGATAAATAAATGACCTCTCTTGCTTTTGGTTTAATCATTTTTATTCCATCTGAAATAACAGTATGCTATTTGCTTCAGTGATATTACGCTGACCTCAATGTGACTCCTATATTTACCAGTTTTATTTTATCTCTGGAGGAAGTACTGGATGTTAGCACAGATGATGGTTTCTCTGGACATAGGTAGTTCATCAGTTAATACAAATCAGCATGACTCTACTGAAGTTGATCCGATCCTGCTTTACTCTTTTCAGAGCAAGTTTCTCACTGGCAAGGTTAGAGTTTTTTCACAAGCAGTAGGCAAGTCCTGTAACCTGATGAACTCTCTTGTATCATAATATCAAAGCAAGAACACACCATGCAATGATTACACCATTGCTGGCTACTGTTTTACTCTGCTCTCTGTTGTGGTCAAGCTTATCTCATCCTTTCACGCGAGCACAAGGCCTCTCTGATATCTCTTCCATATTTGGAACCCATCAGTGCACAAACATGCAACTACTGAAGCTAGATGCAAATGAGCACTGAGATGCTTGTTAAAGCAGGAACAAAAATGCAATACTAAAGGCAAAAGTGGAGAATGTACAATGAAAAATAGAACAGGCAGAGAAGCACATAGTGTACATCGAAGCTAGCTTTTAGCCTTTCGCTTTTAAAATAATTATTAAGATATCTGTACAGCAATTTTGAGTAAAGTAAGTTGGAAATTTTAATGTTTCAATTTTAAAACATTTTCATTAGGGCTTACAGACAAAATGATTGTGTTTTAATGGGGGAACTATTTCATATTTCCTTTGTCCCAGTTTCTTTTAGTTTCATTCAAAACATTCCCTAACAAAATGTCTTCTATGGAATATAAAAATAAGGGTGATAAATACATTCTAAAGTAACGTGAGCAAGAAAAAGATTTAACTTTTATCCATATATAAATCAGGGTATGTATGTAATAAGTTTTTTAATTGCATTCCTATGACTAATACAGACTGGTTTGTTATTGTTTTTAACATATCATACAATATGTACACCTGTGTGCACAGAGGTATATATGAATATTTCTTTACACATTTAGGAAAAACTAAGGAAGTATTATTATGACTTGTCACCTCTCCTGCCTCAACATTTGTAATTTAGATAATTAACTAATTAACATTAATTTTGGTTGTCCCTTCATGAACATTAATCATTCCTAACATTTGAAACTGAATAATAATGTTTAACTAAAAATTATGCTTTCTGGTCTCACCATTTCGTTTGACTTATCAGTTAATTAAATGCTTTGCTTCATGTTTGAGGAAATCAGACATTTTACTAATGAGTAAAGTACTGTTGCTCATTTTATGCATATACATTATTTTACTAAGAATTATTTGAAAAAATTGCTTTTGGTTTTTGACCTGTATAGGTTTACATAGGGAAGCTATTTGTACTAATACCTTCAGCCAGTTCTTTTTGAGGCATTTTCAATGTTGTAGGTGAGAGATTGATGAGATATTTGATTCTTACTATGATCCCCTTAAAGTGATAAGTTCAGCCCCAGTTGGAGGAGAGAAGTTCTCCTACCTGTCCATGGGTCACCACCAGCACCAGCTGGCAGCAACAGCAGCGAGGATCAACTCCCAAGCCTACCTGGCTTTCAGACTGGGATAAGAAAAGAGCCAGCTCTGGCTTTATGACCCTGAAGGGTTGATTTGAGGATGCTGTCACTAAGTCAAAGCTGTTAATTATTTGGATGAGGGACTAGTAAGCGCCAAATCCAAGCACTGATCCGGGGCAGTCACACCTGTAATTGTATGCCTTCTGGTAGCACTGAAGCAGAACTCACAGCACTTCATGCTGTGATGCTGTTGAAGTTTTAAAATTGTGTTATTTGGCTGACTTTTCAGATTCTTCAGGCTATTTTATGCATAAATTCTTGTCGTAGGGTTGTTTGCCTACTGCGTCAGAACTCACTGGCAGTGCCAAATTTCTGGTGTGTATTTTTTATGTTGCTAAAAACCAAAAAGTTTTTCTTACAGAAGCAATGGATTTGTATTTTTTGCTTTCAAGAGTGCTGGCTGTCCTTAACTAGCTCACTGATGAGTTGGATGACATGAGTGAGAAGTTTTGAATCCATAAGAAGTTTTGAACCAAGAACAAAGTAGTTAGTTGATTTAGACAAGTACTGATACAGCTTCTGTTTATGTGATGTAGGATGCATTACCTGAAATGTCTATAGCACTTGAATGGATGGCTTGTTACTTTGGAGTGAGAAAAAGTGTTGTCCCTACAGTGCTTGTTAGAGTGACTGAGTGGAAGTCAACAGGAGACATCTCAGCTGAAGAGTCGTATTCTCTATGTATTCCTTCCTTCTTCCCTTCCTTTCCTCCCTTCCTTTCTTCTATGCCTTTCCTCTCTTTCTTTCCTCCCTTCCTCCCTTCCTGAATATTTCTGGATTACAGAAACATTTTGAATATGTGTGTGCTGATGGATCTTTAGAAATCCGTGTGTTGCTATTTTCATTAGTTTGTGAGGTGTGAAAGAAACAATCATTTCTGGTAAAACAGTTTTTGTGATGCAGTCTAGAGATATCTCCATCTTAATAGTACTGTTTGTTTAGCACATACCATGTTGGCAAATGAAGGTGTTCTTGAAAAGGTACAGTGCTAGACAGGAAGCTGCACTTGCAGAAACAAATAAAAAATGAGAACATGAGGCTATTCACCCACCTCACCACCAATTCACTCTCCCTGGTTTGTCTTCTATCATCTACCCCTTATTGTTTTCTGAACTTCTCTTTTTTATTCAAGAGGGGATCTATTAGAAATCAATGACCTTCCTTCAAAAAAGCCCTCTAGCTATTTCTTAGGTATTAGCTATTTTGGACCTCAGGACTAATTATTACAAGATGGAAAGGCTTTTCGCAGTAGCTCAAGTCAAAGTCTCCCTTGGACTTTGATAGGTACCTAGACCTGAGGACATGACACTTAAGGGACAGGGCACCATCCCCCAGTTTACAGTGTGTTGTAGCAACTTCTCCAGATGAAATAATAGACAAAAAAATCTCTAAGCAATAAGATGATATCCAAAACCGAGTCAGAACTAAAAAATTGTGTTTGCACATCACAGTTCATGAATTTCAATAAGGTGAAGAAGAAAACGAGGCCTTTGTGCAGAGAGCTTGTGGGCAGAGACAGAACTGGCATCAGGATCTCTTGATTTCTACTTTAGTGTGATAATTGGCAGAGCTATAAAACCTTTGAATATCTCCATAAAGGATGTTCTGTGTGAGAATGATAAGCAGCAGTAGATGCAAAAGGAAAACATATTACAATTAGGGCAACTACAAAATTATTTTCTTTTATATACCCCTCAAGCTTATAGTAGACAGCAGTTTAAAACATCAGTCAGGAGCACCTTCCAGAGCAGTGTGTTTTCAGATACTTTGCTTGGAGACACTGATGGTCTCTTTCATTAAATTATCATTTTATTAATCTTTTAACTCATCCATCTTTAATGTATTCCTTTAGCACACTGTATTAATGTGTTTCACAGTTTCAATAATACTCTAGCTGAAAGAGATTTTTTTGTTTTCACACGTGCAGCAAAACAGGGAATTACCATTCCCTGCTCTCTCTCAACAGTATTCACAACACATTAAGGTTTTTATCTTATTTTCCCTCCCTCTGCCCCGCTTTATTTGTCTCAGGTGGAAATGTCCTATACTATGTAGTACTATAAAAGTATTTCATACCTGTAATCATCTTTGTTGTCATTTTCTATTTTTTCATAATCATCATGTATGTTTCTTAAAATCAACTAACTAGAGCTATATAACTTTTTATGTTTTGTTCTCAAATCCTTTCACAATAATTTGTAAGGTTCTGTTTGACTTTCTGATAACACTTGGTGCTGAAGTCATGGTTTCCAGGAATTATCCATGACAATTTCAAGATCTTTTCCAAAAGGGAGCAGCTGAGTCTGGAGTCATACTTACACTTTTCCCCTTTGTGTTAGTGTGTAATTTCTAGATTATATTTACCATTTTATTACCAATTAATTCAGTGTTAGGGGAAGTCTGTATTTCCAACTTGCCTTTAGGAATTTTGAATTCTGAATAATTCTGTGTTATATAGCATCCCCTTTTCAAGTAATTTTCCAGTATGTTAAACTGTTCACAGTGCCTGTAACCTCTCCACATTGTGATGTCAGTTTCATACCTCAACACCGGTGAATCTGGAGATTTCCTTCCATCGCATGATGGCTTTGTTTCTTTAAGAGGCTTTGCGACAGACTTGTTACGACTTCCCACAATATTCCTAGACACTATCAGCTCAACCACCTGCTCATTGAATCTGTCACAGAACTCTACCATATTTTTTGAGACATTTCTATCAGCAAAGCTGTATTGATTTCCCTCCAGTACAGTTTCTTTACCCTTCTGCTTTCTGTATTTCATCATTATTGTTTCTGCTAGTTGCCTAGGTACAGGCCACAAATACACTAGTCTGACTTTTTCATATCATTTCCAGACATTATTTTGCAGCCTCTGTTGTCAAATTAGAAGTGCTGACTGCACTGGGCCAGGATTTTACTCAGTGGTCATTATGTCAGAGAGGTTGAAGGTAACATTTAATAACATTTCAGAAATACATTCAGATATAATATGTGTGAGATATTTGTTTCAGTAGACTAATGCTTGATGATTTATTTCCTTTGGCTGTCTAGGCTGTCAGTTCTGTTTCATGAATTATTGCTACACCAAATGCCACAGTAGCCAACAACTCACACTCTGCACCTGCTTCTCAATCTGACACATGGATGTTTGATACTAAAAAAAATATTAAGAACAACAAATTCAAATTGGAATGTTCCCTGG
Source organism: Numenius arquata (assembly GCF_964106895.1). NCBI lineage: Eukaryota > Metazoa > Chordata > Aves > Charadriiformes > Scolopacidae > Numenius > Numenius arquata. Next base: position 40,393,864 of record NC_133616.1, read on the forward strand.
TTTTTTTAGTATCAGCAATATTTTGCATTGAAACATTTGGCTCGTGAACAGGCTGGAGATAACATAAAGATAAGAGCATTCCCAGAAGGTTAGAATGCAATTTGTTAATGAAGGAAGAAGCAGCATGCATGTTATGTGGGATTATCTTTAAATATTACCATAACAAAGTTCAAAGGCTTTGCAGGGATTCAGTTAATCTTCCTTAAATAAACTTTAGTTCTAGGTGTTTGATAACACCTACAGCATGTCAAATGCTTACTGTAAATGCACAACCAAATTTTCAGCTGTAGATACTGCAGATTTTATTTGCAGTCAGGAAAGTTCTCGAATATGTTTCTCAAAAAACTATGATGAATATTTTATTTTCACAGCATTTGTCTACATTTTTGTATTTGGCACTTAGTAGTAGCAAATATACAAAGTGAGTGGCTGCATCTGCTTCAATTAATTTTAGCAGGAACAAAGCCAGGTCCTGAAATTACAAGGCATCATCCCTGATTTTATGTAAAACTTGTAATTTTTTTTGCTTGTGGTTGTGGGGAGAAGACTCTGAAGAACGCTTGTCAAATCTATAATCTCGTGAGTATCAGGACCCACCAGGCTTTTCTCGGAGAAGAATTATTAACTTTACAACCTGCTGCAGTTAACACTTTCAAATTATACTGTGGCCCCTCTCAATTTGACTATTTAACAGGGGATTTTCTGTTGTCTCCATGATATCTGACAACTAATTCTAGAGAATACTTTTCTTTAAATAATAGAAGGACTTACAGAGAGCAAAAATGAGTGTACATATTATAGGAGAGGGCCGTTAAGTGGTTTTCCCGTTCTTTGGAAGTAAATCCTGTTATGACATCTTGCATAATCAGCATGCATTTCTACAAAGAAAGTGTGTTTTACAAAAATCCAGAATAACTTTAATACTTAAAATATGGAAGTGAATTATGTGTCTGTTAATTTGATTTCAAAGATACTTGCTAGACTTTCTGAATCCAGGTTTATCTTGTAGTAGCTTGTTTTACATTTTTATTTTTAAGAGACCTTGTTCTTACATCTATGTCCATTTAAGATATAGTAGTCCTTTGCTTCTTTGCGCTCTTCCTCTCTAGAATCACCTATTGTAGTATAGTTTACATGAACTCTGCTGCTTCATGAATCCAAAATTCAAGATGTGTAGGACTGTCAGCTATGGTTTGTGGGGCTACTGTGCTATGATGGTGCTTCTGTTTCTGTACTGGCTTCTATATGCTTCAATGATAGAGCTTAAAAGTAGAAAGCCTTAACTGTTTTTGAGCCCTGGGTCCTAGGAAACGACCTCTCTCTTCATGTGACACCAATGCGGTGTCAGTCAGTATAGAGACTGAGAAATTTTCACTTCTGAATGAAAGAAAAGAATAAAGCGTTAGTGCCTTCAAGGTCTCTGAGCTTACACTGCTTGCAGGGGAACTTCAGGTATAAAACCTGTCAAGGTACCTCAGCAAATGCTATGCTTTCTCCCTTATTGGTGCAAGAATTGTCTGAAGTGGCTAAATCGCATTTAATGACCGATTTATACAGTTTTATCCTGTTTTTAGCTCAAGCTTTTAACACGGCCTCTGACAGTAGGTATCAAGCCTAGCACAGCATTCCACATCAGTCTGGCCAAATCATCTATGCGCAGATTCTTTGTAGCTGGGGAGTGAGGATTTTGTGCTCTGGCCTGATAGAGGGGGATGCAGATGTCCCTTTGGACACGCACGAGGTAAAAAATCTAATCTGTGTTAGATCAGATAGAGCTGGGAAACTGAGCATATGTCTAGAATATTGCAGGCTTTTCTGGTGCAGGAGTCTAAACTATGTAACAGAAAACATTACCAAAAGTTATTCACTGGGTCAGGCAAGGAGAGCTTGATGGCTTTTTGTTTTTTGGGGTTTTTTTTTGGAAGAGAGAGCAGAACAATGTGGACCTAGAGTCACATGACTGTTCCTAAATAAAAAACCTCTGATTTTCTGAGGCAATACATGTTTGCAACATCTGCTGATTGACTCTTTGAAATGTAAGATTTTTTTTTAAAACTAACTTTGGGTTTTCATGTTTTGATCTTTGGTCTTTCTTAATTTCAGAAGACTCTAGCATGCTTATAGAATATTAATGATTGAAAATAACCATTTTACCCCTCAGAATTGCAAAATACAAGACCAGGAATAGTTGTGGTTTCTTGAATCTTGTATTCTATTTCCCATTTTTTATTTTTTTCCTTTTCTACCCTCACACACACACCCCCAGTACCATTGCAGAATCTTCACCCTGATACATTTCTCTCATTGCTGTATCTCTGTTCACTGCAGAGATATTCATTTTCCTTTCTCTCTCTTTCCTTAGTAAGCAAAGTAATCTGTGTCCTCGACACCAACCCCACAGATATATATATAGCTCACTCTATTTCAGTCTTCTCTTTGAGGTGTATGGGGCAACCCTCTGCATCATCAGAGAGTAGTTCCCATTTGATCTTTCTTATCTGATCAACTTGTAAACTTGCAGCTCAGTAGAAGAGCACTCAGATCTTCTAGACTATTGAGATGCACAACTTTCCCTTGACGTATGCAACTGAGTAGTTATATACAGGAAATTCATTTTGGCATTCCATAATGACTTATTAACATCCGGATTACAAAATTCATGTTTTCAATTCTACAGCTCATACACTCTTTCTCAGCAAAACATGTTTTGTTAACTAGACTGAAGATATTTTTCTAGGTGGAAGTAACAGCAACCCCTTATGTTTTAGCTAATATATTTTTAATAGGAACACAGCATATAGTGACACAATGTGTTAGTGCCTCCACATTTCAACTGAGAAGACTAGAGTTTCTAGTTCAGACCATTGAATGAAATGAATTTAGGGAGTGTTTCCATAATCTTAAGTCAGCTGCAAGGTTTGAGTGTTTCATTGTATTTCAAGGGTGTTTCAAGAAGTGATTAAAAGCAGGTTTTCAGTGCAGCTTTAGTTATTTAAAAAATTAGCTTCTTACAAGGACTGAGGATGCAATGGTGGAAGACTGTGTCCTTTCAACACCCATTTATGTCACAAAACCAACAAAGACCAGTAAATAAATTTGAAGTTCTAGCAATGTTTGCCAAAGAAAAACCTTAAAATTAGTACCAGAAATTGCAATTCACATGACTTCACAATCTTCCTATATAAACTTACATAGCACTCACCTGTACTGCTTTTGGTGTCAGAAATCATTGATTTTTCCCTCACTTGTATGAACAATGAGTTATCTTACAGAACACAAGTAAATTTCAGATTTCTGCCCAAATACACTCACGTAATATGTGCTAGAAGATTTATGATAAAATTTGCAAAATATGAAACCAGTAATTCCATTTATTTAGAGACAGAAACTTCAGAGGTAAAACTAAATCATTCCAACATGTCAAGACTCATGTCTTGCCTAATGTTATGAATGTAGAGATAATATTCTAATGGTTTTATGCACCCTTTAATATATTTATGTGAATAAAGATAGAAATAACCAGATGTATAGTCTGTGTTGTTACACACACACACACACACACAAAAAAAAAAAAAAAAAAGAGACATCCTCATATACCCTCGTATACCTCTGTTTTTAAAAAAACATTGAAATTCAGAGCTGTTGTAAGTATCAATTTTACTGGTGACTTTAAATTTTATTGGAAACTGTTGATCTGCGTATATTTTTACTTGTATTTGTCTAAATTATTTTTTCAATTATTATTTTGATTAATTTTTTTCTAGACCTAGGATGAAAGTTTTGAAATTCAGGTTTAATACAGAATTGGTCATCACCATATTTGTTTAATTCTCTGTCTTTAGTATCTCACATGGAACACAGCTTATATATATAGGATTTAATTTACCTTTCTTTCTGTTAGTAGAGGATAATTTTGCTTACCATCACATTTAATTTAGCATGAAGGTGCATTTTTCTTGTTTGATCTCTAGCCGTAACAGACAAACTCACTGTCTGTTTAAATACCATTCAGATCCAAAGCCAAAGATTCTTTTCAGCTGCCATACTACTGCTGAACATTTCTTCATTATTTATAATTTTCTTTTTTTTTTAATTCATATGTTTAAGAAAATACCGCTAATAAACTGACCTTACTGATGAACAGTCTGGTGACAAATGAACAGAACAGATACATTTTACTGTCAGAAACAGTGAATCGGTTATCAAAAAATTAATTGAAAGGTCGTGGTAAAACCAAAGAAAATAGGAAAGGATTCTCAGAAGACTCAGAAGCTACGGCATAGGGCTTGGTTGTTCCCATCACTGTGGTGCCAAATAATACCATGTTTTGAACTTTAAATAGGTTAATTGTATCTTGAGCTTTGACATGGTATTTACCCTAATTTAGAATACCTAAAACTTTACAAACCAGCTTCAGAAAATCTTATCTGACTTCTATTTGTTTTCCATGAACTTGCTGGAAGAGAATACACTAAGTTTACGTTTGTGAAGTCCATGTGCTGTATATCAGTGAGATCAGAAATTGTCAGGAAATGTAACAGTGAAGTGTTTTGAAAAACAGTAAATTTAAAAGCCATGGAGCATTTAAAGAAAATTAAGAATTACAGCCAAAATCTGATAAGTTCTCTGTAGACGGGTAAAAAGTAAGTGTTGTTTTGCTTTATTTGTTCTTGGATACTGTGAAAGCACATTTTAGATTACTTCTTTCATGGGGGAAGAGTGGAGAGGCAGCTACAAAGGCACTGTTACAGTATTAACACTGGGAATTAACAAAGAGTAAAAAACAGCCAAAGATTAGCCTGATAACAATGTCCTCAGGGTCTATGTAACTTAAATATATCATGAAAGTAGATTTTTTAAAAGTAAAAAAGGGCAGGATTTTATTTTTTTTAAACAAAGGGCACACAGGGAAAGATAGGAAGAATATTATGTAGAAGATATAATCAGAGCGTGCACCATGGGCAATATATGTCCTGGGTACAGCAAAGAACCACTTTTCCTTACATTTTCTAAACACTTAAAGCTTTATAGACCTATACCATCAGAATTTAGTGCTGTAGCCTTCATCTACATCAGAAGTTCCATGAGAATTTAATGCTGCAAACAACTATTGTGACATCTATCCATCAAAAAATGCTAAATACTTTTTAAAAGGTAAATCTTAAGGCGGGTGTTCTGATAAAGTGTAATTAGGAAAAAAAAATAAAAATCAGTAAATGTGTATGTCTTGGTTGTACCAGTGTAGTGACTGAGGTTCTACAAAAATATGACACCTAAATATGTAATAGTTCATGTGAATGCATGTTCACTGAACTAAAGGAGATTTAGTTGCATAAATAACATTACTCACATACACACATTTCTAAATAGGAAACCAAGAGTGCCAACATGTTGAAAGATTTAACGTAACACTTCTGACCACTATCTAAGTAGAAAGTACTTCTCTCCTTCAGTCACCTGGATGACTTTCACACTTTATCACAGCAAATCATTCCCCCAGTAATAAAAATTACTGACTCCAAAAAAATAACTTATCATCTTAAAAAAATTATGCTCTAAAATTTCATACTGCTTGAGATATTTCTTACTTTAGCAGCATCTCTGAATCCACTAAATATACTGAGGTTTCTCTGAATATTGTCACCTTCTTGCTACACAAATTATTTAATATCTTGAGTTCTGTTACAAGGTATACTGTAATTTGAAATTTTCTGGATGATATGAGTCATGTTCAGAGATTACATAAAGTCATGTGAACATAGTATTTTTCATCCAAAAATACTTAGCTGTGGAAGAAAACCCCAAATACTCTTTTTAAGACGTATCTTGCTCTTTGTTCTTTCTTCCAGTCTCAGTACTTTTTCTGACTTTTCTCACAGTAGGTTTTCTGCTTGTGTGATGACCATTTACACAGGCATTGCCCTTTGCTAACTGCAATTCATTTACGAGTTTTCCCTGATATTGAAATGAAGTTGAAAATCTAAGAAAGCAGTAGCAGATCAAAGTTTTTGGAAATACATTTTTGCTGGAGTGTATGCAATGGCGTAAGTACTGTTGCATAAAATAAGCAGGCTTGTTCAAGTTTCTCCTCAAGTCAGCATTGGTAAATAACTTATAAACCATTGCTTCAGATTGTCATGTCCCATAGATTAACTTGGAAACACTCTGAAAAATTGACGGAGTTAATTAAAAAGAACTTATTTTGTCCCTCTTTTGCATTCAATGGATGTTTTTTCTTGTCCTGTGTTAATGGGGTCTCCTGTGCTAACATGAAATACTGACAGAAAGCCCAGAAAATGTCTTTCCAAATTGTCACCAGAATCTGCCCAAACAGTATGATAAATGTCAAGTTTCAATCAAAAAGTAAACGGTTCTATCCTGTAGAGACAGCTACTGAGCTGATGAGATTCATGTTATTTCATGTGCCATACACAGACAGGCTCAGGGAGTAAGTAGATATATCGGATATTTAAAATGGCCAGAAATTCTGGCTAACTGTTCTTCCTGTTTTAATCTAAGTGTATCTACCTGGAACATTCATTTTTAAGGATGGTATAGTAGAAATTCAGACTTTATATCTAGATTTTACGTAGCTACAAGTTCTCTTGAAAGGGCACAGAATCTCTTTAGTCCTGCTTTGAGTGTACTCATACCCTTCTAGATGTCTACACAGGTTTAGGTTTTCCCATTCTCTTCTCTTGCAAGATTCATTTTTTGCCCACTTGGAGTAAATTCCAGCATCAGTCTCACTTACTTCCACTGTAAAACACGTCTGACAACTGAACTGACACCTCCAAACAAATTTCACACATTGTAGGTAGAGCTTGCTGGCCTTGTATGACCTGTAGTTTAGGAGACAGATTTTGGTGGTGCCCTATCTGCACAGAGTAGGACTGAGAAATTGAAAAGACAGGTTTCTTTTAATATTTATAACTTTTCTGCCTAGCAGCAGTGACAAATAAAGGTCCTTTGCAGATCCAATCTTTAGGTAGATTGGTTATATTACAAACTGAAGCGTTGTCTTCTAGCATTTACTCTTTTTTCCATAAGACTGACTGCAAGATGTTCTTATAGAACTGACAGAAGTTGCAAGGAGACTGTGTGTTACTTTTATAGGGTTCATAGAATGGTTTGGGTTGGAAAGGACCTTCAAAGATCATCTCATTCAACACCCCTGCTGTGGATAGTGACATCTTTAACTAGATCAGATGAAAGATACAAAGAATAATTACTTTTCTCTGCCAGTGCTAAAGCTAATGTCTTGTAAGGTCTGGTTATTCTAAATAAAAAATTATAAATATAAGGCTACAATAAAGAGAGATTGCCTTCACAATATTAATTATTATAAATATAATTAAAATTTATGCAAATTCTGTGATACCTAGATAACTTAGAGCCACAGAAATCTTCTCCAGCAGCTACTGTGCCAAGCATTCCTCTGTAAAGGACCATACCTGGGGCAGTGTTTGTCCAGATATAGAACTAAATGTCTCCAGTGACCACTGTTGCTTCTGTTTCCCTATGCAGCTTTAAGGACATTCTCTGAAAATCTTAGATTTTGCTGCTAAATTTGATCTGATTATGAATAGTCTGAAAAAAAGCAAAGCCCTGTGCTTTGAGCTTGCTCCAGCATGTTGGTGTATCTGTATGTGCTCTGACTCACTCCAAACTGTGCTGTTGCGAGATTATCACTTGCTGTAGCTTTTCAGTCATGTCAATATACATTTTCTTTATTAAAATGTAAACTGTTTGACGTTCATGATTAAAAAAAAATATATATATACTTCAATAATGATGAACCATTTTAGATTACATTTTACTTGTCATGTTTTTTTATTATTTGGGATTGAATGTATTTTATCTGGACAGACTGGAAACAAGTATACGAACAAAATGGCTGCCATGGTGGGTACACACAGGAAGAAATGTGATATTTTTATATTCAGAAAATAAATAGCATCAGACTTCTAAAGATACATGTGCAAAAATACTTTGAAAACAATACAGGTATGTGAGAAAAACAAGGGAAATGTAACCTACCAGCCCTATCTTCACATGAAAAGAAATCACATCATTCACAAAAGAAATCAAAACAGTGAAGTAATTTTATGAATGTTGTTCTTAAATGTGCGTATATGCCAAAAATGCTTTGAAGCTTACAATACAGAAGATACATGCAGGATTTGACTGAACATTCAAAACTTACAGAAGGTCATTGTGGGTTGGATAGGTCTAGACTCATATTAATAAACACCTTTCTGAAACAGAGGAGAGTTTTGGAGATAACCAGATCAACCCTTTGGAGTTGTTCAGGAAACTTCTAGTGCTTATTTTCTTCTATTCCGCCTCTGGGAAAAGTTGGAGATGATTACTGTGGTACTCCGGGACTTATTCTGGGAGATCAGATGTATCTTATTAACCAAATAAAGAAGCTTTTTTAAAATGGGGGGGGGGGGGGGGGACAAAGATGTATTTTTTAGGGGTGATTTGGTGGCTGGTGACTGCAAGATTTAAGGGAAATGGTCTTTTCTATATGTTTGTGGTTGCTTCTTCCTGCTGAAATCTAGAGGTAACATCTGGGAAGTGGTCCTGAAAGCTTAATATAGATTTACAGTGGCCTCTTTTTTGCATATTTCTCAGGAAAAGCAGAAAGGAAGTAAACGTTCTGAATTTCCTTTGTGAACCCTAATGAATCTTCTCCAGTAGCATACTTGCCCCTTTGGGAGTGAACCTCCTGATCATCCCCACTCACCACGGTTGGCCCCATCCTGGAAGGATCTCAGAGAACACCATAACAATTTCTTTCAGATGAAACTAAACAGGAAAGTGCATGACAGAAGCATGCATATTGTACTTCAATTTCTACTAGGCATTCACTCCCTGGGAGCAGACTAGGACAAGTTCAAACTCTCCTAAAAGCATACACTGTGAACCTTCAGCAGCAACTCTTTCACTATACTGATCTTCTCCTATGAGCTAGCACTTGCTATTGTAGACATTGCCTAAACTTATTAGCTGCACAAATTTCACAACTCATACTAGAGCAAGATACTTAGAAAATAAGAAATTACTTTAATATAAAGAAATAATATCCTTCATATTGTTTCTTAAACAAATATAATACCACTAGAAATCATAAAACTTGTACTAAAATGAGTAACATTCTTCACAAATATTTTTCAAAGAAATATTGATTCCATTCTCTTATTCCCTCTGATTTAGAGGGCTCTGTAAATTATTCCAGGATGCAGATTTTTTTCAGCTTTTGGTCCATGCATGAAACCAACGCAGGCTTCTGGATGCATTGGGATTAGTAGGAAGAATGGCAAATTTTCAGCTCTGCCACAATAGAGCATGTAACCCAGTTAACTGTAATTGAAAGACATTAAAGTCTGAAAGTCTTGACCCAGCAAACACAAAACTAGTAACTTTCCCATATTCTAATGATTACAGAATTGATTTTCCTTCTATTATTTTAAGAGGAAACCCAGTACACTCTGCAATCATCTTTCATGGAAAGTACGGGTGCGTGCCACTTCTGCAAATCAGGTATTAAGTGTACAGCTGATGGCAAGAATCCTCCCTCATCATTTTATATTGCATCTCTTCTGGCAGAAGCTAAGACCTGACTGACAAGAGGTTTGATAAACCATCCTCCAGTCCCCAATAGGGCAGTAGAGATGCTTCTGCTTGCATTGTCTATATTACACTTCTGACAGCTGAGGTTAGAGATCACTCTTGAAAATTGTCATACTCTTTTTTTCCATGAAAAAGAAACTTATTCAAGCTCTAGCTCCCTTTTTCCACTCTTTGTTGCAATAGATGGTGTCAGTCTATTTTTAGCAGTATCCACTTAATTCTGGCCCTTGAATGACAATGTGAAGATAGCTACTGATGATAAAAAGTAAACGGATCATTTTACCACTCCATCACTGATTTTCAAATCTCTAATACTTGGAAGCCTTTTGGGATGCCCTCTGGAACACTTCCCACCACAGTCCATTTCTTGAGGGAGGTGAATGGAGTTCTTCTGTTAAAAGAGCTGTCAGCTTGATAGAAGGGAAACAGGCATTGTATACGTAATGAAGGTACAAACTATTTTGGCACAAAATTGTAGCACTTTCAGAATAGTCTACATTTTGTGCAATCATAAGCCTCTAAGAAGTGCTTTAAAATGCTTTGTTGTTGTTAGATAACTTAGAATTTTTTTGAGATAAGGATATCTGCATTTGGAGTTAACCCCATTTCATTTCTGTAATTTTCCTCTCCCTGTCAACATTTGTTCCATTATTGGAACAGCATCATTTAACAAGAGTTTCTGCAAGCATTAATACCAGTTTCCCTGATTTTCCTTTCTTTGGTGACTGACTTTGGTGTTTAAAATGAGGCAAAATTTAATTCAAACTTTTCCTGTTTTGAGGGTGTTTCTCTCTTTGCCTTTTTTTCTTCTTCCAGATGGGCTGACTGTGCCAACTAATGCATATGCTGCTTCTGCATTTTTCCTACTATTACCAACATCTATGGGGTCACATCTTTCTCTACAGGCTATTTTAGGACCTCACTTCTCTGTGACCTCTTTTATCCTGACCAGTTTGGATAAACTCAGTCACTTAGGTCAAAAGTCTTAAGCGTAGGGAAATTAAAACATGACTACATTACTCTGAGAACCCAAGTTAAAAATAGGAAGAACATTTACCTGACTTACTTTGCTTTCCAGTTTCTGACAGGCCTGTGTCTGAAACTAATGGATATTTCATAATGGGACGATTCAGGAGTTTTTAACAAAATCCACTCACCAGTAAGTCCCATACCAGCTCCAGGTCTATTGAGATGCTTTCTGCCACATTTCCACTAGGCACTTCATTATATTTTTGCTTTTGAGAAAGATGCTGAGAAATTCTGAATGCAAAACATCTTACATCTGAAACAGTGACCAGGTTTATGCAAAATTTACTCTGGATCCATATCCATACTGGAGACCACTGTAAAGTAAATGGTTATTGACACACATAATCTGTGCCTGAATTTTACCACGGTTATGATACTGAACCCTTTACGTTATGCTGAGCTTAGAAACTGGTTTCAGAGTCAACAGGATCTGAGGATTTGGCAAGAAATCCTACAATGAAAGATTCTGGGACTAAGAGTCCCTGTGAGATAGAGTTAGATTGGAAGGGTAGCCACACAGTCAAATGAAGTTGTTGCCCCTCCAAAAAATATATACATAGCTAAATATATGCCTTGAGGACATATGAAAATACAATTGAAAACTTAGACACAGTTCCTAAGCCTGTGGAAAAGGGGAATCAGTAATGCTGGTGGGTTTGGTGAATAGTTCAAGCCCAGACAGCACCCTAGCAACTGGAAAACTAAACTCTTAAAATGAAATTAAGTACTCCATGAAGGTATCTGTCAGCATCCTGAAACAGAGAAATTGGAGTTTGCAGGATGGAAGGAAGACACTAAATCATATTTGTTCTCTGGAAATGGATGTGAAAGAAGTTTTCCTACCATCTTAGGTCTGAATGTTTTGTTCAGATGGCAGTAAGGCATTTAGTTTTTTGCTTCCTTCAGTATCTTTGCCAGCAATTATCCCATTTGCAAACATTCTTTTATGCGTTTGACCAAAGAGTGATCAAGAGAAACCTAATTCAGTGGTTACAGCCCATCCACCTAGGACATGAGTGTCTGACTGCAGCGAATACCTATGTGTCTGAGGATATAAGGTTAACAAGAGCCTAGAGTACCTGATCCCATAGTATCCTAGGACTAATAAATAACAAACTTAGATTCAAATCTCCTTAGACTGAGGAGGCAATTGAACATGGGTTGTTCATTTAGAGAGGGGAAGCAGCTTTACTACCATAGTTCTTTGTGGCTATTTTTTCCATCTGACTGCATTTGACAAAAACTGGCCAAATTAATTAACCATTTTTTAAAAGTGTGGGGTTTTTTGTTTTGTTTTGTTTTAATGGCTAAACTGTTTACCATATTGTAAGACTGGTTGCTAAGGATTGATGTATTTCAGTCCTCCTGTTACCTAGGTTAATGGACTACCCTCCTTGAAAGCTCATAGGTGGTTTTGATTTGGAAATAAAGATGTCTTAATGAGCATGTTTTTTTACTCAAACTTCTTCCTGTGTTCAGATATTTTGAACCAATATCAGAGCACAAAGGAAAGTTTGTGCTGATCTCTACTGTCAGATGCTGAACATTTGTGTAGGTGTGCCAGTAATCAAAAACCTGTAGAATTTGGTTGCTTTATATTTCCACCTGCAAATATCCTAAGCCCAGAAAGGCAAATGGAAAGGAAGAGGTTGGAACAGAAAAGAAATGAGACAACTGAGAAAAGAAAATAATAAATTCTATGGAGAGGTATTAAAAAGTGACATAAATAAGAAAAGCTGCAGAAAGGAAGATTTCCCTATAATTGTTTTTTTTAATTGAATATTTTGGTCAACATATAGGTGAAAAGAGAAATAATCAAGTGGTAAACTTAATAATCCACTATCTTTCTCCAATTCCCTACTTTTCTTAAATAGGTTAATCAAGTTGGTATGGCTCAAGCAAAAGGACTGTGTAAAGTCATATGCAAACGCTCATGAAAAGATGAGAGAAAAAGATGAGGGAAAATACATTATATAAATTTTTTTCAGATTTTTTTGTTGTTGTTTTGTTTATTTTTAATTTTTAAGATAACATGATTCCAGGTCAATTTTTTATTTTTAGGAAAAAAAAAAAATCATCTCTTCCCAGGATTCACCATCATCAGCTGAATCAACTGCTTACTTTTACATCTGCCATTTCCTCCTCTACAATTTGAATTAAAGGCTTGATGTAGACTTTGATAAAACAGCACGGGAACAAAATTTACCAGTTTTCTTGCTAAGTCCATGGATGCTCCCAAGAGTCATTGCCTTCTGAGCAGCAGCTGGATGTTCGTTGTGCTGAATCAAGTACAATGAGAATAGAAACTGTATGTACTGCTCTAGCAATTGCTCTGGGAACACCCTTGAGACATTCTCAGCTCAGTAATCTCTTGCAGAAGGAATCAAATTGAATCTGTCCGTTCTGCTTACATACTTATAAAAAGAGGCTTTAATTGTTGCTTGGCTTGATTAACATTTTACTTATGGTACTTACATGCACAGAATTTCAGGTTACCTGTACTCTAAAAGAAAAATTCTCACTTACTCAGTGGTGGAATGGGTTAATACCTACCTGGTACTTACTCTCCTATACTCTCTTTGTAGTCTTTTACTATTCATTTGGTGTACATTATCTGGTGAGTTATTTTCAACAATACCTTGTGAAGGGCCACATTGTATTTTCTTCACAAGTTATACTATTAAATTATGGTAATTTCCTGGAAACTTTTGAAATATACGGTGTTACTCTGAAGCAATGCTTCCGGTAAAATGGATGGTGTGAAACGGTGTTGGTTAAACTGAAACTGTCTGTTTTGTGTGTAGAGTGCCCATTAATTACAGCATTTAATACACCACAATAAATATAATAAATACACCATAGGTAATTCTGCCATCAAAAAAAGTCTTTTGAATCAACTTTTGTGAACCTATTTAATTTTCATTTCTAAAAAAATGTAACTGTAAGTGGATGCTTAAGGAAATAGCAGAAGCCAGTTTTGGTTTTTTTTTTCCTTCTAGTGCATGTAGTATGCTGTGGAAACTTGCCTGTGGCAGGGTTAATTTTATTTTTAAGGAGCTTGTAATTCTTTTATAAAAATGTGCTCAGGGTTGAAGATGGGCCAAACCAATTCTACTACTGAGGACATTGTTTATGAAGCTGAACTAAAGCAATTCATTATGTGCCTTAAATAAAGGATCAGTATAGCAAATTCAGTGAAATGGCAACAAATCTTCATTTCGCCATACAAAACCCTTGAGTCCCATGCTGAAAATTTCACAGATGTCTGCTACGTGCTTGGAAGAACATCTGAAGAGAAACACTTTTCCACAGTCCTACTTTGAAAAGTTGGTGTTCTATGCTTATATTTTTAATTCCAGAAAATGAACAATAGCAAAGCACTAAAATAGAACGAACAGTGTCACTACAAGAAACTAATTAATTCCTCTTCAGGCAAAAAGCATTTCAACAGAAGAAGGTGTTTTAAGCAAATGTTATATTTAATTCATACCTTTGGTTGTGCTCATGAGTCTCAGTTTCCTTTCCCTGGCAACAATGTCAATTAAGACTTAACCTGATTGAAATCCGTTGAGTTTCACAGACACAAATAAAAGCAGAATATGACTGGATTATATTGTTTACTCTCTGTGAAATGTATACATCAATGCACATATTAGAAATTTAGAATTGGATGCAAGTAGCTTATTTTTAGTATACATGTGGCCTCTAAGAAAAGCATTAGTTGCACTATTGCACACAAACATTTTGATCTACCTAATGCATCCCAAAATCGTTTCAGTTTGCATTGTGGATTTATATGCAAGGATAAGTATTTGTAAATTTCTGTGAATGTAAGTGAAGAGATTTAAAAAATTAGCCATCATATAATCTTGGTCTGAATATTTCTTTTTGCAATTGGAAGGATGTGGTTGAAGTATTTTGGGAAGACAGGGAAATAGGAAGAAATATGTATTTTAAAAACATTAAGGAAACATTGCACCTTATGTTTTATTTTATCCTGAGGATAAAATTATGAAACTTCACAACTATTATTTAATTATCAATATAAAATGACTGCGTAGTATTTAGGTAAGTGGATAAAATTTTTGTGAGATAGTAAGGAACCATTATGACTGTGTGTAGGAGAGTCATCAAGAAAGAGAAATACAAGTTTTGGACAATATTCCTGACTTTTCTATTACCATTTTTGCAACAGTGTTTCTGAGACAATACTCATGGAGTTTTATTTGCTGTTTTCTTGTACTCACATCTCTTCATTTGAGTACAACAGTGGAAACAAAAACTTTACAAAATCAGATCACCAGCATGTTGTACTAGCTTTCCACCTTCAAAAATAACTACATGAAATGCTAGGCAACTGATAAATTCCTTCTTTGTTTTTGAAAGGATATGCTGCTGGCCTGGCAGGGCAAAAGATGGAGTAGAAGAGGTAGTTGTTGTTGTCTGTTTTGGAGAAGGACTCTTCCCTGAAGTCATGTTC
Organism: Numenius arquata; assembly: GCF_964106895.1. Classification (NCBI taxonomy): domain Eukaryota; kingdom Metazoa; phylum Chordata; class Aves; order Charadriiformes; family Scolopacidae; genus Numenius; species Numenius arquata. The sequence goes on from NC_133616.1 coordinate 40,409,012, forward strand.
AACACGTACTATTTAAATGCAGAATCTAGGGGGAAAAAAAGTAATTCACCTTTCTCATCTCTAGAGCATATCTTCTCTTTTGATTAAGTCTTTTGTAGTGGGCTAGAGGGAAGAGAAAGCTTGAAGTGTCTTCACTGGTGGGATTCATTAGTAGGATGACTTTTCCAAGTTTGGCAGGTGGCAGGAACATTGTGACATTTGTGTCTTAACACTGGAAGAAAAGTCCTGTGTTCCTCTTCACGTGTGGGAAGTGACTGTATTACTATCAGCATATTTTTGACAAACTAATGAGAAAATCTGCAGTTTCTTAGAGGGAAGGGAGCACAGTGTGATGTGCTGTGTCACACTCTGTGCCACATTTTCCTCCACTCCCCGAAGGACTCCTGTAACATACCACGCCAGCGTGACGAGAGATTCTCTTTGTTTAAGGATGCTGTGGGTAGGAATGAGAGTAAGACCTCTTTACACACTTACATCTTTACAATACTCTTCGGGAAATATATTTTGAAAAAACAGAAATCCAAGAAGGATGGAAGCAGTCTCTAACGTTTTCTTTAACTGATGAACTGAAAGGTCATCAGAAGTTTAATATTCATTCTGGAAACTAACTTTCCTTGCTCTCTCAGATTTGATTTCACTTCTGTTAGGTTTATCTGTTGTTATAGATTGCAGAGCCAAAACTTCCCAGAGTTATATTACATGCACATATAGAAAGAAAAGAGAAGTATGTTGAGTTAAAGACATGTTTTCATAAATACTGCAGTGCAAGCCAAAACAGTGAATTTTCTTACTCTTTGAGGATGTAAAAATTTTTTGAATGTTGATGAATTTGACAAATCTATCAAATGTCTCTTTGTAAGTAAGGTACAGTGAATTTCTGTAATTACTGACATAGACTTACTACATGAAAGGTCTTTGTTTTTCATAACCATATTAATCTGCCCATCAAACAACTGCAAAATGTGGCAACCACTGGTGTCTTGAGCTCTTGGCTACCCAAATATGAAACAATATAAACCCAAAATTTTACATATTTGAGATAATACAAAACCTCCAGAAACTTTGTAAAGGTGTATAATGCACATTGTAAAGGGATAGAGATGCCGTCTGAAAAAAATTTTCTTAACTCTACACTTGATGCATTCCAAGTTCTGCAGATGTCTGTGGTTGTACATGAATAATAAAGATAAAGATGTCTCAACTTGAAGTTCAAGACATCTTTTTCAGATGCTTTGACATCAAAGTTGTCCAGGAAGTTCTGCTATACAAATCCAGTTAGTGAAAACTTGTTGAAAAAACATAATCTGGAATGTATATTTTTTGAATAATTCTTGAGTTTTGAGAGAGTCTGTGAAAACTGGACACATGACTCCAGACGTGGCCTCACCAGTGTTGTGCGGAGGGGAAAGATTGCCTCCTTCAACCTGCTGGCAACACTCCTCTTAATGCAGCCCAGGATACCATTAGCTTTTCTTGCTATATTGGCACATTGCTGGCTCATGTTGAACTTGATGTCCACCAGAAGCCCTAGGATATTTTCTGTAAAGCCGCTTTGCAGCTGGTTCAGCCACAACCTGTGCTCGTGCCTGGGGTTATTCTTCCCCAGGTGCAGAACTTTGTACTACCCTTTGTTGAAATGCATGAGGTTCCTGTCTGCTCCTTTCTCAAGCCTGTTGAGGTCACTCTGGGTGGCAGCACAACCCTGTGGTGTATGAAGCACTCCTCTCAATTTTGCATTGTCTACAAATTTGCTGCAGGTGCACTTGGTGCCATTATCTTAGTGGCCCCTCACTGGACTCTCACTGGTATGTCGTTGTCTCTCTTGTACTGTATTGAGGAGCCCAGAACTGGACCCAGTACTCCAGGTGTGTCCTCACCAGTGCTGAATAGAGAGGAAGGATCACTCCTCTCAACCTGCTGGCAACCCTTCCAAATGCAGCCCAAGATATCATTAGAAGCAAGGACACATTCTAAGCTTATGGTCAATTTGGTTTCAACCAGCAGCTTCAGGGCCATTTCTATAAAGCTCTTTCCCAGCATATTCTGGTGCTTGGTGTAGTGTGCAGGACTTGGTACTTCTCTTTGCTGAACTTCAAACTCTCCTGTCAGCCCGTTTCTCCAGCCTGTTGAAGTCCATCTGGATGGCCACATGACCTTCTGGTGTATCAGTCACTTTTCCCAGTTTTGTGTCATCATCAAACTTGCTGAGGGTACACTCAACCCCATCATCCAGATAAGGATGTTGAGTAGGACTGGACACAGTATTGATCTTGAGGTACACCACTAGTTACTGACCTACAACAAGACTTTGTGCCACTGGTCATCACCCTCTAGGCTCAGTCATTCAGCCAGTTTTCAATCCACCTCACTGTCTGCTCCTACAGACCATAGTTCATCAGCTTCTCTATAAGGATCTTATGGGAGACTGCTTTACTGAAATCTAGGTAGACAATACCCACTGCTCTCCCCTCATCTGCATGACAGTCATTTCATCAGAGAATTTTAAATTTTATGAAGTTGGTCAAGCATGACTTCCCCTTAGTGAACCATGTTGACTACTCCTGGGCATCTTCACATGCCTGGAAATGGTTTCCAGGATTAGCTGCTCCATCACCTCACCAGGGACTGAGGTGAGGCTGACTTTACTAGCCTGGGCAGTTCTTCTTGCTTTTCTTGGAGATAGGGGTGACATTTGCTTTTCTCAGGTCCTCATGCACTCTCCCAATGATCATGATTGATCAAAGATTATTGAGCAGCCTCACAATGACATTAGCCAGCTCCCACAGCATTCGTGACTGCACCTCATCTGCGCCCATGGATTTATGTGCGACCAGTTCGCTTAAGCATTTATGCACTGACCTGATCCTCTTCCACCAAGGGCAAGTCTTCATTTCTCCAGATTTTCCCCCCAGTGTCTGGGACCTGGGATTCCTGAAAGCCAATCTTTCTAGTAAAGACTGAAATGAAGGAGGTATTCAGTACCTCAGCCTTTTCCATGTCCTGTGTCACCAGGGCCCCCACCTCATTCACCAATGGGCCCACATTTTCCCTAGTTTTCCTAGTCACTCATCCACTTACAGGAGTCTTGCTTGTTGCCTTTGACATCCCATGTTGGAATCAGTTACGGCTGGGCTTTGGCTTTCCTAACCTCATTTATGGATGCTCAAATGATGTCTCTGCATTTCTTCCAGACTGTCTCCATACACTTTAAATAGCTGTTTCCCCATGACTATTTTTTATTTGTCCATATGGAGACTGTAAACAGTAACACAAACCTGATTAAAACACAGCCTCTCTGTATCATGAATACTGACTCCAGTGAGTGGAAGACCCAGTCCTTCACGTTGTAAATTTTCTGCCATAGATACAACACATAGATAGCACTTCAAATCTATTTACATATACTCACAGAATACAGTAACACTCAAAAAATATGTTATTAGGTGTACATATTAAAAAGTTGATGAACTGGTTCATTTCCTTATTTTGGTACATTTCATGTAGATATCCAAGAGAACAGAAAGTTATTTTAGTACGGATTTGAGCTTTCACATAGGTAAGAGACTATTGCACACAGTTGTACGATCAGAACAATACGTGACATGACCTACTCTGCCACTCCTGTTTCTCTCTCAGAAATAACTGATGTTGCTTTCTTGAGGGGGAGCATATGCTGCTCTGCATCAATATTTTTTAATAGCTTGATCTACTTATTTGAAGTGGCAGTCTGCTCACCGGTCGTCTGGTGGCAGGTCACATGTTTATTCTGAGATTACAGATAGTTCATTTATGTCTGGACTTCTAATTGCTTTCACGCAGTCTATTTTACTGTTTTTCTCCTCCATGTCACTGTCAGCAGTGCAGCAAATTTTACTATTTCATGCTCTAGCTCAAAACACACAAAAGGTGCTGGAACCATATTAGGAACTGATTTGGAAAGAAATTCATTGTGGTGCAGGAATACATGCTGAGTTTATGATAAGATAATATATCAGAAGGCTTTATCTGGAAGAGGTAAAAGGGCAGCCATAAAATGCTCTTTAAATGGCACATTATGCTCTGATGTAGCATTTTTTATAGGAAGGGGTTTAATTTTCACAGTGGCTGTGCTCAATTTATTTAATAATGAGACAGCTCTAGCAGTAGAAGGTTTTTATCTTTAATTTTAAAAACATATGCTTAGAGCACATGCCTGTCAGTTCAGGGATCTGGTCACAATTACTTTGGAATTTTTTTACAGAAAGACAGAAGTAATTCTAGGCTATTTAACAAACAGGTTTTACTGAAGCAACATGCATTTATGTAATGCAGTGTGTCTTGTCACAGTTCTGGAGAGCCTTTTACTGCCACTTGTAAACTGCTTTGCAGGGGATCCTGTTATGTGCAGTTGTAGATGTAGCAGAGGACTGCATAGTGTTTAGACCAGGTCCGTGATTTACTCATCCTGGCAGGTGTTGCCCATTTACTCACAAGTTTAGAACAAATACTAGGCCACCTCTCTACCGAGTCCCTACGTGTGCTGCTTTTCTAGGTTCATTCATTAGGAGATACTTCTGGGCTGTCACAGCCATCGTTCTTCTAGGCTGACTCTTTGCAGGATAGCCTTTTAAAAGTAGAAGAGAAGGCTTCACTAGGATGAAAGCTGCAGAGAGCATTAGAGATGTATATTTTGACAGGCTTGGGGCGGGGGAGGGGAGTGTTTGTAAGAGGATAACTAGGACTTCTCTGATCTTGTAGGTGTAAATAAGACCTTAGGTTTAACTGCTTGCTGGTTCACGTTTCACTTCTGAATCTATTGGCTCTTTTTCTGGCTCCTTTCTTTGAGATTATATTGTATTTCTCATATTCTAATTCTGTTTCCAGTAAAGTATCAAATGTAAAGATATGGTGAAATAAGACTAAAACTTGACCTTGGTGCAGCACCTGAATTCCGGTAGAACTCAACCTGCAGTTTCTGCTGCCTGCCCTTTTCTGCTGTCTTGCCTGAGATAAGCCAGTATCATTTTCATGGAAGCAATAGTACTGTGAATATGCATATTGTTGGCTCTGAACAAGAAATGGTGATGTTAAATATTGATTCATGGCAGGCTATTATCTTGAAAAAAACCCCACGCTCCCAGAATACAAAGAAAAAGCTCATCACTATCAAAGGTTCAGGCCATAGACTTCAGACTCTGTGAGGTGAAAGTGCTTATTCAAGGACTGATGTGGACAACTGTACCTGTTACTAAAGAACTGTGATGACATGAAATGAAGTCTTCGTGTACTTTTGGCTGTAGGTCTGCCCAGAAAAGCTGTTTATAAGGAATAGCTGATGACTGACTTTTCTACAAAAATTAGTGAGCAAATATAGCTGACAGTAAACATGTAATTCCAGACTGTCAAATGTCTGCTTGGATATTTTCAGTGCTGGAATATGCTTCTACCTGCTTCTTTAGTTTTTGTCCTGGGTTGAGTGACACAGGTCTAATTTCTCTTGGTAATGCTTGGGAACATGGCACTTTTCTTTAGAAGACTCTAGAGAGACCCGAGCACTTGACCCAGGCTGGCCAACAGGATTATTTCATACCATGAACATCACAGTCAATATAAATTGCAAATGTTTGCTGTGTAGCTCTCTCTCCCTTGACGGTGGCAGTCCAGAGAACTCCTTGCCGCAGTGCCGGAACCCTGAGCCCTTCCCTTCCTCCTGAAGCCATTGTCCTCGCAGTGTCCGACATTTGCTGTCCCTGCTGGGAGTGCACAGCTTCCTGCTGATAGAATTGGCCGAGCATAATCCTTGTATATTTAATATTGGTATCAAGATCAATAATTCTTCTTTAGTATTATTAATTATTTAGTTTTATCCTATTAAATCTGTTTATATTTCAATCCTCAGGTTTCTTCATTTTTCCCCAGTTCACCTTCCCAGGTGGGGAGGGGTCATCAGGTGATAGAATAATTGTCTGAACAACAGTAAATTGTTGTGGGCTTCTCAAACCATAACAGTTGTCTTTTTTTGTACATGAATGTGGTTGAAGTTCTGTTTCACCTGTAGTGGCATCTCCTCCTGCACCTTTGGGGAAAATGAGACAGAATCAGCGTCATTTTACTACCAATTTCTAGATTGAAAGGACTGAATTAAATTTGCTGAAATCTCAGCTATGGTAATCTGCTTCCTCAGGAAGACTGGACACATAATTGTCTCTTCAATTACAATTTCTCAAAGATCACTGCATATAGCTCTCTGGGCACAGTGGCAGCCTGATTATTTCAGAGCCTTCTGAACTTTCCATCTGCCTGCTTAATTTTATGATGCACTAAATTCTTGATCTAAAGTAAAGGCTGGTTTTGAGGTCTGTATGCTTTATTTCTTTACAAACTGTTGAGACATCTTTAGACTTTGTGTACATTTGGCAATTACTCTTTTTCCTGTCCTGCTTCTGTAATATGTAATCTGTACCAGGTGTGAGATGTCCTTTTAGAGGAAGTATGTGAAAAAAGCTTGTTTCTGCAACGCTCAGACGTGCATGCACTGCTAGACTCATTGACCCTCACTTCTGTGCTGTTGCTGTCATTACCATATTGCATATTTTTAGTCCCAGGAAGCACTAACTAGGGAAAGAAAACATTGTATGTGTTGAACTTTAAAAGTTACGCCCCAATTTCTCAATGACGGAGAATGATTGTGTTTCCAGCATTGGATGAGAGTGTAGAACTAGCTCTAGAACTGAAACGGTGCATGTTTTGAAGCACCTGCAATCCTTTTATATCATATTTATTTTTTTGTTCTAAGTTCCCAGGGGCCTTTACTCTCCAAGCCACCCTCATGTTTCACATGTTCTTAAGTGTGGAGGTGAATCTCCTACTGAGTGGCATCCTCATGAGATCTGTATAAATCAACAAAGAAATGATGGAACAGAGCGAATACCATATAAAGGAGAAGATAATGATTTTTGTTGCATCTGTTTTTCTGGTCATGAGTCAGGATAAATTAAGTGAGAGATCAGAATGTCCCAGAGTACAAAAAAAAACTGATATTAATATTAGCAATCTTTTACTGAAATTTTCCACATAAAATTTTCATTTTTCTTCCTTTAATATCTAAAGATTATTTTAATCGATACACAGTTTTCCTTTATAAAGAATGTAATACTCAAAGTGATAGAGGGGTGGGGTGGGAGGAACAAAACTCCAGCCTGTGCTTATTTAGGATAAAGATGTATTTCTAGTTAACAGAGGGTGAGGTTTTTCTCTCTGATGATATTTGGCACTGCTTATTGACTTTCACCTCAAAACAACTTTTCTACACTGTGTTAGCAAAAGAAGTACCAGGATTGAATCCCATCAGCTAATAATAAGAAAAACAGATCAGAAGTGGAATCTCTAGGGTAGGAGAGTTAAAATAGCTGTTGGTGGATTGTTTGGTTGTTGTTTTTGTTTTTTTTTTTTATGAAGTGGTATAGCAGGATGCATTGCCAAAATGATCTGTGAGAATCTAGAAACATTTTTTTTTTAAATACAGGATAGAGAAGAGTGGCTCCTTCAGCTTAAAAAACCTGAGTGTTTTGAAAGTATCTTTAAACATAGCTGAATAAATAGGAGAAAGGATGAACAAGTTAATCCAGCAAGAGTTATGGCTATTGACAGAGAAACAAATGGTAAAAAAGCACGCCAATAATAAATGTACATTAGGAGCGGGGGAGAAAGTTCCCTGACCTTATCAGCAGTAATGTTCTGAAACACCCTTACAATGAGAATTGTAGATGTGAAAGACTAGAAAGACTATGCTCCTTTAAGGACACATCCAATTATACAATAAGGGGATTATGTGATAACATCTGTGGTAGCTGCACAGGGCCTAGGAACAACTGGATGCTTCAGTCACCAAGTCCTGTTCCCTGTCAGGTCAGCAAACAGATGCACCCTGGGTTACTGGAGATATTCACTGGTTTATCCTTGAATGGCTAGAAAAGGATCAGATGAGGCTTTGGATTCCCTTCTCAAAAATGCAGGAAATGATACTGGCAAGTTTACTCAAAGGTGGCTGCTGAGGCTTTTCCAAGTGTTAATCCTAGTGCAAATCAGTGCTAACTAGATGTGCAGGTTTGAAGGGGCTCTACTAATTTAGCTGTGACTCCTTTAGTCACCAGCTGGTCTGCAAAGCCAGCCAGCAGTTTTCTAAATTACTATTTCCCAAGGTAGTCCGGAAAAGTGTTAGTTCTTGGAATAGCTGTTGTTAGACCTTTTTAGTTTAAAAGGGGGAGGGAATTTTGTTTATTCATTTTTTACTTTGTAATCAATGAGTTTGTGTAGAAATAGTAGGAATTCAGAATTCTTAAATAGTTTTGTCTGAATTACTTTGGATCAGTGCTCTGCAATCCCTTGAGCACAATTTTATTTAATTGGATTGAAAACAACACCAAATGCCTGCAGCTCCTTCCATGCTGTGGTCGAGTCCTTATTACTCAATTACATGCTTTTACATTCATTTTATGTTAATTCTCCATCTTCCATCCACCACGTATCTGCCTCCACTTATTTCTGGTTTTTTTTTTCCAAGACCTTCAGATATTCTGCTTGGAATTTGTCTTACAGATTTGCGGTCTTAAAATCCATTTTTTTTATAGTTTACTTTTATTTGATTCAATTGTATGTCTTCATGGTAAGTCACCATTTTAACTGTACAAACTAAGGCAGAGTGCTAAATCAAATTTCAGTGCTAAAACCTGAGGCATCTACAGCCCTGAAGATTGTACGTATTCCATCAACAGGGTTGGTGAATGTCTCCCTCTATGGGCTTTGCTGACAGAGCAAGTAGAAGCCTGCTAATTGCTAACTTTTTGTAGCTTCAAGATTGGGGCTTAGCTTAGTTCCAACTGTTGGCTGCAGTGTCTGTGTACTCAGTGGTGTTTCACCACAATTATTTTTTTTCCCCTCCTTTAAGGTATAAGTATTTCTTATGGCCAAGTTTGGACTAAAATAGTAAGAATATGGTCTTCTGTTTTTCATGCATATCCATAAAAATCTTGTCTTGTAGTCATGGGTTTTCTTTTTTTTAAAGCACTCAGGGAAAAAAAAATCTCACCACTTACATAGGTTTGAAAAAGGGTCTTTGCTTTTGAGCATTAGCCTTTTCGTTGACTCTTTGTGCTACGGTTTTTGCATTTATACCAAAATAAGGGATCCTTGAAGTCTCTCACAACATACATGAGTGTTCTTTGGGTTTTTATTTTTTAAAAAATCTTAAAGTTGCATCTGTTCTAAGGCTTTTCCTGCACTATTCTTCATTTAGCAAATGTTATCAAACTAGGAAGTTGGAAATTTAAATAATCTGTGACATAACTAAGATACTACACAATCCTGTTTAGCCTTGCTACTGTTGTTATTTTCCATTCCTGTCCTCCTCTGATTCTTGTGTGCATGCACAGGCTATTTAAACTGCATTCTAAGAGTACGAAATCTATTTATAACTATTCATGACTCCTTGTGTTTTGCTGGCGCTATGTAATCTTTACATACTACCAATATCTAGCTATAATAAAAATCTGCTGGAGTTAATGACAAATAATTTTAGAAAGAACAATTTCAAATTTTTTTTTTTTTTTTTTTTGGTTACAGTGTATTCTGCTTTTATTCCACTTTACCCATTTACGGAAGAGGAAATTACTCTAGTGTCTATAATACCACAAAATATCTCTAATGGAATTGTCTAGGGATTGTGTAAACAAGTGTACATCTTTGGAAGATTTGTTTGCAGAAATTCATGACCCTAAGGATACACCAAAGTTCATTCTTTGAACAAATTCAGAGAAGTTATCAATTATGTGGAATCTAAAATTTAATTGAAAGTGATCAAAACAGAGTGGTAAGAAACAGAGCTTTTATGTCATGAGGTCTAGCCAGGATGTTTTAAAGAATGTAAGCTATCTCACATACAGGAAAAAAGCAAAATGCTTTTTGGCTATTCATGGAAATTTATTTTTGTGCTGCTAGTTGTAATCTGTAGATAATCTTGTTCCTTACTGTCATCCTTACTCCTTAATATGTTTTTTTTTTTGTTTTTTTTTTTTTTGAGCAAAACATCGTTTTGAAGACCAGTTTAACAGGTGCCAGTTTACCCAACTTTTTCTGAGCTTACATCTGTAAATTGCCTCATATTCACCTCCAGATCCTCTCCATTCCCATAACTCCATTCTCCTTAAGCAAAAGACTTAAAGTAGCCAGAGAAAATTCTGTCAAACTTCCTTACATATCTTTCCAGTGATTTTATCTAAATAATTCATTTGTGAGCATCCAATAGCCTAATCAGATACCTTTGCAAAATTTCCCCCTTTGATTGACTTCATGTGATACAACCCTGTTCCTCCTAATGAAAACATAACATTTTCATTTGAAATCTGCCCATAATCATAAAAGGTCCATGTCAAGCACTTTCTCATGTTACTTGAGAGGTGGCTTCAAGTGGTCCCCTTTCTAAAGCACAGCCACTTTTGCACTTTGCTTTCTGCAGTCTCGGTTTAGGGGCCAATGATACCGTACTTTTGACCAATATTCGAAAGATCCTCTTTTGCAGCTTCTTTACTTTAGCTGTAGGTCTCACTGGTTGTCCCTGATTTACTGCTGAAAGTAAAATGATGTGCCATTAAAAGCAGCTGAATAATTTACATGCACTAATAATGTATAAGCCTTGCAGCCATCTTAGGGAGAACTCTGAAACAGGAGACACATGGCGTACACAACAAAATACATTTTTTCAGGAGGAAAAAACCCCCAAAAAACCCAAACAAAACCACCACCACCACCATCACAACAACAAAACAAATGAGCAAAAACCTCCAGAATTTCACGCATCTATATAGAGCAAAGAGCTGCACATTCCCAGTGCAGTCTGTTACAGATTACAGGGATAGCCTCAAACTGACTGTTCTCTCCCTGCATTTACAGACATACTCATCCAAAAATAAAATGTGGATATGCATGTCTAACCAGAATACAGCTTTTAAGAGTGTGGCATTATTAAAAAAAAAAAAAAAAAATTCTCTTTGATGATGGTTCGTACCAACAAAATGGGTTTCAAGAAAGAAATAGGTACATTGATGTCTTGTCAGATGACTAAGTGAATATTTTTGTCTAAATATTACACTATTGGCTACTTTTTGGTCTTATATAATAAAATGATCCATTGCTTCCTAGTAATTTTTGTATCAGAAGTAGGAGGCAAGTTTGCATTTTAGATTATTTCAAAGGCCAGACTTCCATTGTGTTGAATCTAATATCCAAAACCTTAATTTTGTTTGAATGAATTTTTGCAAAAAGCATTGCCTTATGAGAGTCTGTTTCACACTGTGCTTCTACACTTTATTTCTATGGCAATATTGATAATTAATTCGATACAGTTGAAATGCTGACAGGGAAGAAATTAAGGGGCTTATGCAGTTGTTTTTTCAATCGTGTTACCTATTACTGAGCTAGTAAAATTGCAATTAAATGTAATTTGAAGAGTTCATCACATTGTAAATTTTGACCAAGGCCTCTAGCAGTTTATTTGTGACAAAATGTTCCTTTGTTCAAACTGTTCTATTTTTAACCAAACGTTCTTCTGTTAACATGTCTGGTCTGTTCTGTTAGCCCATGAAAGAGCAATTTATAGAGTTGAAAAATGTTATGAGATAAGGTAATTTCCTTTTACTTTCTTTTTAAGCAATCTAAGTATGGGAAAATATTCTAGTATCTGAGCTTATTAACAGACATATCTTCCCCATCCCAGCCACCGTGTATTGTATATATATTTTGTCTTTGGGTTTATGGCTCAATGCCAGGGTGAACTGTAGTGCTCACAGAGAAGCCTGTGACACCTAAATGACATTTTGGTCTTGCTGAAACAAGAGTCCTAACTAGGCACCAAGTTGAGCTGAGACATCACAAGAGATTGGCACGTGGCCGTTTGCATGGGATTTCGGGGTGGCAGCAGAGTTAGAGAGGGGATATTTTGAAAATCAGCTGGTTCTTGGCATCCCCACTCCTTCACAGGAAGCCGACAGGAGGAAGCATATGTGCACAACATGCACGAGAGCCCTGTCGTGCGGACTGTCCTTGGTGAGCTCAGGAGCTCTCGTGAAGGGCAGCTGGCAGGCAGCCAAAGTCAATTAGCTGTGGCTAGTGTTATATAAGCAAATCCTTAAATAGGAAGCAACTACTGCAATGGCTCCTGCTTTCTTCTGGCTGGCCGTGATGTTAACAGGGGAAAGGAGGTGTTGCCAGAACATCTCTGGATCATGTTAGGGCTGAATTCAGAGGCAAGAGGTTCTGGAGAGCAGCTGTATATCAGAGGGAGCAGTGTGGTCCCCTACCTCCTCTCCTGGCAGCTGCATTGAACATTCTTCCTAAAAATCAGGCCAGCACTGCTTATTTAAGATGAGAAATCATTATGTGCAAGACGAAGCATACATCTGTTAACTACTCCCAAAAGTATTTCTGTCAAGAATCATCAAATTTCCATATTTTACAAATGCTGTTTTTCTTACCACCCTTAACCGACTCGTGATATGAAGCCTTTTAGGATAAAGAATTGAATACTGGAGAATCTGTTACAGATTTTTACATCATTTACTCAGAGAATCCCACTTTTGGTGCTTTTTTTCACTCACAGAATTTTTGATGTAAAATATACCAATTTCATGTATCACTTTGGTTTCTGTTCTTGAGTGCTTGGTAACATTTTGCTATTCCTGTTAAGCATTATGTTGAAAATTTTTTTTCTGCATTTCTCCTGCATTCCTGAGTCATTTAAAATTCCAGAGAAATGTGGCAGCTCTAATATACATCAGGGTAATGAACCTTGCCATGACGTTTTGATGAGAAGTCAAACCTAACTGTTAGTGTGTCTCTGGGATGCTAATTAGTGGGCCCAACTAACATAAACAAGCAAAGGTTTCATGGCTTTTCCTTACAGTGCCATCTGAGAGGGGGCATGAGATGGAAAATGAAGAGAGCAGGGAGGCTGAAAAATTGTAAAAGAATATGAAAGAATAGGAAATGCTGTTTGGAATATAGCCTTTTATAATATGAACAAAATCAGTGGTGTTCATCCAATTTAAAATAATCACTCCAGATGCTGGTGTACATGAAAGTGAATCCATAAAGTCTCAAGGTGCTTCAGATAGGAAAATAGAAGAAACTGACAAAGCCAAACCAAGAAGTCCGTTGAGGAAAGAGGAGAGCAGGAACTAGTGTTCAAGTTCTTCAACAGAGTTTGCATTGCTTCTAGTATTTTGAGAACACTATTACTCTGAATAGGCAGGTTCTTCTTGTGACCCAATGAGATGGACATATGCATACCATATACAGACCTCTCTGATTCTTTTCTTGCTATAGTTTGCAAGCTTTGGGTCCTTCTCCCTTACCCTCCAAACTCTTCGTGCTCATGTTAGCATACTATACAGCATATATACTTTTGTTTTTCTGGTTATATTTTCTAGAAAATAGCATATCTACACTTTACTTTTCATTAACTTCAGCTGTTAAAACTATTGACAAATCAGAAGACAAAACTACAGTGTATTTTCTTAACCAATGCTGATATTAAAAGTAAGGAACTTTTTATTTTTTTACTGAAATGAACTATCCCAAATACTCTAAACTGAAAAATATGGAGCTAAGTATGGACTTTTAAAGAAATTTGCCAGTTACTGTACAAGAGCTCTTTGGAAAACTACAATCTGTGATATATAAAATAGTTTCAATTATTCATTCTAAATACTGTGTGAACTATAAATTATTCAAGATTATCAAACCTCCAAAGAACTGACAGATAAGTCAATATTAAAAAGTATTTAGTATACATTAGTCATTTAGAATTTGGGGGTTATTCATGAATCTATTTAACAATGCTATTGACAATATACCCAGGACAAATCAATGCATCAGAGTTTAAAAGAGAGCTGCTGTCACAGGCATTTATGGATATGGTACAGACGTAAGTGGGATGCACTTAGAAACAAATGGAATAGACCATACCTCACTGAAGATAAGGAATTGATAGTGCTTTTACTGCAAGGCTCTAATCTTGATTCAAAAGACTTTTATTTTGGGCATCTGAAGCAGCTGGTAATTAAGTATATTTAATACTTAATTGCAAATAAAGTCTTCCATGTGTAGAAATTAAACACATTTTATCACATACCCAAAGAGTATCCAAAGGATGTAGTATGTATAATATTAATGAAAAATGAACATTAAAGATTTATCTTTCCTGGTAATAAACATACTTTTAAGAAAAGCTGGGGCAAGTGGCATGATTTCAGCAAAATAATGTCTTCTATGAAAGTGAAATAGTAATGTTATGAACCAAAAAAATTATGGAAAAAAATAAAAGCAAATCAAAAAGATCAGTACAAAGAAATCTTTATCAGAAGTGGCAATTTCCTTCTAAAATTACTGTTTTCGCCAAGATTTAGAGATACAGTTACTTGTCGAACAGCTCTTCAATAATTTCATGTTATATTTTTTCATGATAAACACTTCATAGTGTAAGATCTTGCACTAAACATTTAAAATCATACTGCATTGTATTTACTTTGCATATTCCATTGTATTAAGTTGCTGAGAATTAATTAACTCAAATTAAAGCATCATCAATTTTATCAAAAATTACTCTAAAAAATGTTTACATTGAGCATCACCTTTTTTTAATTATTTTTCTGGTCAGAATAAAAGAAAAAACTGTCTTTGCATCAAGGAAATTATTACATTAGACTTGAGATTAAATATGCTATAGCTGGCAATAGAAAGGCAAAGCAAAATAAAGGCTGGGACCACCCTTCTTGCCTGTCTGCTGGTTAGATTATTTATTCAGGACATGGGAAACAGAAGTCAATATTGGTTTAGTTTATCTAAATAATTAAGTGCTTCTTGGAGTCAGAAGAGTAATTCTGGTGTTCCGTTATTATCCCCCTTAAAAACTGTGCAAAGTTTCAGAAAGCCGTTCTGATTATTATTACTGTTTCAGCAGGTCAAATTTTATGCCACAGAAACAGGTGCATTGGATATTCAGCATGTTTTATTTGAGGGATAGATGTGAGGGAACTTTTTTTCCAAAATTTTAGTCCAGTAAGTACTAAATACTAATGGCAAGAGGGAAAATACTGGACTGCTGGTGAAAGAACTCTCTGGGCATTACCAGCACTGGATTTCCATTCTATACATGAGTGCATGTTTGCGTATGCAGTGATGAGTAGTGTCAGCCAGACAGGATGGGAAAACCCTGCTCCTAACACACAGGTGGTCAGCAGTCCTCCTCTGGAAGGTGGGAAATACAATTCAACAAACTCACCTGCAGTTTACTCACCAACATTTCCCTTGTTGAGTAAATATCATGATCAGGCTCAAAAGTTGCTGAAAAAAACCCCTTTCACTAGACAATAGTATTCGTAATTCCTCAAAATCTGTTTTTCTCTTTATCTACCACCACCTCTTTATTTTCATTTTTTGGGAGAAGGCTTTCTTTTAAGTGTTGTATTTCTTCATTCCATGAATAATGTGTTGATCATATTAATTGAGTTTTGGTCTATTTTTATTTTACCAGAGTTTTTAAGTATATGTTAATATATATTTTTTCTTGACATATACAAAATACCACAGGGATATATACAGTGAAAGTTTCTTAACTGCAGAAGTAGTTTATAATGTGCTAATTCAAAATTGTTGTAGCCCTAAGTTAGCCAGGGTATTAGCTAAATAATTAATTATTGATTAACTAACACTGTAAATCACAGATAACTAGTGGATCGGTACAGAATAATGCTACTTGAAGTTTCCTTAGGTGTAATACCCCTTACACCAGCAGACTAAGCAGACTTGATTGTGTTATACCAGAATATATTCTGTTTACTCAGTTCATTTCTGTGAAAATGCAAAGAAAAAGGGAAATTCAAAACATCACTTATTATTCTTCAGATATTGGTTTTTAAATATTAATATTTTTACACTGTATTATACAGAAGCCTATGAACCTGTCCACTACAACTGCTTTTGCAATCTTGCCTCAGACTCAGCAGCATAACAGGGTTTAGGTTCTCAGGTCTGCACTTCTGCCATTCAGTCACAATAGCAATGATATGAAAAATTGCATATGTTTGTGAACTGCAAGAGCAGTTGGTGAGGTATTGACTTGCTTGTAACTCTTTTTTCACAAAATGCTCCTTTATAGGATAATTCTTTTAAGGAGAATTCCTGCTTTATCTTGTAGAAGTCTTCATTGAAGAAGTTTATCTTGTCCTGAAATTATTTGGAAAATATTGTAACTAAAGTGCATGTTTTAGATAATTTTACCTCTGGAATGTTGTTTGTCTAGAAAAAAGAAATCCTTTCAATTTTTTCAAGGTTTACACATGCACTGCACACTTTCTGGCAAATCCGAGTTCTAACAGCCTATGCTTCCTTGTCAGAAATATAGATCTACTAATTTCTCCTGCACTATACCTTCAGTGGTATAGGAGGGGGGAGTGTGTGTCATATAATAGTGGTTCCACATGTATGTTCATTTCTCACTGAGAAATCTCATATGTATCTTTCTGTTTCTGTGTAACTCTATCTGTGCTACGTGAGGTGGGAACTATAATGTGGGGTGTGAAAGGAACAACTGCTTTTTTTACTCTTTTAACAGAAGTGTCTTCCATTACTCCTACCTCTGGCAAAACTGCTGGTTCACTTTCCTAATGTAGAAAACCTTGAGCTCCTTAAAATTCAAAACCACAGATAGAGCTTCTTTCATTCTTAACTGGCTGGTTGCACAGAGCGCTGTGGGCACCTCTCTCTTAGTCGGTGTGTGTGCAGATCAAGTAGTTCATTCTGCCAAAGAAGGATTTCTGCCTAGATATAAGAAATCTTCTTTCCTGTTTCCTTTCAAGGACTTTTATCCTTATCCTAGCATCTTCATATAATAATTCCATAAGAGTTTAAGTAAATTCTGAGATAGCTTTTCATTTAAAAAAAATAAAATATGTATTTGAATGAGCATTACAAGTGTACTTGTGGTGGGTTGACCCTGGCTGGATGTCAGCTACCCACCAAGCTGCTCTATCACTTCCCCTCCGAAGATGCACACAGGGAGAAAAACAGAACGAAAAGCTGGTGGGTTGAGATAAGGACAGGGAGATCACTCAGCAATTACCATTACAGGCAAAACAGACTTGACTCAGGGAAATTAATCTAGTTTATTACTAATCAAATCAGAGTAGGGTAATGAGAAATAAAACCAAATCTTAAAACACCTTCCTCCCACCCCTCCTTTCATCCTGGGCTAAACTTCACTCCTGATTTTCTCTGCCTCCTTCCCTCAAGCAGCACAGAGGGACAGGAAATGGGAGTTGTGATCTGCCAATACTTTGTCCTTACGGGGAAGACTCTTCACACTCTTCCCTGCTCCAGCGTCGGGTCCCTCCCATGGGAGACAGTCCTTAACGAACTTCTCCAGTGTGGATCCTTTCCACGTGTCCTTTCCACAGGGTGCAGTCCTTCAGGAACAGACTGCTCCAGCATGGGTCCACCACAAGCTCATGCTCAGTATATAAATGGGGGTTAGGCGGGGGGGCAGGAATCCACGATCACCAGGTAGTGAGAGTGACTCATGTCATTATTATTGTTAGTATTATTGTTATTTTTCCTTTTTCTGTTATTGTTTTTATAAAACTGTCTTTATCTCAACCCACAAGTTTTTTTTTTCTCCCTTTTCACTCCCTTTTTTTTGCCTGTTCTCCCCAGCCTTCTTGGCAGGGGCGTGAGCAAGTGGCTGCATGTTTTGAGTTGCCAGCTGGGGTTAAACCACGACAATACTAAAGCCAGAAAATATATCAGTTCAACAGAGAAACAGGTTATAGATAGCCAAGTGGTGGTTTGTATAGAAAGGTTTGAAGAAAGAGTAGGTAACTTTTGTGATGGTCAGATTGCAAGGGGAGAACACTGAAAGAAGAGGAAGAGCTGTATTGGTTGTCAGGAGGTAGACAGATTTTTTTCTTTCCAGAAAAAGTTATGTTGTACTCTAACACTCTTCAAGTGCTAAGAGTCTTCCCTAGGAAAAGACCAGCTATGTAAAATGTTAAATCTGAACCAGCAAGGGACATAGGTTGAAAGTGAAGCATCGTTAAAAAAAATCACCAACTTGTAGCATAAAGCTGTCTTAGAAACAAGTTTGGTACGTTTCACTAAGTTCAGGATGCAAGACCCTAGTTCAGTTACGATAAGCAGGGTCATGCAACACCCCTTGATGTTATAAAATTGTGTTTTGACTTACCATCATATCCTCGTGTATAGCAGTTTTGATGTTTTCTGAGGAAAATCCAGTGTGTTGTCTGCAGTGAAGCATCAAGGGAGAGAGTGCAAGAAAATAATAAGCACCAAGGAGATGCTCTTGGGTTTCTCTCATATGTAGCTGGGTGGAATGTTATTTGGGGGGGGGCAGAGAATTGCAGAATGGCTGTTGTTTCTTCTCAAAAATTCTGGCAAGAGCAGGCTATGATTAGGTAGCAAATTAAAATCTTCCTGTTGTGAGTATGCAGAAATGCCTATCAGTTGCAGTCCAACGGTGTCCTTACTTTACCATAGCCCTGTGTAGCATGGCCAAACTACAAGTCTTTATCCAGAAGTAGCTGTTGGTAAAAAGCAAGCTCATTTCTACTTATCATGTTGCTTTACTTCACAGTTTAATTTTTTTTTTTCTGGCATATTAACAGCTTTAATTACCAGATAACTACCATAAATGTATGTTCATAAATATATAAATAAGTCTTTGAATGCCTTTGAATGTGTCATGCAGTTTCAATGGCTTTCTATGTCTTGTTCTGCCATATATTTTCTTTGCAAACTATGTATCTCATTACTTTGCAGAAAAATATTTCTAGCTTAAAAATTAAGCAAGGCAAATTAGTATGTTTTGCAGGAAAAACTATAACCATGTGTTATACTCCAGTTGTACCACCTGGCCTACAGATAGTTTAGTAGTAAATATTAGAAGGTTAATACCTTGATCAGTGATCACTTACCCCTCAATAAGGTATTCAAGTTTTGGATAGATTCATTTTTGTGCTGGACTCTCTGCTGCCATTGCAATCAGTACTGACAGTTTGATGTAACTGGAATCAGTCTTTTGATTATTTAGGAGAATGTACTGGGAGCCAGGCAGATGCAGAAGAAATGCAGCACGTTAAAAAAAAAAAAGTTAAAAAAATAAAATTACATAATTCTCCAGGTACCTCACGAAACAGGCCCAGCCAAGCTTATGTAACTGAAAGGCTTTCTTTTGTTGGCAAAAGGTTACACAGTTATTTAAAATTGACCAACTTTTAAATCAGCATTTCCCTTTTTATACAATTTTGGCCAAGTCCCCTTTCTATTTTTTGTATCTGAAAGTGGAATTTGAAAGTGCTTTTTGTAACAGGTGTGTTTTGTTAAGGTAGAGGTGAATTTCTTGTTGGGCCAAATAGTGCCTAAAACTGGAATATGTTTATCAGAAGGTTCCTACAGAAAATCTACTAAGTGTCATCAATGTGTACTAGCACATATTTTGATGTACAGTAGCACATATTTTGATGTTCTGTAGCACATCAAAAAAGCTACAGTTTCTGGGCTTGGTGCTGAGTTTCAGTTCCATACATGTCACTGAGATGAGAGGTAAATGTTTTAAGTGCCTTAAATCCTTTCATTGCTTGCTATATAATGTATGCAGTGATTCAGTTAGTAAGAAGTTAACAATGTTTTCTCAGGCCATGTGTAACAAAAATAGCTGTCTGCGCTGTGATATAAAGACAAAAATGAATAAATGTTGTTACTTTCAGGATAACAGACAAAAAAGCACCAAAAATTTTGAAAAATAGAAAAAAAATATTGTGTGAGAGTGGGTAATTATTGTATGAGAAGAAGTAAGTATAGCAGATAATGTGAATTGCATATTTCAGAATGACAGTTTACTAGACAAATCATAGCATTAAATGGTCTCAGCTTTCCTTTCAGCTACTACTGAGTTAATAAAAATTATATGGATCTAGCCGTGTGTTGGAAAACTGACAAAACAAGATGACCATACTGAAGGAAGCAAGATACAATTTTAAAATAATCCAGGTAAAATGGCTTTGTAAGAAAGAGGAGAGAATTCTTTTAGCTGGCTTTATCTTCTGCTGTGCTACCTCAGTAAGTAAAAATAATGTCCAAACTGAAGATTAAGAAATATGAACTACTGTGCATATTTTCTGTGCTCTGAGCAAAAGCTCACCTGAGCAAAGGAAAAGAAGATTTTTTAGAAATATTTTACAAAGCTCAAACTGTTTATTCTTGTCATGGTTTATGTGAAGTCTATTGAAATCCTGGAAAGAATCACATTGGCTTGAATTGCTTTAATTCCTGCCTTTACTGTTCAGATGGTCTGGTACATACAGAAAATCAACCGTACTTAGCCTGGGTTCTGGGTAGTATCTCCATAGAAAATTAACCATAGAAATCCTGCTGTGATGATAGAGAAGTTTAGGAACAAAGCTGGCTTTAAAATAACCTAACAGAGGATGCTGGACTGTGAAATGCAGTAAAGAACAGCTTTAAAGGAGTATCTTGACATGGTGCTGGTGCTTAGTATCTCATGTGGTTCAACCATGGCCTTGTAATCACTACTTGGTAAAATCTGTATAAATGTTTAAAAATTAAATGAATGCAGTAGAAAAATTCACCCATCCTGCTTTCTGCATAAGCAGAACCACCTCTGCTCTGACCCCAACTTAATTATTAGATTATTGACTATTAGACTTGATTATTAGACATCTCTGGAAAACATCTGCTGTGTTTTAGTCACGTTAAAATAGTAAGGTTTCTTTTATCAGAGTCTGCAATAATAGGCTTAGATGTAGGGCATATTGTATGCTGCTATTATTAGGACTTTCAATGGATTCTGACAAATACAGGCATAATATATTTTCTTTGATCATCTACAGCATTTGGGAAGCTGTCCTAGTGTAACACTTTCTTTTTTCTTTTCTTTTTTTTTTTTTTTTTAACTCTTCTCTAGGAATTTTCCTTTTCTCATCTAGGGTAAATTTCTCTACTTGAAATCATCACTGGAGTTGGATAAAAATTTGGAATTTGCATTCCATAAAAGCCTCAATACTTTAACATTTTAGAGAGTCTGTGGTCTCCAAAGAAGCAGGAAAACCATGAAAGTCTCAGGAAGAAAAGGGAGTGAAAAGTTTGGTTTAGAACTCATGCAAAATTTAAAGAAACTGAAGCAGTTATGGTTTTTAAAATTGTCACATTCTGACTTTCTTGGAGCCAGCTCAAATAAGGGTTTTGTGTCTTCTGGGTATCAGTGTTGATGCACCTAAAGTATGTATTGCAGTTTAGGCATCTGGTGTAATCCCAAGAAGCTGAAACACTAAATTTGGAGTGAGAAGGCCAGTCTACTCTGAATCACAGAGTACTTTTTCTTTATGATGAATGCTCCTGGGTAGGTGGAATTCAAAACCTTTACTTTCAGCTGTACTGAACCCCCTTGAGTGGTTTTGGAAGACTGGGTTCTCAATCAGCTGACCTGATTTTCTGTAAAGTGTTGTATTTACCTTAAGAAGCAATTTTTGTTTTAAATTAAAATGTATTTATGAGTTGCTGGGAGAGCTTGCTTCATGCAATCAAAAGGAATCACTTGAAATTTCTTGTTCTCACTGTTGAAAGATGTAGCATGTTCTTGCCTTAGCTAAGGGTGATTTTCCTTCTATTGTAATTCCTCATGTTCTCAGTGGGAAAAAATGCTTCTTTGCATTTTCTCATTGCTCAGTGAGACTACGCTACTTTAAAAAAAGTGTATTTTACTTGTTAGACCCTGATAGAAACTATTCAATTTGCATCCGCTTTTTAGTCTTAAGAGGTGTATATGCCAAAAAAGATTTTACTCTTTCTTCAGTGCTTTTTTATGTTTGACAGCCCACAGTGTTCTAGTAAATGCCTAGTGATATCTGACACTGCAGTTTTCACAATGTATTTCTTATAGGGTAGTCAGATAACATTTGAAAAATATTTGATAATTTGTTTATGACTGTAAACATCTGCTGACTTCTACAATTTAAGAACAATCTGCATTCATAGAGGGAGTTCTGCCTGGCAACCTTGAGCCATTGTTTCTCAAATAATTACAAAGTGTGAAATCCCTTCATGAAGCTGCATGCATAAACAGGGAGGCAATCCTGTTGTGGAAGTGCAAGTGACTTGCACATAGATTTATTATAAATTCGAATACTAGCTCTGTAGTGCCATCTGCTGAAAAGTAGTGAGGACCCACTGGCATGTGAGCAGGGTTTTCAATGACCCTTTCTGTCTTGGATGGCAAATTCTCACTTCCCTCGTATTTCTCTCCCTGTCTACAACTGTCACTATCACTTTGTCTTAACTTTATCATTAATCTTAACTAATGTCATTAGGGTTCACAGTCATAAAACCCTTTCTGCTGCAGTGTTGTCACTTCAGTGGTATTTATGCAGCACACCCAGGAAAGTTAAGACTCAGACTAAAAGTATTTCCTGTTAATCAGACAGAAAAGTTTTTCTGTAACTTCATTGTTCTCTGAGACCCCAAACATAAATTTAGAAGGAAATGGACATTGTAAATCAAGAGGTAGTTTCTGTTTTCAGGATCCCTGGTTCTGTTGTCTAATACCACCAATGTGGGTTTCTTGCCTGGGTTACTGTCGTTGTGGTGGGTTTTTTCTCTATGCTACATGAAAGCATTATCTACCTCAAATAAAATGTCTGCATCCAGTTTTTTCACAGCCCTTGCGCTCACATCTTTCTATCCTTTTCTTTGGGACCAGCCTCAGCTACGTCTCATCCAAACAATATAGCTACAGCCTGAAAGGAGAACACACACGGTGCAACATCAGGAATGGTGGAGTCTGGGAATGAGCACTGCCCTTGTGACTGAGAAGGGTCTGCTGTCCTCCCTTTGAATACCCTCTCAGTCAAGAATGCCCTCTCTCAGTGGATGGTGGGTGACATAGCCCTAAAGGTGTCTCTAAGGCATGATTTTTTAGTGGATTCCTGAAACCTGAAGACAATGATAGCTTCAGTCCCGTGGGAGCAGCTTCAGGTCTCATTTACTTAGAGCTTTGAGAGTTGTTTTAGCAAAGGGATTCCTAGGTATTGTTCTCACTTGTCATGATACCTGTCATGATATTCTTTTCAACAAGGTAACTTTTTCTTAATCAGTAGCTAGAAGTGCTGAAAGTGGACTTTAGGTTGATGAAGAATGTTGTTAATGCCTGCGAAGAAAGAGTGAAGTATTTGCTTATAACAAAATGCTGGGTGATATATTTAAATGCTGATGAGGGAAATTGAAGGTCTAAAAAAATACAAAAAGGCAGTGCTTTTGCTACTCAGGATATGACACTTAATCTCCGATTAGTCTTAACGGTTTGTTTCTGTCTGCATCAGTTCAAATGAATATATATGTAAGGAAAACAGCACTGTGAGTGACTGTCAAGGAGGAGCACAAGGCTACAAGTTTCATTTTACTGGCAAGAATATATTTATGCCTCTTTGATAACAGAAGTTGAACCAATAGGTTTTCAAGACTTTTACATCTGCAACCTTTTTTCATTAAATGTAATAGTGTCAAAGCAGAGGATATATCATAGCAAGAACATTAGTATAGGAAGCAATATGATACAAAAAGCATCCAAAAGGACAGCAGAGTTTACAAGTCTGATAGCCAAATGCATATATTCTAGGGCCAGAAAAAAATGTTCCATCTATTTTGCTGTAATAATAACACTGATTTGAAGTTAGAAATTCTCCTTTAGTATACAGGCAGAAAGCAAGATCATTGATAAAATATACTGGTGTCTTCTAAGGGTCTGACGACTTACAAGGGGACTTAGAAGGGACTGCACACAGTGGTGCAGGAAGTCACAAACAAGAGACAGTATTTTTAGAGGTGGATCAATAGCTGTAGGGGAGATGGGTCCCTTGGGGTGCTCTCTACACATGCTGATGCCTAATGGAAGGGCACATTCCATGTGAAATAGACTCAGCCTCTTTGTCAAAGGTGGCTTTGTGGCTTAGTCTGACTGGAGAACTTTGCTCTGATTTCTTAGTAGTTTGCAAGTTCAAGATCTTGGTTTTAATCTGTTTTGGCCTGGGACAAATATATTTTGTTTCCATAAAAGCAGTAAGCACGTGCTTGCATCAACCCTAGTCATGAAGGTCCTGGTTCCTGTGGTAAGCAATGCATGTTCACGTCCTTTCTTTGTCTGATTTGAGACAGGAGATAATGAAGGCAGAGAAAGCTGTGGGCCTTCCTCTCACCTGTCCCTTGGTGAATTCAGGTCAGATCAGCCAGATTCCAGGTCACTTTTTTGTATCGTTACCTGCAGAACTGGAGATTTCTTCTCACATTTGCCAAAAAAAGTTAACAAAAATATATCTGTGAACCATTATAGCATTGTCTCAAAATATTTTGTGAGAATTACATGGCTAATTTTAATGGCTATGTCAGCAGATGGTCAGTGTCATTTATTTTGTTTTCAGAGCCTAGTATTTTTGTGGTGCTGGTTAAAATGGCTTGCCTGCTGTTCAATTGTTTGCATTGAAATAACACTTCATTTTGCTGCTCAGGGATCCATAAAAATGGATCATTGGAAAGAATTTGTGTCACATCAATAGGCTCCTTATCTAAACTCCCAGTTTTTCTAACTCAGCCTTCTCAGGCAAAGTGGTAAGCCCAGCTTACTAACTTTGTCACCAGCAACTTAATAAACTGAGAAAAAGAACAACCAAAAAATCCAAACTTGATATGCTACATATCCCATTTATCCAGAATCATTACACAATCAATTTAATCTAATTAAATTAGCATTCAATTAATAAATGAGAAAATGGTTCCATCAGAGGATTGAGTTGAGATTTAAAATATGCCTGATAATTAATAATTTTGCTTACAAGATGACTCAGATACTTTCATGTGGCCATTATAATTCAGGAGCAAAACATTTGATTATATTCTGAAATATATTTCATGTTTGAGATGTTCATGTTTAAAGGAGCATTTGGAGTGATTTTCCTCTAAAAACATGTGATTCCTTATGGACACACACAGCCGTAAGTCTCTAGAAATCTTGTGTACTAGTGCTCCAGAAAATAATTTAGTCCTTAGTAGCAATATAGGTAACTTGAGATGTCTGTGGTGAGGGGGAGGTCTTTCATTCAGATAAATAATTTTGCTGGAGCTAAATATAAAATTTACATGACGTGCATCTCAAATCTGAAATGTGGTAACAAGTGAGTTCTACCTATCTAAACTGAATAAAAATAGCTATGATAGAGTGAGAATAAATACATCATTAATTATGAAACTTATTAGTTTACTGTATCATCAGCCATTCAACAAATAATTTAATTCAGGAGAGTAATAAAACTAAAATTGACTTAAACTTTTCAAGATGGTCAAGAAAACAATTTACATAAATGTGCATACATACTCTTCTACACATTTTGATTAAATTGGGGACATTGAATAGGAAGAGGCAAAAGATTTAAAATTGCTTTTGTATTTGGCTTCAGTTTGTCTGTCTGCTCGAATAACGAAGTTAAAATAACTAAAGAAAATGTTGCATCATCATGGGACTACTGAGCAGAGAGATCATCTTGAGATATGTCTACTACAGCTATGTCTACATCAGAAAGAAACCTGTTGCACTCTTGCAATTGGAGCTGAGATCCTCCATTAATGTGACATGCACTTTGGACATTTCACTTAGCCAAACTTTAGACCGGTCTCCTGTATAAAACATATTTGTTGTGAATAGGGTTGGAACTGCACAAACAAAAATCGCTCTTTTGACTGTGAAGCCTAAGTGGTCTAAGGAGTGCCACACTGCCCATTCTTCTGTTTCCTGCAGATGGTGGTACCTGTTACTGCAACCATGGTAACATGTCACTTATCTTTGTTCCTGCTCAATTTCTCCCATTATTTCTGCTTGTCTCTGTTTCCAAATGACACCACAGTAACTGTGGCCTGAATCTCCTGCTGACTCTGAGGTGGCCAAAGAAGAACGGTAAAGAAAAAGGGGAGTAAGGCAGGCAATATCCTAACATACAGGTACTACCTGGGGCCTGGAACACTGAATAGTCAACAGTGCATTCAGAGCTTTCAGATATAGAGCAGCACAACTGAAAGCTTTTGCTAAGAGCCAGTGCCTTGAGTTTGCTGCTCTTGATGAAATTTCAGGAGCTTGCCTATATCTGTGTTCAAGAAAGTTGCTGTCACCCTGGTGGGGAAACCTTGACACTGTTGGACCATACAAGTCAATGGCTAGCAAGGTCAAGGTAGCCTGCAGGTAAGAAAATGGCTGTTGATATGCAGGCCTTGGGAGAGTTCCAAGGAAAATTTAGGGACATCTCTATTGCCTCTGTTGGAAGAATTCATGATACCTGTGTTGGTCATGATGCTGGCTTTAAAAGAGGATACCGACACCTCCTCTCTGTGTAGTGGCAGGATCAACTGGAGGATGTGGCTACCCATCTATATTGTGGCAATACTACATGATCCCACTACACCTTTGGTTTGTGAGTGAATACCCAAACCATGGTGTAGCCCTGGTGCTCAAGTGCCACCAGAAAAACTCCAGACCCTCCTACCCCAACTGTCCCCATTCTAAATATGTGTATAAAATACATATTCTAGAACTGTGATCACTGGCATATGAGGTTGTTGACATTAGCTGTGGACAGGAGCACACCACAGAGGTGCTCCTGGCTGACACACCACAGAGTGATGATGCAGGGTCAATGAATGCAACCCCAGATGATGAGATCTCCTCCAGGCTCTCCTATATAATAAAATCTGCAGTCATGGGCACCCAGGCAGCCAGCAGGATCTGTGGTGGTGTGCTTGTGCAAAAGGTCTGTTCAAGACAGCCATAGCATGGGCACATCTTCAGAGTGTGGCTGTTGTCCCAGGCCATCAGTTGAGCAATTTTCCTTTTCTTTAATTTTGTTCATCGTTCATCAAGTTGCCTGGTATTATCACGAGGTTACCTGATCATTTATCCACTTTTTGCATGGTAATGCCACCAGGTTACCTGGTATGAGAGTAGGCTTAGACCTGCTTTTGACACCTGTTTATGAACTTTTCTGTTTCCTTGGGGCCACAGACCGCATCAAGCTGTATCTCTTAGAAGACCAAAGGGACTGATATTGCCATTAGGAAAATATTAGAAAAAGAAAGATCAATAAAACCAAGAGGATGGCAATAGATGAGCTGTGGGGATGGCAAGTGAAGGTAGAGTAGGCACATAAAGCAGGACGATTGCCATATCTGTACGTTCATGAGATCTGGGCCTTACAAGGGGCTTGAGATGGTATAGATAATCACATGAAATATGAAAGCCAGTTCAGTTTGGCTTGTTATATGTACACAAAGCACAGCTACCTATTCATTGTGGCAGTGGAAGGTTTAAAGACCATCTGTTTGCACATGCACAGTGTATTACGTCCTGGAGTCTTTAAGGGTGGTACAGCCCACTCATCAGACTGTGTCCCCACTTTGGGCTGGCACATATTTGGAAACCACAGGGAAAAGGTCTTCCCATTTAGTGTTTTCCAAAAGGAATCTAATTCATACTCATCTGAACTGGTTCACAAACCAAACTAGTTAGGGAAGTTATACGGGAATTTAGTTCAGAAACTCACTACTGGTCTAAATGATAATATTGTCACAGTGTAGATCTTAAAATAAGGAAAATTTTGCTGCCTTTTGTGTTTGATTAGTGACTTTTGAGAAGAAGAGAATGTTTTATAGGGGTTTTTTTTGTAAAGCTAGCCTTGAGTAATGCAAATTTCTAGAAAAATCAACAAAGTGTTTTTAAATTTAATAATCAGAAGGTGATTTATAGCCATTGTCCACACTAAAAGAGCCTGGAGGCTTGCTGAGTTTTAGTGAAAACTAAAATAAAGTGTGGCATTGGTAGGAATTCAAATGAATTGATGAGGGGACGGTTCCACTGACATCATGAGGCCCTGAAGGCTGTCTCTGTTGAAATTGCTAACAGCATGGGAGGAAAGTTATTTTTCCAGCTGTCATACTCTAATTTTCTGGCTTATGAACTCAAAGATCCAATATTGTTATTCATCCACTGGTAATGTACTGAAATCATGTTATTTAATGTTTGTATTTTGCTTTTCATCTCCAGAAAGAGACTATGTTTTGCAGTCTCAACAAGGAAGTAGAAGAGACCTATTGTGAAGGAGAAATTGCATTTCCCCTCTTGTCTGCCCTGGGAGATACTGCTTTTTTAATATTCAGACAAAGGAAGAATAGGGGTGCTATGACTTGTAACTGACCCGTACTTAAATTCATCAGGGTAAACTTAGGTGAAAGTGTATGGTACTTGGCATGGTCGATCTCCACCACTCAATCACAGTTAACTTTTATAGTAATAGTGATGCAGCTGTTTAGTAGTGTGGAAGTGCTTGGTAAAATAAACAGACATTCACAATTTAAATTTTTCTTTAGCAGAATTTTTCCTTCTTTCCTTAAAAATGTATAATTATTAATGACTTACATTTCTTCAAAACTGAGTATTACAAATTCCTAGTACGTCTTTCTGGTGGTGAGATAAAAGCTTATAACACAAAACCTACAGCTGAACTCCTTTATGCTTTCTGCAGAATGTTTGGTTGGGGTTCTTTTTACCTGATCTAGTCTCTAAATTGTTTTTCTACTTTAGAAAAGCGGATACGAACAGTTCTATTCATGGCTCTCTTGTGAAAGTTCAGGACTCATTATTTTAAATAGCTGAGGGTAAGATGAGATCCTGTAATTTGAGAGAAAAGGGAAAGACTATCACTGAGCTGGGTAGTGATCAGAACCCAGCTCTCATTTAGGCTCTGGGATACCCTTCCTACCCCCCTCCCTTTATTTTTTTTTTTTAAATGGTGCTGATTTGTCATGTATGTATAATGGCTGTAATCCCCCCAACCAAACTTGTCAGTCATTCTCTGCCATAATAATGTGCTGAGATTTTGAAAAGTCTAGTGATGAGTAGGATCTCATTTAAGCAACAAAGAATACTCAGATAATTGTTTCAAGTGCAGAGCCCTGCTACACTGCAGACTATATTCAGTCCTCCACATTGTCCAGATTCAGTGACCTAGAAACAAGAACTCCAGTACTAACAGAGAGACTTGAAACGTCAGGAGTTTCAATACAGAGAATGCAAGGGAGTAATGGCATAGAGCTTTTCACATGTAGCTTGACACTTACATTTTGCTTCCTTTAAAGGATCTCCAGCAAAAAAATTATTTTATTTTATTTTTAATTCTCTCTAAGGAATCACCTAGTAAGAAGCAGTTTTATAATGGAAAACTGAAAGAAGGTATGAAAGTGCAGTAAATAGCAGTTTTGAGATTTCTTATGTAATGCTACACATTGCTCTGTTTTGAAGCCCCAGGCTTGGAGCTGGCCATTATTCCTGGTAAGCACTGGAAGAGAAAGTTCACGAAAATTGCTGACCTGTAGTTCAGATGTCTTGACTCTGCATATTCGCATGCTGTAATAAAATGGGTGATTCAACTCATGCTGATGCATCCAGGATAGCTTTCTGCTAACTAATATGAGTGCTGAAGTTAAACCAGCACAAAGATTAGCATGGCTTAGTGCTGGAGTGTTTGGTCAGGCCCAGTTTTGCAGCTCGTGCTTTACTTTGGTTTTGGTGATTACGTGTCTATTAATACCTGAGTTTGTAAACTTGAATCTTGCTTTGTACTTCTGCCTGCTGTAAGGCATTTGGCTGGTAACAATCTACTACTAAACTGATTCATGGTGGAGTAACCTTGTGCTCTTGACAACCACTGCCTGTACCTCAGTCAAAGCATTGGCCCTGTATTGCTCCTTCCACCACAACCCACCAGTAAACAATTTTTCCACCATGGATAAATTTCTTAGGCTGCAACGAGTACTACAGCCTTATGGGCTGCTCTTTATTCCAAGACATTTGATCTTGCAGAGATTTCTCCACCATGTCAGGATGATTTCTTGCTTTATCCACTGAGGTGGTGATATACAATCAGTGACCTCTGGAAAAGGGTACAGAGAGATGTATTGTGCATCCTTAGCACATCCCCAACAATAATTGTGAGTTCAAAGAAAGGAAAGATAAAGGAAAAGAAAGCAAACTTTGAAAGAGGTACATGGCCTGAAGTCTTCTTTAAATTATAACTGTTCTTACTATCCCACACAGTTTTCTTCACATCAAGAGATGAGAAGCTCTGTGTTCTAGAGAAAACATTCCCTGTGATAGCATAGAAGAGCTCTTATGATCCTGCAAACTATATCACACCATTATCACATCAAAAGTTATATCTATGCAGATCTGTGACAGTCACTCCAAAGCCTGTATGTTCCACAAAACTTATGCAACTGAGCCAGGCTGATGAAATGGAGACGCTTCGCAGAGTAAGCACCAATGAGCTGAAATTGCAGAAAAATGTTTGTTTTTATCGAAATTAAGAATAGGAAAGGTTGGAAGGAAGGGAGATCTGGAGAACACCTAGTCCAAGCCTCCTGCTCAAGTAGTGTGAGCTACAGCAGGTTGCTTAGGTCCATGTCTAGTCAGGATTTGAAAATCTCCAAGGATGAGCTCTCCACAACCTCTCTGACGACCTGTTCCACCGTTCAAACACAGTTACTTTTTTGCTTAAGCACTATATACTGTATTTCAGTGGGTGGCCATGACTGCTGGTCCTGTCAATGAGCACCACTGAAAAGAGCTTGTCTCTGTCTTCCTTGCGGCCTCCCTGCAAGTATTTATATACCTTGATAAGATCAGCCCTTGAGCCTTCTCATCCTCAGGCTGAACAACCCCAGCTCTCTCATCCCTTCCTCATAGGAGAGATGCTCCTGTCCCTTCATCATCTTAGTGGCCCTTTGATGGACTCTCTCCAGTATGCCCATGTCTCTCTTGTACTGGGGAGCCCAGAACTGGACACAGGACTCCAGGTGTGGCCTCACCGGTGCTGTGCAGATGGGAAGGATCACCTCCCTCGACCTGCTGGCAACACTTCTCTTAATGCAGCCCAGGATGACATTAGCTTTTCTTGCTGTATTGGCACATTGCTGGCTCATGTTGAACTTGATGTCCACCAGGAGTCCTAGGACATTTTCCGCAAAGCTGCTTTCCAGGTGATTGAACTGCAACCTGTGCTGGTGCCTGGGGTTATTCTTCCCAGGTGCAGGACTTGGTATTTCCCTTTGTTGAACTGCATGAGGTTCCTGTCTTCTTCTTTCTCAAGCCTGTTGAGGTCACTCCGTGTGGGTGGCAGCACAACGCTGTGGTGTACCAAGCACTCCTCCCAATTTTGTGTTGCCTACAAATTTGCTGCAGGTGCACTTGATCCCATCATCCCAACCATTAATGAAGTTGTTAAACAGTATTGGGCACAGTATTTACCAAGCTGGACTTTTAAACCACTCCTTTTCTCCTTCCTTGGTAACTTCAAGTTTCTTCTTCAAAGCAGTGGGCTCCATGAGGGCTTTCAGATGCATAATTGGCAACATTTTTTCCATGGACAAGATTTGTTGAAAGATTTCAGTTCAACCTTCAGAAAGGTCTTTCTATCATGTTTGGGTTCTGAAGCTACTAGGTTTTTTTGAACCTTCTGAATATTTTGTCATATATTATGTCATCTCCCATAGAGGCCTTAAATTAAAATTATTAAAGATCGTATATAAGATGATAGCATTTTCTTTTCACTTTTTCTGAAGAAAATTTTTAAACCTTCCCTCCTTTTGCATATTTAGTTTTGCATTTCAAAGTTTGTGTGTAGATTGAAACTACCTAAAAAGTGATTCACCAGATGAGGAGCAATAAATTTTGGTTTGTGTAAGTGAGACACAATTCAGATCACTTAAACAATGAACCTTTATGGCCTATCTACCAAATGAGGAAAGGACATGTCTGAGGGCATAAAAAACACACGTGTTAGCCAAAGATAAATGCTCTGGAGTGTGTAGTACTTGATGGTACTGTGCTACGTATATGATGTTTGTAAACATATTCTGACTAAACTGGAAGTGTTGATTCAGTATTACATGGTAATGGTACACGAATGGAGATGAATTTCTGACCATTAAGGGAAAAATTCCAATATGCTTTGCACTTGTTCTGGTAAGAAGGAAGAATGAAGGAAACAATGAATTGAAGTATCCAGCTGGCTGAACTCTTGCAGGCTCTACACTTCAGTGGCAATCTGCTGCAGCATAAATTTTTTAGAGCAGCTGAGTTCTACTTATCAGGAGACACTAGCTAACAGGTGAGAAAACAAGTTGCTTTAGCTACAAGCATAGAAAATAACTAGATGCTTAAAGAATCAGTGAGTCATGCACAGTGCCTATTTCTTGGACCCATGCTAAGCCCTACTTGTTGCTACCATGGCATATGAGATGCATTTAATGCTTGCCATAACAAGCTTTCCTCTGTCAAAGAAACTGCCCTGGGCTAACATATACAAGATATATATGAGATGTGGTTGTGATCTGAATTGCATGATATTTTCAGGATAATACAATCAACAAACTTAGAACATGGGTAGGCAAAACGTATCCTAAGTTCATTTAGCTGCTTTCACCTGGAGCAGTTTCAAAGATTGCAAACTTTAATCTCTTTATTCTAGTGCAACCAATGATGTGTCTGGTTTTTCATGAGTTTTAATTTCCCCTTTTTGGAGTAGAAACATGCCTCTTTTTCATAACATACCCACTCCTAGCACAGCATGCGAGCAGATTTCTATCTGACCAAGTTACAATTTTAAAATATTGAATTGCAGAAAAGCCATACTTACCAGTGCATATTTCTGGTATTTCATGTGGGCACGTTTCATGATGTGCCTCCCATGATGTGGGACTCTGCAATGCCTGAAATATCTGTGTGAAATATTTCCTGCTACCAGCGGGATTCCCTTTGTAGACTGAGCTCTTGCTATGTGGACCTCTGTTAAAATAGCAAATGAAAGAGTGTATTAGTAATGTTTATGCATGCCCAGGGCATAAACATTAAAGATGTACAAGGATAACACTAGAAGTCCCTGAAAACTCTCTGTAACCCCAGGTCTAACTTAAGACCTTTTATAGCATAAGAGAGCTGAGCTAATAGGAATCCAAGGCCAAATTATGCGATAAATAAGGGCCAGTCAGACATAAAATGTGTGGATAGATGTGACTAACTTTTTGTTAAGGGGGTGAATGTCTGTAACAACAAACAATTGTCAGATATACAGGGACAGGAAAGAAGAAAGCAAGGTGCAATCAAAAGAAATTGAGAGAGCTGAGACATATCCAAGAGAGGCTTTGGAAGAGAGATTTGTGGCTCAAAACAGGCTATGGCTGCTAGCCAACAAAACAGATTACAAGATAACATTTTTATAATAGAGCATCAGTGGAAATAGATGGAAACTGAGTTCTAATATTTGTTTTGGTGCTACCAGTGCAACCTTTTGTTCCCACTCTCCACCTTTGCTTGTATTTCCACTTACTCACTGTCTAGACTAGACTGAGCTCTGAGTCCCTGGGTTTCCATGAGAAGTACCTGCAACAACTAGATTCTGATTTCAGATGGTGGTCCTATGAGTTAGTGCAATATAAATTATTGATAATTCAATTCATTATCTAACTAAATTCATACACTTTAGACACTATGCTTCCTGTCTATAAAGCTTTCAAGTAATAGTATCCCCAGCTTACAGAGAAACAAATGGGAGCTGGGAGACAAGCTGGTTTTCTCAGTGTAGCATAAGAAATCAGTCTGCGAAACTGATTCCCAGCACTATTATGAGTGGCAAGTGGCACAGATGTGCTTTTCAGAAGGTACTGCTTCTTGTATGTTCCTTCCTTGACAAGGCTGCTTTAATTTTGATACATTCCAAAAAGTGCTTAAAAAGTTTCTTCTCCTTTTTTTCTACTCTTTTACTTTGTTGATTCTTGAATTATTCATTACTTCCAAGTAGGAAACAGTATCTGTAGGACCAAGTATCACTGAACCACTGTCATAGACTGTCTTCCACTTTCATTACTTTATTACAGATGATGATGATGACTAGAGTGTCATGACTAGAGTATCAAGTATTATTTGAAAAGAAAAATTTTGCATTTTTTTTTTAATCATCTAAGAAAATAGGTAGTATGAAGTTCACAGTTACAGGAAAATGAAACAGCTCTTATCATTCTTTTTCTTCCAGAATCTCTCATTTTGGATGTCAATTTAAGAAACAAAGGGAAATTATTGTAAATCATACAAGGTATTATTATTTAGCATCTTACTTTGTTAACCGCAAATTCCAAATGCTATTTGCAAACTGTTATGTCTATTGGGTTCTTATCATTGTAGAGACTAAATAAAGAAGGCATTGAATCTTTCAAGCCACTAAGGTTTACCAGATGCTTTCTTAAACTGTTATTTAAGATGCATGTAAGTTTTGCTATCATCTACTGATGTGTATATAAATGGACTTTTCAAATGGAGACTGCAAAGGAAGAAAGGTGAAGCATTCTCAGGTCACTAAACACACTGGCAGGGGAGGAGAGAAGGAATAAGAGTCAAGCATACACAAAATTCTCATATTAAATTTTCAGTGCTTTTTTTTTTAAGAAAAAAAACAATATTATATTGATTAGGCAACAAAGTCAGCACTATCTTATATGCAATGAGAAGGATGGGAACTTAATTTTTTCCAGTGCTGTGGTCGTGGTCTTCAGAATGCTGCTAATTATTGAGGCAGCATATTTTGAACTACAAAAACAGGAAATTATGGATTTACTCAATATAAGAAGCCAGTTTTTCATTAGCAACCATTAGTCTTTGTTCAGTTAGCAAATTCAAGAAAAGAAAGATATTTCAGATGAAAAATTTCCTGATTTT
Source organism: Numenius arquata (assembly GCF_964106895.1). Taxonomy (NCBI): domain Eukaryota; kingdom Metazoa; phylum Chordata; class Aves; order Charadriiformes; family Scolopacidae; genus Numenius; species Numenius arquata. Next base: position 40,443,927 of record NC_133616.1, read on the forward strand.
TCCATGAGAAAGGATTTAGAGAGCAAACAAATAAAGCAGATAATCAGAAGATGATGGGGAATGTGTTTGTGCTGCACAACCTGACTTAATGTAGTGAAAATCTCATAAAAACAACTACAACTTAAAACTTGATGATATTTTCCCCATCCACAGTTTAAATAATGACTCTTATAATTTGGTGGGGTTTTTTTTTTCAGAAAATGATTAGTCTTGACAGAGATTCCAGTCTCTGTACCAAAATGGTACAGAAAACTTAAAGACTGGGAGGGGAAAATCCTTCCTTGCTTTCCAGTTCCTCCTTCTACTTTTGTACACTTTTGGCTGATAGAATCCATTTATTTTCCATTCTCTTAAACTTATGATATGACAGGAGAGCACTATGCAGCTGCTGAAGTAAGGGAGATTATTTGTAAGGGTGAAAGGAGTTGCAGATCTGACAATCTTTGTCAGCTGTCAAGTCAGAAATGATTTGCAAAAGTGTCAATGATATATTACTTTTGGAAAGTAAACTTCCTGTGAACAAAAAGGTCTGGAAGCAGATGGTGAAATTGTCACTGAACAGGCAAGAAAATTCTTACAGAAAGTTACTGGATTTTTTGTTGTTGGTAGCGGTGGGTTTTTTCAATATATCCTACAAAGAAATCTTGAGTCTTGTTTCAATAGCATCAGTTCTTGGTCCTCTTTGCCAAAAGAATTCCAGAGGCAAAGCGTTTGTTTGAAGATAGTGCACCAAACCATTATCACCCTTTAATGTCAAATATGTCCTCCAGATATATTTTGATACCTTCTAGGAATTAGTTGGGATTGGAGAAAGAGTTTACAGTAATTGATACTTATTCTTTGTAAAAAGTGACACTTATATTGTAGTTCCTCCTGCATTGTGTATTTATCTCAGGATAAAAAGTAGATCATGGTAAAGTAAAGAAATCCAAACTATTGTTAATCACAGAGATACGTGTGGGGTGGGACTTACTGAAATGATGGAAACAACCCCATTCAGTATTTGTCTTTGTTCTTGTGTCCATAAAATCCTATGTTTCAAGCTAGCAGTGTGTTAGCTTGATTTTTTAGCTTGAATTACAGAATGTGTGGCAGCAAGCTGATGAACTTCCAGAAGACTCAGACCTCTAGCTCTTTCAATAGTCCAGACCACTGGAAATGCAAAGATTTTTGCATTTGCCAAGGATGAACAAAAGTGACTTAGGTAGCTCCTAGTAGCTAAGACATTAATTTTGGAGTTAAAAGAGCATGCAGAGTCTTTTATATTCTTTGGATCAGGAACCTACTACAAAGCATATACTGTTAATGAAGAGAGACATCCTTGTAGTCAGTTTAAGAAGTGGGCCAAACCCTTTCCTAGTGAGACTCCTGACTGCAGGTGAAATTCCTGGAGAAACTTCTAGATGCAGTTCTGGCAGATCATTATTGACCAAGCCTGGAGCTGAGGCTAAGATGGTCCCTGCCTGGGGGAAGCAGACAAGCAGCCATAGACACCAGTTGCATTGAGGTACTGGTCCAAGTAGGAAGGGAGCTGGTGCTGAGGGGAGGGGAGGGGAAGGGAGGGGAGGCGAGGTGAGGCGAGGCAAGGCGAGGAGAGGGGCAGTTTAGCTTCTCAGATAAGACAGCATCAGTGGGAGCGGATCTACCAAGTGGGTTGTTTTCATGATCTATTTTTGCCAAATGGAACTAACTTGCCTCATGCACAGCAGGATAGCAGCCTAATTGTATGAAGACTATAAATAGACTGTAACTGAGAAGGATATTCTAAATTTTGAGTCATGGATGTAGTCTAATAATCAGAGTATGCTAATAATTCAACACAACATAGTACAGATGGTGATGCTGCAATTTGTGTTTACTAAATGTCTTCAAACCATAGCTTTAAAAAGCTATCTTATCTTATTACAATCTTATTTCTTGAAGTATTGAGTTCTAGAAGCTACTCTCAAAAATGAGATGTCTTTACAAGTCTATCCCTTTTTTATGCATTATATGCACTTCATGATGTAGTGTATTCGCTCTGTTGCATCAAGCCCAATAGCCATCTGTGCATAACCCTTCAGAGACCAAGGTTTACTTGTCCATGGAAATTCTGCTTAACAAACAAGTGACAGTAACCTTTTGAATTTGAAGATTGTTTTGTTGTTGATCATCTTTGTTAATACAGTACCCCTTTCCTGCAACGTAATAGAAACCCTCGTGTATATAGCGCTGCTCTGTGCCTAAATGAGCGTCTGCCTCCCCAGTCATGTTAGGTAGGCATGGAGATTCTGAACGCATCTGCACCATCATAGGAAGGGTGGAGAAAAGATGCTTAGAAGTGGATTGCCTGTGTATTCTGTGCATTAAAAAGCATCAATAGTTGTTCTAACAAAACACTAATTGTATATAGCCAGAAGTGTGTATACTGCGTTTACTTAGTAGGAGAGTATATTGCAATACATGAAGTAGAGCAGTAGAGGTATGATAATTCATATTGATTGTTGTTCATATAAAACTTATTTAATTTTTACTTAACGCTTCCCTTTTGTTTGCCTTCATGGTTTTCAGGGAACCTAACTATAATGAGGCTTAAAATCCCAGATTTGTTGGGAGGTTTTTTATTTCACAGTCTAATCAGTTGATTGGGTTAAACACCAAGTGGTCAGCTTCTATCTCCAAATATATGACTAGCTCCCACAGGTACACCTGTGGGTGCTTTGTTTGAGTGGGTGATATGTACGCTTTGAAGGCTGAATTTAGCTCACTTGCATAATGCTGGGTCACTGTAAGCCTTATTTGAGTATTGAGCTTAAATCCTATTATTTTTCACTGTTAAAGATTGCAATTATGTTGACCAAAATAAAAGATTTTTTCCTGAAGAGGACTAACGTAGGCGAACCCCTCCAACTCTACCTGAAACACTGTCCTTGGTGAAAGCCAGTAGAACAACAGCATCACAGTAATTTTCCCATGGAAATACAGTGTTCAGTTTCTATCTGCACAATGGAACAGTTAAATACTGCAGATGGAAAGGGTTACCTTGCCAGCAAAAACAGAGCAAACCTACAGTTTGTCAGACTGTAAGCCTGGCAGCAATTAAAGACAAACTGGGATGGATAAGGAGTATTACACGATTGCATCAGATAAATCTGTGTACCAAAATAGTTTTCAGCTCTTCCCCTTCCCAAATAAACAGGCAGCCTGAAACAGTATCTCAGGGAAAATACCCAGAGCATCCAGCTTTATTAAAATGCAGAAAAGTTATGGGGAATAGCAAAGGATGAATGTAAATATCCAGTGCAAATATCTAATTTGCAATTCTGAACATTTTGGTTATACACTGCAATGGAACAGACAGCAAATTATGTCCGATTTATTTTAAATTTTATAGAACAGAAAAAAAAAAAAGACAGGAAAAATGTTATGTAAAACTAATGGGAAAAAATCAAGTGAATAGTACTAAGCATAAATTTTCCTTAAGAGTACTTTTAAAGATGTCCTTTCTCTACTTGAAGATAAGACAGAGAATAGTTTTCAAAATAACTGAAATTTTAGTCATAAAGAGCACAGACATGCTTTTCAGAAAACTATTTATCCAATTTAGAAATGCCCACACCTAAAGAGACTGTCCTTTCATGCAGGAGAACTAGATTGACCTAATAAGAGTCTTTAAAGATTGTTCATGAATCTTGTCTTCTGACTGAAACACTGGGCACAAGCTCTTATGCACCAAGTTACTCCAGCCACGGATTTTAAATTTATTTGACATACACTTCCCTCAACAGAATGTAAAAGAGAAACAACGAGACCACAAGCTGCATTCAGTCCTTTAGCTTTTTGCTGAGAAAAACAGACCCTCATTTTGCTATTTATTTTCATGCGTGCAAAGTTAAAATTTGCAACATGGTCAAGGGAGGCCAAGAAAGGCAGTTGGAAGACTGTTGGTTAAAGAAGCCCTGACAATGTAGAGTATTTATTCATTTTCTTTTACATGTTATAGAAGAAACACTGCACTTCCTTCATATGCTTCAAATAGTTGATACTGTTTGATGCCTAATCTCAAAACCCTAGTTCATGTTTAACTACACAGTCACACAGTCACTGGTAAGGGTCTGCCCTGTCAGCTACCAAGCTCTATATTTATCACCTTAGGAAGTATCTACTGTTAAAAACTAGTATTTATTAACATCACATCATAACCAGTCTGCTTTAAGGAAGGTATGTTCTCCTCCACAAAAATACATGCAAAGAGAGAGGTGTGTTCATAGGTAGGTACCCTGCTTTCCAGAGTAAAACTCCATTACTGTTGTTCATGAACACTGCTCTTTTTGCTAGTTTGGCTGCCCTGTAATTACGTATCACCAGTGTTGATCTGACATTATTATGGCCTTCCAACCCAGGACTGCGTAGCTGTGCTTGTGTGTATGCTTGTTTTCCCTGGCGTGTGTTGGAAGCTATTGATAGTTGAGACAGCATCTCTGGCAGGTGATGTTCCTCCTTTATAGCCCTTCAAGTGTGATAGAATCACAGCATATTTAAATACCTCTGGCCGAATGATTTCAATATAGAAGAGCAAAGAGTATGATGTGGAAGTTTGGAATCCTGAAAGTAAGCCTGGAGACAAAAAAAGTCCTGTGCATTAGGGATGATGTAGAGTTGACTCGCTGCTGAAGTCGTAGTCTTACTTGGTGTTCATAGTGTACTGCCATCCTCCATGCCAGTCATTAGCTAAAGCTTTGTTCTCTGGCCTATTAGGTATTCAGTGAAGCCTCCTAACCCACCAGCAGTTGCTGCAAAGCATGACCAGGGGCCACTGTCTTGAGGCAGTGCTTAGCCAGGAGTGGGCTGCCCGTGTTACCAACTTAGAGGTCAACAAAGCTAGTTAGAAAAGAGCAGAACAGGTGCAGTGTGGGAAGAGTGAAAAGAGGAGGTAGGTAGTGGAATCTAATAAAATCAAGTAAAGGAAAAGGAAGAGAGACGCTGAAAATTTTCCAGGTAAAGATGAAGCACGATATGTTATTATAGGGAGGGGAATGAATGAAAACCAGGATGAGGGAAAAATGCTAATAAGAAATGCATTAAAGAGAAGGCTAACTTTAGAAGGTTACTTTATTATGGAGTATATCAAGCAGTATCCCACTCCAGTTTTTCTAAACTGTAGAAACATGTCGTCAATGGAGAATCACCAAAGCCCCGGTATTTTTCAGGCTTGTTGCTAGACAAGTTGGTTTTGGGTCTGATTTAGATTTTTGTAGCAATGCTTTGCCAGATCTGTTCTGGAAAAGTTAAAGATCACTCCAAGATGCTTATTTGTTTCCCTTTTTACTTTTTATTACAGTTTAGTTGTTCAGCATAAACAATGTTTTTCCTATGGCATAAAATTATTCTGCTGCCTAAAAAAAGTACTTTTTTCCCTCCTTTCAGGTGATTTATTTGTCTCCTCTTACAACTAATTAGTGCATTTTAAAAGCTGAAAGAATTTATAAGTCCGAGGCTGTATCTGACTCTGGTAGACTGTGGCCTTAATCCAGGAAAGCATCTCTACTTGCAAAAGTATTTATGCCAAATTTATTATATTCCTGATTTAAGATTTAGAAGAATCTAAGATTTAGATTCTTAAAATTAAGAAGACATAACTATTGAATTTGAGTTTGTATGCAAGCACTCTGCTGAATCAAGGCCTAAGAAACAGGCTTTGAAAATTGTCTTTGACTCAACAAAATATTTTTTTGCTCTTAAAGGGAAAACTGCAAGCCCATGTGTTCTGCCAAAGAGGAGACAAGAAAGTAATCTTTACATCCGGCATGTTGAATAGCAGCCCCTCAACACGTCCCCTGGATTTTCACTGGAGATCGAAACTTGTCTCAACAGGGAGACTCCAACCCAGTGTTATTGTGATGGCTTAGCTCTGCCACACGGAGAGAAGTCAGAGCTGAAATCCCAGTTCCATAGGGCACGTGGTAGCTGCAACATCCATGTATTCCAAGAGGAACCAGGATCATTCAGCATTTTCCAGACCAGGATCTCTAGGATAGCAAAAGCAGTGACCCTCCAACTAATCTCCAGTATTATTTAGGGTTTACATCAACAGTACATACTGCATAAAGCTGACTCATATTTTATGAGCATCATAATTACTGCTATTAGACTAGAGCAAAACTCAGTTAATATTCTCACTTTTGGCCACACAGAGCTTTCTGAAGTCTGTGCCAGAGATAATTAAAGAATGGTTCAAATGGCAGTCTCTAAGGCTTTGAAAATATCTGTGGGAAATAAGCTGTTCAGTTGTTCTTTACTGCCATAACGTATTAGAAGTGACATTACTAAAAATGGGCTCATCTTTCTGGTCCATTAGATCAATTGAGGCATTCACATTTTGCAACCCATGGTTGCACAATTGTTGACATCAGTTCTCCCCTTACAGTGGCTTTGCAGAAAGCCCTATAATGTTGTGTGAAGCCTTCTAATATCTGTGTTTTGCAAGGAAAAAGCCTGTGAAGATGTTGAGAGTGAATGAGAAAGATAAGCTAAGAGATGTTTTTTGACTATGTATTTGAGACATACAAAGAGAAGCACTTTCACATAATACTTCCTGTAACCAAGTTAAAGGGAAAATTTCAGTTGATGAAAAAGAGATTAGTGGTAAGAATAAAATCACTGACTTCTAGCCGTCTTGATATCACTTTGGCTTAGTGATTGTTACTTAGATGTTTAAGATTAGCCTTCTGGAGTGACAGTCTGTATTTTGTTGCCTAAGACCATTTCCTTTTACTAGTCCTAGTTTTGAGGACATTCATTTAGCGAAAAGAGTTCCCTGATTTTCTAACATACTTAAGCATTTAACATAGCCCCACATTCAGAAATTCTGTATGATTCATTTTAGCTATCATAATTTTGGGTAAAAAAAAAAAAAAAAAAAAAAGCTGCTGGCATCCTATATCTGCATGCACCGTAGTAAAACTGTCTTTGCAAGGCTGACCAGTTCAGTACTTGCAGGCTAGTTATACATCTGTTTGATCAATATCTATCTCTCATAATCCAATATAGGTTTTCTAGAAGTATATTCCATTAATTATTATATTTTGCAGTTTTTAAAAAAGAAAATCTAATATCTTCAGTTGAGTTTCGTGGTTGCTGTCTGGTTTTTCCACTTTCAATTTCATCTTAATTTTTCTTCAACTCTAACACAATTTCAATGTCTCACAATAACTTGCATCATTTATGGTAGAGTTTATTTTAAATAATCTTGTGATATGGGGAGAAGAAGGTGAGTGTGAAAGATAAAAGTGCTTACAACATAATCTCCATCATTTGCCCAATTTACATAGTGCTTGTTTCTGATGCAAGTCAAGATGGAGGCTCCTGCTCACATGTTGAGCAATAGTGTTAGTCATTTTGTCAGTGATAAGCTGTAATTTAGATCTCCATTGAAGCTAGAAAAGCAGCAAACATGACTTTTTGCGCTCACAATAATTTATTTCACAAGCCTCAAGTTGGGACAATATATATTGGATAAAGCATACTGCTGTCAGTGAATTTTAAGCAAAATTGCTAATACTATTTCTCAGCTTAAATTATAACTTCCATCTTTTTCTCAAAAGGCTGGTGTTCCTACCTATAAAAAGTTTCATGGTGAAAATGTCAACTATCAGCAGAGTAGTCTGAAAAGAGCCACACGGCTTTTTTTCAGTGTGTAAGTGAGATTGTTAAGATAAATAGCGGGACTGAGTTATAAAACCTGCAGTGAGGCCATGAGGCACTGGTGATACAATGGACATGAGTTAATTGCAATACATTACTGAAACTTTTCTATACATAACTCTGTAAAAGCATTACTAAAACAGACTTTTCCTGTAAGAGATGTCTTTGTTATCATTTCATATGAGGTCTTAGAGTAGCAGATCATGTCACTGTAATTGCATTAGTATTAGTGTTTTCAGAAAATGATTTGCAGTACAGTTAATTTGTAGTAAAAGAAAATAATGCGGCCTGTGGTTTATTTGGTACATTTTTACAGGATGGAGGAGACTGGTGTGGAGAAATAGGGGGAAGCAGAGAGGACTTGGTATCTATTAAAGTCTTATGTGCTATTAAATTAATTATAATGCACAGTAAAAGACAACTGAACCAGTTCTATAAATTTGCGTAGCTGAGCAGAAATAACCGGTATCGACAAAGCAAATTATTTCACCAAATTTGCTAGACAAAGGTGGGCTGTATGAGGTCAGATTATATTACTCCATTTTCACAAAGACATCAGGTATCTTTTTCTGCTACACGAGGTAGCCTCCCTCAGCTTGGCTCCTGTGACCAGCAGGTCCCTGCCAGGTGACAACTCTCCTTCCCTGTCACCTGGTGTCCCGGGGCAAGAGAGGGCTCAGAGCCCTGTGTGTGGTCCCTGCTGTGCATGGCACAACAGGGCACAAGACACAAGGGTCTGCCATGCACCTGCATGTTGCATGGAACCAAGAAGTGAGAAACAGGACAGAAACGAGCCTGCAAAATTGGAAAAAACCTCTTCCTTCTTCTCCCTTAACCCTAGCAGTGCGCTGAATTATCTGTATCAGTTGCAGAATCTCTACTACAATGTACTGATTCGCCACAAATTTTCTGTGTGAAATCTCTGGCTTTCTAAAGGACCACCACAGAACAAAGGTTTTAGACAACTTTTTATTTTTATTTTTTTGTTTTTGCTGTTGGCTGCTTTTTATATGCTGCTTTCAAAATGTTAAGGGAAAGAAAGCTAATTTTAAAAATACTGATGTGGTTTCCAGAAACTCCTCAATAGTGGATTTGGAATGTGTTGGTTTTAGCAGAAACATATACGTATAGTAAGCTGAACTAAGACTTCAGAGCTAAAGCATCCCAAATATTTTGTTGCTTAAAATATTGAACTAGGTTCAGTAGAGGATTCATATTTGTTTTTCACCATCCTAAACCAACAAACTTTATTTCTGTTTCAGAAATGGTTACAGATACGTGGTGTTCAAGTTGCCCTCTTTAAGGGTTCTTCGCTATCCGCTTTGGATCTTTGTGGCAATGTGTTGAAAATGTGCTGATGTGTTTACCACACATCCTGGAAGCGAGATCCCAGCAATTATGGAACATAGGGCCAGCTTTGACACACGTAAAGTCCCAGGGGAAAAAAGACATTTACCCCATTGTTAAATAAGCAATGAAGATTTTAAAATGACCTTCAGTTTTCTCCCTTGACACAAATATAAAGATATCATTAATTTCTGACTGCAGTTAGAATAAATGCATATAGGATTTTTTTCTTTTTTTTTCTTTTTTTTTCCCAAGCAGATTACCTGAAAGGCCCTGCACAAAGGCTGCGTAAATCATTCATGTTGTAACTAGGGCCTGAAAGATCTAATACAGCAGGAAGAACATTGTAGATTTGGTTACAAAGAAAATTAATTTTGCAAGATATTATGCCTGTCTGGGCAAATAGTTGTCTCTTGTGTATTTTGGATCAAATTCACCTTGATGCAAGTGCACACATCTCACTTCAGTCAACAGAGATTGAAACTGAATTTGACTGGCTATGTTTAGATCCAGATGCTAGTCATTTATACATTTAGTCACAGTAGAAAACCTGTGATTGAAGATTGAGGATAGTTTTTCAGTCTTTTGATTGATGGCAATCGTTTGGTTTGGAAACTGGAGTGAGCAGTAATAAACCTCTCCATGTTTTCTAATTACCAGTGAATTGATATCTAAGGTTTTTTCATATTGTTCTTAGATTCAAATCATTATATGAAACATTTTTAAAATGCAGTGAAATGGATAACTAGTACAACAGTATAAATATTAGCTGTTTAGCATAGTTCAAGCTACAGCCTGAAGCTGTCACAACTAATTACTAAATATGAATTTCATAATTAGTTTCAAGCTTAAAGAAACTGAAATCCATCTGAAATCAAGAAATAGTAGAATCTTGCCTTCCTTGTGCATTGAAATCTATGACAATTAATGTTTTAGGAATACAAAGGTGGATTACCAATGGTTCAATATGGAAGCAATAAATATACATGCAATAAATACGCAAAACCTCCGAAATTTCGTGATGTTCGCAAGCATACTTTGTGCTACCATATTGGTAATGCTCTGGCAGTGATTTCAGAATGATAGTGGAAAGATATTCTGAGGAATGCTCTGCTTTTGTGCTTTGAGCCAAAATATTTTTCCCTTGGAACATCCCACTGGCACATTTACTGACTTGGCTGTTTTACAAGTACTGGAAACAGGGCATTCTCTAAGTCATACATACGTGTATTCGGCCACTACTCAGTTTAGCCCAGAACTCTCATAAGTGTTACTGTTCTGTAGTAACACAGCTAACCCTTCCTCAAGCTGTTGCCTCAGAGAAAATCTACTTTATGGTAGTCTCCAAAAATGCCAGTACTGGATCCTTCCCTTGTTTTGGTGTCATCAGCTCTGTTAGCTAAAACGTTAATATTACAATATGTGCTTTGTGGTAAAAACTTCAAGACATCATCAAAAAGCTAAACTGAGAACAAATTGTTCTCATTGCAAATGTTACATTACAGAATAACAAGTCTGTTGGGCATATCTCTTTGCAAAATACCCTCTTTTCCTCTTTGTTTCTCTATACTTTCGCACAACATTTGAATGTCTTTTACAGCTGAAGTCTGAGACACTAATGAGGAAGCTGTAGGGGAAATGGAGTAATAAGAATCTGAACGAAATATTCAGAAACTTGAGATATATTGTGATAGTTTTCAAATCCTGTGACATCCTTTCATATTTTATTGTGTTGTGGTTATTTAACTCTTGAATTTTTTTTCCCCTGTAGAAAATAGTTTCCATATCTTTTATGTAGCTAGGTGTGTGCATACGAAGGGAATGTAATGAGCTAGGTGACCTAGATCCTGTTAACATTGCCATACAGATGAAGGCAATAGTCATATTCTTCTTTAAGTTGAAAGATATTTAGAGCAAGGAGCAGCTCTGCTCTGAGTCTGTAGCTTCTGAATTTTAAACTTACTGAAGTCCAATGGCCATGGAGTTCTTAGAGGTATCTTAACTCTTTAGTTTGTATGATACAAACTTAACAAATCCAAGTTTATGTCATAGAATCCAGCTCTCTGTGCAGAAAAGACAATCTAAAATGAAGAATACTGTGAACTATTTTTCCAAAGCATCATAGCTGCTGTTTGACATACTCTTCATTTGGACAAGCAAACTGTCCAGCAGCACTCTGACTCCCAAAAATTGCAATTTAGTGAAAAGAGGCACAAAAAATTCCTGAGTCTTGATGAAGAGTCTTCACAAGAGGATAACCAAGAGATAAGCATTTTTCATAAGCAGTGTTGTACTTCTGAGAAGTACAGTGTGATTTTCACAGATGCAAGTTTCTGATTCTTCCTTACTTCGAGCCTTTTGCAAGCATGGAAAAAAATAAAATATTGACACTTGGGACAATCAATGGGGAACTCGTTGGGGGGAGTATTGTTGAAGGAACTAGCTTTCAGAGGTTGATCTAAAAAGTTTACTTTAAAAAAAGTACTTCACTTAGTGTCACAGCGGAGAATTATCCACAAAGTATCCTACAGATTTTGGCCTCTGTCTTCTTGGTAGAATCATTGGTGTCTGAATTTAATCCTGCACATTTCCTTTGCTAAGGTGTCTTTAACAATTATAACATGCAGATGATCAATTAAAGAACAGTAGGGGGTTTGCAAGATGTTTCAGGGTGCAGATACTTACTGTAGTTCAGTGATTAGTTCTCTCTCAATACCTTTCCAGCGTGAACTTAGAGAATAGGAGGCCTGTATCAGATTTGTTTAAGTAATGAGAAGTTTCCAAGGAATGAACTGCTATGGAGTTTGTAAACTATTGGCTTTGTAAGACAAGGTCTTACAAAGAAAACTGCCCAGTAACATGCTGACTTACCAACCTGACTAGCAGAAATATCATGGCAGGGCTGCTGTCAGGACTCCCGGCTGCGCCGAGGTAATGGCGCAGGGGCAGAAGCTTGGGTGACCTTCATCAGCATTGTCCCCACAACCGGCTCCCAATGTCTCCAAGAGCCACAGGAGCAGAGAAAAGCTGATGCAGTTACCCTTCTCGCTCAGATCTCTTTTCTTTACTGTCACTGTCGGTTTGGGGCTGCCGCTCTGAGGTGCCAATTCTAACACAGATGTCTCTGCCTTTGGAGCCGTGACCTTCCCACACTCTGAATGAGTCCTTGTGTTTACTCCATGCATAATTAAGAAGTGCCAAGAGCACTTTAAATCCTCAGAGACTGAGTGTTTCTATATCTTTTTTTTCCTCACTTTTGAAAAGGTGTAAAATTACTGAGGAAACATAAAGAGAAAAGGGAGAGAGGAGCATTCCCAGACATGTTATGGTGCAGTCCTTTGGGTTGCTGAGAAATCAGACTTCCCTCCACAGCAGCAGCCACTCTGACTTGACCTGTCAGTCCTGTCTGCAGACCTTTCAAGCAGATGTGGCTGATTTGAGCCTCATGCATCCTGTGAATCTGTGACTTTCAGCAGGTTGGATAAGATGAACCACTACATTCATTTTTGGCTGTAATATGTCTTGTTGCAGATCCTCTCCTGGAGATGAAGTAATGGACGTTTTAGCACTGTTACCTCTAATTTATTGCATACAAGTGTTGCCTGGAGAGACCCAAGGAAGACCCATTAGAGACCACTAAATTCAATAACTGAAGCCTGATATATACTAGCATTTCCAGTATTGAGATAAAATCAGGCAAGTTCAGGGCCAAATTCATCTCTGCATTTCATTGATGTTACGCTGCTGATTTCAGTGGCTCTGGCTGTCAAAAACTAAAAGTAAAGTTTGGCCAAATGCAAATCCTCACTTAAAGTTATTTCAAAAGATGAAACTAAAATTTGGTCACCCCCGAGTTTCCCTCTGAAATTCACTTAAGTCATCTCTACTACAGTGTTTGCTTCCTACTCTACTGTCTGGCTAAAAGTAGTACACAATGTCATTAATTCCTAGATTTTTTTTATTTTATTTTTAGTTATACTTGGTGTGGAATGTCTCATTTATGGAATATAGACTTAACTTCTTAGAGTAAATAATGAATCTCTATGCCGGTAAACCTACCTTGCCATAACAAGGTTACTTAATTTTGAATTATTTTAGATATGGGAAACATAATAGAGTTTAATAACAGCAACGGTAATAAATTAAGTGTACTTGAACAGCTTTCATCCTGACCAGAATCCCACTATGCTGCAGCCAGTATGGTTGTATAGACCATATCTGTTGTATGCAGCCACCACAGCAACCTTGTTGCACTCTTACCAGTTTGCAAAGGCAGTGAGAGCTCTGTGTTAAAAGAGCAACCAGAGGTATCCCTGTATGACTCTGAACTGAGCCTTTCTTCACTGTCCCTTTTAGTTTAGCAGGAATTCTTCTGCTGGGCGAAAACAGGAGCCATTTTGTTATTACATCTCTCTCATAGAAGCAGAGGTATTTTTTCCAGGTGTTTTAGATACAGTTGCTTTTAGTGAGTTTTTTCTTTCCTTTAAACCTCTTTTCCAACTCTTACTAAGAATTAGTTTTTTTCTTTCAAAGAATTTCCAGTGTAAATCAGTCACAGACTAAAACAGACGGTATATTAAAATTCACATGACCTATAATTTTTAATTGAACCTTAAATTATCATTCCCTAAGAAGTCAACAGTAATAAATAATGGGGCAGACATCTTCATTTAGAGTCTAAGATTTTTTAATAAATTAGTCTTCAGTGCCTCACTGACACTCTTGATTGAGTCACTGACTGTAGTGGGTACAGGATTATTCCTTAAGATTTTAAAAACTTTCTTAATATTGCTGTTCAACTGAGAATAAAGTTGTCAGATAAAAAACTATTTACAGAAACTCTTAGGAAAACAATTAAATTAAAACTGTTCCAGCAAATATTTTTTTCTGTTTTTTCTTTTCTGATCAGAGAAAACAGTGCCAGATTTTAGTCATACATTTGATAATACATTCTTGATGGTGGCCTTAATTTATTCTTTTCAAAAATTAAACCAATCCAAGAGAGTGCCGTTGGGATTAACTTAGTTTCTAAGTTTGCTGAACCATAGTCATCTATGTAAGTTAGAAAACTCCCAGTTTAAAATACATAAGCGAAAAGCCCTATAGTAACGTCACACTCAGCAGCCCAATGGAAAAGGTAATTTCATTCAGTGTTACCTTTTTTTGTGTGAGAGAGCAACAAATTAAAACAACTAATCCACTTCACTGAACAATATTTAGCAGAGCTCAGAGACTTCAATTAAGCACAGTTTAATAAAGGTACTAATCTGTATTAAATGAAATCCTTCAAGGGCTCACATTGAAACAATGCATAAGCAGTAATCAGCCAGTCCTGATAGAGGCGCCTGCTGGGGCAGATATCTGGAATGTGCTGAGTAATCAAATTCCAGGAGATTTAAACCCTACAAAAAAAGATAAATTGCTCAAGCCTTTTTTAAGTAAGAGGTGTTTGGGGTTTGGGGTTTTTTCCTGTTCCTAGATTTTAATATCCAGCATATTCAAAACTGCATAGTGTAAAAAAATTACATTAAAATTCCTTTTTCAAAGTCAAGTCAAAACAAGAAAGTAATTTAAAGATACTTACGTGCCCTCCCTGTGAATAACCCCTATCATAGAACTTTGCAAATAGTAAGACTAAGCTTCTCAACTGTGGGTTTTTTCCATCTATGTACTGAGTATTCACTAAACTCAGAAGCTCTAATTAGCTGCAATTTGTGTATTTAATTCCTTCCAGAATCCTCTGGAACATTGCAAGCTGCACTCAACCTACAGTACTGGAGAGCAGAAGTGATTATTTTTATTCTCAGGTGTATTTGTGAGTATGTAGAATTGAATAACCTTGCAGAGTTCAAGATGATTACTATTAGCACTGTATTGTCTTTTGATGGACAATATTTGGTTTGACTTAATTTAATGAAAGGCCCATACCACTTGGCTTTCCAAAGTTGTTTCAGCACAAGCAATAAGGGTCTTCAGCCATGGTTGTGCTCTGGTTTCTGTCACTGCAGATCTTAGTGCCAGTCTCATAGCAGGCAAAAGTGGAAAAAAAAAACTTAACAAAACTCAACCAATAAACCAATTTAATTGCCTATTAGAAATTTTCACATCAATCACTTTGTGTCTAGGGACACAAATTCCAACTTTACGATCAGTGGATGAACAGACTGCCAATTTTGCTAGTCCAGTCTGACCCCTCAGCAACACAGAACTCCACCCTAGTCTTTGGCGAGTAGCAGAGGTGAAATTCTACTTCCCATACCAGTGGCGTTAACGTTTTACACTACATGGTCTAAGCTATATCTTGCATCACAACTCGGCTTTCTCTCGTGTACATTTCCAAGTAAAAAGAGTCAGCTGTGACTACCCAGACTGATCAGATGATAGTACAAGCCATAGCAACGCTTGTTTCTTTGAGTCTATAGCTTGCAACTGAGGTCAAGACTGGTTTAAGGAAGTCATTTAGCTTTTATGATGGAGAAGGAAGAGGCACTGGCTGGCCTATAGAAAATATTTCATTACTTCACAGAAAGTTGTTCCACAAAATGTGTCTATTCACATGAAAATATTTTACTAGGTACTGGAGAAAAAAAAGAAAAAAAAAAAAAACACAAAACAAACAAACAAAAAAAAAACCACAAAGAAAAAGATCTACCGAAAAGGAGAGACAGCTCTCCTCTTCCTGTCTTCATGTTCAAATGCCATCACAGTGGCTTGCCAGGCTGTTTCCTGTAATGGTGCAAAAGTTGTAAACTTAATCCTCAGCAGGTGGATATCATCCATTAGCAGCCTTTATCACAACCATTCAATTCAAATTTGGGGCTTAGAAACAGATATGGGGCTTAATCCCAGAGAGTGGGGTTATTGAGTGATGAAGTTTTACAACATTTTGCTCATGAACAGAGTCTCTTTCCGAGACTTCACTTAGTGTCTTCATAATGGAGATCCCTCACCCCAGTAGTGTTTTATGCTTATACATTTATATATATTCTTGCAAGAATTATTGCATATAAGGACCCATGCAACAGCAGTATCATTTTCTTGTTGAGATCATTTCTGGCAGCTGGTAGATGAAACTAGTACACAGAAGCAGCTAAGTGTTGGGGCTAAAAGCACAGGGAAGTAGTAATGTGAAAGCAAGGGACTTGATTTCCCCATTACTAGGCTCTAGTCCTTCAAATTTTCTGAAGTCATGACACTGTGGGTTGCCTGCACAGAATTTGCAGGATTTGAGATTTAATGAGGCCCACCCAGGTTCACTATAAAATTGTAATCCTAATATTAATTCAAGGATTAGAAATAAAACTGTAGGACTGGCTTAATATTCTTGTTCAGTCAAAGCCAGAATAGGCTGAAAGAAGGCCTTTTAGTAAAGCTTTCAAACATAAGTTAAACCCATAAATTAAAATAGGATGCAAAATCGAGTGAAATATTTGCTATTATGTATAATGTAGGTCACAATTATGTGTTGATACACATCATGGTTAACGATTAAATTCTGATATAGATCACCTTTAAAGTTATTTATTACACATGAATTTAAAATTAAATCCTGCTTGAGTTTTTTAACATGCATTTTGCTTGAGGAATTCAGCAGATTCAACCAAGTTTTAAACTTCCTCATACTAAGATACTGGCTGATTTTTTTCAACAGTCCTTTTAAAGTATGACCCTCTATTCACATCATGCAAGAAACACTAGAAGCACCTACTTAATTTATATTTCCTGTGATTTTCTTGTTTTTTTCATTAAGAAATTCTGTCTCAAAGCTATTCTTTTCCCTATACTTTGACAATGAATAAAAGTAATGAAACTTTATAACATATTTCGCAATTGTTTATTATTAAAGAATACTATGCGTTTACTTCCATTTAAGCCACATGTTTAGGACTAAACATCAGGGAGAAAACAGGAATTATAGATTCATATGTGTGAAAAGAAAAACCTTGCTAAGACTTTTATTGTACACATCTTGGAAAAATATGTGTGCTTTTACAGTCATACTTGAGTCACAGAACAGTTGGAATAACAATTACTTTGAATATAACACTATATTCAACTTCCTTTGCCAATTAAGAAAGTGCATGCCAAGGAACAACCTGTGAAATTTCACAGTCCATGGGGAAAAAGACAAATAATTATTGTACACATGGAACTATATAACAAAAAATATCTTGCATCATGCACTTATATACAATCAGGCTCAAAATTTAAGTGATAGAATTATGCACTTTTAATCCTACATGTGTTTTTCCCTTTTTTCAGAATGTTATAGGGCTCTTAGATTAGATAGTCTGTTTCATCTGAAAGAGAGGAAGAGTTGATAGCACTAGTCACAATGATCTTTATTTGTTAATTGAAGTAGAATCAGTGTAGACTGTTGACACAAAGAAGAAAACAGCAATGTTTCATCACCAAGGGGAGTAAAGGAGCAGTGATCAACACTGGAGCATACAACCTAGATGAAAAATATCATAGTGTAGCAAAGGTCTTCAAGTTCTCAAGCGTAGTTATGATTCTAACTGAGTCAAAAATATTAGAAAGATAATGAAAACTCTTTGGTATAAAAAAAAAAAGAAAGCCTTGTCTCTTGATCCTGGCAGATATGCACATGGCATGGAATTCTTCTAGGCTAAATAATATCAGAAAACTATAAATATGCTGCTAGCTTTTGCATGCGCAATTTTTGCATTGATGCAGCAATGTGGGTTACAAAATAATGTTTGTTCTGAACGTTTCCTTAAAAAAAATATTGAATTGCATAATGCTATAAACATTCGGTGAAGAAATATACCTAAAAACAGAGGTACAGAATCTTTGTAGTTCTACAAAGGACTATCTATTTCAGATTTGCTGAACTATGACATTTTAAATGTGCAGTTTGCATCATTACACAATTACACACATTTCCCCCATGACAGCATTGTATGTTCAAAGCCTAAGCAAAGTGCATAAAAACAGTTTCTTGTACTGTTCACTGTAGCTGAATCAGAGTTTATATGACAGTGTTTCAAATTGATCATACACTCCAATGGCTTCATACACGCTCATATTCTTTACATGTTTCCAACTTCTTCATTCACAGATATGCAAATATGCTATAGGTATTACAAACCCCCCACATTTTATAAGGAAAAAGTATCTATAAGGTATTCCTATACACATGATTAATTGAGGAATTTAATCCTTAGGTTATACTTTAGTTGTGTTTTTCTAATTTATTTATTCCTGGACTGAAACATTGCATTAGGTAGACAATTGAAACTTGGATATTATTTTTCAGGAAAACCAAATGTCAACAATCTCTAGGTACTTCACAGGAAAAAAAATGCTAACTATACAGGTAAACTTAGATTATAATAATGCCAAAATATTATAATGCCAAAATTCCTAGGAAATAGAACACTGTAATGTCAAACTTTATAGAAGTGTTTCCAAAAAAAAAACTGTTACTGAAGTGACCAAGTTTCCTTTCTCAGAAACAGGTTTATAAGAGCCACACTTTGGGTTTGCTATGTGTTTGCTAAAGTAACTGGCCACAAAATGTTTTTAATGAATACGAGATTTTTCTGCCTCCCACCCTCCAGCTCCCCAACAATAAAAGCCAGTAAGGGTTGCATGGGAGAAGATCTATCAGGCAGCATAGGACTTTCTCTGATATTTTCCATTGCTATTTGTCAGACAAGGCAGGGAAGAAAGGTCTACACTGGGAGGAGAGGAATAGCTGTTCATGTAGTGGTAAGGAAAAGATCCAAAGTCCTTCCAAAGTGACATTTTGGGTGAAAGAGCTGCCGAACTCCTGGCTGCAGAAGTCACTGTGGAGGCCAGAGATCTACTCTCTCTTCCTCTGCCCACCTCAGTGATGTTTCTAGCTTCTTCCTGGAAGTGCATCATCATGTTCAGACCAGACATGGGCAGGTACAAGTAATAAAAGTGACAAGAAATCATTTACCTCTTGTAATGCATTATTACATGTCCAGAGAAGGGCATGTCCAGAGAAGGGCAACGAAGCTGGTGAGGGGTCTGGAGCACAAGTGTTATGAGGAGAGGCTGAGGGAGCTGGGGTTGTTCAGTCTGGGGAAGAGGAGACTGAGGGGAGACCTTATCGCTCTCTACAACTACCTGAAAGGAGGCTGTAGAGAGGCGGGGGTCGGTCTCTTCTCCCAAGTTACAGATGATAGGACAAGGGGCAATGGCCTCAAGTTACGCCAGGGGAAGTTCAGGTTAGATATTAGGAAATATTTCTTTACTGAAAGGGTTGTCAGGCATTGGAATGGGCTGCCCAGGGAGGTGGTTGAGGCACCATCCCTGGAGGTATTCAAGAGAGGAGTTGACATGGTGCTTGGGAATATGGATTAGTGTTGGGTGGTGTGGTGGTGTGTGTGGTGTGTTTGTGGGTGTTGTGTGGTTTTGGGGGTTTTTTTTGTTGTTTTTTTGTTGTTTTTTGTTTGTTTGTTTGTTTTTTGTGGGTTTGTTTTTTTTTTTTTCATCGGTTGGACTAGATGATCTTAAAAGGTCCCTTCCAACCTAGGTGATTCTGTGATTCTGTGATTATATGTCTGAATGCTTTCCCATTCCTGCTTAGTGCAAACATTAGAGTAATAGCTATGACTTGGATGTAAGCTCTCAAACCTAAAAACTTGTCTTTACTTCCTCTATCCACTTTTGTGTTTGGTGAAAGGCAACTGTGCGTGAAAGTCAAAATATCCCTTTTGACCTAATGTCTGACAAATGTTTTCCTTAGCTCTATTTGACGTCACTATCAAGGCTTGCTAACATTTGCCTCAGTTTGGTTTCAAGTGGTATGTCACTGGCATTGTTTATTAAACTCTTCCCTTTATATAAGAGATAGCTAAAGTAGTACCTTTTGTCTCAGTTCAACATATCACTGAAATCAAAGGTCAAGACAGACCACATAATAAAAAATTACATCTGAAGTAAAAAAAATATTGGAGCTGTTCTTTGTAATGCCATTTGAATGACAAATTAGAGAGCAATATTGTCATAACTTCATTCAGAATACGTCCGTTATCTCCTCACAAAAATGTATATAAACAAGCTAATGTTGAAAGCACTGTTGTCAATGTCACAATTTGATGCCACAATCAGGCTCTAAATCATGCATGGAGCTTGACACATGCCTAAAACATAGATCTCTGTTTTTTGATGTTTCCTGGGGCAGAAATCAGTAAAACACAGTGCATAAAGTACTGGGAAAAGAAAAGTAAGAAACAAAGGTTATAGAACAGAAAATGAAATAGTTATATATATGTAGGATCTGTGCCCTTTATTAGTACCTATGTTTTTTATGACAAAGTTGGTAAGAGTGGCCCAGGATGGTACCCCTCCTACCTTCCAGCACACTCTGCACATGCTGATGAATGTGACACAAAGATAGTTACAAAAATAGCTTAGAGATCCTGGCTGAAGTTTTACCGAAATCTGGGAGCAAAGCTCTCCATCTGACACGGTGTGTTTACAGCCTAGAACCCATGTTTTACTCCCATGTTTTGGTGTGGTTAGTGCTCTAAGTAGTTTCCAATACCAGTGCTGATTTGTGAATTTCCATGCGTGGAAGGTGCAGTGATCATCTGTTCTCTGTCTGTGAAGGATTTTATGTGGTATCCAGGAAAATCTTTTAAAAAGTTAATAACTTGTGTTGGTAGTGCCTCATCACAGTGGAGGACATGCCATGCAACTGTGCTGTAAAGAGAAATTCCATAGGTTCTGCGACATTGGTCTCTAGACTAAAGCAGGATTAAGTTAGTGCCAGTGTTCAGTGAATTAAAGTAACCTACAGTTTGTTGGTGATTGTTGTCCCATAATGGTTTCTCTGAAAGTCTATGATGAATGTTGTAGTCATTTCAGCCCTCTGGGGATGTCTGCTGTGCACTAAAGCTTTGGAGTCTTAATGTGATTCAGTCTCTTTACCACACCAGGTTCTGGTGTCCATTCATAAACCCAAAGACTTTTCTTTTTTGGTTTTTTGACCAAGGTTGGACATAAAAGGTGAAGAAACTGCAAAATTGCTTTCATGTTGGCAGGTTCATCATGCCAGATTTCCATTTTTAAAAAGTTATATTAATAAGTTTCGTGGCTCTTGAAAATTTTGGCCTTTTTTTCTTTTGTAGTGAAAGTGATTGGTGCAAGTCCGCCGTGCTGTCTTTGGAGTGTTTCTATGCCCTGTTTTGTGTATTAGTCATCTATAACTACTGCTTCCATATTCTTCTGTCCCTCTCCATCCTAGTAGTGGTCACTTGATTTGGCAGCAGTTGGCCATTTTATATAATGAATTAAGAAAATCTTCACAAATGGTCTCTTTATGAAGAAGTTAATGGAGGGATTTGAAAAAATAGACATGGAACTTGCATATTAGTGAAAAAAAAAGGAGGAGAAAAGATGTGCCTGTTTGAGGCAATCATCTACTATGAGCAAGTTTCTTCCAATTTCTACTTTGGTATTCTAATGTAATTTTGTTATCTCACCAGTTTCTAATTATTTCTTAATGTGTTAAATATTTAGTTATTTGATCTGCCCTTGAATTTTCTGAAATGTAGTTTCTTTCCTTGCAGAAATCTCTGCCCTGTTACTTCTGCAGTGAAGGTCCACTTCTCTACACAGTTGTACTTTAAGACAAAAATGAGAAGCTTGGACAGATGGTCCCAGTTTATGTCTAACAACCTTGATTATCTCAAAAATGTCACATTAGTGCAACATATCTCATAGCAAACGTATAGAGCTAGCTTTGTTTTCTCTTTAAAATGCAGACCATATAAGTAAATTTCCATTGCAGATCAAAAAACCCATGAGCGTCAACCTGAAATATTGCCCTAATGTTTTATTCCTCCTTCATATAAGAAGTTGGTATATCATATTGGGCTATTTAGAAAGAATAGGTACATTTACAAATTTCTCTATGCCTGTAAAAAGATACAGTTATGAAGACTTGACAGAGGGGATACCTGCTTCCAGATCTCTCCTGATTGCAGCTAAAGTCCACTGAAAATTATTAGTCCAAAGAGATAATAGGATTTAGACTGTGTCGTTAAATCTTCCTATGTGATTTGAAACCAGTTCAATTTTTTTTCTAAGTTAATAATGCAAATTCCACCTGACCCTATCTGCTTAATGATGTGACATAATCAGAAATCATAACATATTTCATTCCAATATATGCAACTTGGGCGGTATGATTGTTAGTAGCAGAAATCGCAATGCTGTTAGCTTATTCCATGTCAGACAACTGACTTTATCAGATCTGAATAATAAGGGCTCATATAATTCAAAATCACATAGTTCCAAAATGCCGACAAAAGAACAGAGTTAAGAATTCCCCCTTATCACACAGAAAACCTAAGAAGCACCACAGCTACACCGGACTGTGCTGCCAGGGTGAAAGATGCTTCTCCTTAGACATTTTTGTCCTGTGTCTATTTTGTGACAGTGTTTGTGCAGGGAGCTGGGTTTGGCAGGGAGCTCTTGCCAGGAGCCCGAATGTTACTACCTCATTCTGTGCCAAGCGAAACAGAAGAGGGGAGATATGAACCGGGCAATGCAGAGGAGGCAGCATCTTTCATGCCCTTGGTTTGGTGAAAGAAGGTGGTTTCAAACAGGATGGCACATAGGAGATACCTAGATACAAGGAGTCTCCATCAGGATAGAAGGGAGGAGATGGTGAAAAAACATGGAGGGGTGTAGAAAGGGAAAAGGCGGTTGCCCTGCCTCTGATGTTTTGCCCTCTGGGTGTTTCAGTGGACATACTGAATTTTTCCTTTCTTCAGCTAAGGGAAGCTTCCTGTCTTTTGCATCTGAGAAAATTATGAATTTGGCTGTGCAGAAGAGGAGGGAGACAAAAGAGCTGATCAGCAATGTTGTCTAATCTCTTATAACGAGCTCTTCTCTTGTTCTGTTTCTCCAAAACGGTGTATGGAGGAAGGCTAGAGGGTGGTGAAGCCAGAACCCTAACCAAAGCACTCTAGCAAAGGAGTGGAGCAAACCTAGCAAATGCCTGTGGAGCTGCATTATGCAGGGGGCTCAAGAGGGACTTGTGAATAACTGCAGGGCTGGAAGATCAGATGAAATGCAAACAGTGGTGTGTAATTGGTCCATTTGAATGTTTAGGCTTGGAGAACATCTGGAATCCCCATTCCTTCATGCCATTTCATACAATTATGTACAATTTAATTTTAATTGCTTCATCAACTCAGCACCCACACAGTGGCTAGCAAAACCACCACACTCTAATGAAAGAGCAGACAGTGTTATAGTTGTCATACATTTGTGGGGTAGAATGAGCAATTTAGAAATCAACTCGTTCATATCAAAATTAGGTTCACTGCAAAACGCCTACGCGTGCCTTTTAACTGCACAATTTTTTATCAGAGAGCAATGAGATCTGTCTTAATGTGAAGGTTATTTTCTTTCCTTAATTTAAGGAGTTAGGAATAATGTTACAATTTTTTAGAAGCCGAAAACGAATTTACTGGTTTAAAAGATAAATAGTCTGCCAGCGCTGAATGGCAGAAAATATTTCCTGTATATTCTACTTTCCAGTTATGTATGTGAACCTCTAGACTTCTGTGATATCATGTTTCATTATGATTTGTTATAAATTAGAACTTCATATAATTGTATTGCTGTTCTGATTTAATCAGATTTTGATTAAATCAGCTTGATTTTTATAGCAGTTCTTTACAATTAGTATTAGAAGTTCTTTACTACACTAGAGTGAAATGCTGGGGTTATGTTACATATTTCTGTGAAAGCATTACTGCAGTGCTCAGCAGTGGTCGTTGAGAAAGCCAAATCATTTTTTAATAGGAATTATTATGAAAGGAATAGTTACCAAAACAGCGAATGACTGCTTGCCACAATAGCCATCTGTGGTTCACCTTTGGTGCATAGTTCTGGTTCCTCACAGAAGGAAGGATAAAATTGACTGGAAAACATTTGGAGAAGGGCAGCAAGGATGGTAAAAGCTAACAAATGGTTTCTATGTGAAGAAATACTTGGTAAATGATTAATCTGGAGGAAAAAAAAAAAAATTTAAAATGTATCTTGAAAATACATAAAAATTCATACTGATATCACAGAATCACAGAATTACAGAATTTTCTTGGTTGGAAGGGACCTTTGAGATCATAGAGTCCAACCAACAAAAAAAAAAAACAAAACAAAAACAAAAAACACAACACCAAAACCAAACCAAAACAAACACCCACAACCCCACACCACACCCACCCACAAACAGACACGACCCAACAGTCTCGGCCGTTAGAGCATGCCCTGAAGTGCCATGTCTACGCGTTCCTTAAATACCTCCAGGGATGGCGACTCCACCACCTCCCTGGGCAGGCTGTTCCACTGCCTGACCACTCTCTCACTATTCTGAGAGTAATTCTTCCTAATATCTAATCTAAACCTCCCCTGCCACAACTTCAAACCATTTCCTCTGGTCCTGTCATTATTCCCTTGGGAGAGGAGGCCAACACCCACCTCTCTACAACCTCCTGTCAGGTAGTTGTAGAGGGCAATGAGGTCTCCCCTCAGCCTCCTCTTCTCCAAACTGAACATGCCCAGTTCCCTCAGCCTCTCCTCATATGACTTGTTCTCTAGACCCCTCACCGGCTTGGTGGCTCTCCTCTGGACATGCTCCAGCAGCTCAATGTCCTTCCTGTAGTGAGGGGCCCAGAACTGAACACAGCACTCGAGGTGAGGCCTCACCAGTGTTGAGTACAGAGGCACGATCACTTCCCTACTCCTGCTGGCCACGCTATTCCTGATACAGGTCAGGATGCCGTTGGCTTTCTTGGCCACCTGGGCACACTGCTGGCTCATGTTAAGCTGGCCGTCCACCAACACCCCCAGGTCCTTTTCTGCTGGGCAGCTCTCCAGCCACTCTTCCCCAAGCCTGTAGCGTTGCCTGGGGTTGTTGTGACCGAAATGCAGGACCCGGCACTTGGCCTTACTAAACCTCATCCCATTGGCCTCGGCCCATTGATCCAACCTGTCCAGGTCCCTCTGTAGAGCCTGCCGACCCTCAAGCAGATCAACACTCCCACCTAGCTTGGTGTCATCTGCAAACTTACTGAGGGTGCACTCAATCCCCTTATCCAGATCATCAGTAAAGATATTAAACAAGATTGGCCCCAAAACTGAGCCCTGAGGGACACCACTGGTGACCGGCCGCCAACAAGATTTCACCCCATTAATTACAACTCTCTGGGCACGGCCATCCAGCCAGTTTTTTACCCAGTGAAGAGTACAACTTGTCTATGCCATAACTTGTCTATGCCATGATTCGCCAGCTTCTCCAGGAGAACGCTGTGGGGGACGGTGTCAAAGGCCTTACCAAAGTCCAGGTAGACAATATCCACAGCCTTCCCCGCATTGAGAAGGCGGGTCACATGGTCACAGAAAGAGATCGTATGAAGAGGATGAATGGGTATTGACTATTCTCTGCCTCTCTCAGTAATAAACATTATCGGAAAGTATGAGGAGTCACGTTTGAAACAAACAAGGAACTGATTCCCTCTGCAGCAGGGAGAAGGATGTTAAGGATGCTGAAAGTTTGCATGAAAGCAGCAGAGAAGTTTGTGGAGGAAAGCCCATGGAGGGTTACAGAACACATAGAAATCACAACAACGCCGGAAGTCTGTGAGCAGAAAATAGTTGCTAGCTGAGAAACTATTAGGAAAAAGCACTATATACATTCAATGTGTTTTTTCTTTCTCTAGCACCTATTTATGGCACTTGCAGAAACAGGATAGTGAGCTAGATGAACCCATCATCTGATCAAGTAGAGCTTGCTTGCTAGAAAAGGTTTATTTATTATTTAAACAACTTTAACCTTACAGCAGATTTGGTGAACCCATAAATATTTCTCTAACAAAATATTGTGAATGAAGTGAATGGGCTTAATTCTTCCCCTCATATGTTACTACCCATAAGAAAGAAATAGGGGAACTTTTTGAAAGTGTTCTTTATAATATATCCTTTATTTTAATAAGCTGTTATTTAAAATTTTCCCCTTGCACTTCAACTGACCTTGAGGAGGTCTGTAGGAGCTTTGATGTCCACACCAGTTTGTGGATCTAACCATTCTCCCTCATTCTTTTTGAAATGTCTGTTAATCTTTCCAGTTAGTTTGTCAATAGCATGGATAATAATGACTGGTCACTAACGCTGCTTCTAATATAATGTTTTGAAAATAAATAAAGGATAAATGCAAATTTGCATAGCAGCATTAACAGAGACATACGATTTTCATTTCCATTACCTTGCAGTAAGGAAAATGTCATATATAATGCTTAAAATCATGAACTATTGAGTCAAAAGTTCCTGATTATTCTTAAATTACTCTATTTCTTCTAAGTACAATATAAAAATTACAACTGGTATACAATGCTAACAGATAAATTCTGTAACATACTGTAGTAATAAATGACTGCATTCTATGCCCTCCTACTCTGTACTGAATACAACTTGATTTTCAAGACAATACAATGTTGTTCTTGGAACAACTCTTATGATAACACATTTGGGAAACTAGTCAGAAGAAGAACAAAATGTACAGAAGTACAGCTCCAGTGGGTAAAGGGCTGATGACCAGCCTCTAAGATGCTACTAGTAATAAAGGTCTGTTAGAAAATGAAACATTTTGGAACAGTCTAATGATCCCTATCTAAATGTCCAGAGTTGTCAATTCCTAATGCTTCAAGCAAGACATAAAAATGCTTATAATGCCTGTCACTGGTCAACACTGAAAGGAAGGGTAGATATTTGGCTTGAGCACACCTAGTAATAAGGTTATATTGAAGCATTGCCATTCTTTGTGCTAATCTAGCGATAGAAGTTTTCAGATACAGGGTCTTTACTCAGAGACAGTAGGATTTGTAAAAGTGCCCATTTGATTAAGGAACACTAATCGCATCAACTTGCAATAGCATTGATGCAGTTCAGCCACCAGATGGTCCTGCAAATCCTGACTGTAATTTGCTTCAGTAATACTCCATTGCCTGTCCAGCTGCTCTGCCCCACTGCAAGGCAGAGAAAAGCTTTTACCAACACCTCTCTTGCCCACATGAAACCTGTCTTATAATATGGTTACTTGTCGGTGATAAACAAAGTTGGGACGCAGAGGGTTAGAACTGCCTCCAGTTCTGGTCCGCCACTGAAATTGCAGGTTTCTAAAACTGCCACTCTTGGTGTTCTTTGTAAAATAATGTTAATTCAGAGCTCAGCAGTTAACCATCCCAGCTACATAACATCTCAAAATCTGCCAAAATTTGTCTTCCTGAAAAATTTCTATTCTTGATTAATTTTTAATATTTGCGCTCCTCTTCTATGAGGAGTCAGTACTGAGCTCATTGCTAACTGCTGTTTGAGAGTTTGTTTCATTAACAGTGAGCTGGGTTAAAAATCATAGAATCATAGAAGGGCTAGAGTTGGAAGGGACCTAAAGATCATCTAGTTCCAATCCCCTACCACGGGCAAGGACACGTCCCACTAGATCAAGTTGCTAAAAGCACCATCAAGCCTGGCCTTGAACTCTTCCAGGGATGGGGAACAAAAACTTCCCTGGGAAACCTGTTCCAGTGTCTCACCACCCTCACAGTAAAGAATTTCTTCCTGATATCTAATCTAAATCTACCCTTTTCCAGTTTGAGGCCATTTCTCCTCATCCTGTCACTACGTTGTCTTGTAAAAAAATCCCCCTCAGGCTTTCGTGTAGGCCCCCTGCAGGTACTGGAAGGCTGCTATAAAGTCTCCCTGGAGCCTTCTCTTCTGCAGGCTGAACAACTACAACTCTCTCAGTCTGTCTTCGTAGGAGGGGTGCTCCAGCCCTCTGATCATCTTTGGGGACCTATTCCAATAGGTCCGTATCCTTCTTGTGCTGAGGACACCAAAGCTGTACACAGTATTCCAGCTGGGGTCTCACCAGAGCAGAGTAGAGAGGAGAATCGCCTCCCTCAGTCTGCTAGCCATGCATCTTTTGATGCTTGCCAGGATATGATTGGCCTTCTGAGCTGCAAGCGTGCAAATTGTAAACAATGTTTATGTTTGTAGCATTAAATGTGCAGCATCCACCTCTCTGAATGGACTATTTTGCAATTGCACCATAGTGAAAAAGAAAGCGCTCTCTGCCTGTTGGCTGTTTCTGTATTACACCTCAAAATACAGGAGTATCTATGACACTGGTAGTTTCATTACCATAGAGAGTCATAACATTAACGCATCTTTAAATGAACTACAGCAAAGACAGTTGTAATTTCCTATAGCATCAGTGGCATATGCCAACACTACCTAAGTCCCTACATATGAAACATCCTTCCCGGTTCCATCAGGTGACATATGCCAATGAGTATAACCGTTGTTGCTTGTGTTGATTTCTTAAGACAAAAGATGTGATTTCTGCCCCAGGTTACTTTGGAAGCTGAAACCTGAATCCAGGAAACTCTAGAATCTTGTCAAATCCAAGTACTGAAGTTTCACTTCAAAGTCAGATTTGGATTTTTACGCAGTTATCTCAGTCGTGTGAAATCTTTCCTTTCCTCACTTTTCTCCTCCCTCTCAACCAAACAAAATTCCCTTGTGTTAAAATGCAAGCAGTATTTTCTTGCTGACTCCCCAGTTCTTTACTTCATTGAGCTGTTTGCTAGCTGCTCTCTTGACCCTGCAATTTTCTCTACCTTTGCTGTTCTCCACAGACCATCTCTGGTCTGATCCTGTGTTAAAGAGATCTCACAAGATGTGCACATGGTCTCTATTGCTCTGAACTGTGTGGTAGAGAAATCTCACAGGTCGTAGCTTTGCTGGAACAGAGTGTGTATATATATCCATACACACTTCATATATATATTATATACAAAATACTTGTATTTATTTTACACAGAAAACTCGGGGAACCACAAGAGAAGTAAAATCTCATGGATTAACCTGCCTAACAAAAGCTTCTCATGTGTAAGGGTACAAGGAGTTTAGAAGTTGATGCATATGCTCAGCCTTGCCCATCCTGGGACCGCCACCGCTAAAGTATGTGCAGAACAGTTTAGAGCTTGTGTATTTACCAGTGCCAAGGGTGGACAGAATGTTTTCCATGCATTAGATTCAGCCTTATTTAAAAGGAAAGGAGGATATGTATGCATACGTAGGAGTAGAGAGGAATTCATCCAGACTTGGGGGGCGGGGGAAGAGTAAAAATACTTTATATTTGAAAAACTCTGGAAATAAGTAAATGAACACATATCATTGCCATGTAATAAAAAATATCTAAGTGTTTTTCATATGAAAAGATTGTTATTCAGTGCTGATGTCAAGAGTGTACAGTAAAGAAGTAGTCCCCAAATTTGTAAATATTAAAGTTGTGATTTAAGTTACTAACTTCTAATTAAACTGAAAACAATGCAGTTGCTTGTCCCTGAAAGACAAAGCTTTATATTTATGACTTTCTGAAAAGTTACATTCACTATAGTACAGCAACTGTGATGAAAAAGAGTGACAAACCCCAGCTTCTTTGGAAAAATGCCATTGTTGATTAATTGCAATATATTTCAGCTGTGCATAGATTTCTTACAGTTACCTAATAAGCACACTGGTTTCATTCTTCAGAGATTAACAATCTCTCTTGTGTGCTCAGGTTCTTTCCATTTTAGTACACTGTTTCTTTTGAAGGATTTGTTTTCCTGCGTTGAACTTAAGAACTCAGAGCACCTTATCACACTTTCACAAGCTCAGGAAAGAAGAGGGGGGGAAAAAGCCCATCAAGGCTTGTGCCAGTTAAATCCAAGCTCTTTTTCTTTTGGCGTCAGATTAGATGTTCAAACCAAGTGGTGCTGTGGGGCTGTGGGTCAGTGTCCACCAAACTCTTAACGAGGCTAATCCCGCAGTAGCACATTCCAAGCAGCTAATGGGTGCAAGGGCTTCACTCGCTCTCACATCTCTGCACTGCGGATGGACTGAGTGCCTTGCTCAGGGGGCAGTCGCAAATGTGTTATTAGCGATGACCAGCAGCAGGGAAATGTGGGCAGCAGAGTTTGCTCCGGGACAGATTTAAAAGCCAAGTTTAATGCTCAGGTAAACAAGAGGGAGAGAAAATGCTCTTGGTGGGATTTTGCAGCTAGTTTAATAGAGAGAGAGACTTAACCAAGAGATCTAAGTTATGTATAAACTAAATCCAGGTATAAATCTTGCATGTACTTTAGGAAATCACTGTGGACTTATGAATTGTCTTATGAATTACTAGTGAAGAATTGTTCATAAAATAAGAGAAAGAGAAGATAACCTTCTTGCTCTGCTATTATTGAAAATACTTTGCTATACTTTTCTAAACTTTTTACTACTTTATTAATTCATATTATAAACAAGAGTTTAATGCAGACTGTTATGAATGTGTTGATTTCATCAAGTTATTCTAATTTTGTTATGAAGACTCTACAGCAAGTAACATAATTTATTATAACTCTGAACCTTGTATTTCATTGCAGATTATCTCTGTCACAAAAATATAACTGGCATGGGGCAGTGAAACCAGGTGTTTTCTTTTTAGTTTGGAAGGACAAGGAATTATGAAATGAGTAAATCGTGTTTTTTGGCATTACTATGATTCTGTCAGGTATGATAGTATATTGTTTGAGATCAAAGGGCTGGAAAGTCTTTTTTCCTGATGTGAATAAAGGACTTTTAAAATCAGACTACTATTTTTGCAATATTACATTTGAAGAAGTATGATAAAACTTCAAATGCAAATTATTACTATATTTAACATAGTTGAGTTTCTTTTCTACTCACAAAGACAGTATGAAAAAGAGTATGATAAAACTTCAAATGCAAATTATTATTATATTTAACATGGTTGAGTTTCTTTTCTACTTACAAAAACAGTATGAAAAAGAGCAGCAAAGAAGAAATTGTAAATGTCAGTTCTTGATTTGTGAAAGCCTGCTTGTATACCTAAAGAAAAAAGTTTTCAGTGAAGTACCTGTTATGGTTTCTTTTATGTATTGTATCTTGAGGCTTAGAAAAATTGAATCAGTGGCCATCTTTAGAAAAGATACATGTGTTCTTTGTAGTAAGTAAATTCACTAGGGTGAATTGTTTGCAGAAAATTATGCAAAATTTATGAAATTTAGTAGAGGATATTTTCAGTGAGTCTTTGCAACATGAATGATAATCATATGCTGTGTAAGTTCTGCAGCAGGAGCTGATTTTGGATGCTGGGGAGAAAAGTTGTTTTATAAAAGCTTTTCATGCTTGCTAGAGAAGACAGAGCATATTGCAGGCATGTATTTAGTGTTAAAACAAACAAGCATGAGAATAAAATTGGCATTACTCTATGTGTTCCTTTTTTGTCAAAAGGTTACTGTGTACATATTTAGACAACAAAGGGGATTCATAAATCTTCAGCTTTTTAATAGTGTGCATATTCTTAAGGCAATATAGAAAGCTTGTGTACTCTTGGAGCACAAAGGGGAAAAGTTTCAAGAATGTGTGGACCATACAATGAAGTTTGTAATCTCAATGTTAGCATTGCAATACCTCAATAATAGTTGTAACTTCCTTTCTTTCTCTACAACACTCAACAAAAAGAAAAACCCTATTTATTTTGTGTAGTTTAGCTTCAAAGTTTCTGCAGCAGGAGGGTTAAATGAAGTTCCTAAAGTTCACTCTGGATGCTTTGACAGTTCTAGAAACTTAGTTTATTAAAAGCCTAGACTTTTAAGGTCATTTGACTCTATAATATAAAATGCTGTGGTGATGATGATGATTATTATTATTGCCCTCATCATAGGCTTGTAAACATTCCGGAGATATAATAAATTAGATCTTCAAGGTAGTCTCGCCTGTATAAAGCAAAACCTTTTTAGGTTTTTCAGGATTCCTATTTAACTGTCCTCTGCTTAAACATGAAACAAACCTTGCCCCACATTCTATAATATATTAACTTTCTGTTTGCTACAGTAAGGAAGAACGATCAAATACAGTTCTATTTAGTGTTTTTAATAGACTTTTCTTTTTCCTGACTGTAAAAATTGTGTTAGGGTGTCTGTAATACCTATGAAATATGAAGTCTAGCACATTTTTCAAATAAAAATGCAAGTAGAGCAAAGATGAAATATTATGTAACGTGAGTGACCACAAGATCCAATACGGGATTGTCTTCTGTGAAAAAGGCAAAATAATAACTTTTTATATACCAAGAGTGATAAGTAATGAATGTAGCTAGAACTTCTCAGTATAGTACTTTACAGTTTATACCAGGGATATTCACTGACTCCAAGAAATTACCACACTTCACAATGATTTTCAAAAGCCACAGAAACACATTTTTCTGGGTTTAGACATGAAAAACAGGATCCAGATTGAGTTTACAAAAAGGTAACATTAGATAGTTAGTAAGGTAATATTAGTTAGTAAAGGTAATACTTAGCTATCTAAGTCTAGCTGCTATCTAGCCTTACATGGTAAAAGATAACATTAGTTAGTTAGGTGGTATTATATAGGCAATTTCAAAATTTTTTTCTTTTTTTTTCTGTAGAGGCAAGATGCTCAGATTTCCTTTAAATTCTTCTAAAGCTCATTTTACATAATTCTCAGATAACTTTGTCTTAGTTCATATTTTGTAGTTCTATTTATGCTGCACAATTAAATAGGCAATTTTTTTGTTAAATACATTTTATGTAATTTATCTGTTCGAAATTAATTTTTAAACAAAAGTTTCAACTTATCTCCTTATTAGATGAAATCATTTAATTCTGTCTGAGCAAATCTTTTTGGAAAGGTTTCCAGAATTCATATTATATGGAGTGAGGACTATCTAGATAATTAAAAAAGATTTCAGAACTCTGAAAATCTCTTGTTTGTTGTTTTGATATTTTTTTCTTTCCTATCCATCTCTCTTTGCATATCTGAAAATTAAGACTACACTGAGGGAAGTTAATTGCTTTCCTGAAAATATTTGGGGGAAGATCTTGAGTGCTACAAACAGGCATATCTTCATTGAACTCAGTCAGTTTCAGAGGCCACATCAGCTGGTCATCTGATGTAACCTCTGGTGTCTCATTTCAGTAACAGATCTTCCTTTTTTATTTTTTTTCATTAAGATGTCCACATATGAAAGTGTAGTTTCTGACTCCGGGTTAAACAGCAGTTTCAGTACTTGTATAAAAAATTGAAGTGGTATCATGGCATTATAAGTTTTATTGTGAGATGTTTATTTTCTAGTTTCTAGGATGATTTTTTTTATTAATGCTGACTGAGTTGTATCACTAAGATGGAAATGGATTCTTTTTTAAATATTTTTAATGAATAAGTATGCTATTTCTCTACTATGCAGAAAGCTTTACAGTTCAAATTAATTATTCTCCAGTGATTCTTGCTATGAGAGTATAGATGACAGCATCAAAGTCATCTGGCTACTGAATATGAAAACAATCGCAAAAGGTTGTGTTGGGTGCTTAGCTCTAGAAGGGAAAAATAGTTCTAATGGAAAATATTTGCTCTGTGAGAAATGTGCGCTGTGTATCTGCAAAGTCAGTGAAGTCTTATTTTATGTTCAGTTGTACTATAAATTGTGCTTAATAAGCAAACAGAGCTCATGGCATTTCCTTTCTGCTTTTTAGGCACAGAAATCATGGATAGAAAGAGCATTTTACAAGAGAGAATGTGTTCATATCATACCCAGCACCAAAGACCCCCATAGGTAATTGCATGATACTTGTATGAAAAATTAAAGTCAATTACAAGAAAATGTCTATATATGTGTGTGCATATATATTTATATGTATATAAATAGTTTGTAAAGACTTATTTGATCAGAATGTTGTTGAATTATGTTTGGAGTGATGGATTCCTATGGGCACTATTTGTTTACATTCCAAAACTAATGTCCTCCAAAAAAAAAAGATAAATCAAAGGTGGATGAGCATCTGTGTTCATTTTCCTTATCTTCTTGGTTCAATACTGAGTGCCTTGAATATTTACCAAAATTGGATGCATGACACACAATACTGTCAACAGAAAATAATTGCAGTGAACTAAAATGTGTGCTAGTCCATGCAGAAGCTGATTGTTTGGCCTGATGTCATCTGAAGACATATTTAGAACAAAACATGATTTTATTGAAATATCATAGAATCATAGAATTTAGAATAATTTGGGTTGGAAGGGACCTTTAAAGGTCATCTATTCCAACTCCCTGCAATAAGCAGGGACACCTTGAACTAGATCAGGTTGCTCAGAGCCTCGTCCAACCTGACCTTGAATGTTTCCAGGGATGGAGCACCTACCACCTTACTGAGCAACCTGTTCCAGTGTTTCACCACCTTCATTGTAAAAAATTTCTTCCTTATATCTAGTCTAAATCTACCCTCTTTTAGTTTAAAACCATTACCCCTTGGCCTACCACAACAGGCCCTGCTAATATAAAGGAGAGTCCAGAGTAAACAAGATATAGAAAGAAAAAGTAATATCTGTACTATGTTGCTTTCACAACTGGAGGCTTCAGAGAGCAGGAAAGTGGCCAGCAGAGTTGAAAAGGGTGGGCATTTTTTGAAGATTTGTCAGCCATTTAAGTTGTTTTGTTTCACTGTTCAGTTTATATATGCACGTGACCCGAGTTTTCTGTTTGTTTAATGTCATAGGTGTTGCTGTGGGCGTCTAATAGGTCAACATGTTGGACTGACTCCAAGCATCTCCGTTATTCAGAATGAGAAAAATGAAAGCAGGCTTACTCGCAATGACATCCAGTCGGAGAAGTGGTCCATCAGCAAGCACACGCAGCTCAGCCCGACGGACGCTTTTGGAACCATTGAGTTCCAAGGAGGAGGCCACTCCAATAAAGCCATGGTAACCATGTTTTTCTTTTAGATAAATAATGCTACTAGCTCAAAAAAGGCATTCACAAAGAATAAACGTCATTCTCTCTTAACTTCATTTTAATGTATTATTTAGTGCAAGACCATACCATATGTTTTTATTTATCATATGCCAAAGAATTGGTGAACAGAAATAACTGTAAAAGCTGGAGTGCAGTGTAAGAAGGGCTACCTTTATGAAGACTGAAGACAATACTGTGCTGCTATCTCGATTTTCTTCCAAAGGCTAGCCATCCCTCTTTTTCTGAATAACTTTGGGATTCAGCTAAGGTTCCCCATTGCTGTGTGTGTCTGCAAGACTGAAAAATTTGAAATATACCAAATTTCTTTTAATATTCCTCCAGACATATATCGGAGGATAGACCAGTTAGACTTACTGGTTCATCTTTCAATGAAATAAGAGGTCCAGTAAGTGTCTAGGTTAGGACTTGGGAAATCCCTATTCTGCCTCCTTGAGCAAGTCATTTAGTGATAATACAATGCTATGGAGCAATACCAAAGTATATCAATCTGAAGGCATTGCTCCACTAAATTGGAGGGGTGTTTCCACACTAACTCATGCATGTATTTTTTTTGTGTGGCATTACATGAAAGGAAGAATCTCTCTGGCTCTATCTAAACTGCAGAACCTGGGACTTTGGGAATGAAATATTACTGTGTACGTAGCACAGCTTGGCCAAGATCCTGCTTTGAGCAGCAGTGAGGCTGGAAGCAGAACTCCTGGGCGCTCTGCAGTATAACCTACCAAGCTACCCAGTAGCATCTTCTTTGCCTGAATTCTTCCCAGCAGGTCTCTCAGATCTGTCATGGCACTAGTTGGATTAGAGACAATGAAGAGCTCAGGTACTATGCTAGCAAGAGCCAGATACAAAAGCCAGCACCTCAGGTGGATACATAGGTGCTGGAGATGGAATGATTAGAGTGGATGGTTCTTTTCATTCAGATGGATGGTTTCTTTTGAAAGAAACCAGAAAACACTGTTGCACCAAGAAACAGGCAGAAAATCAGGTCATATCTCTGAAAGTATCACAGACGCCTTATGTTCATTTGATAACCAATCACCTAAAAATCTGCAAGGCCATTGCTAGGGAGAGATTCTGATTCAGTAAGTAACATTTGTTTAGTGTGAATAAATTGACACCTCCTTCAGCATTGAAATGAACCAAACCCTGCTTTTGGTATCTTCACAAGGTATGGGAAGAAAACAGAATGCTTTTCACCAAAATTAAGATTCAGAGAGCAACCATCATGCTATTAACTATGTGTGGATATGGTCCTTTAAAATTCTCTTCATGAGAAAGGGTATACTAGAGTATTTTGAGTAACGTCCTTGAAGATCACTATAAAGCAATAAACTGCCTTGTCAGATAAAAGTGATCTTGGGCAGCCAAGAAATGATGAAGGGGTTAGGGAAGCTGTTGATACCAATTTCCCTAGAGGGGTTCTGATCTTTGTTGGGATTCTGGTGTCCTGGCACAGTGCCGTAAGAGAACAGGAGATGCCCTAATGTATGTGCTGTGTGCTCAAAGAAATATACTCGAAGTGAAACTGTAGAGACAAAATTGGAAGTCAACATGAAGGAAAGAAAAATCTTGTCACAGACTGCAGTCAGGAATGAAATCATGAAGAATTTGGAAAAAAAGAAGACAAAAAGGAGTTAAAAATCTGAGAGACCTAAATAACAAGTTGAAACTTAGGGATGAATGCAGACAAAACATTTATTGCTGGAAAAACTCTGAATTTATTCTGACAGTACTAGAGTCAGGAAGATAGTTGGATCTGCCATCTATTTATAGCGGTTAAACCCCACCTGAAACATGGGAACAACCAAATTCTTCATTAATTAAGTCAGTCAACAAAAGCTCCAGAAATTCAATCATCCCACTAGGGGGAAAAGTGCTTCAAACTAAACAATTCACTAAATATCTCTTTAATGGATGTCCTGCTTTGTTGGCACCAATGAGAAAAACATCTTTCATGTAACCAAAATGCAAATAAATAGGTTTGCATAACCAGTAATTGTGCATTTTTAAAATGGAAACAAAATAGAGCGTTGTTATACTATACAATATGAAAGTGTCCTTATGGTCATATTTCCAGCCCCAAATATTATTTTAGGGTAGATTATAGTCAAAGAGCTGCCTAGTTGGTTGTAGTTGGTTTCTTTTGTCTATTAATAGACAAAATGAAACACCTGTATCTGAATTTATTGTGTACAAGATTTTTTCCATAATAAATAAAAATTAACAAATCAAAAGCTTTCTGTGAAAGCTAAGAGTTTGCTCAGTCAAAGCAACCAACTAATTTTGCAGCAGAGGAGAGGAAAAAAAGAGCATTTAAATGATCTTGAAAAATAAGGCTTGGAAAAAGGAACAAGTACATAATAATGCTTCGAAACATTCTTGTTCAGATGATATTTTTTCAAACCCAAAAGTGGGGAAGCTGGAACATCAACAGGGGCAGAAGGAGAGAGAGAAAAGGGAGAAAACATACTAAATGCACATTTGTCTTTTCTGAAAATATTCTACTTAGTTATTTTCTAGGTACTGGATATCAAATATCACTGTTAGCATACATGCTGATTTTTGCTGACAATCATGGTAGGTTAATATTGCACCTATTGGATATTAGAATGACCCGATAAAACAGCAAGATTTAGCAAGCTGACCAACATCAAGGAAATTATCAGGGGGAGAATTTGGCATAAAATTCACCAGCTGTTCCTTACTTTATTTCCTGATATGGATGCCCACACATGAAAATTATTAAGCAAGGGAAACCCAGAACTGACTTGGTCTGTGCTAACAGCAAAATTGGCAAATTTTTTTTAATCAGGCTACAGGGAATGAGATGGGATTTATTCATGGAAACCATAACCTCAGATTTATGTTTGGGAAACTAGTAGTTAATTAATGGAATAGATAAGTGCGTGTAAGACTGACAGATAATTATTTCCTCTATTGAAAGTACCATATATATATTTAGTAATATATATGTAAATTTGATAGTAAACGTATGATAGTTTGCATGTATATTTGCAAGCTACAAATGCAAGTGATATAATACAGCTATCAGTTGCCGACAATTAACAGGAGCATTTTTAGCTGTGAAAATGAACATTACACTGAAATTGCACGTGGATTTGGAATAAAGCAGAAAAGACAATGCAGGTTTACATATTGCCAGTAGAACTAAGTGTGCCATTAATTTCATTTCCACAGCCACATAGAACAAAAATTCTCAAACAGCATGAATTTTGTTAATACCATTGAGTTGCTAAAGTATCTTCAGCGGGGCTGCAC
This sequence comes from Numenius arquata, assembly GCF_964106895.1. Lineage (NCBI taxonomy): Eukaryota > Metazoa > Chordata > Aves > Charadriiformes > Scolopacidae > Numenius > Numenius arquata. Next base: position 40,482,130 of record NC_133616.1, read on the forward strand.
TAAGCTATTTAAATCAATAATGTGAATAGCTGAGAGTGCAGCAGACTATATAGAAACATATTGCCAACATTAGATAACATCAGTTAACACGATCAGTTACTAGAGAGGCCTTTTTTCTAGCCTTCATGTCACCACAGATGATCCTGCAACAACACTGTGAGTTTTAGATCTCTATCAATCTCATATTTTCTTTACAAGTGGCTTGTCCCACTAACGTTTAAGAAACACATGTAACAGTTTTGCTATTCATACTTACATCGTTTTTATAGCAGATTTTAAATTTTGACAACTGTAAAAAGATCTGAGAGGGATGTGGAGATATGCAAACCTTATTATCAGCTTTTGCAATAAATAGGTGGATTTAAAAAATATAGGAAAATTAATAAAGTGTGATCTGCTTGCATCAGTCAGCTCTTAGTAGCTCAAGAAATAACATGGATGAGTTTATCTACCTATAAGCTGGCAATTTATTACCCTAACTCAGGGAGCAATTACCAAACTAATGTGAGTGATTCCACACCAATTATGAGCAATATTCTGAACAATTTCAAAATAGCTTCTGGTCATTAGTGGACCAGTAAAGACAATCTTGCTGTGATGCACTTTGCACTGAATTTGTGACTAAGCTAAACCATTTTTTTTTTAATTTACTATCTGCCTTCCACACGCAAAAAAACCTTTACCATTCTTGCATTAATTGGTGTGCCTGGATTCCATATCAACTTCTTTAAAAGGAGTGCGCTTTACAGAACTGAGATTTCTTTGATTATGATTTTTCAAGGTTAGGTGGAAGATGGCTGTCTGAAAAGCTTTAGTGAGTTAAACACATTCCTCCTAATTGAATGCATTCCAATGATAAATTTAATATAGACAATGAAAAGCTAACATATGTTTGCAGCTGTAGAAGAAATAAAGTTTATGTCAGTGTTATAAACTTAACCTTTCTTATGCTGCATGGAAACATGAAAGAACATCAGTAGAATTCCAATGTACATAAACAGTTTCTTAGACAGACTATCTAATACGTAGATCCTCAAAACATTATACTTTATTAAGGATATTCGGAAATCAGTCACATAAAAAGGTATATTTCTGCTTTTAAAATATACTGAGTTTTATCAAAAAAGTGTAAAACTGATCTTAAAAGCCATCAGTGCTTTTGAGAGGAAAACAAAAGAGAGAATCCTGTAACTTCAGTAAACCACAGAAAAGGCAGCAAACATTGGTTTTTGTCCTAGGAAATTAATACTTAAAAACATTTACAGAATTTAAAAGATGGTGTCCTATGTGGAGAAAAAAGGGGAATAACACAGAAAAAAAGCATCTGCCAAAGCCCATTTAAATCAATGAGGGTCCTTCCACTGACTCTTTAGTGGAACTTGGATGAGGCCTTAAAAAGCTAAGAAGGATATTAACTTATAAGGAACCAGTCTAGTTTCAGTATAAGTGACAGTTTTTCTGTTGAATTTGGTGAAAATAACACCAAGCCTATTTTTTATGTGAAGATCACACTCTGAGAGAATTGGCCTTTAACTTGAAGAAGGGTCTGCAGTGATGGAATCTTACCTAGGTAGGTGAAATAGCCATCCAGTACTGCGTATATCAAAGAGAAACAGAGGAGCAAAGTTAGACTGCAGATCAAAAAGTGTTCTCTGAAGAGATATTCTTTGAAGAAATGAAACAAAATAGTGAATCTTTCTATTTTATTCACTGCAATCATTCACCATGTGCTTTGGTGAGAGGGCTGTGCTTGAGTAACAGAGTAGTAATTTTATCATTCAGGAACTTTGACTTTTGCCCTAGGGCACTGGAGTCCAAACATCTGACTATTTGACTGATGATGGGCACAGTAAGTTTTTAGGAAACCACTTGATAAGAAAATGGAACGACTACTGTCATCAAGTGGCACCCTTGCTGACTACATCTGTGCTAGTTCCAGGATCAAAGGGGCATGACAGCTTGAACTTTGTGATTCTCATTTCACAGTGTTATGCTGATGTCAGTCAGGCCAATCCATAGGTTTTGTGGTTCAAAACTGTACTTCTGCTTCCTATCTTGCGCTGCTCTGCTGACACATAGCAACTGAATTTTTCCATCTTATCCATACACCACTCCCATAAAGAAGGGATTAAATCATTTGCCATTAGAACCAATCATTTTTACAGCTCACAGATACACTAGACATGGAATTTTAGGGTAATAGAGCAGTGGTAATAGAGAATTCAGGAATGGCAGAAATACTCATTAAGATTCTAAACGAAAACTGAAAAGGCCCAATATTCTGCTACAAGTTTGAAAGAAATGAATTTTTATTGTGGACAAAAATGGCATTAAAAATATTTACTCATAATTTAATGCATACTTTGAAAGTGATGACAAATGAATTCTCTTGTACTTACTAGGTAAATGGTGAAAGAGTAATCTCAAGCACACCAAACTGAAAATGCCCTCTGTAAAAGCAAAAATGAATCAGACAGTCATAAAAATTGAGGTCTATGCACAGAAGAAAAATCACAATGTTTGGAACGTTGCCCTTCTCAGTAAACTCCAGAAACAGTGAAGCCTATCCATGATGATTTAATTTTTAATTTATACGAATTTATATGAAAAAAACTTTCAGATTTATTTTTGCTTAAATTTCCTCTTTATAAAGTAAAATTAACTCTTATGATAAGTATAAAGGGATTTTGCCTGCAGTATAAACAAGCATCATTTTATAATAAATGTAAAAAAAATATTTCTTCTGACTTTGTTATTCACTGTAAAGATTTATATTTATTGAAATTCAGAGGTCTTAGTGGATAAGTAAATGAAAGAGATTTTTGCCGATCAATACGTAGGCTTAAGAAGACAGGGACAGTGAAGTTACACATTCTGGGGTATAAAACAATGCTAAGGAATCAAAAAAATTACTGGATTAGATAATACACATCTCATGCCATTTGTGCCTTGATCTTAATTTCATCAGAGATGATGCAGTGGCCTCTGTTTTCAGCAAACTTATATGGCCATTACAAACGTAAATTCACTTTATTTATGTTCTTAAAACTCCCAGTCTGTCTTCACCAGAAAACAGAGTATGGTAGCAGTGATCCCGAAACATAATCTCCATAGTTTGAACAACAGAGGTTTCATGTATGCCTCCTTGAAGGATGCTGTCTGTATATTAATGCCTGCAGTGTAACAAGGCATTGACCTTTGCAACCTCATCTCTCCCTAAAGGCAGAGCAAACGGAACAAGAATCAGTCTCCTTAAAACTCCTCTGGTGTGTTAAAATTTTGACAGCCCTTGATCGAAATTATTAGCTTCACCATCTGGTCAGTGGGATCAGGTACTATGCAAGATTTTCTCAACTCCCACACAGCAAATTGAATGGGTAGCTACTGAAGGTGCAGTTCGTGTATATATGAGCTTGAGGGTACATTACTCTCTTGCTAGGCATAAATATTGTATGTTCTTTGTCCATTAGCTGTTATAATTTTGCCTGGCTGCTGCAGAGAACATCACTGATGCTCTGGGGTGAATGTGCATTCCCAAGTTCTTGCTCAGTTTTCAGTTTGTGTCCCTCTTGCTTCCCCTGTGACTATTTGCCCAAACAGACTTCTGCTTCCAGAAATGTTGAGAATGGCTGTTCACTGTACAACAACCCATTCTTGCAAAGAAACCTGTCTATTAGCAATTTCTTCTGGAAAAAGGCAAGTCCTAATTTCTTATTCAACTAGCAAGGAGTCCACTTCACTTCATATGACTTACTAAAAAAGAACAACCTTTTGGCAAGAAATACTGATTAGACATGTTAAAAAGGGACAAAATTATTACATAATATACATGGATATTATACTACCTGGCATGTTACAATAAATAAGTTAGAACTAGGCATTCCTCTGTCTGAAAGCGAAGGTGCTTGCATTATACAGTTGATGGCTGCGCTGACAATCCATCAAGGGAAAGACTACAGAAGTAACTCTATATGCATTGGTTCAATCAGGAGTTTGACAGATAAGAGGCTTTCTACAACTTATTTTATTCAATTAAGAGGGTCCTTCCACACCTCACCAGCTATAGAAAGAATTTTACCCTCTTATGGCCCATTTCTGCTGTGCAACTTAGAATCCAGAAAGGTATCATCTGCCCCGTTATGGGTCTTGTGAAACCCTTCATACATCAGCAATAGAAAGGAGCAGGAGAAAGAGCCGCAGAGAGAAAGACTTGTCATGAAGAGACAGGAATGTGTGCAACATGGTAGTGCTGTAGAAACTTTGAAGACGGTTATTATTTTTGAGTGCACACAGAGGGGCATGATCTCCCTTGGGGCAAAATGCTGCAGATTTAGTACAGAAGAGCCAAGAACTGGAAATGTGTAAATGTGTTTCAAAGCTCTGTTAGGGTCCTGTGCCATGTTAGGCAAATTCATGAATCGGTCTGTAAGTCATACATTAGCATTCATTCATCTGAAAAGTACCTGTTTAATAGTCTTGCTCAGTTTAAACTTATATGTGCCTAAACAACAGAGATGGGTTCTGTTATTTCCTACCTTTTGAGAGTTTGATTTTGTTAATTTGAAAATAAGATACAAGTGAATGCACAGTCATGCACCCAGGTCATCTGTGGCAGACCACTTAAATTTTTGCTTCAGTTTTTACATCCATAAATTAAAGACATTTATCTTTTAAGCATTGCTAATCATATTGACTTAATTTCCTAAATAAAGGAAAATTGTCCAGCCTGTGAATTGCAAGTGTTCCATTATTCCTAGTTTGCTAACTTTCAAAAGACCATTAAGTTAGCAATTAGCGTTTTTGTCATAAAGATTGCCTTTTTTCAGTAATCTGTTTAGGCATAGATCACATGTATTAGGAACCAGTGAATATAACCAATCTTCTTTTATCTACTACCACCTTTATTTCTGCAGTATGTACGTGTGTCTTTTGATACAAAGCCTGACCTTCTTCTGCATCTGATGACCAAAGAGTGGCAGCTTGAGCTCCCTAAACTTCTCATCTCTGTGCATGGGGGCCTTCAGAATTTTGAACTTCAGCCAAAACTCAAGCAAGTCTTTGGGAAAGGCCTCATTAAGGCTGCTATGACAACTGGAGCTTGGATATTTACTGGAGGAGTAAACACAGGTAACAGCAACATTGAAATGCAAGCACAGTGGCATCTAGGAGATTTCATCACAGAAAAAAATTAGGACTGATGAGATTAGCCATTCCATGTTTTGTTTTATTAGTGTTGGCTGTACTATGTGCAAACAAGAAAATGCCAAGTTCACACAAGACTGACAGCTACAAGGGAATAAAACATTTGCTAAAGCATGAAAAGCACACTAGGGAGCTGAAAATAAAGCCTCCTATGAGGCGATTATATTAGTATATTGCCAGTGAAGACTTTAAAAGATCAACAGTAAGCTACAGGGAGGGACTACTAACCAGAAACCAAAGAAGTCATACTCTTATTACATAAAACAGAAAAGATTTTCATCTGGAAAAGACCTTTATTTTATAAGATGATCTGAAGTATGAAAGGAAAAAGGGTTCTGTTTTGTGGATGTGGTAGAAAACTTTATTGTGAATCAGATTCACTTTTTCCTTTCTTGTAGACAGCTTGACCTAATTTTTTTCTATTACCCCTGCAGCAAGTGCGATAACATTACCATTTCTATTCGAAGTTAAGGACATCTGTAACATACTGTATGGGTGTCCTAATGACCCAAGATAGCAGCTGGCCCAGCTCTGCTGGGAGAGAGTGTGTAGGTTTTGGGAATAAGCTGCAAAACATAGTTCCCCAGATAAAAAAGGTTGGGCAGTGACTTCCCAGTTACCTGAAGCAGACAGAAAGGAGGACAGAGTCAGGGGAAAGTCAAAATGTTCTGCTAGAGATCAAAGCAAAAAATTTTGAACTAGAACACGTAGGTGTAAATTTTCATGTCATTCTCATTTACTGCAGTAACAAAGCTATATTTTATAGCTTTAGTAATCCCACAGAGTGTATCTTCTTACTGTCTATGAAAAACATTGTAATCACTCTATCATGCATTAATTTTAGTGTATTGTGAATCAACTCCTATATATTTGAATATGAATGCTTAATAGGAGTCTTGGGCTTCTTAGCTTCCAGAGCACATCAAATTTAAAACAATATTCGGTTTTACCACAGCAGCAATACAAATAGTAAAGAAGCAGCATAGCTTCTGGAGTGTTAGATAGATAAACAGACAGACTCTTTATTACATGTATGTAACATCCCCCACGTCTCTGCAGGACAAAGAAGAAAATCAGGTTAAATGCTGACTTGTGTACTATGGTGATAATAGTTATGTTGGTTGCCAGATACTCACTGTAGTGATGATGGCAAAGATAAAAAATTTAAATTAAAAGCACAATAGAAAACTGTAGATATTGTACAGTCATTGCAGTGGATTACCACAGAAACTGTAGAAATCAAACTACAGAAATCCTGTGAACAAGGATTGACTATAACATTTGCATTTGACAAATGCATGACTGCTTCATACCATTTTTCAAATCATCATAGTTGCAAATGCCAAAACAATACAAATGAACTGGGAAATTCAACATAATTACTGTCACAAATTATTTTTTCCCCGTAATCAAAAATTACCTAGACAAAACAGTGAACTTCAAGTTGCTGTGTGTTATTTCAAAAACACGTAATTCTAAAAGTAGTTCTGCATTATCGGTTACCTCTTATTGTTGTTTTTGATTTCTGGAGAAAAACTGTTGATTGCTCATGGGTTAGGTTTTCAACCTGTGTAAGTGAAAATTAAGCAGTTTATCTCTACGTGAAATTGTACAAATAGGGTATTTCTTGATACAGTCTGTTCTGTTGATTTCTCTCTTAAGGAAAAGTATAATTGAAAAATTCTGAAATATTGCTGTTGAACTGAGAATCAATGATGTGACAGGCATGGTGCATACCTGGCTATAGTCATATCTGTTAAATGACTTAAACAAGTTGTTATGAATATTCATGTTATGCCAAAAGTTGGTTATTCTAAATAGCAGAACTTTTTGTGGTCTGTAGGGATTTTTCTCCTTTGAATCCTTTGGGTTACTGGATCATAGCTTAATTCTTACCTGATTGAAGGTACAGAGTTGGTTTTTTCCCTTTTCCACCACAGGAAGGAAATTAGATTCCAGGACTTAGAAGATTTGTTAGGTTATGGGTTTTCTTCTTATATGGTTCATTTATGGTGCAGAAAAACTATGGCTAAAATCATATCTGTTGTGTGACTGTTGTAATTCCAATCCAGTCATCTTGGAATTGTGGAATCTGAACAATAAGCAAACATGTAAAACTGAGTAACAGATAATATCTGCAGCAAATCCACAGATCTGCTTCAGTGCAGCCACATCACAAAAATAGTTATTGATACACAAGTAAAAAAATTATTTTATGAAAAGGAAGGAGGAATAGCACTTTTCCTCTCCACAGAGATACCACTGAAACACTGACAAAGCTGGCCTAAAGCACACAAGGGGTGTTATCAGAAAACATTTGGAAGAGAGCTGGGTAGCAGTCATTCCCTCTGTACGAATTTCTGTTTTCTCACTGATCTCCAGGGAGATTTCTAACACTCTACTGGAAACTATGTCAGGTGACTGAGTTTGTTTGGAAAGGATGGTAGACTAGCTCACCACAGGGTACTGTAATGATGTTTTCATATTTCTATCCTTTATGCAGACAGAAGGGAACATTTATGTGCAAGATGATACACTTTGGTGGGGCGTTGTTTGGTTGTTGGTTTGGTTTTTTTCATTCATGTGCTTCTTTCTGTGTTTGGGAAGGATATGAAAGCTTGCATGAACATACGTTTGTGAACACAAGTGCAGATAAACAAGTTACAGTCAGCTGTCAACATTTCCATTCTTATTTCTAGGGCTACCTAAATTTTTCTTGCTACTTCATTTAATATTTTTCAGATTAGATAAAATGTACATACAGTATTACTGTAATAATAATCAATAGGAATATATTCAAAATTTTACTTAATTGTAAGTAAATGCATAGACGTTCTCTAAAAAAGAATTCTGTACTAAATCCATACTATAATGAACAAAAAGGACATAATTATGAATTCCTATTTTATGCTGTTTCTTTCCCAGGAGTCATTCGGCATGTTGGAGATGCACTGAAAGATCACGCCTCAAAGTCTCGAGGGAAGATCTGCACCATTGGTATAGCTCCCTGGGGAATTGTGGAAAATCAAGAGGATCTGATTGGCAAAGATGTAAGCCCTATATGGATCACCTCCAATACATATAAATCTTCCAGTTATTTTTGCTTTCCTCTCCATCCCTCACTTAACATTTCCTCATAGAATTAATGTCTGCAGCAAAAAATCAATACTTACACAGGTTTTCCATTATGGTTGATAGCAATTTTGACATAGGAACAATAAAAATTCCTGCACTGTACATTCTTTAGAAATAAATTATAAATTCATTAAATGTTATTCTTGAAAAGTTAAATTTTCATCCTTAGAACAGTATGAACCCTGAAAAGTGCCTAAGAAAACACTGATTGCAATGAGTTATTTTATTGCAATGAGTTATTTTATTTTGAAACAGTACTATGATGCATTAAATTCAGAATTGAAGAGTCGCCCTTATAATATAGTCTGTCCTGTACATTTTATTACTACAGTTATGAAGAGTCTTATAAATGTATTGAGGTCAGACCTCAAAGAATCATTACTTCAGTCACCTGCTGAAGAGCAGTCAGTTTCTTGTACTCTTTCACATCATTCTTCTCTTTTAAAACTATATCGTCACTCAGAAATTCTGATTTTAACCCCCAATTTTAAATACATTAATAGTTTACTTACACTGGTTATATGTTACCTGAAGCCTTTCTGAGCCCCTTTTTTGCCTCATCTCTGGCTCATTCACAAGAAATCTGCCTGAGCATCAGTGGCTAACTGAGAGTGGAGAAGAGTTATAACATGCATTCTGCATAATGAATTTTTTTTCTTGTCTACATTACTCTAAACCATTCTCTGAATGTTTGTCCATTAGCATGTTGAGGAAGGAAGAAGATTCAATCATCACTTAGGTCAGAACAAGCTACAATGAGTATGAAGAAATTGATCTAACTGGAATCCATTGCAATTCACCATTAAATTATAGCCATTAGGGGGAATTGTACTAGCATGGGGTTTTGTACCTTAATGCCACAAGAGCTTGTATAATAGGATTACCAATATATACAAACAAGCAGTATGGGACTCTGCAGCTGTAATTCTGAGTCACTAATGAACTCTTCTGAGATGCAGTGCAGATGGTGACTAGCAGAAATAGCTAGTCATAAAGATGAAGTGTATCTTGCTGAAAAAGTGTAATGTACACATCAATTTCAAATAAGTAGTCTTTACTGACTATGCATGAAGTTCTGGAAGCATTGCAAGGAGAGAGGAGACAAGAAAAGGTATCAAATTAGTCATGAATTTTGGGACACAGTTATTTCTGCGTTAGTTATTTCCACCTGTTGGAAAACTACCTACCCCTGTTCCCAGCTAGCTACCACTTGTTAAAGGGGCTCTGGAGCCATCTTTTACAGTAAGAGCTGAAGAAAGAAGTTGGTTTCCCAGCTGTTCCAGCCAACTAGAACAGCCTCCCCCGATTTCTGATTTCTTTAGGAGATGTATTCCTCTAAATAGCCCTCCAATTTAACAGGAAACCAAGAACTTGTATGCTAACTTTTTTTAAAAAAAAGCTTTCTGATAAAACAAAAAAGGTTAATACATAGTCTGATCATCAGACAGAAGGTGACAGAAGCTTAAAAAACAGTAAAGAAAGCAAATTTGGATGAAGTCTTCCACTAAAGCAGCCACAATTATATCAGTAGGATTAAAATTACAGGGTCATCACTAAGGACAAAAATAGTTCCAGAATGTATCTGTGATAGAAAAAAATTAAACTTTTCCTTCAAACCTCTTGGCCTCTAATATTTTCATAAAATGATTGATCAATGGCATGATGCAATGCTGAAGCACTTTTGGTTTTACCTATCTCTAACGCACATGTAATTATATTACTTTATGCTTACCAATATTGAATTTCATCTTCCATTTTATTGCCTAGTCAGGCTGCTTTATGAAGACTTTCTTTAACACTTCATCGTCCACTGAAATATCTGTAAGATTTTCATACTCTTACTAACCCCAAATCCCTTACAACCGTGTTGAACAGAACATGACCCAGCTTGAGGTGGGCCACTTGTGACGCTAAATCTTCTTAACAACATTCAGAATTTGCAAAAATTAACTTTTCTTCTTAATATTTTCCCTCTCTTCCCCCCAGCTTTCCCCAGTTACTGATCCCTCAAAGGACCTTCCCTGTTATCCAATGTGTGCAGTTTCTTTAGAAGCACTTGGTGAGGAAGCTTTTTTGAAAGGTTGTTGAAAATCAGAGTGTGTTATATTGACTGGCTCATTAGTGGTGAATGCTGTGAAATGAACCAAGAAGGCAAAACATAAATAGTACCAGAAGCATGTAAAACGAATCATCATTAAGCAAGAAACAAAGGCCACAAAGGATTATGTGGGGGGGAGGGGGAGAGTCAACCAATAGTAAAAGGCCTGTCAAACTCCAGCATCAATGTGGCTTTATGCCTATATGCACTATGTCTAGTTAAATTATGATCAAAACTCAAGAGTTGTCAAAACATACCCTTCCAACATAAGATAGATACAGAAAAATGTCTTAGTCATGGGACTTGGGGAGGGGAAAAAGAGGAGGGAGGGTTATTGCCATTGCACATGCCCCAGTGCATGTTGCCCGCCCCGTCCTTTGTGGCTAGTCAGGCGTGCTCAGCAGAGCTGTGCCTCTGCTAATGCCCCAGCCCTTGCCTGGCCTGTAGCTGGAAGTCATAGCTGAGGAGTTTTATTACATTTATCAGTCCATCCAAAAGAGTCAGCTCTTGGGGATCCCAAGGGCTTTCCTCAGAGCCATAAAGAGAACTGGCCAAGCTAAGCAAAATATTACTGTTGTTTGCTATTTGTTCTATTGTGATGGTTAAAGATCCCTAAAGAGACTTGGCTTACTCAAGTACTGTAAAAGCAATATAGCAGAAAATAGCACCCCTCTTAACACGCTTCTAATTTAAAAACGAAACACGAAAGGGAAAGGTAGTCAGTTGACTTATTTCCAATTTTCTGATAGAAGAACTGAGAAAATAAGTAGAAAACTTGGGTTATAAACAAGTTTTTCACTACATACAGAACCATTCTTCCTTTTAAAAGGGTGCACTCCGTGAGTCTTTGCAACATATATGTCTTTCCTTTCAGAGTCATTTGGGTTTAATTCCTAGTCACCTCAGGAGGAATAGTGCCTGGACTACAAAGAAAACACTGATTTTAGTACTTTCCTTTTGCTCAATGAAATCATTCAAATAAGTTCCGTTTTTAGTCCAAAGAAACTAGTGTTTGAGACTTAAATCAAAATATGCTTTTATTGTGCAACTCAGTGAAAATGATATTTCCAGCATACTGTGATGTGTCATTTATCAGTCAAGATGCTGTAGTATATAACCTACTAACTTAAAATAGAATGCATTTTTTTAGTAATTAAAGTTTTGAGGAAAAAACCCAAACAATTTTTTCTGTCTGAACTAATTGAAATTAAAATTGAGCTTCCGTGCTGCTATGCTGAATCACTACAAAATCCATTACACCCACTCTTCCATGCCTGCTATAAAAATCCTTCCATACATGGATCCAGCAGGTTGACATAAGGAGAAATTCCTAAGTTCTATCCATATTTCTTGAGTTTTATTTGTCTCACTCAGAGGACTATTATAACTGTGGATTATAGTGTGTTTCTCTCCCTGTATTACTTCATTAATTTTTTTGTTACACTCAACAACTTGAGTATGGCAAAACTAAAAAAAAAAAAATTTGGAAAAAGCAAAATGCTTATTATTTTTAACAAAGGCTTTAGCTCATGAAAAGGAAGCAATAATGTTCAGCTTTTATCTTTTAGTGCAGCAGAACACATCATCCAAAATATAAGCCTACTCTGTAGACTTGTGCATAAACAGATAAAAGTGCTACATAAAAGCAAAAAGTGTTATCAGAAAGAAAACTACTTTCTCACAACAAATTTATATCTATATAATAAATATATTATACAAATATACATAACATATATACTATAGTGTTTCATATAACATAGATTTTATTATATTATTTATAGATCATACATGTTATATATGTATTATATATATACACATCCCTTTCATGCACTCTGTGTTCCAGAATAAATTATATTTTTTTATCCTTAGAACTTAAAAGTTGGAAGCATGATCATTGCCAGTTGTAGATGTTCTTTATGGACTTCACTAATAACAGATGCCTGTTCATTTGTAGTGATCAGAATATTCAGAAAAAAATTAAAAATAAAAGTTAACCATTGGGTATACCGCTACTTGAAACTTACTCTCCTATACAGCTGAAATCATAAAAATGAGGAGCAAATATTGTCCCTTTTATAAAAATGCTAAATTTATATTGGACTAAACATAAGTTGAATCCAAACATATTTATTTATTTTGTTAAAAAATAAAGCCTGACTTTCTCAGTCTGTTGCTAGGTAATGCTATTGATTTATTAAAGACTGCAGTTTCTGAATAACCAATTTTTAAAGTAACACAATTGCTGATTTTTACAAGTATAACTGGAGCTAAGAACATGTAATCAGCAAAGTTTTCTCTTGTATGCTTAAATGATATTACAAGTTTTCTACCAGCAGGTACCAGTTTCGATTATTCACAGCAGAACTCTGCAGTCTCTCTCTACTTGCTCATTTATAACTTCAGCTTTGTTTGGTATTGATTCAGATGGTGGAATAGGGAGGAAATTTAAAACTGGAAGGCTGTATGGACTTCAGAGGGCAGGGTCACAATGGAGAAGTTAGAAGTGAACCTGTCATGGAGCAGGTGCTAGCATCAACTTCTCAAAATCCCTGGACAATAACAGATGAGACAACTTCTTCAGGAAAGGTGGAGACCTTCCATGTTGTAGTGACCAGCAGGTATCAATTACATCGTAACTCAATGTTTCAGAAAGATGAGTATTATGCTGGAATTTAGTAACAGGACTGATATTTAACCTTGGGAATCATTCATCTTTATGGCACTGGGCACAGGTGAGGCCAATGTCTAGTTATTAGACAAGGAAATAAGAGCAAATGGGAGGTGCAGAAAACATAAACACTGAGGAAAGTTTAAAGCTTAAAGAACTGGAATTGTTTGCTATGTATTATAGCTGAAGTAACTGAGAAAAGCATAATTTCATCAACACCCCAACTCCCGGCCATTCCCTTCTCCCTGATCCCATCCATAAATTCTTCATTATAAAGGACTTCACCAGTACCAAGTCGCCTTCATTTTTAGAATACCACCTACCTCCGTGAGATTAACAAAGATTACCCAAACCAGAAAAAGTGTGCATTCAAGAATAAGCGTCACCTTAGAATTATCATGTATATGAAAAAAAATCGTATAGCTGTCACGCTTGATAGGCATGCAGTGAGAACTCACCACTTTAAACCACAGTCTTTAAAACACATTCCAGAAAGACCAGCGTTCATATTGCCTCCTCTCTATATGCGTACCAGGGAACAGGGACATCAGACCATCAAGATGGACTACATGTTTCCTTTTCATTCTTTCACAGTAATCTGAATAACAACGTTAGCTTATAGCATGAGAGCACTTCCTTCTGTGTCTCATGCTGCCTTGTTTTTACAGTGTCAGAAAGATTATGTTTTGCTTTCATTATTTTCTGCAGGTTTCAGAATCAGGATAAAAGTTAAAAATCTCAGGCAACTAATTAGTAAGTGTATATTACTTTATTGACGTTGGATTTGTTGTTACCAATTTTTACTTGGGCTTGGTAGATATTTTGCAATTATCCTTTAAGAAAGATGTTATTCCTTGAGAATAAACTGAATTGCTGGGGGGAAAAAAGATTACAAATAACGACAAGTAGTTAGTTCACAGGTTTGTTTCGCTACAACTTTTATCCAGTGTGAAAGTATCAGAGTACCCTAGCAGGCTGGTGCAGGCAATAATTACTCTAAGGAAAGGTGTAAGGAAAAGAGATTCAGCTCCTCTCATTGCAAACTACAAGGTGGGAAGCATGCCTGTGGCAAAGCTGGGGACTGGCATATTTGAGGTATATACAGAGAATTTGGATCATGATGCTTCCAGGATCCTCTAAATTAAACCAGGAACTACTCTGCTCCCTGGTGTACCCCAGAACAGGGAGGCTGCAGAGAAGGCTTAATTTGAACAACAGCTATTACTTTTTGAGAAGCAAAGCACACATCTCTCTTTTTTCCACCACTAGTTTGAACACATTAAATTTTTTGTAAATTCTTTCCCCTCACCTAGACTGCTCAGATTCACACACTGGATCACACGGTACACGCGTGCCCATTGCCCATGGTGAGTTAGTTACCCTCAGCGATTTTTCAAGTGTTGACCCTGTGTTGTGTCACGTACCCACAAGGAATGTAAATAGAGTGTATCAGTGCTTTTAATTCAAGCTTGTTGACACCTCAGGGTGTAAAGGCAACTGTGGGGATTGGCCCAGCTCCTCATCTATTGACAGAATGACGTGCAGCGTGAGCAGTGCTTCACAGCATGGCTGCTGCCACATTCATTAACCTATATTTAGAGGGGTTGCCTTGAGCATAAATGCTTCCTTTCAACTCTGCAGAGGAAGATGCCAGGGGACATTATTCCCTCTCCTCAATGCAGAAAGAGAATGAGAAGACATTAAAGTCAAAGTTTTCCCAGCCTTTTAACTTCCCTGTAAAATGTAAGGGATTGAAAGGAACAAAGGAATGGGAACTGCAAGAGTGAGAAATTGAAAATATGCTGAGCACTGTGGAAAAACAATTCACCTCAAGGAAGTAGCCTCAAAGCCCAGGATTTTCTTGCCTTCCTGGAGATTTTTCTTATCCTTTTCTTAGGAAAAGAGTATGACAGTGTGGTTTGTGAAATTAGTTATTAAAAAAAAAGTATTTCAGCTGTTGAACTGTGCACACTGTGAACAGTTCAATTGGAAATAATTGTATTCTCATTTTGACATCTATAAATTTTATTAATAATATTATTCACCTTGTAGCTAAACAACAGACACAGAACGAAACCCTAGCCTTCTAATCTGCCCTGCAGTAGCATTACTAAGTCAGAGTGCAGATCCTTTAGTGCTGCAGCTCATTAGGACTGCAGATCAAGCTGTCACCATCAGGAAGTTTTGAGCTGTGGCTCTTGGGGACAAACCACAAGCTGCCAGTAGAATTGCATGCACAGTGGCTTGTAACCATATAACAAATGGGCAACTCAAGTGATTCTTTTATCACATCTTGCTGGCCTGTGCCCTCTATGTATTGATAGGTATGGTAGGTATCGGTTTAAAAAATCTGTAACTGTTTTAGTTTTATTTTATTTGATGCTTAGGCATGTGAGAAAGAACTTTCTTTTTCTTTCTCACTGTGGACGCATGGTTTCTGTGTATGTAGAAGCCAGTTACTGAATGCATTCCAGCAGTGTACTGATATTTGTTAAGCTACATGTGCCCGTAGAATAAATGTTTTATGAATGGGGCACCAAAAGAAACGGTACAAAAGAAACTTGAGCCAAAGCTATCATCTGTTCTCACAGAGCAGTGCACTGCCTTGCTGTGGGCCAGTTACCCCCTTGGCCTTCTCAGACTTCCCTTTTGCAAGTTGAACAGCTTATAGAGTACCCTCTGGATGACAGTTTATAACAGCAAAAAAAATTCTGTCGGTTTCCCCTTGCCATGCAAGAGTTGACCAAAGTGCTGCAAGCATCTGCAAGTAAAAATAATAGAGGTAGATATCTCTGGCCAAAGAATTACTAACACATATTATTTATAAAGATTTATGTCTCAATTACAGAGCTCTTCAGAATGAAAAAAAAAAAAAAAAAGAGAGAGAACCTTAGAAGAAATTAATAAGTTGATATATTTCTGTCTGGAAGCATTTTTATCAAAACATGAGTGTACTTTTGGGCATTAAAAGCACAAGATTCTGTTAGATTTGCAAAATGAACCATGCCAGAACTGTGGAGAAAATTCCTTGCAGATGAAGTATAGCCCAGCTGAGTTTTGTAACCAGTCACTTCAGGATTTCTTCAGCTAGGACTTCATTTTACAAATTTTCAGGAGTTTGTCTTTCCAAAAAGACAAGACATATGTAAACAATGCAGGGGGCAATACTTCTAGCAAATGTTTTTGAATGACCTGCCAGGATCCCTTGACACAATACCAGTGTTCTTTTGCCATGTCAGTGCAGTCTTACTTATATCACTGGAGACCCATCAAAGTAGCTGACAGCTGAATGTGGCCCTGTGCTATGATTTGGTCTGTCTGGAGGCTGTGAGTGGATAACTCTGCTACAGTTTACTCTGTATGTCTGCAGAAGAGTTTCTCCTGATGAAAACAAATCAAAGGAAGTGTAGCAAACTCCCCATTGAATGGAAACTTTCTAAAGCTGTTATGAATGCAAGCAACTGCCTTTGTACTATTGGCCAATAGGGTTTTTTTCAAGGAAATTGAAAACATTGTGTAATATCATGTGTACACCTCTCCAAGACTGGAACTCACCTGTATTGAGGTGTCTGGTGGCTCTGAATGAGCTAGAACAGGCAGCATGGTCCTGGGTGCAGTCTGTGAAGGAAGAAGAAAAAATTTCAACCAGATGAGGTGAGGATTTACAGCAACATTATTGAAAAGCATCAGCAGGCAGTGTGTACAGTGTGTGTGTAGCTGCCACACAGACTTTTGGAGGACTGACCACTATCTGGATAACACTGAAACAGTGGCCATTGATGCCATTTAAACAAATCACCAGGGAAAACCCTTTAAGTGGTGTCTGTGTCTAAAATCTCGGTGTTTACAAGAGGTGGCCACATGGGTTTAAGTGCTAAGGTTATTTTCTACTTTACAGATAGAAGAAAGCAGTGCCCAACAGCAATACTTCAAAAAAAAATTTTTTTTTTCTTTTGTATCATCTTGTCAGCTGGTATCTTATAATTGATTTAGTCCAGAGGGTCTTTTCTGTTTAGCACATTCTTTTTTTTCCTCTGTCTCTAAAATGCAGGTGGTCCGACCATACCAGACAATGTCCAATCCCATGAGTAAGTTGACAGTGCTCAACAGTATGCATTCTCATTTTATTTTGGCTGACAATGGCACTACTGGTAAATATGGAGCAGAGGTGAAACTTCGTAGACAGCTGGAAAAGCACATTTCACTTCAGAAGATAAATACAAGTGAGTAACATTTTGCTTGTATTGTTTTATAAGTGCAATTATATCAAAGATGGTATGAGTTTAAATAGGCAATAAGGTCTGCATACCTTTGGGAGTAGTTTTACTGTCTAAAGTGGTGAGTGACAGCTAATAAAAGCAAATTATGGTGAACAAAGCTAATAAATTCTGACTTTAGAGTACTGTGAGTAAGGGTACAGCACAAAGAGCTGAATTTGTTTCTGATAAGTTTCAAACAACATTTGTCAATGCTCTTCAGGTTCAACTTAGGTCTCTGGTATCCCCAGCTTCTTAAAACTGTATACAATTCTGGTCCCCTCTGTTTTGTAAAGAATACAGTGGAATAAGTAAAGGCAGAGCAAAGTAAAGGAGAGCTTTTTATGATAAAGACTTTGCATGTTGAAAGAGAGATGACTGAGGTATATAAAGGTATATATAATCCTGCGTGGTTGCAGGAGAAATTACTGGACAACTCAAGCAGTGCCAGAACCATTGATATTTAAAGGCAGAGAGAGTATCCCATAGAAGCGTTACTATATATTTGGACTATATTTATTAGTTTTTCCTAAGCAGCTGTCATTAGCCATAGCCAGAGGTAAAATATGAGGTTAGATGCTCCTTTTACCTCACCTTTTACAATCATGATGATGCATTCCACATCATGATCAGACTGAAGGCTCCTTTTTTCTCTAAGTTATATATTTTTTTCGTTTATAATCATGTACCACTTTCCTACATAAAATGAAAAGTAAATAGTCACCTAAGTAAGCACTTCTGCTTGGATAAAATAAAATATGATAACTTAATATTAGTATCATTATTTCTGTGTTGTACAGATGCTTAATTTAGTTGGGGAGTTAATTTTTTCTAGATATTTTGGATTTCTTTTTTTTTTTTTTTTTTGCCTCTGTTTGCAATCATTTAGATTTTAGAAACTTAGTGCTACCAGAAGAAAAAAGGATCAGCTCTAGATATTGAACTTAGGCCATACATACGGAAGAAATCTTCCTTTGGATGTTTGCTAGGCAAAAATTTTTTTAGTCTCACAAACAAACCTCAGTTTTGTACCTACATGGACTACCTATACAAATGAAAACAGAGCTCATTTTTCAAAAGTGATTATATGCACAGTCTTTCTGCTGATAACTCTCTATAAACATGCAATTCTGAGGCCAGGAACAGTGATGGTTTTTGTGATACAGGCACTTGAAACTGCAATGAGACTAGGAGACATATTTAGACTCTCAGACATCACATGATAATGAATTATGGGTAGGCCCAATGGGGTGAACATAAACTACCATGTTGGTCATGCTTGATAAAGCTTTCTGTGAGTATAGTCTGTGCTTAAATTAAAATGGTGTGCTATCTGCACCTTTCAACACCACTGCATGAACTACACACACTACAGGCTTCTTGCTTTTACAATATCAGAGTATATATTGCTTTTTCTCAGACAGCGGTGTGTAGGTATGCACAAATGTGTGTGCATCTTGAGCAGTATGTGCATGCCTCTGAATTTCTTTAGCAGATGGAGATGGTATAATCTAATCCTAGGTTGACCAGCAACAAAAATTCACATTTGAAAGTTACATATATCATGTAATCAAACTGTAGAAAAATGTACCATAAATAGTAATTATTTTGAGGACATTTATAAGAAAAATGGGACCTTTTGCAGTTTACAGCACAACATTGTGTTGGGGAAACCTTTATGTTAAAAATAAATCTCTTTAGAGATATTTAACTTAATTCAGGTTTGGATAACAGGTTTATCTGTTGATAAGTGATCGACGGATGAACGTCTAAACTTTGGTGGTTCAAGTCAAATGTTTGCCTGACCTCTTCAAACAACTACAAAAATTTTAGGATTTCTCTTCTCTGGTTTCTCTCTGCAGCCCCCCAACCCCCTCAGGAGCATGTATCTTCCTTTTCTCTTCACTTTTCTCTGCAATAGAGTCTCTCTATCATTTAACCTGTCCCTCCCAAATCTCTCTCTCTTATAAATACAAAAACACTTGGCTCTCACAATTCTTCTTCAAAATAGAAACGTGAGAGAACTCTGAAGAAGAAAGGTTGCTGATAGGATTTGTACATCTTGGTGCAGTGACATCCAGAATGTTTCTGCCACATTTTGTTTTCCTTTGTTTTAAAAGAAAGTGACTGAGTCCTGCCCAGCCTCTAGTTAATAGAAAGGTGACCATATGGATGAGGGAAGAACCACCTGCCCTGTTGGGTCAGCCAAACAGATGGCAACTTTCTGATACCTTTTCTTACTTGGCCCTGTGTGTGCAGGGCACTGCTGCAAAGCCATCTTCATCCAACCAGGAGTGTGTGCAGCCACGCATCTGTGTCCTTACTTACCATTTTCCAGTAGTAAGCATGTGGAGTGAGGAAAAACACTGACAGCATCAGGCTTTTGTTTGATGGAGAATCAGGAAAAGGTAAAATTTTTAGTTAATCACTAAACAAAAGAGCAGACGGCTAGAAAACAGAACAGATTTAGGAACTAATAAACAGTTGGTAACTCCTTATTTCACAGCCTGTCCCTGGACAATAGTGCTGAAAGTAGGTTTTGTTCTTATTTTTAAGCCTGCTTGACTTTTACATGCTAGGTTTGTCATTTCTTCTTATTTACTTTCCTTAGCTTCAACTGTATCTTTCTCCAGTGCAGCGATACCTATCCTGGATGTTTGGGATCACACAGTATTCACAAAGGGGAAACTTCAAGCTTAGGCTCACCTATCAAAGACACAGAAAACAGTATTCCCTTCAAAAAGATTAGGACATTGGCAGTCTCTTTTATAAAATTTAGGATTGAAACAGGTCATTAAGTATGCCAGATAATTCTGAAAGGCTCAGCTGTTTTTGTTCCTAATATGGCATCACTCTCAGCCATTCAGCAGTATCTAATTTCCTGAATGAAATAACAAAAAGCTTGCCTTATGCTGCCTATGAACACTAGAGAAAAGATTTCATTGAATTCTCTGTTTCTACTCTACGTTTTTAGCTTTTCTCGCTCCATAGTTCTTGTTTTGTCCACAGCAAATATTCAGGAATTTAAAAATGCTTTCCAGGCAAAGAGAGACTACGGTTGCATGTGTGGGTCAGTCTGAGTCTGCAGGCTCATGACAGAGTCACTCAGTTGTGCATTTAGCTAGAGGTCAATTTGATGCTTCAGTGCTCAGGGCAGGTCTTTCTTATTTTCACAAGTGAAGACCATTTTAACACAGCCCAGCAGCCATCTCTTGCATTGAGCCACAAGTTGTCTCAAACTCTTGAAGTTTCAAAGTGCATCATTTTGTAGTCAGAAAAGGACTTTCATAAACCTGTTTCAAGACCAAAAGGAAATACTGAAGGTGATCTGATCAGAAATGTTTCTGGTTTCCAATTCATGCAAATGTTTGAGTCCTGGACTTTTTGCAGGAATTTAAAGTTAAGCTTCTCTCATCTACAGTATCCCTTGCTTAAAATCATTCTAAAGTCTTATGTTTCAACACTCAATTTTATTAAGAAGGAATAGGGATCAATGTATCCTTCAAAATGTTGAGAATTTCTTAACTTCTCTAGAATCCCATACACAATACATTTCCTCCTCCCCCTGATGCCAGGGAAGTCTTTGTCCCCTTTGCAGCTGCTTTTTCCCAGATACTGTATACTTAAACCTTTTTCCAATGGGTCACAGTGGTGCAAATAAATGTTTTAAAAGAAACTGTTTAAAACAAAAGAGGTAGAACAATTTTCACCAGAAAAATATCATTGGCATTGGATTAGAAATCAATTAATATCTTATGATCCCACAAGATGTGAAAGTGCAGCTAATCTTTTTTTTCCCATCCTGGTAACACAGTAGTGGCAAGTACAGAAAGAGAACTTAATGTATCACCAAACAGATCATGTAATCTGTAAACAGAGAAAGGAAAGAAACAAAGCCTCTAATTACAAGAGATGACGCATTGCAAATTCTCCAGTTATGACACGCCTGGACACTAACAAAGCATTTCTATGTAGTGTGCTAGAATGGCCCAGTCATTTGCTAAGATGTACATCGTCACCACTTCTGCAGAGCATTGCTGAGCAACACAATAGGTACATCAGTCTTACCTACACCCAGAAAACAAAGAAATCTATCAGCAAAATGTGTGTTGGAAGTTACAAGTCATTCATATTCATATACAAGTCATAAAATATTCATTTCTGCTGCTCCACAGATGGTTAATTAGAATAATTGCCAGTGTAGCAACTCAGCTAATAGGTTTGATCTGAGGACTGTTAATCACTTTCAGGCAAAGTCGCTCCAATAGGTTGACATGCTGTGGGTTTTACCCATTCTGCGACTAGCCGGAACAATGCTTTCTCATTAACGAGTGTGGTCTAGAATGACTTCTTATTACATAAAGAAACCCTTTATCACTACTTACAGGACCTTCAAAAATCCTGCCTAAATTTTCCCCATTTTGGCTCTGCACTCATGTTTGCATTTTTATAATATGCTATTCATTCCTCCAGTTTGCATTAAGGCCTTCAGTTCGTGTGGTATAGATGTTACTATTAACTGCATGGTTACCACTAATACTAAATATTCTCCAGTCCTTAAAGAGCCTACAGCACGATTGCCAAGCACTTCTATCACAAATGCCCATATAAATGATCTTATTGGAGTCGTGGAGAAAGACAAGGACACAAATAATTTATATACATAAAATGATCACACATAGCCTATAGAAAAGATTTTCATTTAAATGAAAGAGGTTGTGAATTATTTAGGAATGTTATAAACTTTTTCTTTAGAAGAACAAGTATAGTTATCTGTTAGCAGAATCAGAATCTGGATGCATAGCATAGCATGGCATCGCATAGTATAGTATGCACTTACATAGTATGCCATAGTATCCTCTGGTGTATGCGTAACTATTTGGGGAAATATATAATCATTTTGTCTTGTGCGTGTATCAGCACATACATATCAGTAACAAAATTTGTGTTTGGTATGTGTTAGAGAGGAGTACTGGGCAGAATAAGCTTTTTTGTGTTATTTGCAAAGCTGACAAATGGCCTTGAAAACATACTCATCATGTGCCAATGACATATTTCTTTTAAGCCCAGACATATTTCTTATACTGAAAGCTTCATCTGTCCAAAGATTTAAATCTTGGTCATTATACTGCCAAAATTTTCTGTTCCCTGTAATTCTCTGACAGAGATTTTACATCCTTAAAATTTGCTCTGGAAACTTTGGAAAAAGTCCAACCAGTGAGGCAGTGGTGTTAACAGGGGGGTTAACAGCTACCATCACGGGTTCAAATGTAAAGAGATCTAATGCTTGCTCTAATGATTTAAAAGAGGCTATTTTACTTGTCAGCTTGGACTACTTAGCTTTCTGCCATTTTAATGTGTAAAGTAGAAACATGACATAACTTCAGAGAAGGAAAGAGTAGTGATGAGTCAAAAGGACTTCACTATTATGAGGAGTGAAGATAACAAGAATATATAATGTCACTTAGACAGCAGGAGTCCAGCCTTTGCTGATGAGGGGGGAACACATTTTTCACTATGAAAACTCCTTGTTCTTCATAAAACTTCATAAAACTAATAGTTATGCAGAAAAAAAATCCCTTTTTGAGATTTTTAATAGTTCTTTTTCAAGAAGACCCAAAAATAAGCTAAAAATGAAGATATGAAAAGACATATTTGAAACCAGAATGTTAAACCAGAGGTCATAAATGCAATACATGTTTAATTTCAAGTAGACACCTTCAAAAAATCAGAATATAATGAGTAGTTTGGTGTAGTTTGTGTCTTGTATAAATTCCTTTAACAAACATTCTCAGCCTTTTTTGAAGCCTACAGATCCAGAAAATGGACAAAATTATTTCTTCTTCAAAGCCAGATGTGGGCTGTAGATCAGAAGGAATTCATCTGCATGCAGTTGGCCACCTTTCTGGAACAGGCTTTGAAGAACAAAGTATACATTTATGTTAAAGCTAAGTGCCCATTTATGTTAAAGTTACCGCAACAGATGTGATGAGCTTCAAGACTAGTTTTCATCTTCCACTCTCCTGCTGCAACACTAACACCTTAAGTATTACCTACATTGTGATTCATTTTCTCTGCCCCATATGGAAACAACAGAAAAAAATACATATTCTGTACCACAGCTTTACTAAGGGCTGGTGCCTTGTCCTCTTTCCTAGAAACTCTAGAGATCTCAGTGGTTTGGGTTTTATTTCCCTCAAAAAAATGGAAAGAAAAAAAAACCCAAACTAACATCTGTGTATTTTGCCCAAGAATCCCTCTGCACTGCTCAGTCAGTTCCACACACTGAAGCATGTTGGTATTTCTTAGAAAGACTACCACACCAAATCCTTAGGTTGTGTATTCTTGTAATATTCTTACTCTTCTTTTCATTAGTACGTTTCTGGAAGAACTGTCTCCTAGACCACGTAGGGCTTCATGTTGAATATTATTATTCATCATCAATCTGCAGTTGTTCTTATTTTAAACATGCTGTTTGGTGCTGAAGTTTTGCCCTACCTCTATGGTATGCTGTTTAAAAACAGACGGACCACAGATATTGGTACCTGTGTCCTTGCATTTAATCTTTCTTCTTTATAGAGATGTTGAATGTCGTTGAGTTTTGGTAGGCCTATGAGAAAAAGTTACCGCAGAGTAAGAAATTGATGGATAAAGCTGGGTGATTTGATTGGGTAGAGAAGGCAATTTGGGCAGGGCATTATGTCGACAATATCTGTTCATGTGACCCGTGGACTTCCCTTTGTCATCCTATGCCTGAGAATATATGAAGGGGGCTGGGAAGGCAAAGGGACGTTCAACTGTCATCACTGGCATCTCCTCTGACCATTGCACCATCATCAAATGCATTGGAATTCTCATTTGTTTCAGATTTTTCCTTCATACTCCGTGTGCTGTAGACGCATTTTCATAACTACATAGCTGGGAAGATGGAGGTAGACTTCTTTCTAGGAGTGGAAGCCTTCTGCAAGCTTGACTTCTATGAAATCTGAGTAAAACTCAGAACTGTTTGAAGCTTGACTCTTTTCAGATTTTGTTAGAGATTGGAAACTTGGGCCTTTTTCATCAAAAAGCCTTTTTCGTTATCCACCATTTTGGTGGATCAGGCACTGGAGACAAAAATATAATCTCAGAAAGGGCTGAAAAGGCACATGCAGGTAAAAATTCCTCCTGAAACACAGATAAATGCACAATTGATTGAGTGCAAGTGGATCCATACATTTTTCCCACGGACTTGACTTTCAACAGATGAGCTTGTTGAAAACATACGTGTTTTCATATGACTCATACATAAGCAAAAGAACATAGGTCATTTCAGCTCTATAATGTTTAGACATTTTAGATTTATTGAATTTATTATAAAAATCAGAACAAATCCATAAAACTAAGAAAGAGATTATTTTAGGGTGAATCCTTTTTAGCAAGATTTCTGTTGTTCTGTTTCTCACCTGTTGTAGTTTTCTAGAACAGGTGAGAAAGGAGGGATAATTTTCTGAGATTATACAGTGTCCAATATGTTGACAAATATGTAAAATGTAACAAGAAAAAACTCCTCAATATGTAATCCGAGGCAATGTAAAAGTTGGTTATGTTACTGTGATAACTTTTAAAGTGCTTGCTACAATATGTGGTAGTGCTCACATCCAAGGGAACCTGAGAAAGTACCAAGGAAGATTAGACAGAATGCGAAAATTACTGAAATTGTAGTTGTTCACGAGTCTCTTAGGCCATTAACAACAGCCGATGAGCTCTAAGAAGGGTGAAACCCGTTAGGTCCTGTAGTACTGGCCTAATAAATAGTTAGAACAGATAACTAGAACAGATAGAATAAGATTTGATTGAAATCCATGAAGGTTCTTATGTGTGTGTCTTTGAACTTGAAGTACCAATTTTGAACAAAATATTGCCATCCTCTAGAAGGTGACCCAGTGAGTTGTTACTGGCTTGTGAGGCTCACCGATCTAGGGGTTTAGTCTTACATAGACTCTTCCCATATCTTGCCTGTTCTAAGGACTCCCTAAACTTTGTCCTTTTGCAAAGAAAGCATCGAAAGAAAGTTTTACAAATTTTTCATCAGTTTTTCTTGTTACCATCCTTGATGTCCTTTGAAGAAGTTTTTAGGATCTGTCCAATATTAAATGAAGCTACGGTCCAGGTGTCAGGTCCACAGATTTTTCTGTCACTGACTCATCTGGTAGGATGGCAAATACATCACAGGTAGATTTAGACAGATGAGGAAGGAGCATTGAACAAATAAAAATGAGAGTGAAAGTACTGAGACAGAAGAGAAAGGAGAACAGGCTGGGGCAAGTGAAATGCAATCATACTCTTAGTAAAGAGGAGGATTAAAAATAAAGGAGATAAAAGGGGATTATGGATTAAACACAAGGAGACAGACAGGAATTGAAAGTGTGATTGGGATACCAAAAAGGAAATTAGGAAGATGAGAACACACAATAGAAGTGACTGTAACAAGGGGAACAAGGAGAATGAATGCAAACTACAAGGGAAACAATAAAGCTGAACAAAATAAAATTTATAATAGTAATTTTAAATTGTGGTTGGCAAGCATGAAAAAGAAAAAGGAAATGATAACAAATGAGATTCATTGAACCTACAGCAGAAGAAAAGTCAAAACATAAATTGAAAAGCAAAAATAAGTCCAATGGTTGTGAGCTTTCCTTTATTAGCAGTGGTTGTGTGTCATTCTGTCACAGATAATCCTTTAGTTCTGTGAATCTGAGAAAGACAGCAAAGATTCTTGGAATTTGTTGTATTGGCTTACCAGGTCACTTTTATTTCTCTAGACATAGGGCATGTAATGAGCCTCCAAACAAGTGGAAGTTCCACTTAATTTATTAAAATAGAAAAATGTAATAACATAGAAAAAAAATTTATTAAATTTTTAAAATTTGAATTTATAAATAATAAAATAGAAAAGTTGTTCAGAAGAGGGTAGAATGAATTTGGGCTTTTTTTTTTTTTAAATCTGTACATTTCTCTGCTCTTATTACTGAAGAGTCCTTTCAAAGATGAAAAGAAATATCTGTATCATCTTTGGATTCTGCTCTGGGGAAGACACTGGAGATAAGGGTTAAGGAAAAGGGAGAGCTGGCTGTTAGAAGTACCACTATATGAAATTAAGTTTGAGCTGCTTGTGGCATCAGAGAATGTTCTTGTCTCTCTGGGAATAAGACCTGCATCTCTTTCTGTCAT
The DNA here is from genome assembly GCF_964106895.1 of Numenius arquata. NCBI lineage: Eukaryota > Metazoa > Chordata > Aves > Charadriiformes > Scolopacidae > Numenius > Numenius arquata. The sequence goes on from NC_133616.1 coordinate 40,508,702, forward strand.
CTTGTAAGGGTTTCCCCTTCTCCAGTCAGGTTCACTTAGTAGTTAACAGTGTAATTGTTCTGATGGTAAGCATACTGTGGCTGTGGTTTGAAGAGCTGGGGGAAGCAGATCTACTGTATATGCAGGTGATCTTTTCTGTTTGATATTGATATTGATATTTTAGCCAAAATTGTTTCATACTCATTAGGAGGTGTTTCCAGAAGGGCCTGAAGGTGGAAAAAACAATAGCCTGAAAAAAACCCAAGCTGTAGTCTTGTTTCAGTGTGACCTAATAGGAAAGATCTGGATTATTTCAGGATCTTCTCTGTTATCATTTAACCTTTCTGAGGCAGCTGGGACAATAAGCAATACCACAGAGACGTCCAGAGGTGAAGCAGACACATTTGTGCAGGCAAACTTTTTAAAAGACTGTTGTAAATCCAATACCATTTTAAATCTATTTAAGCAGCACTTGCCCTGTGGTTAGACACACTCTATTAACAACCAAAGAGCAGTATCTGTTGACTCTATTACTGTAAGGCAAACATTAGGTCAAGAACTTAAAATTACTTTCCGCAAACTTTGATGCTCACATTGGGTGGACTTTTGCTTATTAAAATTCCAGAGCATATCCAATTGTTTATCCATTCTGTGTAAATACCTCTTACTAGGATGTCAAAGTGCTAGGCAAACAACTTGGACCAAAATGATTCTGAAAGCCATCGGTTTCACGCGGTGTGTTTGTTTCAGCCTTTTGCTGATGCAACACGCTGCTGCATACTCTGCTAGCCCCATGAAATATGGCCTGGAAGTTGAACTTTTAAGACAGACTTCTTTACAGAGCTAAGGACTTTCTTTGGTTTTCTTTAATTTCCCAGAACCCCCAAGTTCCAACTGGAGTTTCAAGACACCATAAGCCTCAAACTCTGCAAAGAACTCGGAAAGATATGCTATTTTGCCCTCTTCCAAATATGAACGATTAGTCTTATTAGTCAATTTCCACTCAAAAATTGTAGTTCATCTCACATATTTAGGTTAAAACTAAGATCAGATTTGATCAAAATGTACTTCAAAACTGTCAAAGAGCTGGCAAGCACATGAACATTTTTGCTGAGCTTCACAACACTTTATCAGCCTTCCATTGACAGTTAAATGGGATTGTCTACTAAATGCCACTGATAAACAATCCTTGCATTAAAAAGTCCTGAACTGTAACCTCATCTGTTGAATAAATAGCCTGTACCTGGGAGACACATCAACTGTTTGATGCAGTTACACTGTCACTTGCTTTAGAATTAGAGGCCCACATGTGCAGGGTGATTTTGGTGTTTCTATTCCTAGTTAGTAGAATCATATGTATAAATTCATAATTTCATGAACTTTTTATTCATTTTTCATTTCAAATTTGTAAATATTCATCCACATGGCATTCACATGCAGCATAGTTTTGTTTCAATTGTTACACATCCAAAACATTTGTAACAATCAAAGAAAACCAAACCAAAATGTAGTGGTTAGAATTTACCAAATTAAAGTGAGTAGCAAGATACCTATTGGTAATAGAGTTGGAGTAAATACGTTCAGAGTGCATTTGTGTTAGGATTAAATAAACCTCTGAACCCAAGTTTTACTTCATGGCCAAGTTGCTAAAAACTTGTATTTATGAAGTTCCTTGCCATTTTACAAACTTGTATTTATGAAGGTTCTTGTTTTGATCTTCATTATCATACAGTTCTGTGTGAATGTATATGAGGGATATCATGTCTGCCAGGAGAGGGATTGTTACCTTCAGTATGCTGAAAGAAAACATATTCCTACTTGTTTTACCACGTGAGCATTTTGCCTTTACATTTATTGTTACAGTTGAGTAACGCTTAAGCCACAGCTATCCGCCACAGCTATCCACCACAGCCTGGGTCCTAAATTGGTAGATCAGGCTGCAACCAAGGGTGGAATTGGGTCGTACCTCAGTGCAATTCAAGTAGTTGGTGGCTAGCAAGAGAAGCAATTTGTCAGGGAAAAGAGAGGCACCAGCGCAGCACTTGTGAAACAACCCTGGAACTCAGGGAGTTTTTAACTCCAGAGGTACAGATAGTACAAAGTTCCTGAAGTCTTACATGCAAAGGAAGCTGTGGCCCAGATTACATTACTTAGTTAAAAGGGCAAAGATCAGAGAGAATTTTTTTCTTAATATCTTTGGGAAAACCTGGTGATTCATTCCTTGTAACAAAGGAGCATTCTCTGTTAGCTAGAACAAAATTTAAAAATAAAAAAATTAAAAAAAACCCCAACCTTAAAATTTTCTCCATAAAGCAGATAAGGAAGACAGGAAAATCTGGAAGAAACAGAGGTTCTCATTATGTAAAATTGTATGTGACAAGAAGAGTTCAAAATTATCTGGCCAAAGCAGGTTCATCTACAGCAGGTTGGACAGGAGTACATCTAGGTGGGTTTTGAATATTTCCAGAGAAGGAGACTCCACAACCTCTCTGGGCAGCCTGTTCCAGTGCTCTGCCACCCTCAAAGTAAAAAAGTTTTTCCTCATCTGGAGATGGAATTTCCCGTGTTCCAGTTTGTGCCCATTGCCCCTTGTCCTGTCATTGGACATCACAAAAGAGTCTGGCCCCATCCTCTTACCACCGGCCCTTTAGATATTTATAAGCATTGATGAGGTCTCCCCTCAGTCTTTTCTTCTCCAGGCTAAACAGACCCAGGTCTCTCAGCCTTTCCTCAAAAGAGACATGCTACAGCCACTTCTGTGCCAACTGCTGTGCAGTAACTTCTCCACTGGGACAGCCATGTGCCCCAACATACCAAACAAATCCAAATAATTACCAAATTCTCCAGCCAAAATTTCCAAGTGGAAAAAGAAAATGAATGTAGGGGAGCCCACACCAACGTGTCAGACCTGATGAAGGAGCAAAGGTGGCCAGCAGGAAATCAGCTCAGATGCACCTACCACCACCCAGTGTTAACATGCAGAAATTCAGGACATTTCTGTCAGGGATAGTGAACTACAGCCTCTCAGGTTTTTTTGTGCTGATCTCAGAGGTGAATTTAGGAATAGGATGCAACATACTGAAATGTCCCATTTACTCTTATAAGCACACTTAAAAACATGAATAGTAAATGCATTTTGTAGTAAATGAGGCATTTTATTCACTTGTTGGTCTATAAAAAAATGGGTAACTCATGTTTAGCTAGTTAGTAATAATTTATAAAACAGTTACAGATTATTTATAAATATACTCACAGTATAAAATATTCATGTTTTTCCAAGAACTGGGAAAACAAAGTAGGGCTTCTGCAAAGCATGGTAGATTTTTTCAAATCCCTTTTCACACAGCACAGACGTTATGCAGTTTTTCCTTGCTTCCATTTCCAAATTCACTCATTTCTTCTAGTTTATTGTTTTAACTTACATATTCATGCAGTACTGCTGGGTCCAGGGGAAAATGGGATTATTTTTCTGTATAATAACATGAAGGCCTACAAGTTGATACTGACGTACATTAGGACAAATGTTCTGGTGTGTGTGTACCTTCCTGGAATCACAATTGCCGGAAAGTCTCTCACTGTTTCTGTTGCAGGCCACAAAGGCAATAACACAGTAATGAAGCTTTAGGTTGACTGTATAAATCATTTGTATTATATTGCAATCTAATTTACAATATTGCACCAATAATATCCACAAAAAGCTGACACTGTGAAACACTTAGCAATCTAGCCTACCCTACAAAAATCTATGCTTATTGAAATGTTCCAAATACAAGTTATTGTTTTAGAAATTAAGACAGTGATGAGCCTCAGAAAACTCCCAGGTCTTTGGTACTTCTTCTTTTTGGATGAAACATTATATAAAATGAAAATAAAACACTGTTTTGTCTGTATTCTATTAATTAAGTCATGAGAGACTTTTTTGCATTTATAGCAGGAATGCTAAGACTTCAATATGTGAGACGGACACCTTATGAAATGAGAAATAGCAATATGCAAGTTTGTGTGAGGTGTTTCACACATACCTGCTCTTGAATACAAGCTGCATATTTCCTTTGAAAACCTGAGAAAAAAATCTCCTCTCTGGCTTACAAACTATTTTCAATAACACAGAATAAAAATTCCTAGACAATTCTTAAGTAGGGAAAACTTTTATTTTGGCATCAGACCTTTACTGTCTTCAAACATAAGTGTAGTTAACTGAGAGAGTTAAACCTCACAGTAGTAACACAATAGTCAGCATTCCCAGCTACTCTCAAGTCTGCAGATATAGTGCTAGACAAGAAGGTTACTCCATCTTCCAAATGGAAAAGGAAAAACGTCTGCTGACACCAAAGCTCATCGTAGAAATGCTGGGGAGGAAAGGGAAAAAAATAAAGAAAAAAAAAAAAACTGAGTAAATTTTAAAAAATTTCTGCATGTAACTATCAGATGGCTGGAAAACACCATAATTTTTCAGATATTTTAAAATCATTCACTTGAACCTAAAAGAGAACGATTCTTTCTCTACAAAGGATGTAGAAAAAACATGAGTTCAGTTTCAGAACGGACAATATTTCAGTGGAGTGTATTACTGCTACTCTCTTTCCAATGAATAAAATGTGAAACACACAATTTCCAAGGTTGTATACTTTTAGAGGACTTACTGAAAACAGCAGCATTTCTGGATATAGCCCAGCAAGACAAGTGCTATCCTTGGTTTTGCCCAGACTAGGGCAATTTTGTAGTAAATTCCACAAATTGATTTATTGGGCTGTCCATTTTAATGCTTGGCATAAAGTTCCCACCTTCTGGATGCGTGCTAGGAGACAGCAACCCTGGTACTGTAGTCCAGTTTTTCATCACTGTGATTTTATCCCAGCATTGTCTCCTTTCTGACAGTCTCAACTCAGCAAGAAACTCTTGTTATAATGATGATGTCCTTCATTTTGTAAGGAGTAATTCTGTATTACCTTCATATTTGGCATCTCGCCTCCCAGCCTGATATTCTTCTTCTGAATGAAGTGGCTGAAACAAAAGGCTCTCTGTGGATATATCAGGCACTTTCAGATCCTTCTTTGGAGACCATTGTATAATGTGCATGCACAAGATGAAGTAATGCTCTTGCAGAGAATTCCTGACTCTTGCATTTCTAAGGAGACACCGAGATCTAGAAGGAAAAATATTTTGATTATCAGTTAAATTCCATCAGCTACGTTCTTCCCAAAGTCAGAGGTTATGTCTTACTGGCATCACATGCCAACATTTTTCAAAATGGTCCGGTGATACAGTAAGATAAGGCATGGTCAGTTCTCAATATCATAGATGCAAAATTTTTAGCAAATGTAGTGTTAATAGCTAGTCAGGAATAGGTAGTCAACATCTTCCTACCCACAAAATTTTTTCTATAGATTACATTCATTTCCAAATTCCAAGTATTTAGTGAAAAAGATGCATTCAGGATTTTTGGTAAAAGTTCAAATCTGTTCTGCGTTTTGACTCAGAGTTATTAAGAAGCATATTTCTTTGGTATAAGTAGCTACATTTTTATCTTGAAGCAAATACAATGTCGCAAATAATTTAAATGTGATTGGGAACATTGTAGAAAACTGAGACTGCGATAATTCCCATTTATCCTCTTTCTCAAATTCTAAGTTACTCGAGCAGGTGTGACTTTTTTCTCCCATGTCTATGGACTTTCTTTCACACACTGTGGATATTATCACTTCTCAGAAAATTAATAATGATAAATCTGGAAAAGCTCTTAACATTAGGATTCAGACTACTGTAGTATAGAGAGCTCTCCTAAAAGCCAGAATTGGTTATACTCTGAAGAAATATCAACAAAGTACTATTAACTGATTTTAAAATATTTTCTCTAATTCCAGAAATGTACTTTCAAACTTTCCCTCCAAACTAAAGAAATAACATATTTTTCCAAACCAAAATTATTTATGAAAAACAATGAAAATTGCAAAGAAAAAAAATTCTATTTGCTGAAACCGAGGGAGGATTTCCAAAGGAAAATGAGATTTAGAAATCAACTTTGTCTTTTAAATCTCTGTTTCACAAAGAAATCTACTAGAATAATTGAAAGGGTTGCACTTCAATCTGGAACCTAATCATATATCATAAATTAAGGTTCTCATGAGCTTTTTTTTTTTAAAAAAAAAGCTACAAAGTTTCATTGAAGAGTGGATTTGGAGAGAAGTTTTTTTGTTTTACTAGCCTCAAATTAGAGGGTTGTTTTCATGCTGAATGTGTTTCTAAAGGATCAGGGAAGAGAAAAAATGCCATCTGATTATTCACAGGGAAGCACAACTGGAACACTTGCAGAGAACTGTTATATGCCATGCAACTGTTGTGACTAAGGCAGTTCAAAAAAATAGAAAAAAAAAAAATTAAAAAATGAAAGAATGCAAGAGAAATTTTAGAAATGCGTTCAGGTGGCCAATTTATTGACCCCAAAGAAGGCAAAATTAGTTCAGCTGTATAGACTAGCCATCATTATATTATTAGCATTACATATCTGATCAATATCCAGCAGAATACACTGAGACTGAACAAACCTCCAGTAGACTGAAGGAACCAGCTTTAGGAACGGTTTGAGATACATAAGGTGACTGCATCTATAATGATTACTGAGCATCACTCCAAACTCAGAAAGTTTTTGCCTTTCAGTCTTAGTAGAAGGCTGTGAAGACTTCACTCCTCTGATAGACAGAAATCTTCTGAATTCCATCTAAAGCTATTAAAGGCCAACATTCTCTATGTCACAGGGATATCCAGACATATTGCCTTTCACCCTTCAACTTGCTAAGGAAGATGAGCCAAACTCATATAAATCTTGTCTCATAAGACAAGGTCTTTATTCCCCATATATTCCTTTTGGCTTTTTCCTCCATTTCTTCCAGTTTGTTCCTTTTGAACATGAGTGAGCATAGCTACAGACAATATTTTGCATGGAATTTCATGAGTGGCTTGCACAATGGTGCTGATGTGCCCATATGATGTGCCCTGCTGAAAATGCTTTGCTGTGTGTATTCCAGGATCATGGTCTTGTCACACCAAAGATTCTCCTGTGATCACCTAGTTCACACCTTTTTCCTTTCTAGTATTTCCCCCTAAGTTCCCAGTTTACAGCAGAATATTTTAATCAGTAAGTAAATGACTTTGCATGTTGCACTGTGAACTTTTCTCCATTTTTATTACTCAGTCCTTAATGTCATCCAGACCCAATTTAACTCATTACTGAGAATTCTTCTTAATACTATCTTATTAGCAAATGGCAGTGCCAATTCTACTTCTTGTTTTGAAGTCATTAATAATAACGATAGGATCAGGGTAAGTTCATCAAGAAAATCCATTAGTACTACAGTTCCATATACAACTCTAC